>NC_082707.1:120238047-120838047 GCF_030144855.1 Hypanus sabinus
TCTTAAACCTTTATCAAGCAACCAAGTCACATTTTTCTTGAATTACCATCTGTTCTACGTTTTCTGTGCAATTCCTCTTGAATATTCAACCATTCTGTGTAACACAATGAAATTGGAACAGTCTCTTCGCCATCTCATGAGTCAAGTACTGGCAGAATGAATCACCCCTAAGTTATTTCACAAGTCCTAAACATTCTTTCTTTCCACACTCTTTCTTCATGGTGTACCAGGATTCTCAAAAAAAATGTTCTGCTTACCAATGTCAAATATTCCCGGGTCAGATATAATGTGGGATAAATTCAGATTAAAACTTCCTCTATTATCTCTTCAAAGCCTCCTGTATTAAACACAATATTGTTTAGATACAGATAAAATATCCCAATACAAAATCTCTATCAAGTCTGATGAAAAAAGTCCCCCCTGATACAGACTCTCTTTCCAAATCCTGACTTCCTTCTGATTCACACCCCTCTCTGATTCAGCCTCTTTTCCTGCCCACACTTCTTGGGAACAGTTAGTAAGCTGCTCCACACTCATCCACCATCAGACAACGGTCAGAAGGTACAGGAGCCCTAGATCCCAGCACACCACCAGGTTCAGGAACAATTATCACCCTACATCCATCAGGCTCCTTCAACTGATGTGGAAAGCTTCACTCACCTCAACTCTGAACTAATTCCGCAACCTACAGACTCACTTTAAAGGACTCTACAACTCAAGTTCTCAGTTTTTTTTTGTTTGCACAATTTATCTTCTTTTGCACATCAGTCTTTATTTATGTATAGTTTTTCATAAATTCTATAGTATTTCTTTAAGAGCATAAGACACAGGAGCAGAATTAGGCCATTTGGCCCATCAAGTCTGCTCCACCATTCAATCATGGTTGATCCTTTTCTCCTCTCCTCAGCCCCACTCCCTGGCCTTCTCTCCATAACCTTTGAGACCAGTCCAGTCAAGAACCTAACATCCCAGTCAGAACACCCCACTCTCCCCTCACTCCCTTCAACATCCCAGTCAGCTCACCCCACTCTCTCCTCACTCCCTTCAACATCCCAGTCAGATCACCCCACTGTCCCCTCACTCCCCTTGAACATCCCAGTCAGCTCACCCCACTCTCCCCTCACTCCTTCAATATCCCAGTCAGCTCACCCCACTCTCCCCTCACTCCCTTCAATATCCCAGTCAGATCACCCCACTCTCCCCTCACTCTGCTCTTCAATATCCCAGTCAGCTCAACCCATTCTCCACTCACTTCTGCTCTTCAACATCCCAGTCAGCTCACCCCACTCTCCCCTCACTCCCTTCAACATTCCAGTCAGCTCACCCCCACTCTCCCCTCACTCCCTTCAACTCCCAGTCAGATCACCCCACTCTCCCCTCACTCCCTTCAACATCCCAGTCAGATCACCCACTCTCCCCCTCACTCCCTTTCAACATCCCAGTCAGCTCACCCCACTTCTCCCCTCACTCCCTTCAACATCCCAGTCAGATCACCCCACTCTCCCCTCACTCCGTTCAACATCCCAGTCAGATCACCCCACTCTCCCCTCACTCTGCTCTTCAATATCCCAGTCAGATCACCCCACTTCCACCCTCACTCCCTTCAACATCCCAGTCAGATCACCCCACTCTCCCCTCACTCCGTTCAACATCCCAGTCAGATCACCCCACTCTCCCCTCACTCCCCTTCAACATCCCAGTCAGATCACCCCACTCTCCCCTCACTCCGTTCAACATCCCAGTCAGATCACCCCACTGTCCCCTCACTCTGCTCTTCAATATCCCAGTCAAATCACCCCACTCTCCCCTCACTCCCTTCAACATCCCGTCAGATCACCCCACTCTCCCCTCACTCCCGTTCAACATCCCAGTCAGATCACCCCACTCTCCCCTCACTCTGCTCTTCAATATCCCAGTCAGATCACCCCACTCTCCCCTCACTCCCTTCAACATCCAGTCAGCTCACCCCACTCTCCCCTCACTCCCTTCAACATCCCAGTCAGATCACCCCTACTGCTCCCCTCACTCGTTCAACATCCCAGTCAGATCACCCCCACTCTCCCCTCACTCCCTTCAACATCCCAGTCAGATCACCCCACTCTCCCCTCACTCCCTTCCAACATCCCAGTCAGCTCACCCCACTCTCCCCTCACTCTGCTCTTCAACATCCCAGTCAGCTCACCCCACTCTCCCCTCACTCCCTTCAACATCCCGGTCAGCTCACCCCACTCTCCCCTCACTCCCTTCAACATTCCAGTCAGCTCACCCCACTCTCCCCTCACTCCCTTCAACATCCCAGTCAGATCACCCCACTCTCCCCCTCACTCCCCTTCAACATCCCAGTCAGATCAGCCCACTCTCCCCTCACTTCCCTTCAACATCCCAGTCAGCTCACCCCACTCTCCCCTCACTCCCTTCAACATCCCAGTCAGCTCACCCCACTCTCCCCTCACTCCCTTCAACATCCCAGTCAGCTCACCCCACTCTCCCCTCCACTCCCTTCAATATCCCAGTCAGATCACCCCACTCTCCCCTCACTCCCTTCAATATCCCAGTCAGCTCACCCCACTCTCCCTCACTCCCCTTCAATATCCCAGTCAGCTCACCCCACTCTCCCCTCACTCCCTTCAACATCCCAGTCAGCTCACCCCACTCTCCCCTCACTCTGCTCTTCAACATCCCAGTCAGCTCACCCCACTCTCCCCTCACTCCCTTCAATATCCCAGTCAGCTCATCCACTCTCCCCTCACTCCTTCAACATCCCAGTCAGATCACCCCACTCTCCCCTCACTCCCTTCAACATCCAGTCAGATCACCCCACTCTCCCCCTCACTCCCTTCAATATCCCAGTCAGATTCACCCCACTCTCCCCTCACTCCCTCAATATCCCAGTCAGATCACCCCACTCTCCCCCCCACTCCCTTCAACATCCCAGTCAGCTCACCCCACTCTCCCCTCACTCCCTTCAACATCCCAGTCAGATCACCCCACTCTCCCCTCACTCCCTTCAACATCCCAGTCAGCTCACCCCACTCTCCCCTCACTCCCTTCAAAATCCCAGTCAGATCACCCCACTCTCCCTCACTCCCTTCAACATCCCAGTCAGCTCACCCCACTCTCCCCTCACTCCCTTCAACATCCCAGTCAGCTCACCCCACTCTCCCCTCGCTCTGCTCTTCAATATCCCAGTCAGCTCACCCCACTCTCCCCTCACTCTGCTCTTCAATATCCCAGTCAGATCACCCCACTCTCGCCTCACTCCCTTCAATATCCCAGTCAGCTCACCCCACTCTCCCCTCACTCTGCTCTTCAATATCCCAGTCAGATCACCCCACTCTCCCTCACTCCCTTCAACATTCCAGTCAGCTCACCCCACTCTCCCCTCACTCCCATCAACATCCCAGTCAGATCACCCCACTCTCCCTTCAACATTCCAGTCAGCTCACCCCACTCTCCCCTCACTCCCTTCAACATCCCAGTCAGCTCACCCCACTCTCCCCTCACTCCCATCAACATCCCAGTCAGCTCACCCCACTCTCCCCCTCACTCCCTTCAACATCCCAGTCAGCTCACCCCACTCTCCCCTCATTCCCTTCAACATCCAGTCAGCTCACCCCACTCTCCCCTCACTCCCTTCAACATCCCAGTCAGCTCACCCCACTCTCCCCTCACTCCCTTCAACATCCCAGTCAGGTCACCCCACTCTCCCTCACTCCCTTCAATATCCCAGTCAGATCACCCCACTCTCCCCTCACTCCCTTCAACATCCCAGTCAGGTCACCCCACTCTCCCTCACTCCCTTCAATATCCCAGTCAGATCACCCCACTCTCCCCTCACTCCCTTCAACATCCCAGTCAGCTCACCCCCACTCTCCCCTCACTCCCTTCAACATCCCAGTCAGCTCACCCCACTCTCCCCTCACTCTGCTCTTCAATATCCCAGTCAGCTCACCCCACTCTCCCCTCACTCTGCTCTTCAATATCCCAGTCAGCTCACCCCACTCTCCCCTCACTCTGCTCTTCAATATCCCAGTCAGCTCACCACACTCTCCCCTCACTCTGCTCTTCAATATCCCAGTCAGCTCACCCCACTCTCCCCTCACTCCCTTCAACATCCCAGTCAGCTCACCCCACTCTCCCCTCACTCCCTTCAACATCCCAGTCAGCTCACCCCACTCTCCCCTCACTCCCTTCAACTTCCAGTCAGCTCACCCCACTCTCCCCTCACTCTGCTCTTCAATATCCAGTCAGATCACCCCACTCTCCCCTCACTCCCTTCAACATCCAGTCAGCTCACCCCACTCTCCCCTCACTCTGCTCTTCAATATCCCAGTCAGCTCACCCCACTCTCCCCTCACTCCCTTCATTATCCCAGTCAGCTCACCCCACTCTCCCTGCTCTCCCTTCAATATCCCAGTCAGCTCACCCCACTCTCCCCCTCCTGCACTCCCTTCAACATCCCAGTCAGATCACCCCACTCTCCCCTCACTCCCTTCAATATCCCAGTCAGCTCACCCCACTCTCCCCTCACTCCCGTCAATATCCCAGTCAGCTCACCCCACTCTCCCCTCACTCCCTTCAACTTCCCAGTCAGATCACCCCACTCTCCCTCACTCCCCTTCAATATCCCAGTCAGCTCACCCCACTCTCCCCTCACTCCCTTCAATATCCCAGTCAGATCACCCCACTCTCCCCTCACTCCCTTCAATCATCCCAGTCAGCTTACCCCACTCTCCCCTCACTCCCTTCAACATCCCAGTCAGCTCACCCCCACTCTCCCCTCACTCTGCTCTTCAATATCCCAGTCAGCTCACCCCACTCTCCCCTCACTCCCTTCAACATCCCAGTCAGATCACCCCACTCTCCCTCACTCCCTTCAACATCCCAGTCAGCTCACCCCCACTCTCCCCTCACTCCCTTCAACATCCCAGTCAGATCACCCCACTCTCCCCACTCTGCTCTTCAACATCCAGTCAGATCACCCCACTCTCCCCTCACTCCCTTCAATATCCCAGTCAGATCACCCCACTCTCCCCTCACTCCCCTTCAACATCCCAGTCAGCTCATCCCACTCTCCCCTCACTCCCTTCAACATCCCAGTCAGCTCACCCCACTCTCCCCTCACTCCCTTCAATATCCCAGTCAGCTCACCCCACTCTCCCCTCACTCCTTCAACATCCCAGTCAGCTCACCCCACTCTCCCTCACTCCCTTCAACATCCCAGTCAGCTCACCCCACTCTCCCCTCACTCCCTTCAACATCCCAGTCAGCTCACCCCACTCTCCCCTCACTCCCTTCAACATCCAGTCAGATCACCCCACTCTCCCCTCACTCCCTTCAACATCCCAGTCAGCTCACCCCACTCTCCCCTCACTCCCTTCAACATCCCAGTCAGATCACCCCACTCTCCCCTCACTCCCTTCAACATCCAGTCAGATCACCCCCACTCTCCCCTCACTCCCTTCAACATCCCAGTCAGATCACCCCACTCTCCCTCACTCCCTTCAACATCCCAGTCAGATCACCCCACTCTCCCCTCACTCTGCTCTTTCAATATCCCAGTCAGATCACCCCACTCTCGCCTCACTCCCTTCAACATCCCAGTCAGATCACCCCACTCTCCCCTCACTCCCTTCAACATTCCAGTCAGCTCACCCCACTCTCCCCTCACTCCCTTCAACATCCCAGTCAGCTCACCCCACTCTCCCCTCACTCCCTTCAACATCCAAGTCAGATCACCCCACTCTCCCCTCACTCCCTTCAATATCCCAGTCAGCTCACCCCACTCTCCCTCACTCTGCTCTTCAATATCCCAGTCAGATCACCCCACTCTCGCCTCACTCCCTTCAACATCCCAGTCAGATCACCCCACTCTCCCCTCACTCCCTTCAACATTCCAGTCAGCTCACCCCACTCTCCCCTCACTCCCTTCAATATCCCAGTCAGCTCACCCCACTCTCCCCTCACTCTGCTCTTCAATATCCCAGTCAGCTCACCCCACTCTCCCCTCACTCCCTTCAACATCCCAGTCAGCTCATCCCACTCTCCCCTCACTCCCTTCAACATCCCAGTCAGCTCACCCCACTCTCCCCTCACTCCCTTCAACATCCCAGTCAGCTCACCCCATTCTCCCCTCACTCCCTTCAACATCCCAGTTAGCTCACCCCACTCTCCCCTCACTCCCTTCAACATCCCAGTCAGCTCACCCCACTCTCCCCTCACTCCGTTCAACATCCCAGTCAGATCACCCCACTCTCCCCTCACTCCCTTCAACATCCCAGTCAGCTCATCCACTCTCCCCTCACTCCCTTCAATATCCCAGTCAGATCACCCCACTCTCCCCTCACTCCCTTCAACATCCCAGTCAGCTCATCCACTCTCCCCTCACTCCCTTCAATATCCCAGTCAGCTCACCCCACTCTCCCCTCACTCTGCTCTTCAACATCCCAGTCAGCTCACCCCACTCTCCCCTCACTCCCTTCAACATCCCAGTCAGATCACCCCACTCTCCCCTCACTCCCTTCAACATCCCAGTCAGCTCACCCCACTCTCCCCTCACTCCCTTCAATATCCCAGTCAGCTCACCCCACTCTGCCCTCACTCTGCTCTTCAATATCCCAGTCAGATCACCCCACTCTCGCCTCACTCCCTTCAATATCCCGGTCAGATCACCCCACTCTCCCTCACTCCCTTCAACATTCCAGTCAGCTCACCCCACTCTCCCCTCACTCCCTTCAACATCCCAGTCAGCTCACCCCACTCTCCCCTCACTCCCTTCAATATCCCAGTCAGCTCACCCCACTCTCCCCTCACTCCCTTCAACATCTCAGTCAGATCACCCCACTCTCCCCTCACTCCCTTCAACATCCCAGTCAGCTCACCCCACTCTCCCCTCACTCTGCTCTTCAATATCCCAGTCAGATCACCCCACTCTCGCCTCACTCCCTTCAATATCCCGGTCAGATCACCCCACTCTCCCTCACTCCCTTCAACATTCCAGTCAGCTCACCCCACTCTCCCCTCACTCCCTTCAACATCCCAGTCAGCTCACCCCACTCTCCCCTCACTCCCTTCAACATCCCGGTCAGCTCACCCCACTCTCCCCTCACTCCCTTCAACATCCCAGTCAGATCACCCCACACTCCCCTCACTCCCTTCAACATCCCGGTCAGCTCACCCCACTCTCCCCTCACTCCCTTCAACATCCCAGTCAGCTCACCCCACTCTCCCCTCACTCCCTTCAACATCCCAGTCAGCTCACCCCACTCTCCCCTCACTCCCTTCAACATCCCAGTCAGATCACCCCACTCTCCCCTCACTCCCTTCAACATCCCGGTCAGCTCTCCCCACTCTCCCCTCACTCCCTTCAACATCCCGGTCAGCTCACCCCACTCTCCCCTCACTCCCTTCAACATCCCAGTCAGATCACCCCACTCTCCCCTCACTCCCTTCAACATCCCGGTCAGCTCACCCCACTCTCCCCTCACTCCCTTCAACATCCCAGTCAGATCACCCCACTCTCCCCTCACTCCCTTCAACATCCCGGTCAGCTCACCCCACTCTCCCCTCACTCCCTTCAACATCCCAGTCAGCTCACCCCACTCTCCCCTCACTCCCTTCAACATCCCAGTCAGCTCACCCCACTCTCCCCTCACTCCCTTCAATATCCCGGTCAGCTCACCCCACTCTCCCCTCACTCCCTTCAACATCCCAGTCAGCTCACCCCACTCTCCCCTCAGTCCCTTCAACATCCCAGTCAGCTCACCCCACTCTCCCCTCACTCCCTTCAACATCCCGGTCAGCTCACCCCACTCTCCCCTCACTCCGTTCAACATCCCAGTCAGCTCACCCCACTCTCCCCTCACTCCCTTCAACATCCCGGTCAGCTCACCCCACTCTCCCCTCACTCCCTTCAACATCCCAGTCAGCTCACCCCACTCTCCCCTCACTCTGCTCTTCAATATCCCAGTCAGATCACCCCACTCTCCCCTCACTCCCTTCAACATCCCAGTCAGATCACCCCACTCTCCCCTCACTCCCTTCAACATCCCAGTCAGCTCACCCCACTCTCCCCTCACTCCCTTCAACATCCCAGTCAGATCACCCCACTCTCCCCTCACTCCCTTCAACATCCCAGTCAGCTCACCCCACTCTCCACTCACTCCCTTCAATATCCCAGTCAGCTCACCCCACTCTCCACTCACTCCCTTCAACATCCCAGTCAGCTCACCCCACTCTCCCCTCACTCTGCTCTTCAATATCCCAGTCAGATCACCCCACTCTCCCCTCACTCCCTTCAATATCCCAGTCAGCTCACCCCACTCTCCCCTCACTCTGCTCTTCAATATCCCAGTCAGCTCACCCCACTCTCCCCTCACTCCCTTCATTATCCCAGTCAGCTCACCCCACTCTCCCTGCACTCCCTTCATTATCCCAGTCAGATCACCCCACTCTCCCCTCACTCCCTTCATTATCCCAGTCAGATCACCCCACTCTCCCCTCACTCCCTTCAACATCCCAGTCAGATCACCCCACTCTCCCCTCACTCCCTTCAATATCCCAGTCAGCTCACCCCACTCTCCCCTCACTCCCTTCAATATCCCAGTCAGCTCACCCCACTCTCCCCTCACTCCCTTCAACTTCCCAGTCAGATCACCCCACTCTCCCCTCACTCCCTTCAATATCCCAGTCAGCTCACCCCACTCTCCCCTCACTCCCTTCAATATCCCAGTCAGCTCACCCCACTCTCCCCTCACTCCCTTCAACATCCCAGTCAGCTCACCCCACTCTCCCCTCACTCCCTTCAACATCCCAGTCAGATCACCCCACTCTCCCTCACTCCCTTCAACATCCCAGTCAGATCACCCCACTCTCCCCACTCTGCTCTTCAACATCCCAGTCAGATCACCCCACTCTCCCCTCACTCCCTTCAATATCCCAGTCAGATCACCCCACTCTCCCCTCACTCCCTTCAACATCCCAGTCAGCTCACCCCACTCTCCCCTCACTCCCTTCAACATCCCAGTCAGATCACCCCACTCTCCCCTCACTCCCTTCAACATCCCAGTCAGATCACCCCACTCTCCCCTCACTCCCTTCAATATCCCAGTCAGATCACCCCACTCTCCCCTCACTCCCTTCATTATCCCAGTCAGATCACCCCACTCTCCCCTCACTCCCTTCAACATCCCAGTCAGATCACCCCACTCTCCCCTCACTCCCTTCAATATCCCAGTCAGATCACCCCACTCTCCCCTCACTCCCTTCAACATCCCAGTCAGATCACCCCACTCTCCCCTCACTCCCTTCAACATCCCAGTCAGATCACCCCACTCTCCCCTCACTCCCTTCAACATCCCAGTCAGATCACCCCACTGTCCCCTCACTCCCTTGAACATCCCAGTCAGCTCACCCCACTCTCCCCTCACTCCCTTCAACATCCCAGTCAGATCACCCCACTCTCCCCTCACTCCCTTCAACATCCCAGTCAGCTCACCCCACTCTCCCCTCACTCCCTTCAACATCCCAGTCAGATCACCCCACTGTCCCCTCACTCCCTTGAACATCCCAGTCAGCTCACCCCACTCTCCCCTCACTCCCTTCAATATCCCAGTCAGCTCACCCCACTCTCCCCTCACTCCCTTCAATATCCCAGTCAGATCACCCCACTCTCCCCTCACTCCCTTCAACATCCCAGTCAGATCACCCCACTCTCCCCTCACTCCCTTGAACATCCCAGTCAGCTCACCCCACTCTCCCCTCACTCCCTTCAATATCCCAGTCAGATCACCCCACTCTCCCCTCACTCCCTTCATTATCCCAGTCAGATCACCCCACTCTCCCCTCACTCCCTTCAATATCCCAGTCAGATCACCCCACTCTCCCCTCACTCCCTTCAATATCCCAGTCAGATCACCCCACTCTCCCCTCACTCCCTTCAACATCCCAGTCAGCTCACCCCACTCTCCCCTCACTCCCTTGAACATCCCAGTCAGCTCACCCCACTCTCCCCTCACTCCCTTCAATATCCCAGTCAGCTCACCCCACTCTCCCCTCACTCCCTTCAACATCCCAGTCAGCTCACCCCACTCTCCCCTCACTCCCTTCAACTTCCCAGTCAGCTCACCCCACTCTCCCCTCACTCTGCTCTTCAATATCCCAGTCAGATCACCCCACTCTCCCCTCACTCCCTTCAACATCCCAGTCAGCTCACCCCACTCTCCCCTCACTCTGCTCTTCAATATCCCAGTCAGCTCACCCCACTCTCCCCTCACTCCCTTCATTATCCCAGTCAGCTCACCCCACTCTCCCTGCTCTCCCTTCAATATCCCAGTCAGCTCACCCCACTCTCCCCTCACTCCCTTCAACATCCCAGTCAGATCACCCCACTCTCCCCTCACTCCCTTCAATATCCCAGTCAGCTCACCCCACTCTCCCCTCACTCCCTTCAATATCCCAGTCAGCTCACCCCACTCTCCCCTCACTCCCTTCAACTTCCCAGTCAGATCACCCCACTCTCCCCTCACTCCCTTCAATATCCCAGTCAGCTCACCCCACTCTCCCCTCACTCCCTTCAATATCCCAGTCAGATCACCCCACTCTCCCCTCACTCCCTTCAATATCCCAGTCAGCTCACCCCACTCTCCCCTCACTCCCTTCAACATCCCAGTCAGATCACCCCACTGTCCCCTCACTCCCTTGAACATCCCAGTCAGCTCACCCCACTCTCCCCTCACTCCCTTCAATATCCCAGTCAGCTCACCCCACTCTCCCCTCACTCCCTTCAATATCCCAGTCAGATCACCCCACTCTCCCCTCACTCCCTTCAACATCCCAGTCAGATCACCCCACTCTCCCCTCACTCCCTTGAACATCCCAGTCAGCTCACCCCACTCTCCCCTCACTCCCTTCAATATCCCAGTCAGATCACCCCACTCTCCCCTCACTCCCTTCATTATCCCAGTCAGATCACCCCACTCTCCCCTCACTCCCTTCAATATCCCAGTCAGATCACCCCACTCTCCCCTCACTCCCTTCATTATCCCAGTCAGATCACCCCACTCTCCCCTCACTCCCTTCAACATCCCAGTCAGCTCACCCCACTGTCCCCTCACTCTGCTCTTCAATATCCCAGTCAGCTCACCCCACTCTCCCCTCACTCCCTTCAATATCCCAGTCAGATCACCCCACTCTCCCCTCACTCCCTTCATTATCCCAGTCAGATCACCCCACTCTCCCCTCACTCCCTTCAACATCCCAGTCAGATCACCCCACTCTCCCCTCACTCCCTTCAATATCCCAGTCAGATCACCCCACTCTCCCCTCACTCCCTTCAACATCCCAGTCAGATCACCCCACTCTCCCCTCACTCCCTTCAACATCCCAGTCAGATCACCCCACTCTCCCCTCACTCCCTTCATTATCCCAGTCAGCTCACCCCACTCTCCCCTCACTCCCTTCAACATCCCAGTCAGATCACCCCACTGTCCCCTCACTCCCTTGAACATCCCAGTCAGCTCACCCCACTCTCCCCTCACTCCCTTCAATATCCCAGTCAGCTCACCCCACTCTCCCCTCACTCCCTTCAATATCCCAGTCAGATCACCCCACTCTCCCCTCACTCCCTTCAACATCCCAGTCAGCTCACCCCACTCTCCCCTCACTCCCTTGAACATCCCAGTCAGCTCACCCCACTCTCCCCTCACTCCCTTCAATATCCCAGTCAGCTCACCCCACTCTCCCCTCACTCCCTTCAACATCCCAGTCAGCTCACCCCACTCTCCCCTCACTCCCTTCAACTTCCCAGTCAGCTCACCCCACTCTCCCCTCACTCTGCTCTTCAATATCCCAGTCAGATCACCCCACTCTCCCCTCACTCCCTTCAACATCCCAGTCAGCTCACCCCACTCTCCCCTCACTCTGCTCTTCAATATCCC
Source organism: Hypanus sabinus (assembly GCF_030144855.1). Lineage (NCBI taxonomy): Eukaryota > Metazoa > Chordata > Chondrichthyes > Myliobatiformes > Dasyatidae > Hypanus > Hypanus sabinus. Next base: position 120,249,984 of record NC_082707.1, read on the forward strand.
AGTCAGCTCACCCCACTCTCCCCTCACTCCCTTCATTATCCCAGTCAGCTCACCCCACTCTCCCTGCTCTCCCTTCAATATCCCAGTCAGCTCACCCCACTCTCCCCTCACTCCCTTCAACATCCCAGTCAGATCACCCCACTCTCCCCTCACTCCCTTCAATATCCCAGTCAGCTCACCCCACTCTCCCCTCACTCCCTTCAATATCCCAGTCAGCTCACCCCACTCTCCCCTCACTCCCTTCAACTTCCCAGTCAGATCACCCCACTCTCCCCTCACTCCCTTCAATATCCCAGTCAGCTCACCCCACTCTCCCCTCACTCCCTTCAATATCCCAGTCAGATCACCCCACTCTCCCCTCACTCCCTTCAATATCCCAGTCAGCTCACCCCACTCTCCCCTCACTCCCTTCAACATCCCAGTCAGATCACCCCACTCTCCCCTCACTCCCTTCAACATCCCAGTCAGCTCACCCCACTCTCCCCTCACTCCCTTCAACATCCCAGTCAGATCACCCCACTCTCCCCACTCTGCTCTTCAACATCCCAGTCAGATCACCCCACTCTCCCCTCACTCCCTTCAATATCCCAGTCAGATCACCCCACTCTCCCCTCACTCCCTTCAACATCCCAGTCAGCTCATCCCACTCTCCCCTCACTCCCTTCAACATCCCAGTCAGCTCACCCCACTCTCCCCTCACTCCCTTCAATATCCCAGTCAGCTCACCCCACTCTCCCCTCACTCCCTTCAACATCCCAGTCAGCTCACCCCACTCTCCCCTCACTCCCTTCAACATCCCAGTCAGCTCACCCCACTCTCCCCTCACTCCCTTCAACATCCCAGTCAGCTCACCCCACTCTCCCCTCACTCCCTTCAACATCCCAGTCAGATCACCCCACTCTCCCCTCACTCCCTTCAACATCCCAGTCAGCTCACCCCACTCTCCCCTCACTCCCTTCAACATCCCAGTCAGATCACCCCACTCTCCCCTCACTCCCTTCAACATCCCAGTCAGATCACCCCACTCTCCCCTCACTCCCTTCAACATCCCAGTCAGATCACCCCACTCTCCCTCACTCCCTTCAACATCCCAGTCAGATCACCCCACTCTCCCCTCACTCTGCTCTTCAATATCCCAGTCAGATCACCCCACTCTCGCCTCACTCCCTTCAACATCCCAGTCAGATCACCCCACTCTCCCCTCACTCCCTTCAACATTCCAGTCAGCTCACCCCACTCTCCCCTCACTCCCTTCAACATCCCAGTCAGCTCACCCCACTCTCCCCTCACTCCCTTCAACATCCAAGTCAGATCACCCCACTCTCCCCTCACTCCCTTCAATATCCCAGTCAGCTCACCCCACTCTCCCTCACTCTGCTCTTCAATATCCCAGTCAGATCACCCCACTCTCGCCTCACTCCCTTCAACATCCCAGTCAGATCACCCCACTCTCCCCTCACTCCCTTCAACATTCCAGTCAGCTCACCCCACTCTCCCCTCACTCCCTTCAATATCCCAGTCAGCTCACCCCACTCTCCCCTCACTCTGCTCTTCAATATCCCAGTCAGCTCACCCCACTCTCCCCTCACTCCCTTCAACATCCCAGTCAGCTCATCCCACTCTCCCCTCACTCCCTTCAACATCCCAGTCAGCTCACCCCACTCTCCCCTCACTCCCTTCAACATCCCAGTCAGCTCACCCCATTCTCCCCTCACTCCCTTCAACATCCCAGTCAGCTCACCCCACTCTCCCCTCACTCCCTTCAACATCCCAGTCAGCTCACCCCACTCTCCCCTCACTCCGTTCAACATCCCAGTCAGATCACCCCACTCTCCCCTCACTCCCTTCAACATCCCAGTCAGCTCATCCACTCTCCCCTCACTCCCTTCAATATCCCAGTCAGATCACCCCACTCTCCCCTCACTCCCTTCAACATCCCAGTCAGCTCATCCACTCTCCCCTCACTCCCTTCAATATCCCAGTCAGCTCACCCCACTCTCCCCTCACTCTGCTCTTCAACATCCCAGTCAGCTCACCCCACTCTCCCCTCACTCCCTTCAACATCCCAGTCAGATCACCCCACTCTCCCCTCACTCCCTTCAACATCCCAGTCAGCTCACCCCACTCTCCCCTCACTCCCTTCAATATCCCAGTCAGCTCACCCCACTCTCCCCTCACTCTGCTCTTCAATATCCCAGTCAGATCACCCCACTCTCGCCTCACTCCCTTCAATATCCCGGTCAGATCACCCCACTCTCCCTCACTCCCTTCAACATTCCAGTCAGCTCACCCCACTCTCCCCTCACTCCCTTCAACATCCCAGTCAGCTCACCCCACTCTCCCCTCACTCCCTTCAATATCCCAGTCAGCTCACCCCACTCTCCCCTCACTCCCTTCAACATCTCAGTCAGATCACCCCACTCTCCCCTCACTCCCTTCAACATCCCAGTCAGCTCACCCCACTCTCCCCTCACTCTGCTCTTCAATATCCCAGTCAGATCACCCCACTCTCGCCTCACTCCCTTCAATATCCCGGTCAGATCACCCCACTCTCCCTCACTCCCTTCAACATTCCAGTCAGCTCACCCCACTCTCCCCTCACTCCCTTCAACATCCCAGTCAGCTCACCCCACTCTCCCCTCACTCCCTTCAACATCCCGGTCAGCTCACCCCACTCTCCCCTCACTCCCTTCAACATCCCAGTCAGATCACCCCACACTCCCCTCACTCCCTTCAACATCCCGGTCAGCTCACCCCACTCTCCCCTCACTCCCTTCAACATCCCAGTCAGCTCACCCCACTCTCCCCTCACTCCCTTCAACATCCCAGTCAGCTCACCCCACTCTCCCCTCACTCCCTTCAACATCCCAGTCAGATCACCCCACTCTCCCCTCACTCCCTTCAACATCCCGGTCAGCTCTCCCCACTCTCCCCTCACTCCCTTCAACATCCCGGTCAGCTCACCCCACTCTCCCCTCACTCCCTTCAACATCCCAGTCAGATCACCCCACTCTCCCCTCACTCCCTTCAACATCCCGGTCAGCTCACCCCACTCTCCCCTCACTCCCTTCAACATCCCAGTCAGATCACCCCACTCTCCCCTCACTCCCTTCAACATCCCGGTCAGCTCACCCCACTCTCCCCTCACTCCCTTCAACATCCCAGTCAGCTCACCCCACTCTCCCCTCACTCCCTTCAACATCCCAGTCAGCTCACCCCACTCTCCCCTCACTCCCTTCAATATCCCGGTCAGCTCACCCCACTCTCCCCTCACTCCCTTCAACATCCCAGTCAGCTCACCCCACTCTCCCCTCAGTCCCTTCAACATCCCAGTCAGCTCACCCCACTCTCCCCTCACTCCCTTCAACATCCCGGTCAGCTCACCCCACTCTCCCCTCACTCCGTTCAACATCCCAGTCAGCTCACCCCACTCTCCCCTCACTCCCTTCAACATCCCGGTCAGCTCACCCCACTCTCCCCTCACTCCCTTCAACATCCCAGTCAGCTCACCCCACTCTCCCCTCACTCTGCTCTTCAATATCCCAGTCAGATCACCCCACTCTCCCCTCACTCCCTTCAACATCCCAGTCAGATCACCCCACTCTCCCCTCACTCCCTTCAACATCCCAGTCAGCTCACCCCACTCTCCCCTCACTCCCTTCAACATCCCAGTCAGATCACCCCACTCTCCCCTCACTCCCTTCAACATCCCAGTCAGCTCACCCCACTCTCCACTCACTCCCTTCAATATCCCAGTCAGCTCACCCCACTCTCCACTCACTCCCTTCAACATCCCAGTCAGCTCACCCCACTCTCCCCTCACTCTGCTCTTCAATATCCCAGTCAGATCACCCCACTCTCCCCTCACTCCCTTCAATATCCCAGTCAGCTCACCCCACTCTCCCCTCACTCTGCTCTTCAATATCCCAGTCAGCTCACCCCACTCTCCCCTCACTCCCTTCATTATCCCAGTCAGCTCACCCCACTCTCCCTGCACTCCCTTCATTATCCCAGTCAGATCACCCCACTCTCCCCTCACTCCCTTCAACATCCCAGTCAGATCACCCCACTCTCCCCTCACTCCCTTCAATATCCCAGTCAGCTCACCCCACTCTCCCCTCACTCCCTTCAATATCCCAGTCAGCTCACCCCACTCTCCCCTCACTCCCTTCAACTTCCCAGTCAGATCACCCCACTCTCCCCTCACTCCCTTCAATATCCCAGTCAGCTCACCCCACTCTCCCCTCACTCCCTTCAATATCCCAGTCAGCTCACCCCACTCTCCCCTCACTCCCTTCAACATCCCAGTCAGCTCACCCCACTCTCCCCTCACTCCCTTCAACATCCCAGTCAGATCACCCCACTCTCCCTCACTCCCTTCAACATCCCAGTCAGATCACCCCACTCTCCCCACTCTGCTCTTCAACATCCCAGTCAGATCACCCCACTCTCCCCTCACTCCCTTCAATATCCCAGTCAGATCACCCCACTCTCCCCTCACTCCCTTCAACATCCCAGTCAGCTCACCCCACTCTCCCCTCACTCCCTTCAACATCCCAGTCAGATCACCCCACTCTCCCCTCACTCCCTTCAACATCCCAGTCAGATCACCCCACTCTCCCCTCACTCCCTTCAATATCCCAGTCAGATCACCCCACTCTCCCCTCACTCCCTTCATTATCCCAGTCAGATCACCCCACTCTCCCCTCACTCCCTTCAACATCCCAGTCAGATCACCCCACTCTCCCCTCACTCCCTTCAATATCCCAGTCAGATCACCCCACTCTCCCCTCACTCCCTTCAACATCCCAGTCAGATCACCCCACTCTCCCCTCACTCCCTTCAACATCCCAGTCAGATCACCCCACTCTCCCCTCACTCCCTTCAACATCCCAGTCAGATCACCCCACTGTCCCCTCACTCCCTTGAACATCCCAGTCAGCTCACCCCACTCTCCCCTCACTCCCTTCAACATCCCAGTCAGATCACCCCACTCTCCCCTCACTCCCTTCAACATCCCAGTCAGCTCACCCCACTCTCCCCTCACTCCCTTCAACATCCCAGTCAGATCACCCCACTGTCCCCTCACTCCCTTGAACATCCCAGTCAGCTCACCCCACTCTCCCCTCACTCCCTTCAATATCCCAGTCAGCTCACCCCACTCTCCCCTCACTCCCTTCAATATCCCAGTCAGATCACCCCACTCTCCCCTCACTCCCTTCAACATCCCAGTCAGATCACCCCACTCTCCCCTCACTCCCTTGAACATCCCAGTCAGCTCACCCCACTCTCCCCTCACTCCCTTCAATATCCCAGTCAGATCACCCCACTCTCCCCTCACTCCCTTCATTATCCCAGTCAGATCACCCCACTCTCCCCTCACTCCCTTCAATATCCCAGTCAGATCACCCCACTCTCCCCTCACTCCCTTCATTATCCCAGTCAGATCACCCCACTCTCCCCTCACTCCCTTCAACATCCCAGTCAGCTCACCCCACTGTCCCCTCACTCTGCTCTTCAATATCCCAGTCAGCTCACCCCACTCTCCCCTCACTCCCTTCAATATCCCAGTCAGATCACCCCACTCTCCCCTCACTCCCTTCATTATCCCAGTCAGATCACCCCACTCTCCCCTCACTCCCTTCAACATCCCAGTCAGATCACCCCACTCTCCCCTCACTCCCTTCAATATCCCAGTCAGATCACCCCACTCTCCCCTCACTCCCTTCAACATCCCAGTCAGATCACCCCACTCTCCCCTCACTCCCTTCAACATCCCAGTCAGATCACCCCACTCTCCCCTCACTCCCTTCATTATCCCAGTCAGCTCACCCCACTCTCCCCTCACTCCCTTCAACATCCCAGTCAGATCACCCCACTGTCCCCTCACTCCCTTGAACATCCCAGTCAGCTCACCCCACTCTCCCCTCACTCCCTTCAATATCCCAGTCAGCTCACCCCACTCTCCCCTCACTCCCTTCAATATCCCAGTCAGATCACCCCACTCTCCCCTCACTCCCTTCAACATCCCAGTCAGCTCACCCCACTCTCCCCTCACTCCCTTGAACATCCCAGTCAGCTCACCCCACTCTCCCCTCACTCCCTTCAATATCCCAGTCAGCTCACCCCACTCTCCCCTCACTCCCTTCAATATCCCAGTCAGATCACCCCACTCTCCCCTCACTCCCTTCATTATCCCAGTCAGGTCACCCCACTCTCCCCTCACTCCCTTCAATATCCCAGTCAGCTCACCCCACTCTCCCCTCACTCCCTTCAACATCCCAGTCAGCTCACCCCACTGTCCCCTCACTCTGCTCTTCAATATCCCAGTCAGCTCACCCCACTCTCCCCTCACTCCCTTCAATATCCCAGTCAGATCACCCCACTCTCCCCTCACTCCCTTCAATATCCCAGTCAGATCACCCCACTCTCCCCTCACTCCCTTCAACATCCCAGTCAGATCACCCCACTCTCCCCTCACTCCCTTCAATATCCCAGTCAGATCACCCCACTCTCCCCTCACTCTGCTCTTCAATATCCCAGTCAGATCACCCCACTCTCCCCTCACTCCCTTCAACATCCCAGTCAGATCACCCCACTCTCCCCTCACTCCCTTCAACATCCCAGTCAGATCACCCCACTCTCCCCTCACTCCCTTCAACATCCCAGTCAGATCACCCCACTCTCCCCTCACTCCCTTCAACATCCCAGTCAGCTCACCCCACTCTCCCCTCACTCCCTTCAACATCCCAGTCAGATCACCCCACTCTCCCCTCACTCCCTTCAACATCCCAGTCAGATCACCCCACTCTCCCCTCACTCTGCTCTTCAATATCCCAGTCAGATCACCCCACTCTCCCCTCACTCCCTTCAACATCCCAGTCAGATCACCCCACTCTCCCCTCACTCCCTTCAACATCCCAGTCAGCTCACCCCACTCTCCCCTCACTCCCTTCAACATCCCAGTCAGATCACCCCACTCTCCCCTCACTCCCTTCATTATCCCAGTCAGATCACCCCACTCTCCCCTCACTCCCTTCAACATCCCAGTCAGGTCACCCCACTCTCCCCTCACTCCCTTCAATATCCCAGTCAGCTCACCCCACTCTCCCCTCACTCCCTTCAATATCCCAGTCAGATCACCCCACTCTCCCCTCACTCCCTTCATTATCCCAGTCAGATCACCCCACTCTCCCCTCACTCCCTTCAACATCCCAGTCAGATCACCCCACTCTCCCCTCACTCCCTTCAATATCCCAGTCAGCTCACCCCACTCTCCCCTCACTCCCTTCAACATCCCAGTCAGCTCACCCCACTGTCCCCTCACTCTGCTCTTCAATATCCCAGTCAGCTCACCCCACTCTCCCCTCACTCCCTTCAATATCCCAGTCAGATCACCCCACTCTCCCCTCACTCCCTTCAATATCCCAGTCAGATCACCCCACTCTCCCCTCACTCCCTTCAACATCCCAGTCAGATCACCCCACTCTCCCCTCACTCCCTTCAATATCCCAGTCAGATCACCCCACTCTCCCCTCACTCCCTTCAATATCCCAGTCAGATCACCCCACTCTCCCCTCACTCCCTTCAACATCCCAGTCAGATCACCCCACTCTCCCCTCACTCCCTTCAACATCCCAGTCAGATCACCCCACTCTCCCCTCACTCCCTTCAACATCCCAGTCAGATCACCCCACTCTCCCCTCACTCCCTTCAACATCCCAGTCAGCTCACCCCACTCTCCCCTCACTCCCTTCAACATCCCAGTCAGATCACCCCACTCTCCCCTCACTCCCTTCAACATCCCAGTCAGATCACCCCACTCTCCCCTCACTCCCTTCAACATCCCAGTCAGCTCACCCCACTCTCCCCTCACTCCCTTCAACATCCCAGTCAGCTCACCCCACTCTCCCCTCACTCCCTTCATTATCCCAGTCAGATCACCCCACTCTCCCCTCACTCCCTTCAACATCCCAGTCAGCTCACCCCACTGTCCCCTCACTCCCTTCAACATCCCAGTCAGATCACCCCACTCTCCCCTCACTTTGCCCTTCAACGTTCTGGCTTTGTCCTAGGCCACACCATCTTTAACTGCAGCATCAACAACCTTCATGTTGATGCATGGCCAAGCGGTTAAGGCTTTCGTCTAGTCATCTGAAGGTCGCTAGTTCGAGGGCTGAGGCTGCGTGTGTGTCCTTGAGCAAGGCATTTAAGTAAACATTGCTCTGCAACCACACCGGTGTATGGGTCCTAATGCCCTTCCCCTGGACAACATCGGTGGCGTGGAGAGGGGAGATTTGCAGCCTGGGCAACTGCCGGTCTCCCATAAAAAAAACACCTTACTCAGGCTTGTGCCCTGGAAACTCTCCAAAGGCACAAATCCATGGTCTATCGAGACTAACAGAGGCCTACAACAACCTCCTTCCACCATAAGGCACGTTCATCAATAACTGCTCAATTCCTTTGTTGCTGGCTGTCAATTCTCGAATACTCGCCAGCAGTTTCCCCAGAAGGGCTCTGTGCCTGAAAAAGGCTGCTCACCACCACCGTCTCAAGGGAATAAAATAGGCATTAAATGTTTGCATTATCAACGACACCCGCAGCATGTGAATCAATAAATAACATTATCCTAAATGCACGAGCATGCCGATTTCCTTCTATACGTGGATCGACATGTCACAACGTGGAAGGAGGCTATTCCGCCCTTCAAGTCTGTGCCAGCCAGCCATAGGTCAATCCCGCCTTTCCCTTCCGTTTCTCTTGCCCTAAGCTCTGTAATTTATTTCCTACCATGCGCCGTTCATCTCCCCTTTGATTCATTTGTTACTTATACACACTAATGGGTGCCTGACTGGAGCCATTGAATCTACCAGGAGGAAAGAAGCACCTGTGAGTGTCCCCAGGGTCACAGGGAGAATCCATCCAGACAGACTGGGCATCAGGACTGAAAACGAGGCCTGGTAGGAAACAGGAAAGCATTCGGGAACCAGACCCAGTAACTGTAGATTTAAATGCAGGGCTCATGATGACTGTTGCTTAAATTCCCCAGCTGCCTTGGCGGGACGTGAACCCGTTTCTGTGAGGTCAACGGCCCAGAACGCCAACTGCCTGTTCAGTGACTAAATCACTGTGTCACCATAACACACTGAGTAATTGATGGTTTGTTGAGATTTCACTTGTACAAACACAGTCCCGAGTTCCATATATGTTCGTCCAAAAAGAGAGGAGTCTGTGCAGAGTTATACACAGCGAGACAGTGTAAACTTTGTGAAACACTTGTCTCCCTTTCAAAGGGCGCTCGCATGAGGGCCTGACTCAGAGCCACGTGAAAAGGGGTTGTGCCCTTGGCTCACCAGCAGTACCAGCACAAGATGCTGGGAGAGCTCAGCACCAAAGCAGAAGAGTAAATAGTCGACATTATGGGCCAGGACCGGGAAGGAGTCATACCGAGCAGGTAGCGGGAGGAAGAAGCACAAGGTGGCAGGTGTTAGGTGAAACGGACAGGGGGAGAGGGGGAAGTAAAGAGCTGGGAGGTTGATTGGTGAAAGATACAGGGCAGGAGAAGGGGAATCTGGTAGGAGAGGACAGAAGACCGTGGAAGGAAGGGAAGGGGGAGGAGCAAGTAAAGGGAGGTCATGGGCAGGTAAGGAGATAAGGTGAGAGAGGGAAATAGGAATGGGGAATGGTGAAGGGGGGGGCAATTACCAGAAGCTTGAAAAAACAATATTAGCTTTTACTAGCCAACTTTTAGTGTTCTTGTAAAGGCAGCGAAGCAGCTTCTTGAATCAGCGTAAACTTTCTGGTGAGTGTGACTCCACCGTACTGTTAGTGAAGGAGCTCCAGAACCTAGAGTCCGTAACAATGACGAGCCAGTGACGTATTTTCAAATTGCAGACATGGAACAAAAGCTGGTGATGGTCCTCCTGTATCTGTCAGCCCGAGACCTGGTTCTGTCAATATGGCTGCACGCGTATCAGGAGACTACCGAGGCGCGAGTGGGAAGGTAAACGCCCGCTGAGAACAGCGAGTCGGACCCTTCCCTTGGATTCACGATGATTGACAGAGACATTCAAAATTATAAAGAGTTGCAGTGCAGAAAATAGAGAAAATGATTCAAATGGTATGGTTAAGATTCAAGAGGGGGAAGACAAGGTGCATAATAGGGAAGTAGGCAGTTTTTCTTTGCTTATAAAACTATGGTTTTTATGCTATTAATGGCAATCTACAGTAGCCAAGTAACCTGCCAACCTCCACATCTTTGGGTGTGGGAGGAAACCCCTGGGGGATGTTCACGGTGGCCACAGAGAGCATGCAAATTCCACACAGACTGCACCAGAGGTCAGACTTGATCCCGTGCTGATGGTACCATGGCTGACTGCACCACTGCACATCTCTCAGCCCTTCGTCACTAAGAACGTCAGTCAAACAAGATTACAACGGAACAAGCTCTAGATTGTGGTCCGAGGGAAGCACAGCAACCTATCCCATCATAACACGACGCTACGCCCAGCTCCCTGTACAGAGCTCTTCCAACACCGAGGAAGTATTTACCGATTCTGCACGTGGTGCTGCCAGAGTCCGACAACTAAAACAAAACTGCTGCTGCAGACCTTCTCGTGTTTAAAAAAGTAGCCGCTGGAAATCTGAAATAAGGACAGAAAAAAGCTGAAAGTTCTCAGCAGGTCGGGCAGCATCTGTGGGAAAAGCTTCAGCTTGAACTGTTAATTTAGCTTCTCTCATCACAGATGCTGCCTGACCTGCTGTGTTTCCAGCCTCTCCTGTCTTCCTTCAGCATTTCAAGTCATTGAATAGTTTCAGTACAGAATGAGACCATTCAGCCACTCTCTACCGGACAAACTCATTGGTCTCACCCCCCAGCCTTCACTACAGGAGTCTCATTGGCTGTCTACTCTACTGTCTTTAAAATGAACAGGCCTTTGAGGCCACTAAGTCAATACCAACTTTTTTGACAATCTACACTAATCTGATTTTTATTTTTACTTATTTATTGACAGACAAAGTATAATAGGCCTTCACGAGTGAATCTGCAGATGCTGGAAATAAATAAAAACACAAAGTGCTGGCAGAACTCAGCAGGCCAGACAGCGTCTGTGGGGGGAGGTAGTGATTGATGATAAGCCTTCCTGGCCTTCTGTACCGCGCCACCCAGCAATCTCCCCCCAATTTAACCTTAGCCTAATCATGAGACAATTTACACTAACCTACCATCCGGTACATCTGTGGGAGGAAACCAGATCACCTGGAAGATACCCACGCAGTCACGGGGAGAATGTACAAACTCCTTACAGGCAGTGGCAGGAACTGAACCGGGGTCACCTGTTCAGTAAACTGTTGTGCTAACCACTATGCCACTGTGCCACCGATTTACCAGCAAAAGGTGCTTATCCTTCTGTGCTTTGCCTCTCAACTGCCCACCTAACTGTCTCTTAAACACAGTGATTGGATCTGACTCTACCTCCTTCCCTGCTCAGTGATTCCTGGGTCTCTGTGCAAAACAATCTCCCCTCAAATCCCTTTCATCTTAATGTAATACCCTCTTGTTTTTGATATCCAAACCATGGGGAAAAGACTCTTATGATTCATTCTGTCTTTGCCTCTTCTCAGTATCCTTCACTCCAAGAAAAGCAGCCCAGGCAATCCAATCTCACCCTTCTAACATTATGGGTATTTTACTTCAAGAGGAAAAATACTTTCAAGAGGATGGGCTGAACGGCCTGTTTCTGTGCTGTAGTTTTCCGGACTTCCCCATAACATAAACTCTGATTCCCCCCCCGCCCCCAAATAACCTGGTTTCCCCAGTAATGATTGTGCAGGGACAGTGGAATTGGAATTTCAGTGTGCAGGACTCAGCAAGACTCTCACGTTGAACCCATCTGAAAGCGATCAATTCACCCCTCCGGGGAATCAATGGTAAGATCAAATCCAAGCAACTTTTGTTAACAGATGAAGTGAAATGTGATCTTTTTACTATAAAGTTACTAGGGCGTAGCTTTAATAACATAAAGCATTGGGTAAACAGGGAAAGATTGTCAGGATCTTTAATCCCAACTGAATTACTTCTTAACCTCCCGACCGAAATATAATGTATCATAACCTCAAAAAGGTGAGCCAGGACAATCCTCGGGACAAGCACAGGAGTCATCAGTGCTCGTCAGGGGAACAGACTGGCCACACGAAAACAGATGGAACAGCCTGTCTTCACAAATCACTGCTCTTCCATTAGAAATCTCCTGCTCGTTCCTCCTTTATTCAAGGTGAAAAAGGGTGGGGTGGGGAAATGTCGCAGGTACTGTACACTATGAATAAACTTACAAAGTGGACAATCTGCTTGCATTTCTAAACAGCTCTTAGCCTGACCAGAACAAACCTGATAAATTATCTGAGGCGAGATGAGCAATAGCTTGGCCAAAGAGATAACACATTAATTTATTTTGTACATTTCACAAAGAAAGGGTGCCCTGAAGTGCTCCAATGACTGCCGCAACATAGGCATGAAAATGGGCCCCTCAGTCAGCAATGACTACAGAGTCCGTGCCAACGGGTGTTGACCCTACAAGCATCTGGATCGCTAAAGGCAGCCAATACCATGGAGGAGAATACATGCAACTTGGTTTGAAGGAGTGCAGATAACTTTATTAACATTGCTTGATTTTCCTTCCTGGAAAACACTGAATAAAGTTTCGTAAATCGAAAAGGCCGGGTGTAATACGTCACAGATATTTTGGTGTTGATCATTTCGACAGGTTGATGTTACAGTGATACTCAGAAGCTGAAATGGTTTTACGAAGAGGAAGTGTAAAGCGTATGCTATAAATTGAAGAATAGATGTAGAGGAAGTAATTTGGGGATCCTCATGGTGCTAATACTAAAATCAGTTAGTTCCTGCAAGCAATTATTGCTAAAACAAGGTGCCAATAACAAAAAAATGGTCGCTTCTAGTCCACAACAAGCTTCAGTGTGGGCTGGAGAGAGTGAGGATTGGTTAACCAGAATAAACTCTCTAACTTTAACCCTTACCCAGACAATGAGAGAGGTCTTTAGTGCAGAGAGAACTTCACAACTCCTCCACACAATTGCCAGCGTTGATTTGGGCTTCATTTGTGAAATTTCCACCAGATGAGTCAGCCTCCAGTCCGCGGGCTCCTTTCGTGCCATATTGAGGCCATCCTCACGATGGAGAGGCAAAGCCTAACATTCCATCTGGGTAGCCTTCAGCTCAATGGCATCAATATCAATTTCTCCTTCCAGTCAAAAAATCCCTCTCTCTCCCCCTTCTATTCCCCACTCTGGCCTCCTCTCACCTGCCTATCATCTCCCCTCCTCCTTCCCTTTCTCCTATGGTCCACTCTCCTCTGCAATCAGATTCCTTCCTCTCCAGTCCTTTATTTTTCCTATCTATCTGGCTTCACCTATCACCTTCTTCCTATCCTCCTGCCCCTCTCCCAGCCTTTTATTCCGGCACTTTCCCCCATCCTTTCCAGTCCTGAAGTTGGCTCTCAGCCCAGAACATTGTCTGTTTATTCACTTCCATCAATGCTGCCTGACCTGCTGAGTTCCTCTAACATTTTGTGTCTGTTGCTTTGGATTTCCATCATCTACATACTTTCTTGTGGTCAAAATTTATAAAATGCCATGTACAATTCCAGCTTCACTCTCTCAAGACACAAGAAGGCTCTACGTAGTCAGGCTCATCACCAGTTATGCTCCCCAAGGCCCAGCTCGGTATGATTCTTTCAGGAGGGCCCCACGGAGTAGTTTCATATGCTGATGAGCTGCAGGAACCTACCAACAGTTTACACCAGTCCTCCATCAAAACCATTTCAACGTCCTACCTCCCTGACCTAACTTACACAATGAAGAAGCTGCAGTTTACAACAACAGAGTGAGGAGCTGAGCCACTTCTGTCACTGAACAGTTGATCTGTAGAACAACTCCACCTACTCACTGTGCTTCACTTCCTAACCCCCTTCCCCAATAAAATCTACCAATCTCATTTTGGAAACTTTCAGCTTCTTGGGAAAGACGTTTCCAAGTTTGTACTTTCTTGTGGTGATAGTCTCGTTCTAAATTTAAGGTCATATTCTGGGAAAACCTCAGTCTGACAGAACAGTTCATATTTACTCAGCTGAATTCATTAATCATCTTAATTACACTACTCAAGAGGGTACAAGGCTGTGGTTGGAAGCTATTCTCTTAATTTAACCATTTAGCTCACAGACTAAGCCACTTGGTTGGCACACTCCCCCTAGCAATATCCTGAACTGTCCAAGCAAAGTGGATCTCAGCGCCTGTAACGTGGCTTCCACCACGACGTCTTTCCAACATTTCACGTCTGCAATTTTATTTTAATATCTATCTGACCATTTAGCTTCGAGCCCTCCAAACCTGAAGTTCCTGGATTCATAACGTTAACTAAATCCATGGTAATCCAGCCGACGAGACGCAGCCAGTTTCAAGTCCACCAAGAATAAACAAAAGACTGATTTAATGGATTCAGCGAGCTGCAAGGGAAGTCCCACTGTCTGAGCCCATGATTTAAGACTTGTACAAGTGTGCTGAACCAAGGGATGAAAGCTATGGGGTTGGCTCTGACAGTAGGATTAACGTTCTTCTGTCACTGGTGTAAATGAACTGTTTTGGAATACATGCACTTTATGAACTGAGGATTTTTTCCTTCCATGAATTCAACCAAAAAAAAATCAAATAAGTGTTGTATTCCAAGTTACCCATATTGAATCAATATAATATTCTTTCATTCCTGGAGTTTTAATTTGAGTTGATCACCAAGCAAGTCCCCATTTCAATGAAATATCCTGTCAGCCCAATTAACAGCAAAGACTTTCACCTGTTTGAGCTTTTTTACTGGTGCAATTGGTTTCACAGCTTTTGACTCAATTGGGTTGGTCTATCCCAGACTACCAATGGGATGAAACTCTCACTTTGTGTCCAAAGAGGGTGATAACATGATCAAGAAGCTCTTGTTAGGCCATCCCTGTATGTTAATTACCAATGGTATCACAGAATGGACAAAGCTGGAGGAAGGAATGCACCCATTGCTCTGGATAGGTAACTGTTATTTCTCCGACTGTTGTGATATAGCTTGATGTCAGAGAAGGTGCAAAGTCTGTTCACCATAAGACAGGATCTCCATCAGCTCCTTAGTCACACATTACTTGGCCTATCTTTCTGGGTCTGGCCTCAGGAGTAATCCAGAGATCACCACCCTTGAGGTCTTGTTTCTTGCCTTCCATGCGCATTCTACAGGACCTCATCCCTTGGCCCGCCCATGTCACATGTACCAATGTTTACAATGACCTCTGACTGTTCACCCTTCCCTTCAAGAATTTTCTGCATCCACTCAAGACACTCTTGACCCTGACTTCCAGGAGGAAACAGATCATCCTGGAGTCTGTCCTGGGGCTACAGAACCTCCTGCCTGCCTTCCTCACTATCACTGCGCCCTACACTCCAGAGCCTCAAAGCCATTCACAGAGCGACCCTCAACATTGCCAAGAGGTATACTTGTTAACGAGGTGGAATTGCCACAAGGGAACCCTGCACTGACTGCCATCTCCATAACTTCTCCTGGAGGACACCCATCTAATTGAGTGTGACCACCTCAGTAAGAAGAATCATCCTTAGCTTTATCCGGAGTGCCTCTAGATCCAGCTCCATATTCTTGGCAGTCTGTCAGGAGATGCAACTGGCTGCACTGTCTACGGGTGGTGTCATCAGGGAGATCGGGAGGTCCCCTAACATCTCACAGGGGGAGCATCCTACTGCCCTACACTGAATCAAGGATGAACAACAGCACAAAACCCTAAACACAAAGTATCCTGTGGATGCTGTGGTCAAATAACACATACAAGCAAGCTGGATGAACTCAGCAGGTCGGGCAGCATCAACTGAAATGAGCAGTCAACGCTTCGGGCCAAGACCCTTCGTCAGGACTCAGAACAAAACCCTACCCTGTTCTTACCCGTGCCTTCTTACCAAAGCCTTTTTAAAGAGTTGCTCTCACTCACCACACCTGAGCCACTTACTCCACCTCTTCACACCGAAACCTCATGAGTCAAAGCCTCTTTTAGAGTCCCGTTAAGTGAAACTTGGCAGCAAGTGATTTGGGATTGGAGTAGGAAGCTGTGCTGAGGTGAAACATCACTCAGGATATTATTGAATGGGACTGAATAACCAATAACATCAGGTGAAACATCACTCAGGATATTACTGAATGGCACTGAATAACCAAATTTTGCTTCAAATTCAAATTCCTCAGAGCAGGCAGAGTATGAACCAAGCTTGCACCCTTTCATCTTGGTGTTCTGTTATGCAGATTAATTTTAAAAGCTGCCTCTTGAAATCCCATTCTTAATGTTTGAAGTTTAACTGCTCAACTTTCCAGATTTACCCCTCCCTGGTCCCACAACCCCATGGTCTTTCCTCCCAGGTTGATGCTCCAGGTTCTGCCAAGTCCATTGCTGAAGTTCTGCTGACCCAGCTACAGTCAGCATTCTGGTCCACAATGCCACAAGTGTTGAGAGAGATGACGTGCCCAGCAAAGAGCCATTGACAGGGGAGTGGGCAGTGGAAGAGTGAAGTAACCAGGTTTCATAGGGAAGGGATATTTGGTCAGATCCGAAACTCTTCACACAGCCATCAAGGCAAGTCATCCAAATCCCAAGGAAATGCCAAGAGAGAAGATGGGTGAACATGGCCCACAAGGCTGAGCAATAGCACAACACCCTATTCAAGTGGTTCACAACCCAGCAGATATGCAAAAACCATACAGATACAAAATCACATCTCTGACCTGTACGGAGTTAGACAAACATAATCAACAATGCTAGTCACAATCCTTAAGAGCTCGTGAGATTTGGCATGACATCTAAAACTTCGGTAGACTTCTACAGAAGCATGGTGGAGAGAACACTGACTAGCTAGATCATAGTTTGGAAACACCAATGCCCTTGAATTGAAAATCCTACAAAAAGTAGTCCATCATGGATAAAGCCATTGAGCACACCTACATGGGGTACTGTCACAGGAAAGCAGTATTCATCATCAGCGACACCCCACCATCCAGATTACGCTCCCTTCTGCCAACAGGAGCCTCAGGACTCAATGTTCCCACAATCTACAGACTCACTTGGAAGCACTCTTCATTTTATATTCTCAATATTTATTGTTTATTTAGTTATTGTTATTATTTACTTTGTGTTTGCACAGTTTGTTGTCTTTTGCTGTTTGCCCGGCCTGTTGGGTGCAGTCTTTCACCGATTCTACTGTAGCTCTTAGATTTATTGAGTATGCCTGCAAGAAAATGAATCTTAGGGTTGTATATGGTGACATATATGTATTTTGATAATAAATTTACTTTGAACTTTGGGGCTTTGTTTGCAAGTACATGACCATGCTGTTCGTGATGAGGGCCATATCAGCAACTACATTGTTGAGGGGTGTGCCTGGGTACACGGACACAAACAATGGCTGTAGGTTTAGAGAGGCTTTGAAAGAAAAGGGCAATGAAGAGGTTAAGGATGAGCTTCACAACCAGTTTTTGAAGCATTGCAACATTGGAAATGCAGAGCCAAACTGCCCCAAGCAACAGTGATTGAATGATCTGGTTTACTGATACAATTGAGGGTTGAATATACCACAGAGTTCTCCTCTGCTTCTCTTCACTGTGTTACGTACTCGTGACACATGACAGTGGTACCCTTGTCACGTGACTGGGGTTGAAGCTATACTGGACTTGAGGTGATGGTCTTGTGATGGTGGAGTGATGTCATTTTCCCGCCAGTAGAGATCATGTAACAGGTTTTTTTTACAGGTTATAAAAGGAAGACCCCACCCTGGGAGGAGGGGCAGTTCGTGGCTGGATTTGCCATGTTGACTTCATGCCACTGCGTGATTTAATGTGATGACGCAGTTTAGTTGAAAGATGAAGTTTTATCTAATGCCTAAAGTTTAAAAGGTCATTGCCAGCAGGTCCTTTACAATACTGCTAGTTTGAGAATCAGTGGAGAGTGAAGATCGGAGTTCGGGAGTTAAAGATCGAGGAGAATCTATTTCGACAGTGAAACGGGTTCGACCTTATTTAATCCTTATTCGAAAGGAATTCGTTGACTGTTCTCGTGTTAATCTCTGCGGGATAGCAGAAGATTGAGGACAGTGTGATAAAGGAAAGGTCAGTGCCTTTAAGCCGTTTCGTTTCGTAAATTCTTCGTGGGAAAAGTTTGACGTCGGGGATCGAAGCAAAACGATGTGAAAGAGAATTTAAATCGTCTTATAAAGTCTCTCCTTTTAAATGGACTGTGAGCATTTTGAACTTTTGGCAATATCGCTTTAAAGAACTGTTTTTGCAGCATCACTTTAAGAACTGTTTAAGTTGCCGCACAGCAGCTGATTTCCGGTTACGTTAGTGTTTGTTTACTTTTGGGGGGGTTTGTTTTCAGTGTTTAATAAACGTGTTGTTTGTTTGTTATTAAAACCGTTGCCTAACTCATATATTTATTGTTGCCTGAATACGTAACATAAATATGGGGGCTGCGTAAGGATTGGATCGTTTGAGTTTAAATGCTTGCTAACTTTTGGATCGGTGTTTTGGAGACGGAGAATACTCGATTCTTTTGTTTGATAGGCTTGTGAGTGGTATTCGGCAACAATGAATATTGATGAGTTTCTGGTTTCGCCAGATGCGGAGTTGTTAGGAAAGGCGAAACAGACTGAGGTATCTGAGATAGCTAGTAAATTGCAACTTAAAGGTATTTTGCAGACTACATCAAAGGCTGTAATACAGAGAAAAATCACGTCACACTATG
Source organism: Hypanus sabinus (assembly GCF_030144855.1). NCBI lineage: Eukaryota > Metazoa > Chordata > Chondrichthyes > Myliobatiformes > Dasyatidae > Hypanus > Hypanus sabinus. Next base: position 120,268,826 of record NC_082707.1, read on the forward strand.
TGGATTCGGGTGTTTTTGATGACTCGATTTTAGGGTCATTTCCAATAAGTAATCTGGAGATGCAGTTACAAATCGAACAAATGAGGTTGGAACAAAGTAAAGCTGAATTGGAGCGTTGTAAATTGGAGGCGGATCAAAAGAAGAGGAATTTGATTATGCAATGGAGCAATTAAGGTCTGGGAATCAGTCTTCTGGTTCTAGAAAACCGTTTGTTGCTAGTCAAGAAATTAAATTCGTCCCTCCATTTAGTGAAACAGAAATGGAAAGATATTTTCAACATTTTGAAACTATTGCTCGGATGTCAGAGTGGCCGAAAGATAAATGGTCAGTGTTGTTACAGAGTGTAATTAAAGGTAAAGCACAACAAGTTTACACAGCTTTAACTGGTGCGCAAGCACTTGATTATGATATTGTGAAAATGCATATCCTAAACGCATACAAATTGGTCCCAGAAGCTTATAGGGAAAGATTCAGGTTTGAAAAAATCTGTGGATAAAACTTATGTGGAATTTGCCTATGATAAAGCTGTGTGTTTTGAGAGATGGGTTTCTTCTAAAAATGTAAATGGGGACTATGATACATTGAGAGAGCTGATTTTAATGGAGGAATTTAAAAGAAGCATTCCTGTTGAAGTAAGGACCTACTTAAATGAGAGGGATAGTGATAAATTGCAGGATTGTGCTAAATTAGCTGATGAGTATGTTTTAATCCATAAGAATAAATTTCCTCAAGGCAGAAATTTTAAGAGGAAAAATAACATGGAGACTCAAGGTAAATCAGAAATTAAATCAGATGTTAATGAGAAAGGTAAGGAGGAAGGAAAACCTGTGAAGGAAAGACAGTTTGGTCTTATTTGTAACTATTGTAAGAAGCCTGGCCATGTAATAGCTAACTGTTTCAGACTGAAAAAGAAAGAGAAGGAAGCAGTTCCAGATGCTTGTGTGCAACATACTGAAGCACCTGTAAAGTTACAGGGTTTGATAAACACAAATGAGGCTTTGTTAGAGTCTGACCAGGTTAGAGAGGGATATGATCATTTTATAACTGACGGGTTTGTATCCTTGAAAGAAGGATCTACTCCGGTGCCAATAAAAATCCTCAGGGATACTGGAGCTTCTCAATCACTGATGTTAGACAGTGTGTTGAAGTTTAATGAAGAGTCTGATACTGGTGAGGTAAATTACATAAGAGGTGTTGGGAGTGATTTTATGCCTGTACATTTACATAAAGTAAATTTAAAGTCAGGGTTAGTTACAGGATTTGTTAAAGTAGGATTACAGCATAGCTTACCGGCGAAGGGTATTTCTTTATTGTTAGGTAATGACTTGGCAGGTGGACAAGTTTTTCCTGAAGTGCATTTGACAATGGAGTCAGAGGAACCAGAGTTGAATTCTAACACAGATTCTTCCTGTGTTGTGACTAGAGCTATGGCTAAAAAGATTGATGCGCAGAATGAGGTTGTTACTCAGGACTGTTCAACTCAGGATTCAAGTTTTGAGGATGTGTCAGAGACTTTCTTGCCTTCATTGTTTGAACAAGATTCTTGGAGTAAGTCTGACTATGAAGATTTATCTCTGTCTCGGAAGGAGATGTTAGCAGAGCAGAATAGAGACTCTGAGATTATAAAATTAAGAGAGCAAGCTTTACTAGGTAGTGAAATTGAGAAGGTGCCAGTAGGATATTACTTGGAAAAAGGAGTGTTGATGAGGAAGTGGAGATCGCCTACAATTCCTGCAAGTGAGGAATGGAATGTTGTTTACCAGGTAGTTGTCCCTAAAGTTTATCAAAATGAGATTTTGACTTTAGCTCATAGTGTGTCTTTAGGTGGACATCAAGGGGTAAGGAAAACTGTGGACAAGATTTTAAAACATTTTTACTGGCCTGGTCTAAGAAAAGATGTGGCGATGTTTTGTAAAACGTGCCATACTTGTCAAATTGTGGATAAACCAAATCAGGTTACACCAGTAGCTCCATTAAAACCTATTCCAGCATTTGGTGAACCGTTTTCTAAAGTTATTGTAGATTGTGTTGGTCCATTACCAAAGACAAAAACTGGTTATCAGTACTTGTTGACTATCGTGTCTACTTCATCTAGGTTTCCAGAGGCAGTACCACTTAGGAATATAAAAGCTAAAACTGTGACAAAGGCTCTTATAAAATTCTTTACTTATTGTGGATTACCTAAGGAAATACAAACTGATCAAGGCAGTAATTTTATGTCTGGATTGTTTCAACAGATAGTTTATAAATTGGGAGCTAAGCAAATCACTTCGTCTGCATACCATCCAGAGTCGCAAGGTGCCTTGGAGAGGTTTCATTCTACCCTCAAGAATATGATTAGGACGTATTGTGTGGAAAGTGAAAGTGACTGGGATGAAGGTATAAACTTACTTTTATTTGCAGTAAGGGAATCGGTACAGGAATCTTTAGGTTTTAGTCCATTTGAACTTGTGTTTGGGCATAGAGTTAGAGGACCTTTAGCTTTATTGAAAGAACAGTGGATTAGTAAGGAAGTACACACTAATTTGTTGGACTATGTTTTGAAATTTAAGGACAGGTTACATAAAGCTTGTAGCTTAGCCAAGGAAAATTTAAAGTTGGCTCAGGAGAAAATGAAAACTTGGTATGATAAAGAAGCTAGGATGAGGATGTTTAAGCCTGGAGATAAGGTGTTGGTTTTTTTCCCAGTGCAGACAAATCCTTTACAAGCTAGATTTCATGGTCCTTATGAAATTGTGTCTAAAATCAATGATGTGGATTACGTGATAAAAACTCCAGATCGTAGAAGGTCAACACAACTTTGTCATATAAATATGATAAAACCATATTTTGAGAAACAATCTGATACTGTGACTGTTGTGGTTAGTGAGAATGAGTTTGATTTAACTAGGAACATGATAGATGATTCATCTGACTTTCATTCTAAATCCAACATTGTTTCTATTAGGTTACCAAATTCAACCATTCTGGAAAATATTGATGAGAAATTAGCACATTTACAGCTCGAGCAAAAACAACAGATGAAGGAATTAATTTTTAAATATAAGGAGTTGTTTCCAGATGTTCCGAGAAGGACTATTATAGCTTCACATGATGTAGATGTTGGAGATCCCAAACCTATTAAACAACATCCATATAGGATGAACATAGAAAAATGTGAACTTGCTGAGAAAGAAATTGAATATATGTTAGAGAATAATATCATTAGACATTCTAACTCGAATTGGAGTTCACCATGTGTTATGGTGCCAAAACCAGATGGTAGTATTAGGTTTTGTACGGACTATAGGAAGGTGAATGCTGTAACAAAAACAGATGCATATCCAATTCCTAGAGTAGATGATTGTGTAGATAAAGTTGGAAAAGCAAAGTTCCTTACAAAGATTGATTTATTGAAAGGGTATTGGTGTGTTCCATTAACGGACAGAGGTAGAGAGATTTCTGCATTTGTAACTCCATCTGGGCTATATGAATATAATGTTCTTCCATTTGGGATGAAGAATGCCCCAGGTACTTTCCAGAGGATGATTAACTTTGTGATTCAGGGATTGAAAGATACTGATGCTTATATTGATGATTTAGTGACAGGAAATGATACTTGGGAAGCACACATTATTGCGGTGGAGAAATTGTTTGAAAGGCTTTCAAAAGCTAACTTAACTATTAATTTAGCTAAGAGTGAATTTGGACATGCCACTGTGACTTACCTTGGTTATGTTGTGGGTCAAGGTAAGGTAGCTCCTGTTCAGGCAAAAGTTCGGGCAATTTTAGAGATTCCCACTCCAACAGGGAAAAAAACTCTCAGAAGATTTTTGGGAATGGTAGGATATTATTGAAAATTTTGTAAGAATTTTGCTAATGTTGCCCTTCCATTAACTAACCTTCTGCAGAAGAATGTGAAGTCTGTGTGGACAGTGCCTTGTCAAGAAGCATTTGAAAAATTGAAAATAATGATATGTCAACAACCTGTGCTTCAGGCACCTGACTTTGAAAAACCTTTTTCATTAGCTATAGATGCTAGTGATGAGGCTGCAGGAGCAGTATTAGTGCAAAGGAATGAGGGTGATGAGGTTGATCATCCAGTAGCTTACTTTTCTAAGAAATTTAATAAGCATCAAAGAAACTAATCGACAATAGAGAAAGAATTGTTATCTCTTGTTTTAGCTTTGGAATATTTTGAGGTATATGTTGGTACAACTCAAAAACCACTTATTGTTTACACTGATCATAATCCGTTAGTTTTTCTGAGTAAGATGAAAAACAAAAACAGAAGATTATTAAATTGGAGTTTGATGTTACAAGAGTACAATATTAAAGGTAAAGATAATGTGGTTGCTGATTGTCTATCTTGATGTTGAATGTACAATGTAATTTTTTTTATGGAGTAGTTTTTTTTTCAATTGTAACACTCCTACTGTATTGTGAGTTATAAGCTGTTATATGATGGTATTGTATATTATGTATGTTATAAAATTTATACATTTGTTTTTCTTGTAAGCAATTGTTAAAAATTTTTGTTCTTATCAGACCAAAAATGTTTTTTTTTGGAGGGAGGTGTTACGTACTCGTGACACATGACAGTGGTACCCTTGTCACGTGACTGGGGTTGAAGCTATACTGGACGAGGTAATGGTCTTGTGATGTGGAGTGATGTCACTTTCCCGCCAGTAGAGATCATGCGACAGGTTTTTTTTACAGGTTATAAAAGGTAGGCCCCACCCTGGGAGGAGGGGCAGTTCGTGGCTGGATTTGCCATGTTGACTTCATGCCACTGCGTGATTTAATGTGATGACGCAGTTTAGTTGAAAGATGAAGTTTTATCTAATGCCTAAAGTTTAAAAGGTCATTGCCAGCAGGTCCTTTACAATACTGCTAGTTTGAGAATCAGTGGAGAGTGAAGATCGGAGTTCGGGAGTTAAAGATCAAGGAGAATCTATTTCGACAGTGAAACGGGTTCGACCTTATTTAATCCTTATTCGAAAGGAATTCGTTGACTGTTCTCGTGTTAATCTCTGCGGGATAGCAGAAGATTGAGGACAGTGTGATAAAGGAAAGGTCAGTGCCTTTAAGCCGTTTCGTTTCGTAAATTCTTCGTGGGAAAAGTTTGATGTCGGGGATCGAAGCAAAACGATGTGAAAGAGAATTTAAATCGTCTTATAAAGTCTCTCCTTTTAAATGGACTGTGAGCATTTTGAACTTTTGGCAATATCGCTTTAAAGAACTGTTTTTGCAGCATCGCTTTAAGAACTGTTTGAGCTGCATCACTTTAAGAACTGTTTACACTGCCGCACAGCAGCTGTTTCCGGTTATATTAGTGTTTGTTTACTTTTGGGGGGGTTTGTTTTCAGTGTTTAATAAACATGTTGTTTGTTATAAAAACCCTTGCCTAACTCATATATTTATTGTTGCCGGAATACGTAACAACTGTGAACAATGACACCCTTCACTTGAAAGACAGCTCGAGTCTCATTAGTTAGCTGGCCTGTCCAACACTGGGAGTGTTGACTGAGTGTGGCATCTGGGCACCCTGGCAAAAGTGGAGTGAACAAAGTGAAAGTACTCCACTGGGTAGAAAAGTACCTCACGATGGTTACGCATATCAGAGGCAAGTCAGCCCAGCCCCAGGGCTTCAGTACTGGGCTTCCAGAGGACAGTGTACTCCGCTCGACTACCTTCAGCTGCTTCATCAATGGCCTTTCTTTCCCATTCATTAAAGACTGCACCATGCCCACTCCAGCTACAGCTCCTCAGAAAACGAAGCAGTCTGTACCTGCACGCAGAAAGATCTGGGTAACATTCGTGCTTGTGCTGGTGTGTAAGATTCGCGGGCCATGACCATTCCCTGCCAAGGAAGAATCTAACCACTTACTTGTGACATTGTAGCGGTGTGCTACACGCAGTGCTAAAATAACGACACGGAGTCGGTAAACTGCAATTAAAGATGATTTTATTCGAACTTCACAGTCTTGCTTTAAAGCCTCCCTCATCTCGCCCTCCCCGGGCACGGATGCTGTAAGGGACACGTACTCACAAACCCCCGCAGGCTTTTTCCCTTTGTTGCGGACCTGGCCTTTGTGCCTGCGCGCTGGCTATTTGTGAGCCGGTTCGAGGGCGCCAGGAAATGGGTCGCCACATAACCCCCCCACCCCCAGAACCGGTGATACACCCCCCAATGTCCACAGTCTGGGCCGGACCCTGTTTGGGAGGTCGGCCTCTGCGCCGCGGTGCCGGAAACTCGACCGGTTTGAGTCGGTCCACTGTGAAAACCTCCTCTCTCCCCCCAACGTCCAGCACGAACGTGGACCCCTTGTTCCGGATCACTGTAAACGGCCCCTCGTACGGCCGTTGCAACGGTGGCCGGTGCCCGCCCCTTCATACAAACACAAACTTACAGTTCTGCAGGTCTTTGGGTACGCAGGTCGGGTTCTGCCCATGCTGCGAAGTGGGTATGGGGGCCAGGTTACCGAGCTTCTCGCGTAGTCTGCCCAAGACTGCTGCGGGTTCTTCCTCTTGCCTCCTTGGGGCTGGTATGAACTCCCCGGGGACGACCGGGGCGCGCCGTACACCAACTTGGTTGACGAGGCGTGCAGATCCGCTTTGGGCGCCGTGCGGATGCAGAGTAGGACCCAGGGAAGCTCGTCCACCCAGTTAGCTCCTTGCAGGCGGGCCATGAGAGCCAACTTCAGGTGACGGTGGAAACGCTCCACCAGGCCGTTCAACTGTGGGTGTTAGGCAGTGGTGTGGTGCAGCTGAGTCCCCAAAAGGCTGGCTGGCCATAGCTGACCACAGGCTGGAGGTGAACTGGGCGCCTCTGTCGGAGGTAACGTGGGCCGGTACACCAAAGCGAGATATCCAGGTGGCGATCAGTGCCTGGGCGCAAGATTCGGAGGTGGTGTCGGTGAGCGGGATCGCCTCTGACCATCTTGAGAACCGGTCCACGATAGTCAAGAGGTGCCGCGCTCCGCGCGACACTTGCAAGGGGCCCATGATATCCGCATGAATGTGGTCGAAACGCCGGTGGGTGGGGTGGAACTGCTGCGGCAGAGCTTTGGTGTGCCACTGCACCTTGGCCGTCTGGCAGTGCATGCACGTTCTGGCCCATTCACTGACCTGCTTGCGGAGTCCATGCCAAACAAACCTGCTGGAGACCATCTGGACAACTGTCAAGGGGTGCACCAAGTTATGAACGGAGTCGAAAACGCGTTGCCGCTAAGGTGCCGGGACGATGGGATGGGGCTGGCCAGAGGCGACGTCACAGAGTAGGGTCCTCTTACCTGGGCCTACGGGGAGGTCCTGGAGCTGCAAACCAGAGACTGTGGTTCTGTAACTCGGAATCTCCTCATCCGCCTGCTGCGCCTCTGCCAGTGCCTCAAAGTCTACCCCTTGGGAAAGGGCATGAACGGTAGGGAGAGAGAGCGCATCCGCCACGACACTGTCCTTACCCGAGACGTGCCAGACATCCGTCGTGTATTCAGAGATGTAGGACAGATGGCGTTGCTGGCAGGACGACCAGGGATCGGACACCTTCGTGAACGTAAAGGTAAGCGGTTTGTGGACCGTGAACGCGGTGAAGGGCCGACCTTCTAGGAAGTACCTGAAATGCCGGATTGCCAGGTAGAGCGCCAACAGTTCCCGGTCAAAAGCACTGTACTTGAGCTCAGGTGGTCGCAGGTGTTTGCTGAAAAACGCCAGGGGTTGCCAGCGACCTGCGATGAGCTGATCCAGTACCCCACCGACTGCCGTGTTTGATGTGTCCACTGTGAGGGCGGTAGTGACATTCATTCTGGGGTGCACCAGCATCGCGGCGTTTGCCAAGGCTTCTTTCGTTTTAATGAAAGTGGTGGCGGACTCCTCGTCCCAGGCAATGTCCTCGCTCGGACCCGACATCAGGGCGAACAGGGGGCGCATGATTCGGGCAGCTGAAGGGAGGAAGCGGTGGTAGAAATTGACCATACCTACGAATTCCTGAAGGCCTTTGATCGTGGTGGGTCGGGGGAAATGGCGGACCGCATCTACCTTAGCGGGTTCGCCCCATCTTTAGTAATCCTGTGGCCCAGGAAGTCAATGGTGTCGAGCCCGAACTGGCATTTGGCCGGGTTGATTGTCAGGCCGTACTCACTCAGTCGGGCATAGAGTTGACGGAGGTGGGACAGATGCTCCTGACGACTGCTGCTGGCTATGAGGATGTCGTCCAAATAGATGAATGCGAAGTCCAGGTCGCATCCCACCACGTCCATTAACCGTTGGAACGTCTGTGCGGCATTCTTCAGGCCGAACGGCATGTGGAGGAACTGGAAAAGGCCAAACGGGGTGATGAGAGCCGTTTTGGGGACGTCGTCAGGATGCATCGGGATTTGATGGTACCCTCGGACGAGGTCTACCTTGGAGAAGATCCGTGCGCCGTGCAGATTTGCTGCAAAGTCCTGAATGTGCGGCACAGGGTAGCGGTCCGGTGTGGCAGCCTCGTTCAGCCTGCGGTAGTCGCCGCACGGTCTCCAGCCTCCCGTCGCTTTGGGTACCATGTGCAGGGGGGTGGCCCATGGGCTGTTGGACCGCCGGATGATCCCCAATTCCTCCATCCTCTTGAACTCCTCCTTCACCAATCGGAGCTTGTCCGGGGGAAGCCGCCAAGCACAGGCGTGGAGGGGTGGTCCCTGGGTAGGGATGTGGTGCTGTACGCCATGTCGGGGCAGGGCTGCCGTGAACTGCGGTGCCAGAACCGATGGGAAATCCGCCAGGACTCTGGTGAAGTCGTTGTCGGACAGCGTGATGGAGTCGAGGTGAGGGGCTGGCAACTGGGCTGCACCCAGGGAGAACGTCTGAAAGGTCTCGGCGTGGACCAGTCTCTTCCTGGGCAGGTCGACCAGTAGGCTGTGAGCCCGCAAAAAATCCGCACCCAGAAGCGGTTGGGCTACGCGGCCAGTGTGAAGTCCCACGTGAACTGGCTGGAGCCGAACTATAGCTGCACCTGACGGGTGCCATAGGTTCTTACTGTGCTGCCATTCGCGGCCCTCAGGGGGGGACCCGGTGCCGTGCTGCGGGTGTCGTAACTCGTCGGAGGTAAGACGCTGATCTCGGCTCCGGTGTCAACCAAAAAGTGGTGTCCCAACCGCTTGTCCCACACATACAGGAGGCTATCCCGATGGCCAGCTGCCGTAGCCATCAGTGGCGGCTGGCCCTGGCGTATCCTGGGAACTGGCAGGGCAGGCTTCTGCGCCCCACCGCTGGTGGTAGAAGCACCATTGTTCGTTGGTCTCCTCACCCCTGCCTCTGGGGTTAGTGGGTTCTGTGGCCGGGCCTGGTCTGGTTTGCTGCCAGGAGTGTGGCCGGGTGATCAGTGCGACGGACGCCCCACTCACCTTCTTGGCGTTCCACAGCGTCCACCCGGGCTGCCACCTTCCAGGGGTCGCTGAAATCCACGTCGGACAGCAGCAGGCGTATGTCCTCGGGCAGCTGCTCCAGGAATGCCTGCTCAAACATGAGGCAGGGTGTGTGTCCGTCGGCGAGAGACAACATCTCATTCATTAAAGCCGATGGAGGTCAGTCTCCCAAACCATCCAGGTGCAGTAAACGGGCAGCCCGCTCGCGCCGTGAGAGTCCAAAGGTCCTTAGGAGCAGGGCTTTGAATTCCGTGTACTTGCCGTCCGCTGGGGGAGACTGTACGAACTCCACAACCTGGGCCGCTGTGTCCTGGTCGAGGGAGCTCACCACGTAGTAGTAGCGGGTGTCTTCTGAGGTTATCTGCCGAACGTGGAATTGGGCTTCTGCTTGCTGGAACCATAGGTGAGGTCGCAGCGTCCAGAAGCCTGGCAGTTTCAACGAAACTGCATGAACAGATGCGGCGTCAGTCATCTCCGGTCCAAAAATCATTTGGACCATCGGGGTCACCAATTGTAGCGGTGTGCTACACGCAGCACTAAAATAACGCCATGGAGTCGGTAAACTGCAATTAAAGATGATTTTATTCAAACTTCACAGCCTTGCTTTAAAGCCTCCCTCATCCCGCCCTCCCCGGGCGCGGATGCTTCAAGGGACACGTACTCACAAACCCCCGCAGGCTTTTTCCCTTTGTTGCAGACCTGGCCTTTGTGCCTGTGCACTGGCTATATGTGAGCTGGTTCGAGTGCGCTAGGAAGTGAGTCGCCACAACATTCCGTTTCATTGCCATCACAGATTCCTCCATAATTAATATGCCTGGGATTGACAGGATCAGCCACACGAATATCACAGCTACTAGAACAGGTCGGAGGCCATGTACCCTGCCTGGCACCCCAAAATGTTACGCCCCTGACACCCCAAAAGTTCATCACCAATTACAAGGACAATTCAGGAATATGATAAGAGTACAAGCAGCCCGAACGTTCGCTTTACGACAGCTCGCTGTTGTGAAAGACCTACATTAGTACCTGTTTTCGCTAACCAAAGAAGATTTTCGCTTTTACGAAAAAAAGACTCCCGCTTTATAAATGGAGAGAGACTACCATGACCGTGAAGCCCTGTGCAGGCAGTTGTGTGCCGATTTTTTTTCCTCCAAATCGATTTTGGCTCGCTGTCTTCCCGATTCTGGTAAGTGAAACTGCACCGTACATACAATATTTCTACTTTATATAGGCTGTATATTTATCATTTCATTCCTGCTTTTACTATATGTTCATGTTATTTTAGGTTTTGTGTTATTTGGTTTGATTTGGTAGGTTATTTTTGTGGGTCTGGGAACGCTCAAACATTTTTCCCTATAAATTAATGGTAATTGCTTCTTCACTGTATGACATTTCAGCTTACAAATGGTGTCATAGGAATGCCCTACCTTTGGACAGCGGGGGGGGGGGGGGGGGAACCTGTATTGGATAAATTGGGCTACAACAGCACTGCAGATTCATCACCGTCCAGGACAAGGTAGCCTGCTTGACTGCTATCCCACCAAAGAACCTACACCTTCACACCTTCCACCACCCTGCAGAATTCAGAAAATGAATGAACTACAGTTGCTTGCCCAGGTTACTCTGACAGCACATCCCAAACCCACCACTAAGGACAGCAATCACATGAAAACACCACCACCTACTGGTTCCCCATCCAAGCCAAAGATCAACGGGATTTGGAAATGTACTTCTGCATTTTCATTGTCTTGGCATTCCCTCTGCAAAAGCACTGTGGGACAGCAGTGGTTCAAGAAGGCTGAATGGCCTTCTTGAATCAGTAGCGTTTCACCAAACCTTCTTCAAAGCCAATGGGGATGAGCAATAAATGCTGGCCAGATCCAAAGAGAGTACTCCTAGTTTCCATGTATTCAATGTGTGTTTGAGATTCCAGTAAAGGCCTAAATTCTCTCTGTGCAAGAACCCATATCCTGACACCTGGAAAAACTGAAGTCCTTGTGGCACACAATGTTTCTATTCCACTTCAACTCTGATTTTACCAGATGCAATGAGGCACTGAGTCATCTCTGTTCCCAGCACAGCCTCACAAATTAACAATTCAGTCACAAAAACGAGAACTAGAATCCTGCCGAAGGGTCTCGGCCCAAAACGTAAACTACTGTATCTACCATTTCCCATAGATGCTGCCGGGCCTGCTGAATTCCTCCAGCATTTTGTGTGTGTTGCTAACAATTCAGCCAGCTGTTTTGGTTAACAACAGAAAAGTCTCCTTAAGGGGCTTTAAGGCAAACAGTGGCTCTATTTCCATCTGCAGATTACTTGTACAAATCAGAGGATTTTACCATGACAATGCTAAAAGAGGTTTTAACCGCCATCATGGTGCACTCCTGGGCTTGCAAATTGTCTCAGGGCAGACCACACCTTCCACAATCTCAACACGAGATTCCTGAAAAAGGCACTCGGTCAGGGATGGGGATTACCTGTCAAACAGAGGAGAGGATTCAAGGGTGTACAAGCTCCTTGTCAAGCAATCCCACTGACCAACGCACACAACTCGCTGGAGGAACTCAGAAGGCCGGGCAACATCCGTGGAAACACAGTCAACATTTCAGGCCGAGACCCTTCGTCAGGACCCTCCTGACTGTTTGTTTCCATGGATGCTGCCCGACCTGCTGAGTTCCTCCAGCAAGTTGTGCGTGTTGATTTGACCCCAGCATCTGCAGAGTATTCTGTGCTTACGAATCCCTCTGAATGTGGAGAAGGAGAATTCTAGAGGGATTGAGAACCTTGAACCTGTGCATCTAGAGCAAAAGGAGCACAGGACTCCACAATCTACTCACCCACCTGTCCTCCCAGCTACCTTCTGCCCCCTCTGTCAGAGGTTCCAACATCAGCCTTATCAGTTACTTCAAACCCCACAGAACCAGAATAGAAGCAAGATAGTCTCGATCTTGAAGGACTGCTTAAGGGCTGCTTAGTAGAGTTATTCTTGTGGAACAATTCAGACTTAATAGCACCCAAAGTTCTGCTGCTGATTTCCTTAAACACTGAACTCCAAAGGACCATCAGTTCCCTCCTCTTTACTGTCGTACGTTGTCTCCTGTCTTGACAATACAGTCTCAAGCTCAAGATCCATGGGAACCAAAAAGTACAAGTGTCCGAAGTTCAAAGTAAATTTATTATGTACATCACTATGTACAACCCTAAGATTCATTTTCTTGAGGGCATATTCAATAAATCCATAGAATAATAACCGTAACATAATCAATGAAAGACTGCACCAAATTGGGCAGTCAACTATGCAAATACAAAAAGAAAATAATAACAATAAATAAATAAGCAATAAATATCGAGAACATGAGATGAAGAGTCCTTGAAAGTGAGTCCACAGGTTGTGGGAACATTTCAATGATGGGGCAAGTGAAGTTGAGTAAAGTTATCCCCACTGTTTGAGGCAAATGTTGGAAACTAGAAATTTAAAAAATGAAAATGCTGCAGATCAGGCCGCAATCATGAAGAGAGAAACAGAGTTAACTCACGGGTCAATGACTTTCTGTGAAAAGAGGGAAAGTTATAAACAAGCTTGATTTAAGTTGCAGAGATGAGGCAGGGGTGGCGACAATAAGAGGAATGTCAGTGAAAGAATAAACCAAAATAATGCATATAGTGTCATGATGGCTGAAAGAGGTGACTTACTTCATCACAATTTTCCAGCTCTTCCCCTAATTCACCTGATTCCTTTATCATCCAGAATTCTCTAAATCTTCCTCATAAAAGTAATGAATGACTTAGCTTTCACAGCCCTTGGCGACAGCAGGCATACAGCTTCTAGTGATTCACCCTCTAAGACTTAACCATTGCCCGAATAATTGCATTGTAACCAAAAGTGACACACTTTTCATTATTTTGGTCCATGGGGAAAATAAACACAAGCCAGGGCCTGATCATCTCTGGCTGAGTTGCCTGGGCAAAGGTGTCTGATGTTGAAAGACCTGGAATCACACGATGACCCCAGGTTACATCACTGATGATGAGTCCGGCGCACACCAGGATCATGAAGGCAAGTTGTGTTGGACCAGGTTAATGAAGACGTTGTCCCTTAACACAAGGGATAATTCACTCTTGGAGTCCAAGGGAAGAAATTTCTCCTCAATTCTGTCTCAAATAGCCCATCTTTGTTTGAGATCCTTGCCCCTTAGTCAAAAGCCAGGGTTATTTGCCCAGGCTAAAGGGTATAAGGGGCACGGATATTGGAATCATCCTCCTCACATCTGCCCTGCTAAGCTTTCTAAGAATTTTGTATGAGATTATTATTCATTGGCTGGAGAATGTGGGTGAAAGGGAAAATAAATCAGTCATGATAAAATGGCAGAACAGATTCAATGGGCTGAATGGCCTAATTCAGGTTTTATAATCTAAGTTGCAGCACATCCATCTGGAAGAAGTGTAAATACCGGGCATGAACAAAAATAGTGAGGATTGCAAATTGGTTGTCTACTCTGCGTTTGATTTCTGCGGTGTAAAAGAGATCATGTCGTAAACTCCGAACACAGCACACTAAACTAGAAAAGGTGCACGTGAATCGATGTTTCACCTTGGAATATTTCCTTTGGAATTCTGAAACTGGAGTATAAGGATAAAATATGTCCAGAAATAGCATCGTGTTAAAGTTGGAAACTGCAGGGAATAATCAGACATTTTCTTGTTCAATGGTGGAGCAGTCACAAGGGGAAAATTTGTTTCTAATTCCTATGTTTTTATGGGTATTTTTGTGAGTTGGATGGGTCTTTTCATTAAGTTTAGCAGGATTAGCAGGATACTGTGCTCAGTCCTTTGTTTTCTATCCATATATTACTGTAGATGTAGCAGACACAATAAAGTTGACAAATGATAAAACAAGAGGCCTTGAGAATGACATGGAGGAGGAAAACCTTTGAGTTCAGGAGGATAAGGATGACCTGGTCATCCAGGTATCAAAGAAGCATATGGAATCTAATCCAGAGACGTTACATTTCTCAGGAGGAGCAAGAAGGCAAGAGAACAAGAGACTAATAGGGAGATGCTGAGTAGAGTGGAGGAACCAATGGACCATGCGACCTTAAAGGCAGCAGGTCAGATCAATGGATCTGCAATTTAATGAAGAGTTTAAAGGGTCCAAGGACGCATTGTCACCCAAGGGTATAAGAGCAGGGAAGTTATGCTATATTAGTCAGACCACAGTTGGAGTACTATGTAAGATTGTGGTCTGCATATTACAGGGAAGATGATGTTGTATATGGTTAACACATTACAGGAAAGATGAGATTGTACATGGTTGTACAGGAAAGATGAGGTTGTCTGGAGAAGACTGTTTGGATAACCTCAGGTTGTTCTCTATGGAACAGAGCAGAGTGGGGGTGTACAAATTCTGATGAGTTAAAGAGAGCACATAAAAATAACTGATTCTCTTGGCAGTGGGATCAACAATTAGGAGGTACATATTTTAAGTAATCAGTCAATAATTTGAAGGGAAGGGACCCAGATTGTGGTGGAAGTCTGGGACTCATTGCTTGAGAAGGTGGTAGAAGTAGAAAGCCTTACCATCTTTAAACGGTACTCAAAGAGCCATGACCTATGGGGTTCCACACCTATGGTAAGCAGATGGATTAGGCTGGGCTGGGTACCTCTTTTTTGATTTTCACATGTCTTATGACTAAAAACTCACCTCCTGCGCAGTGAAGATTTTATGATGACTGAGCTTTCGGTTCTTACAGTTCCCACTGTCAGGCTGAAGCTTGCAGGTGTAATCCGTACCTTAAATTCCTGAGATAATACATTTGACTATCAAATTTAAAAGAATGAAAACCCACAGAGCAGTGTGACGGAATATCATCCATCAAGCTGATCCGTAGGGACCAAAGAACATTCTGACGGTAAAGAACCATAACGCTAAGTTAACAAAGACCGCTTCTTCAAATCCTAGTTCCCCTCAGAATTCGAAATGGGGAGGCACCTCACTGCTTTATGTTTAACTACTGACCAATGGATCTTTGAAATTTTGCAAATTACAGGGTCATTAATTATCAAGCACGTCATACATGAGGAAACGCAATATTCGCTTTTTGAGCAAACTGTCTACTCTTCAGTAATGAACTCCCGACTGCCACCTGACTAATTCGATCGGAGTACTGGCCTACTTACTGATGGGGAAGAATGAGTAAGGAACATATTTGATAGTGCCATGTGTCACGGAAATTGTAAGCGAAATGCCTGGAGAACAAAGAGCCAGTGAAAGGAAGATAAATACCATCATAAAAATTGCATTGCCTGCAGCAGTCATTAATAAGTTTAACTGCATAGATTTTTCTATGGAAAAAGATGTGACCAATTTTTTAAAACACGAGAGGGATGTGCAGAGAACCTGGTCTCAGGATAGGATTATGAAGTGACTGACTTCAGGCCTTCCAGCTGAGGAAGGAGGAAATTATTGCCAGAGGAATCTCTGGTGACCAACAAGTCAAATATAAGTGCTTCAAAGTACAATAGGATATTATAGGCTATTATATACTCAAGAGGGAAAATACTCTCATTGCCAGAGAAGAAAGTGGCACAATGGAAGAAGACTGTGTCACTGCACACCAAACTAATCTCAGAAAATCACTGCAGGGAGGTGTCCTGTGCCCAAACATCTTCCACTGATTCATCACTGACCTTCCTTCCATCTTGAGGTCAGAAGTAAGGATGCTTACTGATGCTGTCACCACCACGGATTTGGCAGCGCAGTAGATACTGCAATTGCGCACGTAAGTATGCATGTGTTGACTGATTATTATTTCATTGTGTTGGTACTTAACTCCATTCCTTTTGTCATAGCACTTGTCAAGACTTGAGCAAAGCACAGCAACGTTTCGCTGCCTGCTTGCATTCTGCCTTGCCTGAGAAATTGGACTGTCGAGTCAATTGACTCTGAATACTAGCGGTATTCGTCTTATATTTAGTTATTCCTTTCAGCCGCAGTGTTGGCTTCATTTTCCTTTTGAGAGTTTTAGTTAATGGCCCTGCTTAGCCTATCATTTATTGTTTTCTTTCCCTCTAATTCTGTTTTCAGTAAAGTCTGTGAACTATCAACCCGCCTCAGTGTCTCTCGCTTCACACTTGGGCCATATCCAAATGTACTAACAGATGATTGTGCAACTTGCAATTCTGTTTGTAATTTCTCAGCAAATGAAGCAAGTTATGTCTGCAAGTGTAAAGGGGGTTTCTTCTTTTTTCTTTGTTACTGTTGGGAAAGGGTTTCTTTTTGTTAACTAGCAGGAATGCTAATTTACTGATAACGAGAATGGTATTCCTTTGTAAACCAAATGGGGATTAATGTTCTTTCTTCTGAGTCTGTAAGCTTTTGTTGACGGGCTTTTGGGCAGATCGGCGCGAGGGGGTCGAGAGAGAGGACGCAATGCTCTAAGCTGGGCGAGGATCGGACCCCAAAGGGGGGTCCAAGGCTGGGAGATTCTCCGAGGGGGGGGGGGATGAAGCTAGATGTGCTTGGTTGACCACTCGGAGGGTCCTGAGCTGTTTGGAGAGTCGAGGAGTTCGGAGGGTCCTGAGCTGCGAGTCGAGGAGTTCGGAGGGGATCGAATGGTGGCCAGAAGACTTCAGTAATTAAGCTCCAACGGTTGTACACGAAGTGGTTTGGACTTTGATAAGTTTGGCGCCTTTTCTTTAATTTTCTCTTCATATATACTGTATTGTTATTAATCACTTAGTTATAGTAACCTTTATAAATTGTACTCATTTAATCGCATATGGTGTACTGTCTGTTTTTGGGCGAGGCGGGGACATCACACAGCATCCACACCAGCTGATTAGCCAGTTTGGCGGGGCCGAAGGCTGCTCCCCCAGACGAGAACGAGCTGAGCGAGCCTGAGGCGACCCAGGGGGTTACACAAGTATCACAAGCCAGGCAACTCATGGGCTGCAAGTGTCAAGTACAGTAATTTCAACAGCACAAATGTATCAGACACTCACCATCTCCAACCAGAGAAATCTAACTAACCACCCTTGGCATTAAATTTAAATTCATCATCAAGTTCCCTTTCATCAACATCCTGGTTGAACATTGAACAGAATCTCAACGGAACCAGCCTTATGTCACTGCTAACGTAATGGCCTTTCTTTAGAAGCAGTGTTTGGGTTATGGTGAGAGATAACGGGTGCTTGGGAATGTGAGCTGGGTCCTTTGTTTCAGCGGGAGATGGAGAGAACCGGTCGTAGGATATGATTAGGTGGGAAGACCGTGATTCGATGGAGCTGGGCAGCAAGGTTGACTGAGGCTTGGTGAATTGAGTTCCAACTGGTGCACATTTGACTGTTTAATTATAACAGGCCCCTTTTGCTTTGCTGTCTTTTCTTTACTGATCATAAACATAATTGCTTTAACCGTATGCTGTGTGCTGTTTGATATTTCTTGTTACTGAGTTTGTAACAGGGTAACATATTACCCAGCATCCACACAAACCGGGGTTTGGGGTCGGAGGGCCGTCTCAATCTCGCGGGTTTGGCGGGACCGGAGTGTGTCTTCCCTAGATGAGCACAGCCAAGGAAACCAGCGGGGTTTCACTTACATATATTATGGCTACAAAAGCAGGTTTAAGTCCTGCGGAAGGGTCTCAGCCCGCAACTTCAACTGTTCACTCTTTTCCATCGACGCTGAGCCCGTCTGGCATCTTGTGTGTTGCTCTGAATTTTCAGAATCTGCAGATTTTCTTGTGTTTTGTCAAAGTCTGTGTATCCTGCAGCTAATGACTTACTCCTAACACCTCGAAGCCTTTCCATCAGATATCGATGGAAGACTCTCCAAGACTCCAAGATGGAAGACTAGCGTGCCAAGGACAACAAACTGTTCAACTACAAAAAAAAATCATAATAATAAATAAATAAGCAATAAAATCGAGAACATGAGAGGAAGAGTCCTTGAAAATGAACCCATAGGTTGTGCGAACATTTCAACAACGGAGCAAGTGAAGTTATCCCAGGAGCCTGATGGTTGAGGGGTAGTAACCGTTCCTGGAGCTGGTGGTGTGAGTCCTGAGGCTCCTGCGCCTTCTTCCCGTTGGCAGCAGTGAGAGGAAAACATGCTCTGGGTGCTGGGGTTCTCTGAAGATGGATGCTGCTTTCCTGCGACTTTTTGTGTAGATGTGCTCAGTGTTGGGTAGGGCTTTGCTTATCTGGGCCATACCCACTGCTCTTTGTAGGATTCTCCTTTCAAAGGCATTGATGTTTCCATACTAGGCTAAGATGCAGCCAGACAATATACTCTCCACCACACACACCTATAGAAATTTGTTGAAGTTTTACATGCCATGTCGAATCTTTGCAAACTCCACTTACCCTGTGTGAGTGTAGCTCCAGCAGCACTCAAGAAGTTCAACACAAACAACTCACGGCAGACAATCACCTCCATAAATATTTATTTCCTCCATCACAGGGACCAAAATATGTTACAATTCATCCTTGATTTGGATGCCGACACCAAAATATTAGTAGCTAAATGTGCCCTAACCCCGTGTTGCCCCCATGGGATCTCTAAAGTGTAACACTAACTGTTGTCCCTTTGTGCCCTATCTCTGCTTCAGGGTATCTATTTCCAAAAATCTTTTTTGTATTCATCGATTAGTAATGGAAGGGAGAGTGAAAGATAGAACAGGCCTATCTGGACCAATTGTCAAACCAAGCAGCAGCTGTTTGTGCAGCAATGGAGCGTCTCCTCAGTCAATGCTCCTGCATCTCTGGCCATCCCTCACTCGAACCCTACCCGGACACACTGAGTTGGCTTACAAAGGATTTGCTTAATCTGATGGCATCAATGCACAAAACTCTTCCTTGGTGCAATGATTATGCAGAGGTCATTAATTTAATTCATTAAAAATTGCAGTGTTGTGCACCAAATAGAAGAATGAATGCTGCTGCACGTGTTTCTGCAGAATAATATGCAGGAGATTAGGCATGTTTGTTCCATTATAAACACTGCTTTGTCCCACTGGAGGCATTAACATAGTAAAGAAACAAATCTGTTGGTGCCAACACATGGAAATAATCTGTGAATAAAAAATCAGAGAGCAAGCCCAAAAATAATGGGCTCTCTTTGAAATAGAGCAGCTCTAATCAGTATGTGATCTGTCTTCTCTGGGTCAGTATTAGAACCAGCTTTTCAGTCCATGCAGACTTAACCATGAGATATGGACACCTCTGTAGTGGGCAGTTTTCACGGCTGACCCTTTCTGACCCGCAGAAGTTCACAGTGAGCTACTCTGTGGTTGCTGTAGAGATGCAGTAGAAGAGGCTGCCTCACGTCAAGTCATCACTTGATGGAGTGCAGAGTTAACAGGACCCCAGAGAAGCTGGATTTATAAAAAGAAGTGGAATGGCATCCCCTGGTCAGAGCCAGGTCTCGTCACCGTCCCAGTGCTGAGATATCATCGCCAGTGTTCCCGAGGCCAGTGTTCTTCAGCTCAACCATCATTAATCAAATTCCCTGGTTCATTGATCAGATGCGCAAATGTTTCCTGGTGATTGCACAACATTCAGTTTCATTCATAAGTGCTCAGTAGATGAGGCGATCCATGCATGCATGAAACAAGACCGAGACGTCCCTCAGGCACGAGCTGATACAGCACAGAGAAATACCCTTTGGCACACAAGGGCTGTGATAAATACCAACCACCCATTTACAACACAAGTTCCGAAAAGACCAGGTCTAACCACTTGCCGCCGGCTGCAGTTTACATACTGCCAAAGGCCAATGTCAAGCAAGCACTCGTACTGAGTGCCAGGATTAACAAGAAATGCCTAACCTGAAATCCTTCACGTCTTTGCCAGGGACTTCAATCCACCTAGCTTGAAGAGATCTCCACTCAGTTATCATTAGCATGTCACCAGCAGCACCAGAAGACCCAACACTGCTACACTACCATCAGGAACGCCGAGACCACATTTCGGGAAATCTGGTTGTCTGCCTGCATACAGCAGAAGTAAGGACAGCAAAGAGGTGGCCATGAGGGGCAAAGGAGCAGCTACAGAATTGCTCCCAGTCGGTGGACTGGGCCATGTTCAAGGACTCTCACAGGACCCAAATATGCCACAACTGCCATGGACTTCATAAAGACACACGTCGGCAAGAGTGTTTCCACAAAGCCATTCGGAGACTTTCCAATCAGAAGCTCCGGGTGATCCACGATCTGCTGAGGGCCCATCTGTGGCGTCCAGGGCTGGTGGCCCAGGGAAGTCCAAGAAACGCAGGTATGACCTTCAGAAAGCCACCTCGCATACGAAGTGGCAATTTGGGACCAAACCAGGACTACAGAGGAATGCTTGACCACTGTGGCGGGGCTTGAATGCCAGCACCTCCTACAGAGCAAAACCAGGCATCATAAATGACAAGGTAAGTCCAATGCATGCTTTAATCAACAGGGCCTTCAGAAACCTTCCCTCCCCCCTGCCCACCCTGTGATTTCAATCTCAGAGGCCAACGTGAGAGGAAGGTGCACTCACAGGAAGCATCTGCCTTGGCCGGTACACCTGGCCAGGTACTGAAGACCTGTGTGACCTACTGCCCGGAGTGTTCACTGACATCTTTAAGCTCTCGCTTTGGCAATTGGAGGGTACCCAGCTGCTTCAAGCAAGCTTCTATCATACCGGTGCCCAAGAAGGATGCGGCAACCTGCCTCAATGACTGTTATCCAGTAGCACTTACAGTACGGTGCAAAAGTCCTAGATACATATATATACACACACCCAAGTCCGTCGCACAGTACCGTATTTGTACAACATGCAGCAGATAGCAGGTTTGTAAATCAGGCAGGAGAAAAGGATGTTGGGAATATCAGGAGGGGTGTGGGACAGGTGGCAGAGAAGGAGTGCCGGGGACAGACACACCCAGTCCTGAGACACCAGGCAAGATCATTTGATTCCAAACAATTGGTTTATTGATCATGACAGAATATTTCTCTGGTGCTTCCTGCTCCCTCCCCTCTCCCTTCCCCTTTTCCCAACCATGATTCCCCTCTCCCTGCCCCCTTCTCACTCTCAGTCCACAACAGAGACCCATACCAGAATCAGGTTTGTCATCACTCACATATTCATGAAATGTGTTTTCTTACAGCAGCAGTACAGTGCAATACATAAAATTACTACAGTACTGTGCAATAGTCTTAGGCACCCTAGTGATATGTATATGTAAGTGCCTAAGACATTTAGACAGTCCTGTATATCCACTGTGATGAAGTGCTTTGGGAGGTTGGTTATGAAGCATATCGACTCCTGCCCGAGGAGCGACTTGGATCTGCTTCAGTTTGCTTGTCGTCACAACAGATCGACAGCTGATGCCATTTCATTGGCTCGTCACTCAGATCTGGAACATCTGGACAGTGAAGGTACATCAGGATGTTCTCTACAGAATACAGTTCAACATTCAACACCACCTTCTGCTTGAAACATATCAGTAAGGTCCAAGGCCTAGGCCTCAATACCTCCTGGTGTAATTGGATCCTCGATTTTCGTACACGCAGAGCCCAGTCGGTTCGGATTGGCAACAAAATCTCCTCCACAATCACCATCAGCACAGGTGCACCACGAGGCTGTGGGCTTACCTCCCCGCTCTGCTCATTCACACATCTGACTGTGAGGCTAAGTACAATTCCAATGCCATCCTTAAGCTTGATGGCGACACCACTGTTGTTGCTGAACCACAGGTAGTGACAAATCGGCATGTAGAAGGGAGATTGAAAATCTGACTGAAAGACGCTACAACACTAGGTCACCAAGCACCTAGCTGGTCACAGAGAAGGCAACCCGGAGGCCAAGCCTGCAATGAGTGCCCCTGCAACTGATCGATCTGGCTAGGTCAGTCCTACCTTTAGGAGAGTCTAAAGTGAGCGATAATCTCGACACATCCACACTTGGCCCAGCCACCATCTCCAGAGGTAGGTTGGTGGGTCCAAACAACCTCTCAGTCAATGTCAACAAAACCAAGGGCTGATTCTTGACTGCAGGAGGAGGAAACCAGAGGTCCCATGAGCCAGTCTTCATTAGGGAATCTGAGGAGGAGAGGGCCGGTAATTTTAAATTGCTGTAATCATTTCCGAGGGTCTGTTCCAGGACCACAACATAAGTGCCATCAGAAAGAAGGTGGTCCACCTCTATTTTCTTATAAGTCTGCACAGATTCAGCCTGTCATCTAAAACTTTGACAAACTTCTATAGATGCACGGTGGAGTGTATCCTGACTGGCATCATGGCCTGGGATGGAAACACCAATGCCCCTGAATGGAAAATCCTATAAAAAGTGGTGGAAACAGCCTGATCCATCACAGGAAAAGCTCCCCATCATTGAACACATCTACAAGGAGCGCTGCCACAAGAAAGCATCATTCACCATCAAGGATCCCCACCATCCAGGACCAGCTCTTTTCTCACTGCTGCCATCAGAAAGGGGTACAAAAGCCTTAGGTCCCACACCACCAAGTTCAGCAACAGTTATCACCCTACAACCACCAGGCTCCTGAAACAACACGATCACCTTACTCACATCAACACTGAACTGACTGCACAACCTATCTGCTCACCTCCAAAGACTCTACAAGTCATGTTCTCAGTAGGTATCTACTTGCTTATCTATATTTGCACGTGTCTTTTTCTGCACATTGGTTGTTTGACAGCCTCTGTGTGTAGCTTTTCAATGATTATATTGTATTTCTGTGTTCTACTGTGGCGACCCATTTCCTGGCACATCCGAGCCGACTCACAATTAGATAGCCTACGGGGGTTTGCGAGCACAGAGCTTTGGAGCCTCTTCGCCATGGGGGGCAGGTTGAGGGAGGCTTAAAAGTGAGGCTGAAGATTTCGAATAAAGTTTTTTACTCCGACTGCAGTTACCGACTCAGTGTCGTAATTTTAGCGCTGCGTGTAGCACACCGCTACAATTGGTGACCCCGACGGTCCAAACGATTTTTGGACCAGAAATGACCGACGCCGCCTCTGTTCATGCGGTTTCGTTGAAACTGCCGGGTTTCTGGACACAGCGCCCGGACCTATGGTTCCAGCAAGCCGAAGCCCAATTCCATGTTCGCCAGATCACCTCAGAAGACACCCGCTACTACTACGTGGTGAGCTCCCTCGACCAGGACACAGCGGCCCAGGTCGCGGAGTTCGTACAGTCGCCCCTGGCAGACGGCAAGTACACGGAATTCAAAGCCCTGCTCCTCAGGACTTTCGGACTCTCACGGCGCGAGCGGGCTGCCCGTTTACTGCACCTGGATGGCTTGGGAGACAGACCTCCATCGGCTTTAATGAATGAGATGTTGTCTCTGGCCGACGGACACGCATGCCTCATGTTTGAGCAGGCATTCCTGGAGCAGCTGCCTGAGGACATACGCCTGCTGCTGTCCGATGTGGATTTCAGTGACCCCCGGAAGGTGGCAGCCCGGGCGGACTTGCTGTGGAACGCCAAAAAGGTGAGCGGGGCATCCATCGCACAGATCTCCCAGCCACGCTCCCAGCAGCAAACCAGTCCAGGCCCGGCCGCAGAGCCCGCTAACCCCCGGCCCAATGAACACTGGTGCTTCTACCACCAGCGGTGGGGCGCAGAAGCCCACCTTTGTCGCCCGCCCTGCAAGTTCCCGGGAAACGCCAGGGCCAGCCGCCGCTGATGGCTACAGCGGCTGGCCATCAGGATAGCCTCCTGTATGTGTGGGATAGAAGGTCGGGACGCCGGTTTTTGGTCGATACTGGGGCTATCAGCGTTTTACCTCCGACGAGTTACGACACCCGCAGCAGGGCACCGGGTCCCCCCCTGCGGGTCATGAATGGCAGCACAGTAAGGACCTATGGCACCTGTCAGGTGCAGCTACAGTTCAGCTCCAGCCAGTTCACGTGGGACTTCACACTGGCCGCCGTAGCCCAACCACTTCTGGGTGCGGATTTTTTGCGGGCTCACAGCCTACTGGTCGACCTGCCCAGGAAGAGACTGGTACACGCCGAGACCTTTCAGACGTTCTCCCTGGGTGCAGCCCAGTTGCCAGCCCCTCACCTCGGCTCCATCACGCTGTCCGACAACGACTTCACCAGGGTCCTGGCGGATTTCCCATCGGTTGTGGCACCGCAGTTCACAGCGGCCATGCCCAGGCACGGCGTACAGCACCACATCCCGACCCAGGGACCACCCCTCCACGCCCGCGCTCGGCGGCTTCCCCCGGACAAGCTCCGACTGGCGAAGGAGGAGTTCCAGAGGATGGAGGAATTGGGGATCATCCGGCAGTCCGACAGCCCATGGGCCTCCCCCCTGCACATGGTCCCCAAAGCGACGGGGGGCTGGAGACCGTGCGGCGACTACCGCAGGCTGAACGAGGCTACCACACCGGACCGCTACCCTGTGCCGCACATTCAGGACTTTGCAGCAAACCTGCACGGCGCATGGATCTTCTCCAAGGTAGACCTCGTCCGAGGGTACCATCAAATCCCGATGCATCCTGACGACGTCCCCAAAACGGCTCTCATCACCCCGTTTGGCCTTTTCCAGTTCCTCCGCATGCCGTTCGGCCTGAAGAATGCCGCACAGACGTTCCAGCAGTTAATGGACGCGGTGGGACGGGACCTGGACTTCGCGTTCATCTATTTGGATGACATCCTCATAGCCAGCAGCAGTCGTCAGCAGCATCTATCCCACCTCCATCAACTCTGCGCCCGACTGAGTGAGTACGGTCTTACAATCAACCCAGCCAAATGCTAGTTCGGACTCGATACCATTGACTTCCTGGGCCACAGGATTACTAAAGACGGGGCAACCCCTCTGCCCGCTAAGGTAGATGCGGTCCGCCTCTTTCCCCGACCCACCACGATCAAAGGCCTTCAGGAATTCGTAGGTATGGTCAATTTCTACCGCCGCTTCCTCCCTTCAGCTGCCCGGATCATGCGCCCCCTGTTCGCCCTGATGTCGGGTCCGAGCAAGGACATTACCTGGGATGAGGAGTCCGCCGCCGCTTTCGTTCAAACGAAGGAAGCTTTGGCTGACGCCGCAATGCTAGTACATCCCAGAATGGACACCCCTACCGCCCTCACAGTGGACGCATCTAACACGGCAGTCGGTGGGGTGCTGGAGCAACTCATCGCAGGTCGCTGGCAACCCCTGGCGTTTTTCAGCAAACACCTGCGGCCACCTGAGCTTAAGTACAGTGCTTTTGACCGGGAACTGTTGGCGCTCTACCTGGCAATCCGGCATTTCAGGTACTTCCTAGAAGGTCGGCCCTTCACCGCGTTCACGGACCACAAACCGCTTACCTTTGCGTTTACGAAAGCGTCCGACCCCTGGTCGTCCCGCCAGCAACGCCACCTGTCCTACATCTCTGAATACACGACGGATGTCCGGCACGTCTCGGGTAAGGACAATGTCGTGGCGGATGCGCTCTCTCGCCCTACCGTTCATGCCCTTTCCCAAGGGGTAGACTTTGAGGCACTGGCAGAGGCGCAGCAGGCGGATGAGGAGATTCCGAGTTACAGGACCGCAGTCTCCGGTCTGCAGCTCCAGGACCTCCCCGTAGGCCCGGGTGAGAGGACCCTACTCTGTGATGTCGCCACCGGCCAGCCCCGCCCCGTCATCCCGACAGCCTGGCGGTGCCGCGTTTTCGACTCCATTCATAACTTGGCGCATCCCTCAGTTTCCAGCAGGTTCGTTTGGCACGGACTCCGCAAACAGGTCAGTGAATGGGCCAAAACGTGCATGCACTGCCAGACGGCCAAGGTGCAGCGGCACACCAAAGCCCCACCGCAGCAGTTCCATCCCGCCCACCGGCGTTTCAACCACATTCATGTGGATATTGTGGGCCCCCTGCCAGTGTCGCGCGGAGCGCGTTACCTCCTGACTATCGTGGACCGGTTCACAAGATGGCCAGAGGCGGTCCCGCTCACCGACACCACCTCCGAATCTTGCGCCCGAGCCCTGATCGCCACCTGGATATCTCGCTTTGGTGTACCAGCCCACATTACCTCCGACAGAGGCGCCCATTTCACCTCCAGCCTGTGGTCAGCTATGGCCAGCCTTTTGGGGACTCAGCTGCACCACACCACTGCCTACCACCCACAGTCAAACGGGCTAGTGGAGCGTTTCCACCGTCACCTGAAGTCGGCCCTCATGG
Organism: Hypanus sabinus; assembly: GCF_030144855.1. Lineage (NCBI taxonomy): Eukaryota > Metazoa > Chordata > Chondrichthyes > Myliobatiformes > Dasyatidae > Hypanus > Hypanus sabinus. Next base: position 120,295,367 of record NC_082707.1, read on the forward strand.
CCCGCCTGCGAGGAGCCAACTGGGCGGACGAGCTTCCCTGGGTCCTACTCGGCATCCGCACAGCGCCCAAGGACGACCTGCACGCCTCGTCGGCCGAGTTGGTATACGGCGCGCCCCTGGTCGTCCCCGGGGAGTTCCTACCAGCCCCAAGGGGGCAAGAGGAAGAACCCGCAGCAGCCTTGGGCAGACTACGCGAGAAGATCGGTAACCTGGCCCCCATACCCACTTCACAGCACGGGCGGCACCCGACCTGCGTACCCAAAGACCTACAGAACTGTAAGTTTGTGTTTGTATGAAGGGGCGGGCACCGGCCACCGCTGCAGCGGCCATACGAGGGGCCGTTTATGGTGCTCCGGAACAACGGGTCCACGTTCGTGCTGGACGTTGGGGGGAAAGAGGAGGTTTTCACGGTGGACCGCCTCAAACCGGCCCATGTGGACCTGCGCAACCGGCCGAGTTTCCGGCACCTCGGCGCAGAGGCCAACCTCCCAAGCAGGTTCTGGCCCAGACTGTGGACATTGGGGGGTTTATCGCCGGTTCTGGGGGGGGGGGGGGGGGTTATGTGGCGACCCATTTCCTGGCACATCCGAACCGACTCACAATTAGATAGCCTACGGGGGTTTGCGAGCACAGAGCTTTGGAGCCTCTGCGCCATGGGGGGCAGGTTGAGGGAGGCTTAAAAGTGAGGCTGAAGATTTCGAATAAAGTTTTTTACTTCGACTGCAGTTACCGACTCCGTGTCGTAATTTTAGCGCTGCGTGTAGCACACCGCTACACTACTATTAATGCCTGCAAGAAAATAAATCTCAAGGTAGTTCATGGTGACTTACATGTACTTTGATAATAAATTAACTTAAACTTTGAATTTTACCACTGCACGTGCAAGGAAATTAAAGTCAGCCGTGCATAAGAGGGAAGTCCTGGTCCTGACTGAGAGTAATAGTACTGGAGGGGACTACACATACAGTGAGAGAGACAACCATGAAGTGATCAGGAAACAAGAGTGGAGGTTTTAAAATTGAGCTCTTCCCAAACACTGACATGGAACATTAATTCTGTTAACTCTGTTTCTTTCTCAACAGTGGCAGTTTTTCTGTTTCTATTTCAGATTTAAAGGTTCTGTAGTCCTTTGTTTTAAGTCACTGGAGCTCGTCCCACCCTTAAGAGAAGTCAGTCCATTGTAGGATGTCAGTAGTCTATTGTTTTCTGCTCCAGTAATCTGTGGGTGTCTGTCTCGAAAGTGTTATTATTAGCAGACAACAGAAGGCTGTTTGTTGAAGGCACATCATCATCTGCAGGAAGATCCTGAACGAGTAACTGCTCCTCAGTCACCACAAATTTAAACATCGCAGCTTTGAAAGGACTATCCAACTAATCCCATTTGTGCATTTTCCTTATAACACTAACAATTTTGTTAATTCCCTTTTGGAAATTAATATTGAATCTATATCCCATAGCTTTTAAGGCATTTATTTCTAGACACAGCCACTTGTCAACAGCTTTGGGCCCCATTTCTCAAAACAGACGTGTTGTCATTGGAGAGTCCAGAGGAGGTTCACGAGGAGGATTCTGGGAATGAAGGGGTTAAAATATGAGGAGTGTTTGGCAGGTTTGGGCCTGTACTCACTGGAATTTAGAAGAATGCGAGGGGATTTCATTGAAACCTGCCGAATGTTGAAAGGACTAGATAAGGTGGATATGGAGAGGATGTTTACTGTGGTAAGGGATGATCCTTTAGAACAGAGGTAAGGAGGAATTTTTCAGTTAGAGAGTAGCAAGTCTATGGAATGCTCTGTCACAGACATTGGTGGAGGCCAAGTCCGTGTGTATATTTAAGGTGGATGTTGATTGTTTCCTGATCAGTCAGGACATCAAAGGATATAGCAAGAAGGCAGGTGTATGGGGTTGAATGGGATCCAGGATCAGCCATGATGGAATGGCAAAGCAGTCTTGATGGGCTGAATGGCCTATGTCTCCTATGTCTTGTGGTTTTATGGTGTTGTGTATGGAAAACATTACCCTCATCTTCCTTAAATCTGTGCCTTCTCGGTAATGTCCTTGCTGCAGTGATGTGCATGCAATGCAAGTGAACACATCTATATGGATACTGATAGCAGACACATACAGTACGTGCAGACACAAGCGTGTAAACACCTCGACTGTGTGTGCACAGTAATTTCTGAGAACCATTCAGAAGACCAAAGAGCTGCTAGACAAAAATGACATTTCAGTAGTCTTCGCCTGACCTCTTGTCACCTGGTAATACAGTGATAGTATTGTCGGTGAAGAGCAGCAATCATACTCTACCAAGTCATCAACAACAGTTCCAGCTAGGGGTTCACAACCTTTTTTATGCCGTGGAACTATACCACTAACCGAGGGGTCCATGGATAAGACGAGGAAAGTCAATGTGATGGAGTGCTTTGGCAACTACTGACTCAAGCTCCCCGTTCTATCGACGTTCTCTACTTAACTCCGTTGAGTCACAGAACTGCAAGAAATCCCAGTATCTCCTCAGTGAAATGAAACAAGAATTAGGTGGGAAAATCACAGCAAGAAGACATCTGCAGCCAGTTCTGTGTACCTCCCAAAGACTGCTAAGGAATTGACACATCTATAAGCTTACCGCAGGCCCTCCCCAGGCTGGAGGGACATGTGCGGGAAATGGCACTCTCACCTGAGGAGAGAGTCCAGAGGGCCCACAAGCCCTGCAGTGCTTTCCTCCAGAGCTTAGACTGACCTGTTAGTCCACCTTCTTGCCAAATCCCCATTCAGCTGATTCCAGAGATCAATCAATCTCAGTTTTGAGAGTCTCAACAACTGAATAAGTACCTGAGCCCTAAATGGTCAAACTCGTAGTGACCAAAACCTAGATACTCCACATCAGCTCAGTGGAAAAATACCTCACAAAGCTTAACAGCAGCGGCCATTCAGAATTTGGCACCAACCACCAAAACCATATTAGAAAGGGTAATTAAAATCTTGGAAAAACAGGTTAGGACTTACAATGGGTTTTAAGAGAGGACGGAGGGGAGACACAAGAGCAGATTTAGCCCATTCAACCCATCATTCTGCTCCACCATTCGATCATGGTTGGATTTTTTTCAACTCCATTCTCTTGACTGCTTCCATAACCTTTGACACGTTACTAATGAACGAACTATCAACCTCTGCTTTAAATATATCCAGTGACTTGGCCTCCCCAGTCATCTGTCGCAATGAATTTCTCTGACTCACCTTTCTTCATCTCTATTCTAAAGAGATATCCTTTTTTTCTGAGGCTGTGTCCTTTTATCCTAGGCCCTCCCACTACTGGAATCCTTCTTTCCACATCCATTCTCCCCAGGCCTTTCAATAATTGGTAGGCTTCAATGAGATCTCCCCTTATCCTTCTAAATCTAAAATGATGTGGGTGGATCTTCTCGAAACCTACTCTATATCTCGAAGGAAATAGTAGACGTTAAGACTTTAGCGTCTGAGGGTCCATGAGAGGAGGGATTAAAATGTGAAGCATGCAAGGGAGATCAGAGACAGGGGAACACAGTGACCTCACAGAACTGAACTCCAAAGACAAAGGATGGACAGGTAAAGCTCCAGGTTTGATCTAACATGCAGAATGATCACAACATTCTTAATCTCAGCTCTGCATTTTGCTCATTTCTCATGATAAAAAAACCTACCTATCTTGGGTTCATGACAGTGTAGGATGGGATGAAGATTTACAAGCACAATATTTAACGCAGTCCCATATGCTTGATGCATCATCTGAAACCTACCTGGTGCTTGAGCCAATGTCAACAGCGTCTTTAGTGTTCTCTCTGGAGAAGTGGAAGCATCATTAGCTGCTTGTGATGGTGGTTTAAAGACCTGGAGTTATTCACAAATGTGAGTTTAAGTTCCACCTTGGCCGCTAGGATTTTGCTGGAAGAAGCTAACAGATAGCAGCAACTGTGAACCTCTGAAATTCTCCACTCTGAATTGTGGACGTTGGATCACAAATGGTTTTACAGAGGAGTTTGATAAATTTGGAATAGAAAACAAGCTGATACCCAAGGACTGCTCGGCTGTGATCACACTGAATGGTGGGACATGCTTGATGGGCCAAATGGCCTGCTACAGCTCCCATTCTCCTGTGTTCTAAGCAGACTGTTGTGAAAAATGTCCAACTGCTTCAAAAATATCCTTGAGGGAATGCAGTCTGACCTGAGCCACAACACGACTGACTGAGGCTTAACTGGCTCCAGAAATGGGCTAGCTCCTTTGCTCAAGGGTAATTGCATTATGCCCTGATCAGAGTGAAAAAAATTCTCTTTCAAGCTCCCCCAGCACGTTACGAAGAGGTCACCTTTCATTCTTCCAAGTCCTTCTATCCCAGCCCTTACTGAACAACATTTACATTGCTTTATTCTGTATACACAGTTAATTTGCATATATAGTTAATTGGAACACATCAGGACACACTTGAATATATTGATTCAAATAATAATTGCCCCAATTAGCCAACGTTTCATGGAAATAAGTAAAAAGGTAATTATTATTGTTTAATTGATAAATTATGTATTTAAATGAGAAAAGAACAAACTGGAACACTCAATATTACTACAGGCTATAAAACGGTGTATTAATTCCTAATAGTTATTGACGGAGGAATTCATCCAGTGTACGCTGCCGTGCTCTTTTTATTGACTGTAAATTAACAAAATCAGTGCAGACACTTAGTGCAAATAATGGACTGCCTTCATAGAATGCTTTCAATAATTACATCCTCTAAATCTTCATTTTCATTGTAACATTCAAGATTGTTGATACCTTGAAATTCTTCATAGTCCCTGACTTGTTGAAGTAGTGAAATTGTTTCATTTTCACTCCCAGCCGTTTCTGGCATCTCCGTGACTGATTGCTTGAAACCACAGTGAGCAAAACGGTTCTGAATTGTCTTACTGCTTAGTTCTTTCACTGACAAAAATCTCTGCTTTTTGAACACAAACATAAGCAACTGACGCTATTTAAAAACTGTCCACTCAAAGCACAGTGCAGTGTCTAAAGGCCACACAGTGCACGTGACTGGCACTAGTTAGAAACTGTTCGCCAACTGTCTCCTGCCCCAATTAAGCAGCATAGTGCCCCAAATAAACAAACAGAATCTCAGCTCTTTTCTCGAGTGACACACACAAAATGCTGGAGGAACATGTATGTAAAAGAGTACAGTCATTGTTTCGTGCTGAAACCTTTCAGCAGAACTATTTTCTCAATTAGCTTTTGTTCTTTAAGAGTTGGCCCAAATAAGCAGCATTTTAACCGATGGCCCAATTAACCGGAATGCACTGCACTTCCAAAGGCACGGAGAACCAAACACCGCACTGTTCTGCCGGTGTGCCTGCACAAAGAAAGGCCAACATACCAGTACACTCCCTAACTACTTGCTGTGACTTCACAGTTCTGTATTTTGGTTAAAATAGGAAGGTGGGTGGGAAAGAGAAATAAGAGTAGTTAGCTTTGTATTAACTCGGTAGTATTAAGTGGTATTTGGTAACTGGAATGACATCACACACAGTACTGTGCAGAAGTTTGAGGCACCCTAGCTATATGCTGTATCCGTGCCTAAGGCCTTTGCATAGCGCTGTACAGAGGTATAAATACCCTCTGAATCCAACATTTAATTATTTCTCACTACTTAAAAGTATTGTATTTTTCTCTACGTCCTGTTATACTAAACGTTAACTCTTCCCTTGCCAGCTCGTTGTTTAGATTCATACGATGCTGAAACACTGAATCCCCCGTTCCATACATCCTGCAAGATTCCCATTTTATTCTTCCCCCCCAACTACCCTGCTCCCACAACTCACTTTCCACTCTACCCCCACCCCCGATTCTACCACACACTATTCTCATCAACATTTGTCTATTATTAACTTGTTGAGATATAGTGTGGAATGGTCCTTTCTGGCCCTTCAAATCACACCACCCAGCAACCTCCTATTTAATCTGAGCCTAATCTCAGGGCAGTTTACAATTACCAATTGACCTTCCAACTGGTATGCCTTCGGACTGGGAGGAAAGCTACTGGTCACGGAGGGAATTGAAGCCGGGTCATCTGTACTAACCTCTACGCTGCTGTGACGCTCCATGGCGGGATTAGCATTTGTTAATCAGATAATCTCCAACCTGGAAAGGTGAGAGCACCCCATGAACATGACCTGTTGAACTAGCAATTGTGACCCTCTGATGCAAAATAAGAAGGGAGAGAAAACAGCACAGAGGGAAACAGGTTGCTGTAATCAAAAAGGAAGACAAACTAAATGTGTTTTGATGCTGGTTGGTCTGGTGATATCGAAGCCTTGGATATATCAGTTGAAGCAGTGATATATATGATTTTGACAGTGTAACTCCTTTTTTTGAAATACGTATTTGATATAACTTCTCCTCTGATTTGTATTTGTCTTTATATATTTTATAAATCAATGAAAAAAGATTTAAAATGCAATGAAGCAGTGACAAGTGACAGATGATACTAATGATGTAAAACCAGTAACTTTAGAGATTGAGTGCATGGGAACAAATTCATCCAAAGCTAGCTAGTGAAAAATTACGGCTGTGATACAGACAGCTGTCAGGGTGAGGATGGCATCAGAGGCATCTATGAGTGGCTGTTGTTGAAGATAAAGGACTCACCATTGCAACATTGTGGGGGATATTCCTGTTCACCCATTGGGTCATCATACACGAAGTCTGACAACTTGAGGTGGAGCAGACAGGCAAAATTCAGGATGTCAAAACCCATGCTACATCCTGACCTGAAATGTTGACTGTTCATTTGCCTCTACAGATGCTGCCTGGCCTGCTGAGTTCCTCCAGCATCAGGCTTGATGCTCCAGGCCCCAGCATCCAAATTCTCTCAATAGGGAAGTCAGTGGATATTGTTCATTTGGATTTTCTGAAGGCTTTTGAAAAGGTGCTGCGCGTAAGGCTGCTAACCAAGAGCAGCCCTGATATTACAGGAAAGATACTAGCACTGCACAGCTGATTGGCAGAAGGCAGAGTGGGAATAAAGCTGGCCTTCTCTGGTAGATTGCCGATGACCATTGGTGTTCCACAGGGATTGGTGTTGGGTCTGCTTCTTTGCACATTATATCTTAATGATTCAGATAACTGAATTGATGGATGTGCAGATAATGTTGAAAAAGTAGGGAGTCTGCAAAAGGATTTAGACAGATTAGGAGAATGGGCAAAGAAATGGCAGATAGAATACAGTTAAGGGAAGTGTATGGTCACGCACTTTAGTAGAAGGAATAAATGTGTAGACCAGTTTCTAAATGGGGAGCAAATTCAGAAATCAGAGGTGCAAAGAACTTGGGAGGCGCTTGTGCAGGATTCCTTAAATTGCAGGTTGAGTCAGTTGAAAGAATGGCAAATGTAATGTTAACATTCGTTTCAAGAGGACTAGAATGTAAAATGCTGATACTTTACAAAGCATTAGTCAGACTTCGTTTGGTGTATTGTCCACAGTTTTTGGCCCCACAAATAAGAAAGGACATGCTGGCACAGGAGTGGGTGCAGAGGAGATCCGGGGAGTGGAAGCATTGGCATATGAGGAGCGGTTCAAGGCTCTGGGCCTGTAATCGCTGGAGCTTAGAAGAAGGGAGATCTCATTGAAATGTACCAAATATTGAAACGCCCTGATAAAGTGAGCATGGAGAGGATGTTTCCATTAGTGGGAGGGTCTAGGACCAAAGGCACAGCCTCCAGGTAGAAGGATGTGCCTTTAGAACAGAGATGAGGAGAAAATAGTTTAGCCAGAGGGTGGTGAATCTATGGAATTCTTTGCCAAGACGGCTGTGGAATTCAAACAACACACACAAAATGCTGGTGGAACGCAGCAGCCCAGGCAGCATCTATAGGGAGAAGGACTGTCGACGCTTTGGGTCGAGACCCTTCATCAGGACTAACTGAAAGGAAAGATAGTAAGAGATCTGAAAGTAGTGGGGGGAGGGGGAAAAGCGAAATGTTAGGAGAAGACCGGAGGGGGTGGGATGAAGCTAAGAGCTGAAAAGGTGATTGGCGAAAATGATACAGAGCTGGAGAAAGGAAAGGATCATGGAACGGGCTGTGGAATTCAAGTCATTTGGTATACAGGTTTCCCCCGCTATCCGAAGGTAGAGCGTTCCTATGAAACTGTTTGTAAGCCGGAATGTCGTAAAGCGAAGAAGCAATTACTATTAATTTATATGGTAAAAATTTTTCAGCATTCCCAGACCCAAAAAATAACCTACCAAATCAAACCAAATAATACATAAAACCTAAAATAACACAAACATATAGTAAAAGCAGGAATGATATGATAAATATACAGCCTATATAAAGTGGAAATATTGTATGTACTGTGTAGTTTCACTTATCAAAATCAGGAAGACAGCGAGCCAAAATCGATTTGGAGAAAAAAATAATCGGCTCGTATACACCTACGCAAGTACACGCATACGTACGTAACGCATGCGCACACAACTGCCCGCACAAGGCTTCACGGTCATGGTAGTCTTTCTCAGGGTAAACACGCGTATAAAGCGGGCGTCTTTTCTTCGTCAAGGTGAAAATCCACTTTGGTTAGCGAAAACAAGTACTAATGTCGGTCCTTCGTAACAGCGAGCTGTCGTAAAGCGAACGTTCGAAAAAACGGGGGACACCTGTATTTAAAGTGGTGGTTGATAGGTTCTTGATTAGTGAGAACATCAAAGATTATGTGGAGAAGGCAGGAGAATGGTGTTGAAAGGGAAAATAAATCAGCCAAGATCAAATGGAGGGCAAAATGGCCTAATTCTGCTCCAATGTCTTATGGTGTCAGCAGTTTCCGACCACAGTGCAGCATATGGATGAAATTATGCCGGTGAGAACCCGGAAGTAACTACAAAAGCCCTCAGCCCTTGATAACAGTCTGACTACCAAGCCCAGACCCGACAAGATATCTCAGGGAGGTTTGCCTCGGCTAGTGGCATTGGTCAGCCATGTTCAGGTCAGGTTTTCATTGTACCCACTCAGCCTGTCCCCTTCACAACACTACACGCTGGAGAGCTTTCTCCTAGGTATGCTGAATGCCCTTCACAGCTCTACACTCCTTTCTCTGTATTAGCACACTCTAACTGCAGCCATTAACCTGATTATATATATGGTGGATTCCAGTTAACCAGGCCATCTCTTAATCAGGGCAGCTGTTTATTTAGGACAACTCTTAAAGAACAAAAACTAAAAGAGAAAAGCCATTTTGCACCTACCAGCCTTCTCCTTCCCACCCTCCCCCCACCTTCTTTATAGGGCCCCTGTCCTCTCCCTCTTCAGTCCTGACAAAGGGTCTCGGCCCGAAACGTTGACTGCTCGTTTCCACGAATACTGCCCGATCTGCTGAGTTCCTCCAGCATGTTTGTACGTGTTCCATTTTTCATTTGTTGGGTTTAAAATTCATTTATTTGGGATACTATGCTGCTTAACTGGGCCAGGAGACAGTCATGTATACTTGCATGGACGAGGAAACGCATTTCAAACATTTTTGCACGTCGGCAGGTAGATTTGACAATTTGGTTCATCTATTTTGCATCAGTGTACAGACATGGCGGAGAAGCAACCGGAATGCGTAGGAGGAAATGCGATGCTACCAGGCAGACCAATCACAGTTGTTGCGGCCTGCGTCGCCGCGACACGTGATTAACTTTTCTGGAGAGTTACCAACGCTGCGGGTATGCGACGCACAAGTATAAATCAGCCTTTAGGAACCACGTACACGATATCTTTTCAAAGTCGATGCAGATACCACAAATGCACCGCAGAGAGAGATCTTGTGATTACTGTTCTGGTGTTGATGCTAGTCCAGCATCTAATTGCAGCTATTACAGTTCAGAAGGATTGATGCTACTGGTGCTAATTACAGTGATTTCCATAGAAGACTGCTTTCTTTCTCATCTTGGAATGACAGGCAAGTGCAGAATGCAAAGTTATTTTTGACAACGGCTCACAATGACAACTGGAAATTCTCGCTTGCAGTCACACATTGGGCCACACTACTGTAATTAGAGGGCTGCTCTTCTGTACAGAACTTGTATTACAGAGGAATCATCCAGTAGTGCTGTGTGAACTTCCTCACTTCTGAGTTACCTTGTTGTCCGAGACCCATAACAATTAGGCTGATAGTGCCACTGACTTTGCGTCGGATATTAAAACCCGGCCCCAGATCTGATCGGGCAGGGAAGATCCTTTAACACACCCTCAAATATTTTGCAAAGGTATTGTTAAACCCTACGGTGCAGAAACTGGTTGGTATGTTTCCCACATTGAAATAACAACAACGTTCTCTCCCTAATAGCCTGCCCAGCGATGCCCAGCGTGAGCTTTACAGGGCCACTGATCTGCACACCTCATCGTAGTCTTGGACCAAAGAACTGAAGTGAGAGTGACCACCCTTGACGTGAAAGCAGCATTAAAATATATGTATCGGGTCGTAACTAATAATTACTTTATGTATTGCATTGTCCTGCTGCCGCCATGATCGTATAGTGGTTAGTACTCTGCACTGTGTCCACAGCAGCTTCAGTAGTGTAGTGGTTAGCAAAAACTTTGCAGTGTAAACAATCCGGGCTCATTTCCCGCCACAGCCTGTAAGGAGTCTATACATTCTCCCCGTGACCTTGTGCTGCTCCGGCTCCCTCCCACAGTCCAAAGGTATTCTAGTTGGTAGGTTAATTAGTCATGGTAAATTGCCCCGTGATTAGGCCAGGGTTAAATCGGGGATTGCTCAAGGGGTTAGAAGGGCTTGTTCTGCATTGTGTCTCAATAAAAAATAAATAAATGAAACAAATTTCATGTCATATTGTACTGAATGTCAGTGATTATAAATGTGATTCTGATTCTGAAAATGCCCTGGTTAGCGAACATCAAATGGAGAACACAATGGTGGCCGGAGTCCGTCTCCACACAATGGAAAATGGTTGTGGCCATTGAGGGCCAATCATTTGAGGGTTGGGACCTCAGGGCAGGAGTTGCTCCAGGCTCATGATTTTTAGCTGTTTCATCAACGGCCTTCATTCCGTCACAAGGTCAGAGGTGGGGATGTTCACTGATTAGTCTGCAATGTTCAGTGCCATTCACAGCTCCTCAACAAGCAACAATGCCTTCGCGATGCATGGCCAGGCTCATAAGTGACAATTAAATTTCACACCACAAAAGTGTGTAGCAATGACTATCTCCAAAAAGAGTCTAATCTTGAACCTCCTCTATCGCTACAGTCCTTCACCCTTCTCCGCTGAACCTGAGCCAATCCTGATGCCGCACATCTGGTTTCTGCTGCCTTCTCTTGAACGGTTATTCCCCTGCAAAAAGTCTCCTCCCCACAACAGTATCCAAAACAATACACTCGTTTTCAACGTCAAGTGCCCCACCATCAATATCTTGGAGTCCCATTGACCAGAAACTCAACTTCACCATCCAGAACGAATACGGAACAGGGAAAGGCTGGGTATCCTGCACCAGGCAACTCTCCCTATAACACTGCCTTTCCACAAACTATGAGACACAAGTCAGAAGCATGAGGAAATACTCTCCACTTGTCTAAATGAGTACAGCGTGATCAACTCTTCAAGAAGCTAAACAGCGTCCAAGCCAAGAGAGCAACATCTCATATTCCACCTGGTTAACTTACAACGCAATGGTGTAGCGTTACAGGGTCAGAGTCCTACAACACACGAATAGGCCCTTTGGCCCAACTGGCCCATGTGGACAACATGCTCCATCCAAGCTTGCCTCATTTGCCAGCATTTGCCCCACAGCCTTCTAAACCTCCCTTAGGTACAGTTCTGTAATAGCTATAATATCCCAGACCCACACAGCCATCCATGTTCGTCCACCTGATCTGTCAGATGTTTGGCAGTGAAATCGCTCCTGGCCATTCTCCTATTCACTTTGCTGTCTCTGAGCCAGGAGCGACAACACAGATCTGGCTTCCCTTGAATGGTTATTCCCCAGCAAACCCCCTCCTCCCCACGACAGTATCCAAAACAATATACTTGTTTTCAAGAGGTCTGGCCATGGTACATCTTGCACTAATTGTCTAATCCGTTTACCTTTCCTAATGGTCAGCTAACAGCTTCCTGCCTGTTCCTTAGCGGTCAGCAGCTCGTTAGAACGCATATCTGTGAAACTCTCGGCATCTCAGATGATCCATCTCCAACTCCAGCTTCTTCGCGTGGCCAGTCAGAAGCTGCAGCCGGACACACTTCCTCAGGTGAAATCCTCAGGGGCGCTGGCAGTGCCTCCCTGTTCTCCCACACCCTGCTGGAGGAGCATGTCACCGAGCTAGTGTGGCGATCAGAATCACTGGCACACGCTGTAAGATCTGTTGTTTTGTGGCAGCAGTTCAATGGAATACATAATAATAAAACTGTAAATTACAATAAAAATCAAATTAAATTAGTGCAAAAGGAAGAAAAAATACTGAGGTAGTGTTCATGGGTTCATTGTCCATTTAGAAACCTAATGAAGGAGGGGGAGAAGGTGTTCCTGAAAAGTTGACTGTGTGTCTTCAGGCTCCTGTACCTCCTTTTTAATGGTAACAATGAGAAGAGGGCATGTCCTGGGAGTCCTGAATGGTGGATGCCAACTTATTGAAGCAAAGCCTTTAAAGATGTCCTGGATACTGTGGAGCTGGCCGAGTTTACAACCTTCTGCAGCTTTTTCCAATGTGCAGTGCTCCCTCCATGTCAGACGGTGAAACAACCAGTTAGAATGCTCTCCACGGTACATCTGTGGAAACCTACAAGCGCCTTTGGTGACGTACTAATTCTCTTCAAACTGCTAACAAAATAAAACTGCTGATGTGCCTTCTTTGTAACTGCATCAATATGTTGGGCCCAGGATAGATCCTCAGAGATGTTGACACCCAGGAACTTGAAGCTGCTTATCCTTTCCACTACTGATCCCTCAATGAGGACTGGTGTGTGTTCCCTCGACTTCCCCTTCCTGAAGCCCAAAAACAATTCTTTGGTCTTACTGACGTTGAGTGCGATGTTGTTGCTGCGACACCACTCAACCAGCTGATCTACTTTGCTCCTGTACGCCTCCTCGTTACCATCTGAAGTTCTGCTTACAGTAGTTGTGTCATCAGGATATTTATAGTTGGAGTTTGAGCTGAGCCTAGCCACACAGTCATGGGGTGTGCAGAGAGAAGAGCAGTGGGCTAAGCACACATCCCTGAGGTGCACCAGTGCTGATTGTCACCGAGGAGGAGATGCTATGTCAGATCTACACAGACGATGGTCTCTGGTGAGGAAGTTAAGGATCCAGTTGCAGAGAGAGGTAGAGAGGCCCATGTTTTGGAGCTTGTTGATTAGTACTGAAGGTATGATTGTGTTAAACACTGAGCTGTAATTAATTAATAAACAGCTGCCTGACATAGGCATTGCTGTTGCCCGGCTGATCCAAGGCAGTGAGATTGCATCTGCTACAGACCTACTGTGGGCACAGGAAATTACCCCAGGTCCAGGCCCTTACTTAGGTGCGAGATGATTCTTAGAAAACCCACAGCAGAATAAAGGCCCTTCGGCCCACAAAGTCATGCCAAACATTTCCCTACCTTAGAAATTACTAGTTACCCATAGCCCTCTATTTATCTAAGCTCTGTGTACCTATCCAAAAGTCTCCTAAAAAACCCTATCGTATCTGTATCCACCACTATCACCAGCAGCCCATTTCACGCACTCACCACTCTCTGAGTAAAAACTTACCCTGACATCTCCTCTCTACCTATTCCCCACCACCTTAAACCTGTGCCCTCTCGTGGCAACCATTTCAGCCCTGGAAAAAAGCCTCTGACTATCCACACAATCAATACCTCTCATCATCTTATACACCTCTATCAGGTCACCTCTCATCCTCCGTCACTCCAAGGAGAAAAGGCTAAGTTCACTCAACCTATTCTCATAAGGCATGCTCCCCAATCCAGGCAACATCCTTGTCAATCTCCTCTACACTCTTTCTATGGTTTCTACATCCTTTCTGTAGTGAGGCAACCAGAACTGAGCACAGTACTCCAAGTGGGGTCTGACCAGGATCCTATATAGCTGCAACATTACCTCTTGGCTCCTAAATTCAATCCCACGGTTGATGAAGGCCAATACACCGTACGCCTTCTTAACCACAGAGTCCATCTGCGCAGCAGCTTTGAGTGTCCTATGGACTCGGACCCCAAGATCCCTCTGATCCTCCACACTGCCAAGAGTCTTACCATTAATACTATATTCTGCCAACCTTTGAGAGGTTGGTCATGATTCTTGTCATAACCAACCTCTCAAAGCACATCATCACAGTAGATATGAGTGCTACTGGGAGTGAGTCAACAAACCCTGCTCTTCTTGGGCACTTTACCACCCTTTCTAAGCAGGTGGGAGCCTTTGACTGCAGCACTGAGAGATCGAAGACGTCCTCGAACACTCCCACCAGCTGGTTGGCACAGGTTTTCAGAACCATACCAGGTACGCTATCAGGGCCTGATGTCTTGCAGGGGTTCAATCTGTTTAAAGGTGTTCTGACGTGTGCCTCCAAGACAGGGACCACAGGGTCACCAGATGCTGCAGGGATTTGCACAGGAGTAGATCTTTTCTCCTTTTCAAAGTGAGCGTAAAAGGCATTGAGCTCATCTGTGAGTGAAGCATCACTGACATTCATGATGTTAGGTCTTTCAGTGTAGGAAGTAATGGAGTCATAGAGAAGTACAGCACGAGAACAGACCCTTCAGCCAATCCAGTCCGTGCCAAACCATTTAAACGGCCTACTCCCATCAACCTGCACCAGGACCACAGCCCTCCATACCCCTACCATCCATGTGCCAATCTAAACTCTCTTAAATGTTGAAATTGAGCCTGCATTCCCCACTTGTGCTGGCAGCTCGTTCCCTCATGCCACACTCTCACGACCTTCTGGGTGAGGAAATTACCCTCGCGTTAAATTTCTCACCATTCACCCTTAACCGATGGCCCCTAGTAGTCCAACCCAACCTCAGTCTGCCTGCATATACCCTGTCTAAACCCCTCATAATTCTGTATATCTCTATCAAATCTCCTCTCAATCTTCTCTGTTCTGAAGAATAAAGTCCTCACCTATTCAATCTTTCCATATAACTCAGGTCCTCCAGACCCAGCAACACACTTGTAAATTTTCTCTGTACTCGTTCAACCTTTTTTTACATCTTTCCTGTAGATAGATGAGTAAAACTGCACACAATACTCCAAATTAGGCCTTACCAATGCCTTATACAACTTCAACATAACTTCCCATCTCCTGTACTCAGTACATTGATTTATGAAGGCCAATATGCCAAAAGCTTTCTTTACAATCCTATCAAGTTGTAATGGCCTGCGAACCCTGCCAGAGTTGACGTGCATCCAATTCCATCTCTAAACTCAATTGGAAATGTATTTTAGCCCTTAAAATAGCCTTCCATGTTAGCCAGTCAGAAGGGCTCTTTTACTTTCAGCTCCCCACTGCTACCTCTCAGCATCTCCAAAAGAACATGTTTTCCAATTTCAAATCTGTTCATGTTTCCTGTTCCCTATCTCACCCCGATTCCAATTTCACATTATCCCTTCCCTATCTGGTTTCTCCTATCATCTACCATCTTCTTTCACAAAGCTGCACCCCCACCCAAACGGCCGTAAGACATAGGAGCAGAATTAGGCCATTCGGCCAATCAAGTCTTCTCTGCCATTCAATCACGGCTGATTTTGATCATTCTCAACCCTATTATCCTGCCTTCTCCCCATGACCATTGACGTCCTTAATTATGAAGAATTGTCAACCTCAGCTTTAAATATACTCAATGACTTGGCCTCCACAGCTGTCTGTGGCAATGAATTCCACACATTCACCACCTTCTCACAAAACCAATGCCTCCTCATCTCCATTTTACAAGGATGTCCCTCTAGTCCCTCTGGCCCTAGACTCTCTCATTATAAGAAACATCCTCTCCACATCCACTTTATCCAGGCCTTTCAATATCCCACAGGTTTCAATGAGATCCTAAACTCCAGTGAGTATAAACCCAGAGTCATCAAACACTCCTCATATGTGAACACTTCCATTCCCGGAATCATTCTCATGAACCTCCTCTGGAACCTGTCCGATGGCAGCTCATTCTTTCTTGAATAAGGGGCTCAAGACTAACAATACTCCAAGTGCAGTCTGACCACTGCCTTATAAAGCCTCAGCGTTACATCCTTGCTTTTAAATTCTAGTAATCTCAAAATGAATGCTAACATTGCATTTGCCTTCCTCTTCACCAACCTCCAAGTTAAACTTCAAGGAATCCTGTACAAGGACTTCCAAGTCCTTTTGTACCTCTGATTTCTAAAATAGTTCCCCGTTGAGAAAATAGTCTACATCCTTATTTCTGCTATCAAAGTCCATGAGCATGCACTTCCCTACGGTGTATTCAGTCCTTAGCCACAAAGCCATCAATTCCAAAGTCATCCAAATCATTGACATATAACAAGAACCTGTCTCAAAGCCGGCACCTACAGAACATGGGGTAAAAGGTGAGCAGGTCCTTTCGGGTCTTGTCTGCGGAGTGGGAGATCACTTGGACTAATAGTAATTTAGCAAGGGCCAATAAAAAGAAACAGGGTTTAAGCAGAGGGGTCACTGGTGGAGCAGACAGTGTTAGAATGGTAAAGGTTTGGCTCAACAGGCTTCTGCTAGAACAAACACAGGGTAGAACTTAAGTCTGAGATATTAGAGGTATAATAACTGTAATCAGGATGGTAGTTAAGTTGGCAAAATGCTCCTCCTTTGAGATGTGGAATTTCAGGGCAGTTAATGGTCTCCCTGATGAAGGAAGTGCACCCAACTTCCTAATTTCTATTTCTCTGTAAATACATTTCAATGGGAAATAGAAAAGGCACGTAATAAGACAATGTTACAACAGTCACGGGGGATTTCAATATGCAGGTAGATTGGGAAACTCAGGTTGGTGCCAGATCCCAAGAGAGGGAATGTGTAGAATGCCTACGAGATAGCTGTTTAGAGCAGCTTGTGGTTGAGCCCACCAGGGGAAAGGCATTTTCGAATCTGGTGTTGTGTAAGGAACCAAATTTCATTAGGGAGCTTAAGTTAAAGGAACCCTTAGGAGACAGTGATTGTAATGCGATAGAACTTGCCCTGCAGCTTGAGCGAGAGAAGATAAAGTTAGATGTGTCAGTATTACAGGAGTAGAGGGAGTTAAAGAGGCATGGGAGAGGAGCTGGCCAAAGTTCGTTGGAAGGGGATACTAGCAGGGATGATGGCAGAACTGGCTGGGGTTTCTGGGGGCAATTCAAAAGGCGCTGAATAGATATTATAAGTCCCAAAGATGAAGAACTATTCTAAAAGGGATGAGGCTACTGTGGGTGACAAGGGAAGTCAAAGAGTGCATTAAAGTACTCACTAGAGGGCACATAATATAGCAAAAATTAGTGGTAAGTTAGAGGATTGGGAAGATTTTAAAAACCAACAGAAGGCAACTAAAGTAGCAATAAGGAGAGAAAAGATGAAACATGAAGGTAAGCTAGCCAGTAATATCAAAGATGATACCAAATGTTTTTCAGATATAAAAAGAGTAAAAGAGACCACTGGAAAATTACACTGGAGCGGTAGTTATGGGGAACAAAGAAATGGCGTATGAACTTAATAAGTATTTTGTGTGGTTTTCATTGTGGAAGACACAAGCAGTATTTAACAGTGTCAGGGGGCAGAAGTGAGTGTAGTTTCTAATACCAAGGACGATGCGCTTCGGGGCTGAAAGATCTGAAGGCAGGTAGGTCACCTGGACCAAATGGTTTACACCCCAGTGTTCTGAAAGAGATACAGCCAGGATATCAGAGGTAAGTTTTTCACATAATGACTGGTGGGTGTGTGGAATGCACTGCCAGCATTGGTGTAGAGGCGGATACAATAGGGTCTGTTAAGCGACTCTTAGAAAGGTAAATGCTTAGAAAAACAGAGGGCTTTGCAGTAGGGAAATTCTAGGCAATTTCTAGAGTAGGTTACATGGTCGGCACAACTTTGTGTGCCGAAGGGCCTGTAATGTGCTGTAGATTTCTATGTTCTGTCTTCTAGACAGCTGAAGAGATTGTGGAGGCATTAGCAGTGATATTTCAAGATCACTAGATTCTGTCATGATTGTGGAGGACTGGAGAATTGCAAATATCGCTCCACTCTTCAAGAAAGGGGTGGGGGGGGTAAGAAAAAGGAAATTATAGGCCAGTTAGTCTGACTTCAGTGGTTGGGAAGATGTTGGAGTCCATTATTAAGGATGAGGTTTTAGGGTATTTGGAGGCTCATGGTGAAGTAGGCCAAAGTCAGCATGGTTTCCTTAAGGGGAAATCTTACCTGACAAATCTGTTGAAATTCTTTGAGGAAATAACAGGCTGGATAGACAAAGGAGAGTCAGTGGATGTTGTTTACTTGGATCTTCAGAAGGCCTTCGAAAAGGTTCTGCACATGAGGCTGCTTAGCAAGATAATGTTGTTCCCCTCTGCGCTGAGTGGCACGTTGGGTGGCAACCTTGCCATTTCTTTAAAATTTATTGTTTTTTTTACAAGGCCGTGTTGCTTGCTCAATGCTTAACCTAGCACGGGTGGAAAGCATGCCAGGAGCTGAACCCAGGTCTCCTCGGCTCAGGCCGGTGCAGATGCCACTACATCTCCAGCTGGCATAAGCAAGATGAGAGCCCACAGTATTGCTGGAAAGATACCACCATGGATAGAGATTGGCTGACTGGCAGGAGGCAGAGAGTCAGAATAAAGGGGGCCTCTTCTTGTTGGGTGCCAGTGAATAGCGGTGTTTCACAGGGGTTGGTGTGGGACTGTTTCTTTTCACGTTATAGGTCAACAATTTGGATGATGGAATTGATGACTTTGTGGTCGAGTTTGCAGACAATACGAAGATATATGGAGAGGCGATAATGTTGAGAAAGCAGTGAGACCGCAGAAGGATTTGGGAATATTGAGTTGAAGAGCGAAGAAGTGGCAGATAGAATACCGTGTAGGGAAGTGCATGGTCATGAACTCTGATAGAAGGAACAAATGAGAAGAAAATTCAAAAATCAGAGGTGTAAAGGACTTGGGAGTCCTCGTGCAGGATTCCCCACCGGCTAACTTGCAGGCTTAGTCAGTGATAAGCTGAACAAATGCAATGCTAGCATTCATTTCGAGAGGACTAGAACATAAGAGCAAGGATGTAATGCTTTGGATGTAAAGCATTGGTCTTGCCACATCTGGAGTATTGTGAGCAGTTTTGCACCCCTTATCAAAGAAAAGATGTGCTGGTATTTGAGAGGATCCAGAGAAGGTTCCCGAGAATGATTCGGGGAACGAAGAGGTTAATGTATGAGGAGAGTTTGATCAATCTGGGCCTGTACTTGCTGGAGTTTAGGAGAATGAGGGGGGATTTCATTGAAACTTATCTAGTATTGAAAGACCTCGACAGAGTGGATATGGAAAGGATTTCCTATAGTGAGGGAGTTTAGAACCAGAGGGAACAGCCTCAGAATTGAGAGACATCCTTTTAGAAAAGAGATGAGAAGGTATTTCTTTAGCCAGAGCGTGGTGAATCCTTGGAATTCATTGCTACGGACGGTGTGGAGGCCATTTCATTGAGCATATTTAAAGAGGGGGTTAATGGTCTTTGGTTAGTTAAGTCTTGGAAGGTGATGGGGAGAAGCCAGCTAAAGGAAGTTGAGAGAAATAATAAGTCAGCCATGATGGAATGGTGGAGCAGAATCAATGGGCTGAATGGGCTCCTATGTCTTATGTTTTTATGGTCTTAACACCACTAGTCACCAGCAGCCAACCAGACAAGGCCCCTCTATTCCCACTCTTTGCCTCCTGCCAGCCATCTAATCTTCTACCCATGCTAGTATCCCTGTAATACCATAGGTTCTTATCTTGTTTAGCAGCCTCATAAACAGCACCTTGTCAAAAGCCTCTGAGAATCCAAGTAAACAACATCCACTGACTCTCCTTTGCCCATTCTGCCTGTTATTTCCTCAAAGAATTCCAACAGATATTTCAGGCAAGATTTCCCAATGTTGACTTTGGTCTACTTTATCATATGCCTCATCCTCAATAATGGATTCCAATATCTTGCCAACCAATGAAGTCAAGCTAACTGCCATATGATTTCCTGTCTTTTCCCTCTTAAAGAGGGGTGTGACATTTTCATATTTCCAGTCCTCTACAACCTTTCCAGAAGCTACTGAATCTTGAAAGGTCACCACTAATGCCTCCACAATCTCTTCGAGAATCTCCTTCAGAACTCTGGGGTATAGACCATCTGGTCCAGGTGACTTATGTACCTTCACACCCTACAGCTTCCCAAGCATCTTCTCCCTAGCAACTACGCTCACTTCTGCCCCCTGGCTTATTCAAATATCTAGCATACTGTTAGTGTCTTCCACAGTGAAGACTAAAGGTCAATAATAGTTTTTCTTGTCCCCATTTCCTTGTCCCCAATTCTACTTTTCCAGTGTCATTTCACAGTGGTCCCATGTCCACTCTTGCCTCCCATTTACTCTTTATCTATCTGAAAAGAATACTTTCGATATCCTTTGATATCCCCTATCCTCCTTCTCTCACAACTGCCCCCCCCCCACCTCCCAGCTTCATACTCCTGAATACTGGCAATCTTTACCCTTGTCATGGAACAGGCTCTCAGCCCAAGATGTCGACTTGGACTTTTTGCCTCCAAAGATGCTGCTGGACCCACCAACTCTTCACAATGTTCTTATCCCTCTTAGTTCCCGATTCCACCTGCCACTTCTTTTGTCTTCATGAGCAAAAGAACATTCTTGACGCCATCAGCCATATCCAAAAAGCCTGAACTGAAGTTTGAGAAGTCCAGGCTAGTAAAAGGCATTAATAGCAAAGTAGTTTCTCTTTCTTCCCTCTACCATGAATGCAACAGCAGACAAAGATGATGTTTCCAACTGGAGTCTTATCAGTGAGGTGATGATTAATGCAATCAAAATCTCCTGGTGTGCAACACGGGAAATGATCAGCAATGAATAATCCTTATTTTCAGGAAACCACATTCCTCTGAAACAGTGGGAGAAGTTGGAAGAAGAAAAACACATAAGGATAAAACTCTAATGAACACACATGAGTTTGTTTCAACAACTGAGACAGAAAAGGGGCATGGCGGTGCAGATAACAGAGCTGCTGTCTCACAGCTCCAGTAGCCCTGGTTCAATCCTGACTTCTGTGCGGAGTTTGCACACTCTCCCTGTTATGGCGTGCATTTCCCCTGACACACCCCCCAGCCCTATAATGTTCCCCGCCCAGATTCCAAAACTGTGCAGGTTGCTAAGTTAATTGGTTACATGTGTACAGAACTGGTAGATAGAATGTTGATGGGAATGAGGGGGTAACAAGAGGTTACAGAGAAAATCAGAAGGGATTGATCTGTGAGCTGGCATAGATTTGATGGGCAGAAGGGGCCTCTGGTGTTATAAGGAAATCTGGAACGTGACAAGAGGGTATAAGGATGAGAGGAGAAGCAGCACATGATCGTTTATGGAGGGGTAAAATACGCAGCGTTTATACACGGCTTTTAATGTAGTGACCCTATGGACTCTGATCAAACAAAGATTGGTCAAGATTAGAGGATTTGAAATCAGTACGAGAGACCAAAACCTTAAAGAAGTGACCAAAGGTCCATCTTATAAGATAGAGTCAATTAATTTTATCTATATCGTTGCACATTGGCACCTCTGACATTTGCAGGTAGAAAAGGGGAAGAGGTCCTGTGCAGTGAGTATAGGGAGTTAGAGAGGAGGCTGAAGGACATAACTTCCAAAGTAGTCATCCCCAGATTACCCGCAGTTCCACAGGCTAGTCAGGGCAAGAACAGGATGTTCGCACAGACCAAAGAGTGACTAAGGATCTAGTGTAGAGGGCGGGGTTTCAGATTTCTAGATCATTGTGACGTGTACAAATAAGATGGATCACCTGAATCCGAGGGGACCAGTATCAATGCGGACAGGTTCGCTTGAGCTTCTGGGGAGGGTTTAGTCTAATTTGGTGGGGGGATGGAAAGCAGAGTGATAAGGCTGAAGACAGGTCAGTTAATATACAAGTACTGTCGATGCAATGTGTAGACGGACTGTGAGGAGGGACAGGCAGATGATGGGGCAAAACTGCGGAACAAAAGGGCAAAATTGAAAAGGGTGTTGTATACAGTACTGAAGGTGTTATATTGAATGCACACAGTATACTGAATAAGGTAGATGATCTTTTAGCACAGTTAAAGATTGGCAGGTATGACATTGTGGGCATCTCTGAGTCATGGCTGAAAGAAGAAAATAGTGTATCCAAGATACACTTTGCATCAAAAAGGACAGGCAGGGGGGCAGTGGGGAGGGGTGGTTCTGAGAAAGAGGTGGCATATGATCAGGAGATGTAGAATCCTTGTGGGCAGAGTTAAGAAACTGCAAGAGTAAAAAGACCCTGATGGGAGTTATATACACACCTCTGAACAGTAGCCAGGATTTGGGATTTAAATTGAAATGGGAGATAGAAAAGGCATGTAATAAGGACAATATTACGATAGTCATGGGAGATCTCAATATGCGGGTGAATTGGGAAAATAGGCTGGTGCTGCATCGCAAGAGAAGGAATTTGTAGAATGCCTATGAGATGACTTCTTAGAGCAGATTGTGGTTGAGCTTACTAGGAAAAAGGCAATTCTGGATTGCGTGAACCAGATTTGATTAGAGAGCATAAGGGTTCTTTTACAAAGTAGTGATCACAGTATGATAGGATTCATCCTGCATTTGAGAGAGAGGAGATAAAGGTTGGCTGTATTAGTAATATAGTGGAGTAAAGGGAATTACAGAAGCATGAGAGATGAGTTGGCCAGAATTGACCAGAAGGGGACACTAGCAGGGATGACACTGAACAACCACCGGTTTGGAAAGTGCAGAATAGATAACGTACATCCCAAAGATGAATGTATTCTAATGGAGGATGAGGCAATCCTGGTTGACAAAGGAAGTCAAAGACAGCATAAAAACAAAAGAGAGGGCATATAATATACTGTAGCAAAAAAAATTTGTGGGTCACTAAAGGATAAGCTTTTAAAAAACAACAGAAGGCAAGTAAAAATCCATAAAAAGATGAAATATGAAAGTAAGCTAGCCAATAATATCAAAGATACCAGAAGTTTTTTATTCTGATATATAAAGAGTAAAAGAGAGGTAAGAGCGGATTTCGGACCGCTGGAAAATGATGCCGGAGAGTTAGTAATAGGGGACAAAGAGATTGTGGATAGACTTTGTGTCAGCCTTCATTGTGGAAGACACTAACAGCATGCCAGAAATTCGAGAGTGTCGGAGAGCAGAAGTGACTATTACTAAGGAGAAGGTGTTTGGGAAGCTGAAAGGTCTGAAGGTGGATAAGTCACCTGGGCCAAATGGACTACACCCCAGAGTTCTGAGAGAGATAGCTGAAAAGACTGTGGAGGCATTAGAAATGGTCTTTTAAGAATCATTAGATTCTGGAATGGTTCCGGAGGACTGGAAAATTACAAAAGTTACTACACTCTTTAAGAATGGAGAGAGGCAGAAGAAAGGCAATTATAGATCAGTTAGCCTGACTTCAATGGTTGGGAAGATATTGGGAGTCCTCTTTTAAGGATGAGGTTTTGGGGTTTTATGAGGTACATGATAAAATAAGCCGGTCAGCATGATTTCCTTCAGGGGAAATCTTGTCTGACAAATCTGTTGGATTTCTTCGAGGAAATAACAGGCAGGATAGACAAAGGAGAGTCAGTAGATGGTCTTTACTTGGATTTTCAGAAGATCTTTGGCAAGATGCCACACATGAACCTGCTTAACAAGATAAGATCCTACGGTATTACAGGAAAAATACTAGTATGGATAGAGCATTGGCTGATTTGCAGGAGGCAAAGTGTGGAAATTAAGGGAGCCTTTTCTGGTTGACTGCCGGTGACAACTGATGTTCCACAGGGGTCTGTGTTGGGCCTGCTTCTTTTCATGTTATATGTCAACGATTTGGGTGTTGTACTTGATAGCTTTGTGGCCACGTTTGCAGACAATATGAATATGGGTAAATGGGCATGTAGTGTTGAGGAAACAGGGTGCCTGCAGAAGGACTTAGACAAATTGTGGCAGTATGGGCAAAGAAGTGGCAGATTGAATATAGTGTATGAGGTGTATGCTCAATCACTTTGGCAAAAGGAACAAAGGCATAGATTGTTTAACAAACAAGGAGAAAATTTAAAAATCAGAGGTGCAAAGGATGTGCGGGGTTCCCTAAACTTGCAGGTTGAGTTGGTGGTAAGGAAAGCAAATGCAATGTTAACATTCATTTCGAGAGGACTAGAATATAACAGCAAGGGTATAATGCTGCAGCCCTACAAGACATTGGCCATACCGCACATAGGAGTATTGTGAGCAGTTTTAGGCCCTATATCTACTCGGAGTTTACAACCATTCAACCCAGGGTACGTCTGGCAAACAGGATTTGGCTGCACAAGGTCCATTTTGCAAAGGTCCCGCCAGAGAAACCAGGAACCATTATTACCAATTTGCCTCATTGGTATGGAAGGCCAATCTGCACCCAGAGAAGCTGGATGTGAAATGAGTCAGTCACCCAGTACTGTAGTGATGCCTCTGTTTCAGTATTTCAGGCATTACTGAGCACCCACTGTATGGTAACTGAGGTTGGGCCTGGAGGTCATAGGTGGGTCTAAAGAAAAAAGAGGTAGTATGTGGAGGTTGAGGGTTCAGAGCGTAGAAGCTAAGTATTACTATAGTCCCAGCCTGATACTGATAGCATGCAGGTGCAGGTGCAAAAGTCATTAAGGCAAATTACATATTTGTTTTATTGCTGAGGGCTGGAGTTTAAAAACAGATGCTGTTCCAACTTTACAGAGTGTTGGTGAAATTAATCCTGGATTGTGCAGTCCATCGTCTCCATATCCAGCACTTCATTCTCCCCAGCTTCCACCATCTTCAATGAGATTCCTCCACTGAGCACATCTTTCCCTCCTCCCCTTCCACTCTGTGTTCTGCAAGGGTCCTTTCCTCTGCAACACTCTTGTCCCTTCACTCCTGGCACATCCCTGCAAGCAGGGCAAATGCTATACCTACCCCTACGCCTTCTCCCTCACCATCAATCAGGCCTCCAAACAGTCCTTCCAGGTGAGGTGACACTTCACCTACAAGACAGTTAAGGTCATCCACGTATCCAGTGCTCCCAGTGCGGCCTCCTCTACATCGGTGAGACCCAACTGAGAATGGGGGTCCGCTTTGTAAAGCACCTTCACTCCATCCATGACAGGTGGGATTTCCCAGTGGCCACCCATTTCAATTCGACTCAGTCCTTGGCATCCTCTACCACCACAATGAGGCCACTCTCAGCTTGGAGGGACAACACCTGGGTCTGGGTAGCTTCCAACCGAATGGTATGAACATTCATTTCTCTAACTTCCAGTAAGTTCTCCCTACTTCCCTCTTTCTATTCCACCTTCTGGCTCCCTCTTACCCCTTCTCTTCTCCCCACCTGCCCATCATCTTCCTCTGGTGCCCTTCCTTCTTCCCTTTCGCCAGTTGTCCATTCTCCTCTCTTATCAGATTCCTTCTTCTTCAACCCTTTACCTCCTCCATTTATCACCTTCCAGTTTCTCACTTCATTCCGCCTCCTCCACCCACCTATCTTCCCCCTCACCTGGCTTCACCTATCACCTGCCAGCTTGTACTCTTTGCCCTGCCCCCACCTTCTCATTATGGTTTCTTCCCTCCTCCTCTACAGTTCTGGCCCAAAATGTTGACTGTTCATTCTTCTCCACAGATGCTGCCTGATCTGCTGAGTTTCTCCAGCATTTTATGCATATTGCTCTGAATTTCCAGCCTCTGCAGAAGTTCATGTGTTTATGATTACTAAGTATTTTTTTTCTGTTCCCACCATTGGAGGCAGTGCAGAAGAGACTCAACAGGATAAACCCGGAACGTGAGGGTTGTCCTATCATCAGGGGATAAGTAAGTTAGATCTGTAAATCTGTAAATCAAGTCCCTTTGGACTTGGAGGCAACTCGATGTGGCAGAACCAGGGCAAAGCGAGCGGCGGGCCTGTCACTGAGAGCGTGAAAGAGCACGAAGGGACCGGCACAGGCCGCATCGAAGCCGTAGGGTCCAGGTACCAGATGTGACTGAGCAGGATCTATAGATGGAACTTTACAGGCCGCATCGAAGCCGTAGGGTCCAGGTACCAGATGTGACTGAGCAGGATCCAGAGATGGAACTTTACAGGCCACATCGAAACCGTAGGGTCCAGGTACCAGATGTGACTGAGCATGATCTATAGATGGAACTTTACAGGCCGCATCGAAGCCGTAGGGTCCAGGTACCAGATGTGACTGAGCAGGATCCAGAGATGGAACTTTACAGGCCACATCGAAACCGTAGGGTCCAGGTACCAGATGTGACTGAGCAGGATCCAGAGATGGAACTTTACAGGCCACATCGAAACCGTAGGGTCCAGGTACCAGATGTGACTGAGCACAATCTATAGATGGAACTTTACAGGCCGCATCGAAGCCGTAGGGTCCAGGTACCAGATGTGACTGAGCACAATCTATAGATGGAACTTTACAGGCCGCATCGAAGCCGTAGGGTCCAGGTACCAGATGTGACTGAGCACAATCTATAGATGGAACTTTACAGGCCGCATCGAAGCCGTAGGGTCCAGGTACCAGATGTGACTGAGCATGATCTATAGATGGAACTTTACAGGCCGAGTCAAAGCCGTAGGGTCCAGGTACCAGATGTGACTGAGCACAATCTATAGATGGAACTTTACAGGCCGAGTCAAAGCCATAGGGTCCAGGTACCAGATGTGACTGAGCATGATCTATAGATGGAACTTTACAGGCCGAGTCAAAGCCGTAGGGTCCAGGTACCAGATGTGACTGAGCACAATCTATAGATGGAACTTTACAGGCCAAGTCAAAGCCATAGGGTCCAGGTACCAGATGTGACTGAGCATGATCTATAGATGGAACTTTATAGGCCGCATCGAAGCAGCGGAACCTGTTGTTCAGACATAGAGTTAAGTGCTGGGCCAGAATGAAAAGGACAGGGTGTTGAGATATGGGCTGGTTTAGATCACTGTTCGAAACGGCAGGACCTGATGTCTGGATGGACGGTTAAGTGCTGGGCCAGACTGAAAAGGTCAGGGTGTTGAGGCCCGAGGCAAGGTGGGGGCCGGTTCAGATCGCTGCTCCACACATTTACTCCGCTCTGCGCTGAACTACGGGACTCTCTCACAGACTTCAGTTCAGAAACACTATTTGCTCACAGTTACTGTTTGCATGATGTTTTCTTAATTGCAGATTGAGTATTAGGCAGTCTTTTTTATTGGTTATTTTATTTTTTTATTTTCTTATGGACATGATGTGTTTTTTTTATTCTATGCACATTAGGTGTCAGTCTTTTTTCATATATATGGGGCTTATTTTTGGGTTTCTGAGTTTCATGGCTGCCTGTTAGGAGACAAATCTCAAGATTGTATAATGTATACATACTTTAATAATAAAAATACTTTGAACTTTCATGCATCTGAAAACTCCCATGATCCATTGATGACAACTATGTGTGCCAACACGGAGAAGAATGTTCGTTGACAGTGTCAGGAACTTTACAAGAATATAGCACTAGTTTTTATTTAATTTCTCACTCCTTCATCATTCCAGTTCTTTTTTCATATGAAACCTTTGTGAAAATTTCCAGGATATTGTTGAGATGTGATCTAAAAGAAACACTGTCATTTATCAGACAGTTAAAAAGCCATGTAGTTTACTCAATCCTTTTGCCAAGGGGTGCTGTCTGTATTTGCAGATTTTGTTTGGCAGTCATTGGTGACCGTGGCACAATGCCATGATTTTGGAATAAGATATTTGTGACATACTGTATTTGTGGTTGCAGGCTCTGAAACACAATGAGTAGGAGTAAGCTATCTAGCCCTTTCACTCTGCTCTGCCATTCACTGAGACATTTCTGTTCTTCTTTTGCACCGTTTTCTAGCGCTGTCCCCATACTGACTGATCCCCCAAATAACTAAAAATATCTTAACTCTGTTTTGAATTAACTGCACCTGAGTTTCCACAGCCCTCGTGGGCACAGAATTCCAAAACCTGCATCCTTTCAGTGAGTAAAATTACCTTCATCTAAGCAACTTACTGTTTATTTGTTTCTCCTGATTTAAAACTCTTCAGCCGTGAAATATGTCCTCCCTGAATCCAGCATGTCAAACCTTACGGGAATTTTATAAACTTCACAAGAGTTCTTCTGATTCTTCTAAACTTTAGTGTAAGGGTTCCCAATCTGGGGTCCATGGGCCCCTCAATTAATGATAAGGGTACCTGGAATAAAAATGGTTTGGAACCCATGTTCCAGAGCAGTGATTCTCAACCGTTTTTTGGCCACGGCCCCCTTAGGAGCTCTTCTCAGGTTCCAGGGCCCCCCCTTTCAAACAGGGAAACAACACGAACAGAGAGACAGAAAATCATTTATTATTGAACACCAAGAAAACTTGACCATTCTGACATTCTGGACAAAACTTAAAAAACTGTATGAAATTAAACTCTTGATCCAAAAATCTTTTTGAAACTGACTGAACTGACGATGTGCCATTATATCACTCTGAAGATCAATCAAACTCTCTTGAACTTCTGCCTTAACTTGGGTGGGTTGTACTTCAAATGGATTCAAAATCCAGTCCGGGATACCGAGGTTTAACAGGTCTTTAAATCTTTCTTGCATATCCTTGTGTATCTGCTTGAGGTGTTTCACATAAACGGTAAGGTCATCGTTCTTCCGTGCCTCTGCGATCGTCTTCAGGTTTGGAAATTGTAAAAATTCCCAACGTCCCATATTGTGGCAATAGACTTCGAGCTTCTTAAGGAAAGAAACAATGGCTTCCTTACAACCTACAAGGTTACTGTTTTTGCCCTGTAAGGTCTTGTTTAACAAATTAAGTTTCTGAAGGATATCTGCCAGATAAAATATGTCCGCCTTAGCACCAACGAGTCTTTCTCCATGTTCTTTCTCAGACATGAAGGGAACTGTGGTGTCCCAGAGTGTAACAAAACATTGAAGACAGTTTCCCTTGGAAAACCACTTCACCTCGGTATGCAGCAGCAGCATCCAAAAGCCTTCACCATTTTCTTCACACAGCTGCCAGAAAAGACGATCCTGAAGGGGATGGGATTTGATGAAGTTTACAGCCTTTCTGACAACCAAAAACAAAAGATTGAGACATCCTCCTAAGTTTTGATCTACTAGGTGCTCCCTGTGAATGTCGCAATGAATAGTAAAGACAGAAGCTATAACCCTTTTTAGATGCGCCGAATTCAAACAGTGTGTTGGAAAGATATCATATATAGGAGGGAAACTATTAATTCCAGTGAAGGTTGTTGCTTGGGTATTTCATCAGTTCAGTTACCAGGGCCCCCCTAAACACTTGGGGCTCCCCTTCTCACAGTTTTCAGTTGGTGGTCCCCTTCAAATGTGCCAGGGCCCCCAAGGGGGCCATATGGCCCCCGAGGAGAATGGCTGTTCTAGAGAATACAATCCCAGTCTGCACAATCGCTTGTCATATGACATACCTGCAACCTCTGGAACTAGACTAGTGAGTATCTGAGGCACTCACTCTGCGGCAGGAGTTCACAACCTTTTTAATGCCATGGACCCTTACCACTATCCGTGTACCCCAGGTTGGGAACCCCTGCTCTAAACAAGCACATGCCTTTCCTAGGTAAATACGTCAACATTATGCACAATACTTCTGTTCTATTCTCACCGGTACCATGTGCGGCTGAAGTAAGAATTTCCAGTATTCAAATCATCTTGTAATAATCATTTACATACCATCTGCCTTCCTGATTGCTTGCCACAACTCTGTGCTGGCCTGGGGACAACGTCACATGATGACGTAGGATCGAGACGTGGAAATCCAGCTCTCCCGTAAAAATCCAGTAAAACAATGCTTAAGTGAAGGAAAGTTAGTAAATACTTTTTAAAAATTACTTTTAAACTACCCAGGATTGTCTTAAGATATGTCTCCTAAACAGAAGCAGAAGAAAACTACTATTTTGAAGACAAGACAAATTGGAAAAGAATCAAGGCCGGCAGCCATGAAAGAGCCTCGGGCTCAAGCGCATTTTACCTCCGGTGATACAGAACAGGAAACTGCGGCAACATCAACCGTTTCCAAAAAAAAAGAGCAACAGGAATTGCGCATGCGTGAAGCAAGGGGCATGTGCAAACACTAGCAACCCAAACTACAAATCCCAGCTATGATCGGAACTGAAAGTGAAAGTGAATATGAGGTGGAATCAGATTCTCTGGATAAATCAGATGAAGATGAAGAGACAAACAAAGAAGAGCAACAGGAAGAGGTTGGAGGTGATATTGGAGACATAAAAAAATCTTTGGTGCAAATAATGCATGAATTAAAAGCATTAAAAGTAATAAAAAAAAGATAATAAAAATATGAAGATTGTGTTTGATAAAATGATGAAAAGACAGGACAAAATGGACAAGAAAATTAAAAACTTAGAAGAAATAATGGGAGACACCATTGATAGAGTGAATAAAATGGAAGATAATCTTTCTGCCTGGACATCAGAAAGAAAATGGTTGTTGGAAAAAGTGGATGTACTTGAAAATTTTAGCAGACGAAATAATATTAAGATTGTTGGACTTGAAGGTATAGAGGGAGAGGATCCAATAAATTTTTTTACAAAAATGGATTCCGGAAATTTTGGAAATGGTAGAAGGAACCCAGTTAATTGAAATTGAAAGGGCTCACAGAGCCTTAAGATCAAGACCTCGTTGATCAAAACCCACGATCAATCTTGATAAAATGCTTAAGGTATCAAAATAAAGAAAGGATCCTGAAGACGGCTGTCCAACGTGCCAGAAAGAGAAACGGGCTATTGATGATAGAAGGGAAAACAGTTCTTTTCTATCCTGATATAAGTAATGACCTTTTGAAGAGAAAGAAGGAATTTAACCCAGTGAAAAATGTTTTATGGGAAAAGGGTTATAAATTTAAATTGCGCCACCCGGCAACCCTGATAATTTTTTTGGATGATTTTTTTTACTGATGATCAGGATGCGGAAAAATTTGCACAAGAACTCCCAAATATTCGCTAACCATAGCCAAAGATTTAAAAGTGAAACAGATTAAAGATGAAGACAGGGACAGTGAATGGAGTTGATGGATATTTAAGGACAGAAGAATATTTAAAAATATATTCTTAATTATTTGATACGGGAGAGAAAGGTAAAAATTTGAGAAATATTAATCGAGAGTAGTGATATTATTTTTTCTTCTCTTATATATACTTTTTTATGTTACAGGGGAGCTGGGGGAACTTTGGATCGATTGCTACGGGATTCACGTGTGTAATCATGGCGATCGCCATGACCCGTACAATGGAGGGGGGTAATGTGTTTTTTTTAATTCACAACATTAGTAAGGGGGTATTTTGTTATTTTTTTCTTTATAATCTATTTTTCTTTAATCTTTCTTTCTTTGCCTGGACAATGGGGGGGGTGGGGGGAAACACATAGCAACACGGAGAATTTTAAAAAGATTCCCCAAGGTACTACGAAAGGAAAAGTTAGGTATTACTATAGACTGGAGTAACCCTATTAAAAATAATGACTAATTTACTGAGTTTTTTAAGTTTTAATGTTAATGAGCTTAATGGACCGGTGAAAAGGAAAAGAATCTTAACATACATTAAGAAAATGAAAATAGATATAGCTTTTAGCTGCATTCCATTTGAAAAAATTACTTATAATTTAAGAGATAAATACGAAATATTTCTGAAAATTTGGCGCCCTTATTTACAAAAGATAGGATTAAATATATAGGTGCTCCGAAGATAAAATTATTGGTTATTTGGGAAAAGAAATAAATATATATACTAAAGCTATTATGAACCCCGTGGAGCATGTGGGGATCTTCTGATATCCAGGCACTCTTTCTTTCTTTCTTTTTTTTTCTCTTTTTTCCCTTTCTATAGGAATATGCTAGGGGGGAGGGGTTAAGGGGAGGGGGAAGGGTTGATAATTTTTTTTCCTTCTGTAACCATTTGAAAATTCAATTAAAAAAAATTATAAAAAAAAACTCTGTGCTGGCCTGCAGTGATAAGCTGGTGTATTTGGGTCCCTCCAAATTAACCAGTATCTCACCATTTAACAAATACCAGTGAGGCCTAATTTGGGGTGTTTTGTGCAGTTTTGATAGTAAGGCTGTATTTGGAGTACTGTATGCTGTTTTGGTCACCTATCCACAGGAAAGGGGTAAATGAGATTGAAAGAGTACAGTGAAAATTTACAAGGATGTTGCTGGGTCTGGAAGGCTGTGTTATTAGGAAAGATTGAATAGGTTAGAACCTTATTTCTTGGAATGTAGAAGATTGAAGGAAAATTTTATAGAGGTAGCCAAAATTATGAGGGTTGTAGATAGGGTAAATGCAAGCAGGCTTTTGCTACTGAGGTTGGGTGGGACTACAACCAGGGGTCATGGGTTAAGGGTGAAAGTGCAAAATTTAACAGGAACATGAGGGGAAACTTCATTCAGAGAGTGGTGAGAGTGTGGAATGAGCTGGTATGCAAGTGGTTCATGTGAGCTCGTTTTCAATACTTAGGAGAATTTTGGATAGGCACATGGATGGAAGGGATACAGGAGGCTATGGTCCCGGTGCAGGTCGATGGGAGTAGGCAGTTTAAAATAGTTTGGCATGGCCTAGATGGGCCGAAGGACCTGTTTCTCTGCTGTACTCTGTTTTGTATTTCAAAGTTTTGTATAACAAGTCCACGTCTCCTTGAAGCCTCTTCACATCCTTCTTGATAATGAAACAAGTTGGGTGTGAACCAATAGCAGCTGAATTCAGTCACAACTTCCTTTCCAATCCCTGGGGACTGATGTTGAACTGTTTGCAATCTGGCTCTGTCTGACCCAAGTTGGCTGATAGGCCAACGTGGGAACTGCGGACCCTTGCACGGATTGGACAGAAGCCGGTAGGTGCATAGTTTGTGAGGCTCTGTCACTCATGTGGGGTGCCTGTGTGATTTCAACACATGGACCTGAAGTTCTCATTACTACCGTGAGTTCTCTTGCTCCACTTTGAGTGATCGTTGGCTTGAGATTCCCAGGAGTCAGTGGAGATACTGCAACATTTCAAGGAGGCTCACAGCACATCTCCATATCTTTTTTCCTGCTAATTACTTCTTGTGACAGGACTCAGAAGAGTGCCTGTTTTGGAACTCTGCTATGGGACATGTGGATGATGGGAGTAACTGGAGCTTTGGCGCTAGAGATGTTGGCCTGGGAGAAGATACGGATACCGTACTCTTTGGCTTCCCACTGGATTTGGAGGAATCTGCAGAGGTGGTGTTGGTGGTGTCTCCCCAGTGCCTGTAACAGTCCAAGTTTCAGAAGAACTAAAGTGGCATCCAAGGCCATTCATAAGGCTGAAAGGTGTGGTGGCAACTACCTGATGAGCAAATTAAGAGCTTCCCATCAGAAGTACCCTCCACAATATTAAGGCACCATGTACCAAACATGCTAGCTCAACTGAACTGCAGTCAGGTATTTACAGAATTACATCATGTGCTCACTCCAAATAAATGAAGAATGAGAAAGCTATGCCTCTTTAACCCCATGGCTGACGGTAACAAACCCCTTCATTTAATTTTAAAGTTTGGAGTCTTCTGATAGGGCTTGATTCTATTACCAATTCTTCGAACAAACTTCTTCTCAGTTTCTTCCAATAATGCTTTGTAATTGGCAAATCTATGACCCCACATGAGTCAGCAAGGTTTCCTCTGAAACACACACTTAATGCTCAACATATGCAGCATTAAATGACGATTTGCCAGGCCTGCTTTGAGATGGTTAAGGAAATGCCAAACATATAATTTAATCCTCATGTGATTTTCACTCAACTCAGAATTGATGCTAATCGCCAAACAATCCTCTGATAAATGAAGATTTCTTTCTTTACAAAGCTCAAGCTCAGCAATGTTCCAACTCTTGTAAAATAAACTGCTTGTTTCTTTATTATTATGAAGAAAGCAGAATTGGCAAACTCAACCTTGTACTGTAATTTTCTGTAAGTCTTGTGCTCACCTGAATCCAGTCCTCAAACACCAATATAAATAATTGATTAATTGATAATTAATTTGTGATAATAACATCAAAACCTGTCTCTAACCTTTGCCTTTCGGTGCTCTCCCTCCATTTAGCCTGGTGCTGAGACCAGCCCAAGATGCTATCCCCTTGGGCCTCCCACCTGGAGCTACAGCAATGGCCAATCAGCACATCAACCAAACTAAACATCAGTGGAAATGTTTTAAACACCAAGCACACTGTACAGCTCTACATTCAGGTTTCACTTCTGCTGGAAATTCCATGATCTTTTACTCTGAGGCTCACAGGAGGTTTCCTTTAGTTCCAGTGTGATGTCCTCTATTGGTCTATCGCGAGGTCTCACAGCTGCCAGCACTGTGCCTTGCAGATACAGTCTCTGCAGCTGGTCCTTAAGGAAACTCTGTGGAATACAAGCAGTCTCGCTGCTACAGGGCAGAGTACCAATTTCATGAATTGACGTCACAATGAATGGGATGTAGGTGGAAGGGAAAATGCTCCCAGCAGAGGGGGTCCGAGGGGTCTGCCCAAATTGGTGAATAACAACCTTCCCACTCCACTGACTGGCT
Source organism: Hypanus sabinus (assembly GCF_030144855.1). Classification (NCBI taxonomy): domain Eukaryota; kingdom Metazoa; phylum Chordata; class Chondrichthyes; order Myliobatiformes; family Dasyatidae; genus Hypanus; species Hypanus sabinus. The sequence goes on from NC_082707.1 coordinate 120,330,186, forward strand.
CTACATATGACCTCATGTTAAACTGATAGTCAAATGTCTTGTTTGGAATTGTGCACTGCAACTTCTAAGTTCATCTCTCTGGCCAGCTCTGTCACTGAGCTCTCCCTCACAACGACTGAAGCTCACTTCCTTGCCTCAACCATCCCCTCAGCATCATCAGATCCACAGAATGCAACGGATTGCAAATTGTTACAAGTCCAGAGCTACTAATGTTTTGTTTTCTCAGTCCCTCTGATGTTATGCCTCACCCCTGAACGATCACTGTGACCACGGCCTGGCCAGATTTGGCTCTCAAGCTCCTCATATTAACTTCTGGTCACCTTTTGGTCCGAGGGGTCTGCCCAAACCGGTGAAGAACAACCTTCCCACTCCACCGACGCCTCACCCCGAACAATCACTCTCAAGCTCCTCATATTAACTTCGGGTCACCTTTTGGTCTCTGTTCCCTCAGTCAAATTCTCAATGTTCAAAGTAAATACAACTCTCAGATTTGTGTTCTTGCAGGCATACTCAACAAATCCAATAAGCATAATACAATCAAAAGCCACATCGAAAAGGCCGACAACCGAAAGACAACAAGCTGCACAAATACAAAAAGACAGAAAAAAAAATAATAGTAATAAATAAGCTATAAATATCGAGACCATCAGACGAAGAGGGCTTGAAAGTAAGTCTATTAGTTGTGGGACAGTTCAATGATGGAGCAAGAGAAGTTGAGTTAGGTTATTCCCTTTGGTTCAAGAGCGCGATGGTTGAGGGGTAGTAACTGTTCCTGAACCTGGTGGTGAGAGTCCTGAGGCCCCTGTACCTTCTTCCTGATATCAACAGTGAGAAGAGAGCATGACCTGGGTGGGGGAGGGGTCTCTGATGATGGGTGCTGCTTTTTTGCGACAGTAATCCATGCAGATGTGCTCAGTGATGGGAAGGGCTTTACCTGTGATGGGCTGGGCCGTATCCACTACTTTTTGTAGGATTTTCCACTCCAGGGCTGTGATTCTGATCCCGGGCTGTGATACCATTCTTGGCAACAGTCACCAAGAGAACAGTGTCAAGGTGTCCTGTGATGAGGAGCAGCTGACGGAACCTCCCAGCATACTTGAAGAGATATTGGAAGGAGGAGTGAAATCAGTTCTGATTTATAAACAAGAGAAAATCTGCAAAAGCTGGAAATCTGAGCAACACACACAAAATGCTGGAGGAGCTCAGCAGGCCGGGCAGCATCCATGGAAAAAAAGTACATTTGACGTTTCGGGCCTAAACCCTTCATCAAGACTGAGTCATCAGAAACGTCGAATGGACTTGTTTCCATGGATGCTGCCCGGCCTGCTGAGCTCCTCCAGCATTTTGTGTGTGTTGCTTTGGCTTTATAAACAAATGCCGTTCACAACATTAGATACTTTGCAGCTACGTTACTTTAGAACTGTTGTTCCTATTGTAATTGCTGACAGGAAACACAGCGGTGAGGTCCCAAGGAGACAATAAAGAGCTGGCCTTACTTAGTAACCGAGCTTTAACAAAGGGTACCAGCCAAGTGGCAGGAGGAACAAGACGCTTCCAAGACCTGTCAGCGTAAAGGGGTAACAGAGAGTCCTGAATACAGGAGCATTGTTCTTGACAAGAACTCACAGCCTCAGATTTAGAGCGAATCGTGACCTCCTGAACCAGGAGGCCTGGCACAAGGCCATGAAAGGTAAGAGCTACATGTTTAAGAGGAGCTTCGACTTCTGGTTCCCCACCCAGGCCATCGCACCCCATTATAGTTCCTTCTCTGTTGAAGTAAATATAATCTCTACCTCTGAAAATCCACTATTACACCATCCTTAATAGAACCACAGGCACATTATTACAAAGATCAGAAGTGAGCTGCAGGGAATTCTCGATGTGCAAAAAAAAGCATATCCCTCTCCCTCCCTCCCACCCCCTCCCTCTCTCTCTCCCCTCCCCCTCCCTCTCCCTCCCCCTCGCCTCTCCCTTTCCCTCCCTGCTCCCCCTCCCTCTCCCTCCCCCTCGCCTCTCCCTTTCCCTCCCTGCTCCCCCTCCCTCTCCCTCCCTCCCCCTCTCCCCCTCCCTCTCTCCCCCTTTCCCTCCCTGCTCCCCCTCCCTCTCCCTCTCTCTCCCTCCCTCCCCCTCTCCCCCTCCCTCTCTCCCCCTTTCCCTCCCCGCTCCCCCTCCCTCTCCCTCTCTCTCTCCCTCCCTCCATCCCCTCTCCCTCCCCTCCCCCTCTCCCCTCCCTCCCCCCTTCCCCTCTCCCTCCCCCTCTCCCTCTCCCTCTCTCTCCTCTGCCACTCACTCCATTTACAAGTAAATAAATTAGAGCAGGAGGCCATTCTACCATTTAGTAAGATTGTAGCTGATCTGCATCTTTAGAAAATGGTTTAGTCATATTTTTTAAATACTCCTTCATTTCTATACTGTGAAAAATCAATTGAATACTGAGTTCCTCCAGCATTTTGTGTGTGTTGCTGTGAAAAACCAAGCCTTCTATCATCACATCTGCACAACGCTGGGCCTGGGAAGATGTATGTTTCTGTCTCCCACTTCACACTTGCTCCCACAAGTTCACGGAAAGAGTGAATGGTGAAGAGGAAGACAGCAAGTGCCGGCATTCACACTCTCACATCTTGACTTCTGTTCAAGATGGCGCAGCTTCAGTCGACAACGTCTGGAAAGATCATGAAACCATATATTTCATTTCTTACATGGCTTTTACATTTGTTTTTCATTTTGATAGTGATTCTGGAATTGTTGGAGCCTGTGATTTGCCGTTTAGAGATCGTTTGGGTGCTGCAGAGCTTTGCAGTCTCCGAGAGGATTCCGGGAGGCAGAGGCAGTGTCCCGAACCCTCATAGGAAGAAGGCTATGGGACTGATGTTCGACTCAATTTCGCCAATTAAAGCTTCCATTGTTCATCGATTAAAGTGACAAGAGATTGAAACATCAAGGCAAATGTAGATGGTGAGCACTGGCTGACTGCCTTTTGATCGCTGGTGGGATCACTCTGCAATTGGAGAGAGGAGACTGCCTTTTGATCGCTGGTGGGATCACTCTGCTATTGGAGAGAGGAGACTGCCTTTTGATCGCTGGTGGGATCACTCTGCTATTGGAGAGTGGAGACTGCCTTTTGATCACTGGTGGGATCACTCTGTTACTGGAGAGGGGAGACTGCCTTTTGATCACTGGTGGGATCACTCTGTTACTGGAGAGGGGAGACTGCCTTTTGATCACTGGTGGGATCACTCTGCTATTGGAGAGTGGAGACTGCCTTTTGATCACTGGTGGGATCACTCTGTTACTGGAGAGGGGAGACTGCCTTTTGATCACTGGTGGGATCACTCTGCTATTGGAGAGGGGAGACTGCCTTTTGATCACTGGTGGGATCACTCTGTTACTGGAGAGGGGAGACTGCCTTTTGATCACTGGTGGGATCACTCTGCTATTGGAGAGGGGAGACTGCCTTTTGATCACTGGTGGGATCACTCTGCTATTGGAGAGGGGAGACTGCCTTTTGATCACTGGTGGGATCACTCTGCTATTGGAGAGGGGAGACTGCCTTTAGATCACTGGTGGGATCACTCTGCTATTGGAGAGGGGAGACTGCCTTTTGATCGCTGGTGGGATCACTCTGCTATTGGAGAGGGGAGACTGGTTTTTGATCGCTGGTAGGATCACTCTGCTATTGGAGAGGGGAGACTGGTTTTTGATCGCTGGTGGGATCACTCTGCTATTGGAGAGGGGAGACTGCCTTTTGATCGCTGGTGGGATCACTCTGCTATTGGAGAGGGGAGACTGGTTTTTGATCGCTGGTAGGATCACTCTGCTATTGGAGAGGGGAGACTGGTTTTTGATCGCTGGTGGGATCACTCTGCTATTGGAGAGAGGAGACTGGTTTTTGATCGCTGGTGGGATCACTCTGCTATTGGAGAGTGGAGACTGCCTTTTGATCACTGGTGGGATCACTCTGCTATTAGAGAGTGGAGACTGCCTTTTGATCACTGGTGGGATCACTCTGCTATTGGAGAGAGGAGACTGCCTTTTGATCGCTGGTGGGATCACTCTGCTATTGGAGAGTGGAGACTGCCTTTTGATCACTGGTGGGATCACTCTGTTACTGAAGAGAGGAGACTGCCTTTTGATCGCTGGTGGGATAACTCTGCTATTGGAGAGAGGAGACTGGTTTTTGATCGCTGGTGGGATCACTCTGCTGCCGGAGAGAAAAGGGCCTGCTACAACACCCGGAGAACGTTATTCAGGTTTTCTGTGTTTTGGATATGAACTTGGACTATAGACTTTTTTTTCAGTCTTATAGTTTTTTATATTCTGTGTTTTTCACCTTATTTTTTTTTGGGTTATTATGTGTGCGGTGGGGCGGGGGGGGGAGATCTGGGGGTCAATATGCCTGTTCTGCTTGTGTTTGTTTTTTCTGTGCAGGGAGGGGAGATTTGGGATTGATGATCTTGCTGTTGTTCTTCTCTTTCTTGGTTCCATGGCTAGCCAAAGAAGAATAAACTCAGAATTGTACAGTTTGATAATAAATTACCCTTGAATCTTTGCACACACACACACACACACACACACACACACACACACACACACACACACACACACACACTCTCTCTCTCTCTCTCTCTCTCTCTCTCTCACAATATGAGGACCCTCTCACACAGAATTTGAGCACACACACTTGCAGAAGCAAGACAGTATACATAACTGTCATGCTAGTGAAAAAAACTTTCGGGAGCAATATGTGAGGAGGGAGTGGAGTGTAGGCTAATAGTATAAATCTGTCACTCAGTGACAAATGCAGCCTTTTTGTAGCCTACTTCTAAATCTGAAAGAGCACACTTAGACGAAGCGCAAAACACTCTTCAATTATTCACCAATTTCCATTCGCTCCCGTTCCACACTGAGGCCTTTATCACTCACCCTTCCCCCGGCCCTCCAGCTCCAGCTGTGTGACCTGTGAATTAATGTTTTCCACATGAACGCTGTGTAAAACACACACACACCACACACACACACACACACACACACACACACACCCCACACACACACACACACACACACACACACACTCCACACACACACACACACACACACACACTCACACACACACACACACTCACACACACACACACACACACAGACACACACACACACCCCACACACACACACACACACACTCACACACACACACACACACACACACACACACACACCCCACACACACACACACTCACACACACACACACACACACACACACACACACACACACACACACACACACACACACACCCCACACACACACACACACACACACACACACACACACACACACACACACACGTTCAATTAAACTAGAATGTGAACATTCATCATTTTTCCACATAAACTGCAGAGGAACTGTGTAGAGTCACACTGTGAGTAACCCTTGCCCTATAGAACAAACAGCATATCACAGTTACTCAGCAAGTAACCCTTACCCTGCTGAACAAACAGTAACTCCATAGAAACCACCACAAGAGAAGATGAGAGCCACTAAATGCTGTCAAAACTGAAACCTTGTTAGACCTCGACCTTTAAATGCCTATGGAGTACAAGACGGGAAATCCCATGTAATCCTGATAGCAGGTTAAGAGAACTTTACTAACTGGTTTTCTTATCACTGAGCTGTTCAGGCTATGTCGAGAAAATGATAATGTTTGACATTGCCTGGTGTTGTGTTTCATAACTTCAAAACTAATTCAAAGCAAGACATGGGAGTCCGAAATACCAGTCTAACTTCATGTTTACTTTAAGCGAGGCATACACGTATTACATGGTAGCGTGATGACATATGCATTTAACATACTTTACATATAACCTGTAAAATCACTTATTTAGGCAAACAAGAATGCCTAATCAACCTATATATATATAAAACACACACAAAAGATTACTTTATTATTATTATTTTAACATTAAATACATGTGACCATTTTTAACTTTTTAAAAAGTTAATATTTTCTATAGCTTATGTGGAATTGTAATTCCTGGAAATAAAGAAGAACAGATTAATTTTGAGGGGCATAGATAGGACTTTTAATAGGGAACTTTGCCCCATATAAGAAGATCCGAGGTGTAATCTGGAATGCACTGTCTGACTGTGGAGATGTTCATGACATTAACAAAATATTTTAAGTGAGTACCTGAATCAGCAGATCACAGAAAACTACAGACTAAGTGGTGGTAAATGCTGGTTATACAAAGGTAGTTAATGATCAGATGACTTGATGGGCAGAAGGGTCTACTTCTGTGTTTCATGCTGCAGTATTGAAAGGGAAGTAGAGGAGACATTAAAGGGATTAAAACCAGACAAAAATCCTCCTAAAACTGCTGCCCGCGTCTCAGGCTACCTACAGAAACAATGCACATAAAAAGGAGTTCTTCCAAAATTCTCTGTCAGTCACAGCCAGATGCAAGGTAGCAACTAAAATGCCAATATTTAGGGAAGCAGGGAGAGAAGAAGACAATAGAAGCCAATCTTTGATTTGTGAAGGCAAAGTATTTCTTGCAAGTATCTTGTTCACTGAAGTCTTGCTAAAATAAAATATCTGATCAAAATGAGATTCATGAATTTTGTTCCTATGCATTGCTGAGGGAAGAGAGGGGCACATTATTCATTATAGCAGAAAATAAGTTCGGAAATTGAATTTGCAAACCCTAAAGACACAATGGTGTCAGAACGCAAATCTGAACCTTGTAAATCGAGGAAAACCAGTACAGAATGTTTGGCAGCAGTTTCAGCAGTTGGCAAAATGCTGGAATCCATTGGGGTTACTAGGCACACCTACACGTTGCCATTTAACCTCCCTCCCCCACAGCCAGTCATTGAGATGTAGGATCAGCATCAGGGGTAAACCCCCATAGAAACAGGAGAGGCAGAGGTCAGAAGAGCTGGAGCTGTGAGACAGTTGCCTTACCTGCCACACCACTCTGCCACATGTACTGTGACATTAGACACTTGAGAGGTTAAATCAGCAAAACAAAATACCATTTAAACCAGCAGAACCCAATTAGTGTTTCTTTGGTCAACTGGGTCTGGGCGTCCTTGTACATGAACTTCTAGGTAACGCAAGCAGTTAGGCAGATGGCGTAAAATGCCAGAAAGCAAGACATTAATTCCCCTCTGATTTAGAGTATTGTGAAGTTTAATTTTGCTCAGTCCTTAAAGAAGAGCACACGGATTGTAAAGAAGCATATACTAGGCCAGTGTTGACTCACAGGTATGATTCCAGCAATGAGCAGGTTATCCAATGAAGAAGTAACGGCCTTTTCATATTAGAATGTCGAAGAATAAGAGGTGATCTGATTGAGACACAGGATTTGACAGAGTCAATACCACTAAGCTGCTTTCTCCAACTGGAGGGTGGTCTCTGAAGACGTGTCATTTGCAAATCGACATGAGTACAATTTTCTTTTCACACAGAATGGTGTAAATCCTCTTCAAGGGCAGCACACTTAGATATCGAGTATATTTAAGGGTGAGATAGATCATTGTTTTGATTTCACAGAATCAGAGTCCGCGAGAACTTCAGGTCAAACATCAGTGGTAATAATGAATTACAGAGTTGGCTCGAAGACGCCATTTTGGACACTCCTGCTTCTCGAGTTAATAGGATTTTAGAGCAGTAGGATTACCTGCAATACCCTGGCCAACGTCTACCTTTCAGAGATCATTACAAAACCAGATAATCTCGTCATTACGTTTTTGGTGTCCTCAATTGCAAATAATACTTTATTCACTATAAAGTGGATGCACAGGGTGCAATGAGAATGTTATTCTTTCCTTCATGTACTTAACTTTACAAATGTACACACACACACACACACACACACACACACACACACACACACACACACACACACACACACAGAGCCATACATAAAAACTCCAGTGATACAAACTGTTGACAAGCACAATTCATTATTGATTGAAAGATGCAACAAATACCATAGATCCAACCCATGATATCTTCTCACAGTTACCATCAGGAGGTACGGAAGACTGAAGTCCCACACCAACAGGTTCCAGAATGGCTACTTCCCTTCAGTCATGGGTTCTTGAACCGACTCACACAACACTAAACTCTATAGCAGTGGTTTCCAAAGTGGGCAAAATCACTCCCCCCAGGGGTGGTGGGAGTTTCTAAAGGGGATGATGGGAGAGGGGCACTCGATACTAAGGGGGGCAGCTGAGGGATTACAGGTTTAAGGAATGAATTACTTAGCAATTATAAGCATTTGATTCTTAGAGCCTCACAATTGATCAGAACAATCACATGATCACCTCATCTCTTGCTAACACATGTTTATCTTAGACTTTGTTCAAAGCACATTATAGTTGTTGAACTTGGCAAATGACGTGAGATCTAGGCTGAAGAAATCATGTTATTTCTGGGCTGGCCCCAGCATTATTGCCATTCACTACTGAAGTACCGTATTAGCTAGTCCAATTCCCAGTGACACCATTCCTGTGAATTAGGATACGGCATTCAATGGGGTAAAGTTCAGAATCTTCCCTTATAAACGGCCTTAACCACATTTCTTCAGCCCGCGACCCAACCGAGATATCGCTGCCTCACTTTATGTACTTTCAGGCAGTTAGCAAAGCTTTGCCTAAGCTAGGATGACATCATCGAACATAGAACAGTACAGCACAGTACAGGCCCTTCGGCCCACAATGTTGCGCCAACCCTTAAACCCTGCCTCCCATAAAACCCCCCCACCTTAAATTCCTCCATATACCTGTCTAGTAGTCTCTTAAATTTCACTAGTGTATCTGCCTCCACCACTGACTCAGGCAATGCATTCCACACACCAACCACTGAGTAAAAATCTTCCTCTAATATCCCCCTTACCTTAAAACCTTGTCCTCTTGTATTGAGCAGTGGTGCTCTGGGGAAGGGGCACTGGCTGGCCACTCTATCTATTCCTCTTAATATCTTGTAGTAAGCCCTCCTTATCCATGGGGGATTGGTTCCGGGACTCTCCCCCCCCCCCCACGGATACCAAAAAACGCGGATGCTCAAGTCCCTTATTTAAACTGGCTCAATGAAGTGGATCTTAGGACCCAGCGGAACCCCTGACCTTATTTACCCTGTCTCAGTGCGGTGGTCTTTAGGACCCAGCGGAACCCCTGACCTTATTTACCCTGTATCAGTGCGGTGGTCTTTAGGACCCAGCGGAACCCCTGACCTTATTTACCCTGTCTCAGTGCGGTGGTCTTTAGGACCCAGCGGAACCCCTGACCTTATTTACCCTGTCTCAGTGCGGTGGTCTTTAGGACCCAGCGGAACCCCTGACCTTATTTACCCTGTCTCAGTGCAGTGGTCTTTAGGACCCAGCGGAACCCCTGACCTTATTTACCCTGTCTCAGTGCGGTGGTCTTTAGGACCCAGGGGAGCCCCTGACCTTATTTACCCTGTCTCAGTGCGGTGGTCTTTAGGACCCAGGGGAGCCCCTGACCTTATTTATCCTGTCTCAGTGCGGTGGTCTTTAGGACCCAGGGGAGCCCCTGACCTTATTTATCCTGTCTCAGTGCGGTGGTCTTTAGGACCCGGCGCAGCTCTGAATCTGCAGCGTTTCTGTTCATGAAAATAATCACGATCGCGATTGAAAACAAAGTGGAAGTAATAAAGCGATCAGAAAGAGGTGAAACGCCATCAGTCACTGGAAAAGAGCTAGACTAAGTCGGTCAATGATCAGAACAATTTTAACAGATAATGTGAAAGGCCCTGCCCCGATGAAAGCTACAATTATTACTAAGCAACGCAGTGGTTTGATTATTGAAATACATACGTTTCTTAAGTGTTTTGTATGCACAGAAAGGTAAAATATATACTATATACTAAGACAAACGTTTGACTAACTGACGCTAAATAATACCGGATGTACCTGCTCCAACTGCTGTACTTTTAAATCGTCTCTAGATTACTTATAATACCTAATACAATGCAAATGCTATGTAAATAGTTGGTATACTGTATTGTTTAGGGAATAATTACAAGAAAAAAATGGTCTGTACATGCTCAAACAACAAGTGCTGGAGAGAGAACTTCCGGGTTTTCCCAATCCGCAGTTGGTCGAATCTGTGCATGCAGAATCCGCGGATAAGGAGGGCTGACTGTATACCTCTGTCATGTCTCCGCTCATCCTCCTCCTCTCCAAAGAGTAAAGCCCTAGCTCCTTTAATCTCTGATCCTAATGCATACTCTCTAAACCAGGCAGCATCCTGATAAATCTCCTCTGTACCCTATCCAATGCTTCCACATCCTTCCTATACTGAGGCAACCAGAAATGGACACAGTACTCCAAGTGTGACCTACCAGAGTTTTATAGAGCTGCATCATTACCTCGCGACTCATAACTCTATCCCTCGACTTATGAAAGCTAACACTCCATAAGCTTTCTTAACTCCCCTATCTACCTGTGAGGCAACTTTCAGGGATCTGTGGACATGTACCCCCAGATCCCTCTGCTCCTCCACACTACCAAGTATCCTGCCATTTACTTTGTAACTTTCCCCTTTAATGATCACAGAACTTGAGGTTGGACTTAAACAACAGGCGATTGATCATAATAGTTAATCCATTATGAAAATGGCAGAAGCAGTTGAAAAGGAAGTGTAGACAATATCCAGCATCTGAAGATTTTCTCTTGTTTGTACACAGTATAGAGTGGAATGTCTGAAATATAGGCTTATACCAGTATCAAGCAACCAACAGCAGCTAATGTGTCTGTTGTGTGAAGAAGTATTTACAAGTGAGACAATGAGATCATCCAGGCTTCTTAAACATTTGTTGAGATCATACTCTAATAAAACAAATAAGAACCTGGTTTATTTTCAGTTGTTTCATGAAAACTTTCAGAAATGGAAAACACTTCAAAACCCTTTTGCCAGCACTTCACAACAAAACAGTGATGGTTTGTGTGCTTCATACATTTCATTGCTCATTGCTAAATCTGGAAAGCCCGATACAATTGGAGAAGGACTGATTCTGCCAGCAGTAAGGGAGTTTCTGAGTACGGTTTTACACAAGTCATCAGACCAAATAATTAAAGTAATTCCACTCAGCAACAACTCTGTTGAAAGATGAAATGTCTGAGAATGTGGAAGTACTTAGGACAAAAGAATTCACCCTTTATTTGGATTAGTTAACTTTGCCAGGCTTTCCTGCTTGGTTACGTTTGCTTCATGAAAGATGAAAACATGGTTCAAGAATTGTTATTTACAAGGGAAATAGAAACAGATACAAAGGAGGGGGGTCAATATTTCAGGTTGTTGAGTTGTTTTTCAAAGAGGAGGACATTGTGTTCACCAACAGGTGGGACACTATCAATGACAGGACACAACGTGGGATTATTAGTTCTTGAAAAATGCTGTTATCTAACAAATTTACCATTCACTGTATAATTCACAGACAACAACTTGTTGCAGAAAGCCTAAGTAATCGGCTGCACAAATGATTAAATACTATAATCACAGCAGTATATAAAATCAAGTCTCTATTCTTGACTATTTCAAGAGCTTTGTATTGAGAATGATGAACCATTTGAACGTTTGCTGTTGCACACAGAACTCAAATGGCTCTCAGAAGTACACTGCCTAAGAGTCTTTTATGCACTTTTGTGCAACTGTGATAAAACTCTTTGAAGACTCATTTCATTCAGTAAACAACTCAAGAATATTAGGCATTAGATTGCTTATTTGTCAGTTTCACACAGTTTAATGAAACCATTCCTCAATTGCAAGGACTTAGCAAAGACAAATCAGTTGTCTCAACATTTCTGTCCATGTTAATCCTATTTAAGTGTAACAATAGCTACCACGACCTCTTCCAGTTTCTGGGCCTCACTGAGTTGGAAGAAAACCTGATGATGATCTTCAAGTACACTGTACCCACCTGAGTGTGCTGCATAAAAACATGTCAGAGAGAGTTCAGGATCTTCTATCAATCCAGATACCAGATTGGATAATAAATATATTCCTAAACACTTGTAATCAGGAATGGAGGAGGAACTGATCTCACTACAAATTGACTTTGAGCTGAAGCCAAGGTTCAAAAAATTATAACAAGACTTTTTGGTTGCAAAAAGAATTTTCTCAATGCTATCCTGCACTGTGGAAAATGGTCAAAATGTTCTTTATTGCTTTCCAACATCATATTTAGTGGAGCATGATTTCAGCACAGTCGCCCAAATTCTTTCAAAGCAACGAAACAGACTGCAAATCTCTGAACATGGGGATCTGAGACTCCTTTTCAGCGACATTCAGCCTGATGCTGGAGAAGCTGATAGCACTGCACCCAGCCCAGCCACCTCACTGAAAGGTGAAAAAGCAATGAAGTCGTGAATAGTTGCACTATTAACATATGCTCTAAAATTTTTGATGAAAATTGTCTTTACTGTAATTTTTGTTTTTTTGTTTTTTTTTGCTTTAAATAGATTTGAATAATTTTTGCAATTATATTACTACTTTGAATTTGCAGTTCCTAGTTTTATTCACTGTGCATCATAAATGAAAATTCTTTATAGCTTTTATGTTATAGCCAGAAAGGGAAAGGGGGGCATTGAGGGTGTGGTCTGGGAGCCAACAATGCCCATACATATTTGGAAGCTACTGCGTTGGAGTGTAGCCAAATTATGACCACTTTGGTCACTTTACACTTAGATTATTTTTGTTCTAATTGTGTTCTTTCTTGTAAAGATTGCGTTTAATGTATAAGGGGTGATTGATAAGTTCATGGCCTAAGGTAGAAGGAGTCAATTTTAGAAAACCCAGCACATTTATTTTTCCTACATTTACACACTTAGTCCAGCAGTCGTGGAGCATACGGATCTTGAACCTCCAGAAAGTGTCCACAGCAGGGTGATTGATAAGTTTGTGGCCTAAGGTAGAAGGAGATGAGTTATACAGCACTCATTGCATGCACATGCAGTTCAACTCTGAGTGATTATGCAGAACGTTTGAAGTTAATAACTCATCTCCTTCTACCTTAGGCCACAAACTTATCAATCATCCCTCATACATTCGTTTCTCTTGTGAATGGTGCTTATTGATGTGACGGTGATGCAGCTGAAAGTTAAGTTTTTCATTGCACTTGTGCATATAACAATAAAGTGACTTTGATCTTGTGATGCCAGGATGGACGAACACAGTTTACAGAAATCACCATACAAACACTCACCCTGATGGGTAGGCCACCAACCCCGTCTTCGAGTCACATGCAAGCCCACTGCTTCCAGAGACTGTGATACCCAGAACCTTCTCCAAAGTCACCTGTGAAGCAAAAAAGCACCAGTTGCAGATTATGACAAGAAGGAGACTGGCTATGATCATGTGCTTACAGTGATTATATGTCAGCTGCATTAGGTTAGGGGAGTTACACCAAACAGTTCATCTTCTGCTTTGGTCTGGAGATCAACTACAGCAATCATAATCTGTGATGCAGTCAAATTTGACAAGGCATTATCACCACTTTCTACCATTTTTGTTTGTAAATCTATTTCAGCCAAAACTTGAACCAAGTTACATACTCTTGTCCTTGTTAACAACTCAATACCTAACTGCCTTCAAATTTCTTCTCCTTGTGTACAAATCCCAGAACAATCTCATCTCTAACTAACTTTGTAACCTCTACTACCGGTCTCTTGTGCACCCGGTGATCTTCTTCCCCCGGTTATCGTGGTAGTGCTTTAGGCTACCTAGTATCCAAATTCCAAAAATCCCACCCCTACCCTTACCTGCCTCTCATTTATCACCGCTCCTTGGTTCAGTCTCCTTGAATAATCTGGGTTAAATTTCTACATGATTAAGTCAAATGCCTTGGGATCTCTTATTCTGTTGAAAGCAGCACTTAATCACGTTATTGTTAAGACCAGCACTTTGCAACAACAGCATAGCATTCACTTGAGAGGTGGTTCAGACACCACAATAGGTGACATATCCAACTTCAAAGTTCAAAGTAAATTGATCATCAAAGTACTTATATGTCACCATTTACAACCTCAAGATTCATTTTCTTGTGGGCATACTCAAAAACCCAGAATAGAATAGTAACTGTTTTAGGATCAATGAAAGACTGCACCAACTTGGGCATTCAATCAGTGTGCAAAAGTCAACAAACTGTGCAGATACAGAAAGAAAGATATAATAATAATAACAACAAATAAATAAAGAAGAAATATTGAGAACATAACGAAGAGTCCTTGAAAGTGAGTCCACAGATTGTGGGGATATTTCAATGACTGGGCAAGTCAAGTTGAGTGATGCTCTTGAAGCAATGTCATAAGGTGTTAAGAACATCCTCCAGAAGATCCCATGAATGCTTCAGTAAATTGTTCTTCCATCTTACAATAAACAGGGGAGTCTATCAAACCCATTGGATCCATGCTAATTCCTGGAAGAAGTGTCCCACACCCCTTCATGTCTCAATCCCCCTCTCTCCTTCATTAACTGACCCACTTTGCCATTAACCTGCACTAACAGACCATCTTTGGTGGCCAATGAAGCTCCTGACTGATCTTTGGAATGAGAGGCAACAGGTGCAGCCATAGAGAGAACAGAGAGCAACTGAGATCAGGAGCAAACCCGGGTCCCTAGACTGCGAAGTGGGGGAGGGGGGCTCACGGCTGTGGCACCAAACCCCCTTTCTGCTCCGCCTCCAAATCAATACTTGCAACAAGCTGCTCAGAAGGCATGTCACAAGGGCAGCAAATTCTCTTTCACAAAATTAGTCAATGAAAGACTTTGGTCAAAACCATTGCATCTCATTCAATAGTAACCATGACAACAACACAGTATTAGTTGAGAACAGTGCTCTCATTTACAATGACTGATAACTGGCCCACCAGGCAAATGCATGTTGGTGCCAAAAGCTTGGCACCAAGACAGACACAGCCTGCGCTCCCTGGTTGGTATTAAAACAGCAACACCGAAACACTCTCCAAGGGCTCAACGGTCCACATACTGTATCTCCCTGACTTCCTGAGGTCATAATGCAATTAAATAATCTGCTACCTAACCATAATCCTGAAATGGGGGAACATCCAATTTGCCACAAACTCTGTTTGTGCTGACTCTTTGCCCCAGTCCTGGTTTGCCTACAGACAGAGGAATGAAATCAGCAGTTTAAAGTCATCTTGTGGAGAGATCAGTTGGTCCTCCATCCTTTCGGTTCATTCCTCATTACAAGTGTTCAGGAATGGATTTACTGTAATGCCCAATCTGGAATTTGGATCGAGTGAAGATACTGAATCTCTCTGACATGTCTTTATGCAGCTCACCCAGGTGGGCACAGCACACTTGAAGATCATCTTCTGAAGTTCCTTCTTTCTCTTCCAATTCAGAGCGCTCAGAAATTGGAAAAGGTTGCAAAGATCGAGAAGACTGGAAAGCCAGGATAAGGTAGAACAAGAGATGAAAAACAAACACACAGTGATGCCTCGTGCAAGGGACATTTCTGAGGATGACGATTTTGAAAGAGACACAAAGCTGCAGATACTGGAAAAACAAACTGCTGGCGGAACTTAGCGGGCCGACCTACACCTCTGGAGGAAAAGGAACAGTGGACATTCCAGGCCAAAGCCCTGCGTCAGCCCCCCCTCATACAGTTGCTGCTCAGAACACTGAGGTCCTCTAAGCTGAGTTCACAAGGAAGGTGTCATCACCAATTCTCCATGAGACGTTGGGCTAACCAGGTTTACTGGTTTCCCCACCGCTCTTAAGTAATCAAGTGACAAGTCCAATTTTCCAAATGTTCATTGCAGATCAAGAGAACTTTGGAATATTGGAGTTTCTGCAGTATTCTCCGCACTTCCTTAAAAATCCCGGGATGAAAACTAGCTGATCCTGGAGAATTCTCATTTTCATGCATTTTTTTCTTTCCTATATTTAATATACACTAATTATAGCAATGCTTCAGTCATAATTACTTTGAGCCAGAAATATTAATAAGTGCTTTTTAAAATGTTAATTATTCATGAAATGCTGCTGTTTAACACGTCTCCTTTGGCCTTTGTTTTTATCACCATTATCAACAATGAAGCACTTTCCTCAATGTTCCTTTTCTTCTCATTTTATATAAAAAATACAACTTTTGTTATCCCTTACACAATTTTCACATGTTCCATTCTGTTCTTTGTATTTCCTTCTACTTAGAGGGTCTATGAAATATTTCCACTTTTCCATACCTCCTGTGTAAGATGCATTGCCTGACACCCATGCCTGGACAAGAACAGCCCTTATCTATCAGCTGTCTATGGCACAATACATTCAATACTGACAGAGATACCTCCTCTGTTCTAGACTCCTCCTCAACATTGTATGAACTTCTTCCCAAAATTAAAAAAAATCTTCCAGAGGCATTATTGCTTCACTGGCCTCTGACACCAGCAATTTGGAGGTCATGGCATGACCCTTCCCCTCGTTTATATACATGAACAATTCACCAGACACTAACCAAACTAAGGAGGCAGGAATTTCTGTTCATCCACCAAGATGTCATCATTGGTCAACAGATAGGGTTCGAGGATGCCATTGCAGACGGGGAGGTTCAGGGCCAGGGGCAATCAAATATTGACAGGAGAACATAAGAGAACATTCATGTGGAAACCACACAGCAAATCATGCGCAGGGTGGGAAGGATGGAGAGAGACACACCGCCTGATATTGGTTCAAACATTATAGAGAGAGAGCAGAAAGAGAAATGAAAGGGAGTGTATGAGTGATGGCAAAAGAGACTCTGTGTGTGTGTGTGTGTGTGTGTGTGTGTACACGCACGTGCATGTTCAGGACAGAGAGGGACGTATCTGAATTAGAGAGAGATAAGAATAGAGACTGCAGCAGGAACATGGAGACTAGAGCAACAGCCAGCCAGCCAGGATGGGAACTCAGTGATATACACAGCTTAAAGTTGAGGTAGAGGACAAGAAACACACAGGATCAGTGGTGCAGACTGCTCAGCCTAACGAGACTGCAGGTTTGTGCCTGATGACTCCGTTCAACTCAAGGCATCTGTTCACATACGATCCTCCCACAGATTTCATCACTCTCCCCAGCACACCCCCTCAGCTAAATCACATGTAACCAGCGACTGTTCTTTGGGAGTTGCAAAGGGTGATTTACCGTACCTGTCCTGAGGGGAAAAACACTTAATCCCGATATAAAAACAACAGGAGGCAGCCAAGAATTTTCAGCCCTGCAGGCTGAAAGTGTGTGTGTGTGTGAACATTCCCTCGTTAATCTTTTTTTTTGCATTATATATTTATTTTTGCAATTAACAGATGCTTTATGTATTTCCACTGTACTGCTGTCAGAAAATGACAAACTCCATGTCATATAAGTCCGTGATAATAAATCTGATTCTGATTTTTTAATATTTGCAAATTAGGTAAAGTGGAAAATTCGTAGCAATGAAATTGGTGTTAAGAATGTGGACATGGCATGTCAAGCATCACCCACACCAAAAGTGTACATATGGGGCCGAATGGTACAGTCATTTAACCAGGACTCTGTCTAGAAACAAGTGTAGGGGAAAGTCTGTTACCAGGGCAACTAACTTCCTAAGCAGCCTCTGGAACACTTCACCAGGGTCTACAGGCATTAACACAACCCTCTCACTGCAATAGGGGGGTTCTCTATGAGAAACCCACCTCCAGGTAAATGCTTCGTTTGTTTATTTCATCTTCTCCTTTAAAATTAATTTCCAGCAGTTTAAATGTAATATATTTTTTTAAATTATTGAATCCTATTTGAATTGTTTTTCACAACTCAGACTCACCTAGAAAACAATTACAGATCTTTTGATTAAAGTGCTCTCCAGCGTTAAGGAACAGGGGCTGAGAATCTGCCATCCGAGGCCTAGTTGCTGCTCTGCAACCCAGCCCTTCACAGCAACTGTTCCCATGGAGGAGGAGTGCTGAATGCAGTACCCCAGACAAGGTTGAGCAGATTCAACCTGAGAGAATAGTGAGCCGCTCAGCATCTGTCACGAGTGTGGGTCGACGCATGCTTTGGGAAAATGGAGGCTTCTACAGAGACATAGGAGCATAATTGGGCCATTTGGCCCCTTGAGTCTGCTCTGCTATTCCATCATTGCTAATTGCTATCCCCTCTCAGTCCCGTTCCCCTACCTTCTCCCCGTAATCTTTGATGCTTTTACGAATCAAGAAAGAACGTACAGTATCTTTTTCCTCAGGGTTGGAGAATCAAGAACCAGAGAGGGCACAGGTTTAAGGTGAGAAGGAAAGGAGATTTAACAGGGGCAACTCCTTCCACGCAGAGGGTGGTCCGTTTATGGGACAAGCTGTAACAGGAATTGGCTGAGGGAGGTACATTAACAACATTTAAGAGACTCTTGGACAGATAAATGCATAGGAAAAGTTTGAGGGATATGAGTCAGCAGCCAAATGAGACTCATTAAGATGGGAATCTTGTTCGGCAGGAACTGGATGGGCAGAGGGCCTGGTTCTTTGCTGCTGCTCTGTGACTCTGCGACATTCACCAGCACAGGGCAGCGTTCAGTGAAGGCACCTGTCTTGCTGACCTCGCGTACTCCAGTCGCCAGCTCGCTGCTGTCCTCCACAGCCCCCGGGGCCACCGCGCCCTCCGCCCAGGCATTGATGTTGGTTTATTATTGTTGCATGCACCCACAGTGGAAAGTGCTTGTTTTGTGTCCCATCTGAGCAGCTCATGTCACACATAATTACACCAAGGTGTTAAAAAGGAAAACCGTATGCAGAATATAGCTTTGCAGTCACAAAGTGCAGAGCAGGTACATGACAGAGCAGACAAGCAGGTTGAACCATTTGTCATCAGGGCCGTTCAAAAGCCTGATAACAGTGGGACAGAAGCTTTGCTTGAGTCTAGCAGTTTGTGGTCTCCAGCTTTGACATCTACTGGAGAGGAGAGGAAAGAGAATGACTGGGCTCGGAAGGCTCCTGGTTACTCTGGCTGCTCCCAGAGGAAGTGTAGAAACAGCCGATGGAGAGGAGGCTGGTATTTGCGATGGACTGGGCTGTGTCCACAACTCTCTGCAATTTCTTCCCATTCTTGGGCAGAGGAAGATGCCGTACCAGGGTGTGACGCATCAGGAGAGCATGCTTTCTAAAGTGTTTCTTTAAAAACTGGTAGGTCATCTGCTGAATTTCCTGAGGATGTACAGGCAACAGTATGCTTTCTTGGCTGTAGGGTCAATATGGTTGGACCAGGACAAGTTGATGATAGTTAAACCTAGGAATTGACGCTCTCAACCATCTCCACCTCTGCATACAGGATTCTAATGGCTTGATCTTTCCCCAAATACGCCGCCAATCTGTATCTCTGATGTTGATTGATAGTTCATAACAATAACTCTCCTTTACATAGTTCCAGTGAATGCTGGAAACACTCAGTAGACCAGGCAAATTCTTTCGAAAGACAAACAGAGTTAAAACTGCAGGTTGACGACTTCTCATCAAAACTGGTTCAATATTGTGAGCCACAATATTCACTCTCCACAAATGCTGCCTGACCTGCTGAGTACTCCCAGCAATCTCTCTTCTCTTTTCAGATGATTAGCGTCAGAAGTATTTGGTGTCGTGCTAGTGGCGCAGTGAAATATCCCAAGGTCCTGCACTGGAGTTTTCGTTAGACAACACCTGGCACTGGGCCCGGGGAAAGTAACAGCAGTACAGCCCAGCAAGTGTTTGGAGAAAATGGTAGATATGATGGGAGGAACAAGGAAGTACTGGACGGAGAGACAATTCACAGTGAGGAGCAAGGCACTGGGACAAGGTTTAGGACACAATGGCAGTGTTCCAGATGAGGTCAAGCTTATGGAAGGGGCAAGACGTCCTCTCTTTGCCCTGCCGTAAAACTGAGCAGTAGATATAAAGTGTGACATTCATTACTGGCTGTTTTGCAACAAAATCTGGTTGGTGACGTTATTGGAGTTGGTAGAACACCTTCAGGTATTACTCAGAGAGGGCAGGAACAGACAATCCGTGCAAACCGACTGTTCCAAACCCCACTTACTGACAACTCTCATCTTGGCTGCTGCGAGAGCTGGCGATGTACAAGACTGGAGAAAGAAGATTCAGCTGTCCAACGGGTCACAGCCGTTTCCAAGAAATAGTGACTTCCCACAAGGGTTCCTCAAACCCTTTTCCCAGTAATAGGTGCTGCTCTCTTACTAATACACTAATCTTGCTTCCTCCTTTCGGCAATTCATTACTTGCTAACAGACAACAGGGGGCCAGTTGCCCATCAAGTGCATGCCATCAGAGCAATCCCCATTTCCCCGCTGCTTACCTCCTTGGCCCTTTCTGACATGTGCCATGAGCTTCACAAGTCTTTCACTATTTACCCACACTGCCGTGCAATTTACAGTGGCCAGTTAAACACACTGATATACCTCTGGGGTGTGGGGGGAAGCCAGAGAACCCACATTGAGCCAAGGAGAACGTGCAAACTCCACATGGACAGCACATGGTCAGGACTAGAGCTGTGAGGGAGCAGCACTAACTGCAGACAGCGTGCCACCCCCACTGCAAAGATGTTCAAATCAAATGGTTCAATTTCATATCCGAGAATGTATACAGTCACCATCGTCATCAAATGCCTGTTACGCCACTGGTGTTTAGGGCACCAATGAAGATCTTCTCCCTCTGTCTGTCCTTGGCCATCTTCTCTATTGTGCCCCAGGTGTGGCTCATTCCTGCCTCTACGGTACGGTGCCAAGTTGTCCTTGGTCTCCTCTGCCCTTCAGGGGTCCGGTCCAATTAATTGCTGCCTTGATGATGGAGCTGGCCTCTCTTCTCATCACATGCCCAATCCATCTCCAATGTTTCCTCATGATGCCTGTGGCCATGTCCTCTTGATGACACTGAAGGGCCTTCTGGAGATTCATGGTGTGGAATGACGACAGCCTGGCAAGGTTGTTCTCTGTCCCGCGCCAGCGTTCTGACCTGTAGAAGAGTGTGGACAGAGCACAGCTCCGGTACAGTTTCACCGTGATGTCGATACACTACTTGGTTCATCTCTATATGTCGCTCATTGACCTGAGGATATTTCTAGCTTTGCTGAATCTGCACCGGACGTCATCCTTGGTCCCACCAACCCGCCGAATGATGTTGCCCAGGTAGGTGAATCTGCCAGTGCTGGGTAAGTTGATACCATATGCCTTGATGGGAAGAGGAGAGACCCTACATTGAGGATCAGGGTCTCATTCTTTCTCTGGCTGACTCTGAGTCCAACCTGTCCACTAAATAGCACTCAGCTTTCTCTCGCGTGTGCTGGCATGTGTGTGATAGTTATGTGAGGTCATCCACAAAGTCAACATCTTCTGAAATGTGTATCCAGTGTACAACCTGAAATACTTACACTTCGCAGACATCCACGAAAAGTTCATATTTAATTTATCCATACATTTACATCTTTGAGTACTTCAAGAACTCAACCTGTGGATTTGCTTACACCCATGTTTGAAGGTTTGGTACAGGTGCACTCAAGGCCACAGGAATCCCAGCAACTCACAAACACGATCATCCTCATTATCTGCCCCGTCGTATGATGCAGGCAATCATGGTCTTATCCACAACCAAGACTGTACTTGGCAAAACTTTCCACCAAAGTGGTTTGCCATTGCCTTCTTCAGGACAGTGTCTTTACAAGACGGGTCACCCCAGCCATTCTCAACACACTTCAGTGATTGTCTGCCTGGCGCTAGTGGCCGCATAACTAGGACTTTTAATATGCACTGCCTGTCCTAAGGGGTTGTCTGGAAAACGCTTGTGCGTGACTTTGTTTAATGTGGGGAGGCCGATGCACGGGCAGCCACTTGGCAGGTCGGGGTCAGGGTCCAGTGACACGGAGTGCAAGAAGCAGCCTTCCGCCACGTTCACCGCCATTATCACGTGTCACCATCTTCCACCAACTCCACCGCTGAGGTCATTGTTGGCTCGCTCTTTGTCTGGAACCTCACCCTTGACCTTAGTGCCAAGGGTGACCCTACCAGGAGATAATTGCCGAACAGCATCACTTTCGGGATCTCAGGAGCTCACGAGCCTCTCCAACACGACAAGGTGATGATCCTTGGAAATATATGTGCCACCCTTTGCATGAGAAACTTTGCAGTAGCATGGCAGCATAGCAGTGCAGTGCTATTACAGCGCCAGCGACCCAGGTTCTACTCCGTAAGGGCTCTGCCTATTCTCTCCGCGGTTTCCTCTCACAGTCCGAAGATGCACAGGTTAGTCGGTTGATTGGTTACATGCGTGTAATCGGACAGTGTAGGCTCATTGGGCCAGAACAGCCTGTTAGTGTGCTGGATCTCGAAACAAAAAAAATAAAATAAAATTGCAAGTAAAGCAATAAATGAATGGGAAAAAATATGCCCAAAGTCAGTCTGTGGCACTGGTTGTCAGAAGAATGGCTCCAAGTGAAAGTGATTTAGTCTTCATATCAGCTTCAGCATGGCTCCCGTTCCCATCAGACCCTGCACCTACTCTGTATTTCATTGCTCTGACACCAGGTCTGATCATGGTCCCAGGCTGATGACGTTTACAACCACCTAATCGCCAGTCCCATGGCAAGAATCCACCTTCAGCTATTATTTCCACAGCTCTCGTTAAGACAGTGGTTGGGTTGAAGTGCCCAGGGGGAGCACGACCTCTCACAACCAGTTCAGACTTGTGAAGAAGCGTGTTGAGGCATTTCCCTCTACCACACCTAAAGCTTCAACGATTTCCTCAAAGAAAAAACCGCAATTCAACCTACCGTGGGGAACTACTGCTACAGTGGGGGGAACATTGCAAAAATGTTTTAGCATTGTTTTGGCTTCCAGGATGAGTCTTCAACAACTGATAACTTTTCAAAAAAGGGGAACAACTGATTCCCACAAAATCAATGTAATGACTCTTGGCAGCAAAATCCCCCAATTTCACAAGCACAAACAATTCAGACCAGGAAATGTGGGATTAGTGATTATGAAGACGACTGTGCAAGCCTGCAGGTTGCAGATTCCGGACTGAAATCCTACATGGGGAAATTACTTGGGTATGAATCAAGTTGTGATGATAATCTACTGAACAAGAAGATGTTCAGAACAAATGGGGATCTGCCTGATAGTGATGAGGAGGCACAGCTTGGGTCTGCAGCTTCCTATACCAATGTCAAGGATGGTCCCATTATAACTGGTGACTGACAATGTAAGCAGATCTCAGCAGGTTCTGTGGGGCTTATGGAATGTGGAGTGCGCCAACCAAACACAGTACTGGAATCCCAGATCAGGAGAATCCTTTGGAAAGTGACTGAGCCAGGGTGAGAGATCCACAGGTACGTCGTTGTGTTTAACGATTAGTGGGGCCAACCAGGATGACATGCTTGCAACTGACCCAGATCAACTTGAGACAGTAACATAGTGAAGGGGATGGATTTACATCAAAGGATTGCTAGAGTCTACAATTAGTCAATCCATTAACCATCAAAAGGAGATTGGGCGGGGGGGTTAGATTTATGGGCAATAGGGTAATTGAACCCTTCTCCCGTTAAGTTTGTTACTCTCCTCTCCCATGAGTCATAGTTTCACTGGCCACAGTCATTCTGATTGGGACCAGGCTAACAGTGTCCAGTTTGTGATTATCCAGCCCAGAATGAGTATAGGGTGGAAGGTTCAACATAAATGCTCAATTCTCAAAAGAAGTAGGAGCAGTTATGCTGAAGATTATATCTGGGGTACTTTAGTGTGAAATTGGGTGTTAGGGTTTTACTGAGGAGCCACGGGTAAAAGGTCAAAGGCTATGTTTTGTGGATTAAAGGTTCATTTTAAGGACTAAAATTTTGTGTTGCGAGTTAGACGTACAGTTAGGAGTTAGGGAATAGGACCAAAAGTTTTGGAACAGATATCTCAGGGGTCAAACTGATAGGCTTGTTTCAGAAATGTGCACTTTGTAATGTAAAACAGAGTCACGGGATATTCCAGCCCGTCACTTACTGCCCAGCTTCAGGAAGTCTAAATGATGCCAGAGTGGCGATAAAAAATGTACAGAATTCCAAAGATTTACCACTATTTGAGTAAAGGAGTTTCCACTCATGTTAAATTTGAATGCTTGATCCCTTATTCTGAGAGAGTGGCCCCTGGTTCAGGGGACAGGACAAGCTGAGGTTGTGAAAGGTGCTGCATAAACAAATGACGTGAGTGAATATCTGCAGACGTTCCGTCTTTGTGTCTAACACTCTTGATTCCTGATATCCACACCAGGTGATATCAGATCCCTGACCTCATGAATAAATAACCCCAAAGATGGTGAGGAGACATGTCCACCACCAAACAGTCCAGACAAATTCCCTGTAACTTAACTGCAACGTTACTTGTTAGAACAATAATACAGAGCACAGAGAGAAAACTACATAATTCCTTCACCATCTTCATATCAGAGGAACATTTCAAATAATATCATTTACGTTTAAGTTCAGTGATCCCTGTTATTTCAAACAAACATATAAGCAACCCCAACTGCAGCGAAGCCTCACAAACAGAAGCGAGCTGATTGATTAGGTAATCTGTTTTGGTTCAAGGGACATAAACATTAGAGACTATAACACTGGCATAGACCTCCTCAAAGGGCCGGGAGGGACGTGATTTTAATTCCACTGGAAGATCTTCCAAGGTCAAATATGAAACATGCCGTTAAACGGGATTTGGACAAATTTTGACCTCAAATCAAGAGATTAAACTCCAAATCTATACCGATCGGACATCTACTATGGGGTGGGTGGTTCAGTGTAATTGCCTCCTGCAGTGACTTGCCCGAGCACAGCCTGAAATGAGCACCTTGTTGTTACTCTCCTTTTGCTCTATTTTTCTACCGAAACTGAAAACTAGGATTTCAAGAGGAGAAATGCAGCCTGCCCTATAACGTACCTCCAGGATCAATTGGACTGGGAGAACCTGCTACCCAGGCTGTCTGGAGAATTGGCAATGTCATCTTTCAGACCCTCTCCACTGTTGCTCGCTGAGCTGTGAATTCCATTGTCACAGTGTCTCCGAGGTTGGCACTGGAGGTCATGGGTTAAGGGTGAAAGGTGAAATTCTTAAGGGGAACCTGAGGGGCATCTTCTTCACTCAGAGGGTGGCGAGAGTGAATTAGCAGAAGCAGGGGATGCAGGTTTGATTTTCAGAAAATTCGGATAAGTACGTGGATAGCAGGAGTAGGGAGGGCCATAGTTAGGTGCAGGTCAATGGGACTAGGTAGAATAGTGGTTTGGCACAGCCTAGAAGGGCAGAAGGGCCTGTTTCTGTGCTGTAATGCTCCCCAACTCTGTGCTGCTCCCTTCACTACATACTGTGTGATGCAGACTAAAGAACCTCGACCACACCCTGCCCTGCCCAAGCACTTCCTTCAAGCCCTTTATTATTTCTGACTGGTCATCTACTATTGGATTCTCTAGTTACCCACATAGGATGTCCGAGACATTGACTTTGCATTCCTGACCCCACTCACAGTACCTGCACCCTAAACACAGTTCCGCAGAGTATTGAAAGCATTGACACATGACTAGGCTGTGAGGTTAGCTTCCATTTGCATGCTTACTCCATCATAAGGACTTGGGTGCAACTCTTTCCACTATTTTTATTCAATTAACACACAGCGTGGAACAGTCCCTTCCTGTCCTTCGGGACACCCCGGTTTAACCCAGCCTAATCACGGGACAATTTACACTGACCGATTAACCTACTCACCGGAGCACGTTCAGACTGTGTGAGGAAACCCACGGGGTCACGGGGAGAACGTACAAACTCCTTAGGGGCAGCGGTGGGAATTGAACCAGTACTGTAAGGCACTGTACTAACCACCACACTACTCTGATGCCTATCACCAGAATTATCTCATTAATCAGGCCATAAGGCCTTTGCCTGTGCCTTTCCACTGGTCAAGTTGCCAACTCACCCTCCTCCAGTTTCACCTCAGCTGGATGCACCATCCCATCCTCGCAGGTCTCACAAGCACCGGATGCCTGAGATGCGAGACAGAGGGACTAACAGTCGTCACTCCACAGTCCTGCACACTCACAGCCACGTTCCATCCTCATTGTGTAAGATGGCCCCCAGGGAAATCTGCAGTGCATGTGAAACTCGTAGACCTGATCTACAGCTGTATCCAAATCCTTTCCAGATTACCAATGGGGTCAAATCCAAAATGGTCACTCTGGCACAGGCAAAGCACTCTATGAATACCAATGTCACACACCCGGGCAGAATCTCACAAATGCTGACATTCCTGTAGATTCGGATACAGGCAGACAAGGTGATGAACTGTGACACTCCAGATACAGGCAGAGAGGCCTGTGATCAGTGATATTTCAGTTCGGATACAGGCAGACTGGGTGATGAACTGTGACACTCCAGATACAGGCAGAGAAACCAGTGATATTTCCGTTTGGATACAGGCAGACTGGGTGATGAACTGTGACACTCCAGATACAGCCAGAGAAACCTGTGATCAGTGATATTTCAGTTCGGATACAGGCAGACTGGGTGATGAACTGTGACACTCCAGATACAGCCAGAGAAACCTGTGATCAGTGATATTTCAGTTCGGATACAGGCAGACTGGGTGATGAACTGTGACACTCCAGATACAGGCAGAGAAACCTGTGATCAGTGATATTTCAGTTCGGATACAGGCAGACTGGGTGATGAACTGTGACACTCCAGATACAGGCAGAGAAACCTGTGATCAGTGATAATTCAGTTCGGATACAGGCAGACTGGGTGATGAACTGTGACACTCCAGATACAGGCAGAGAAACCTGTGATCAGTGATATTTCAGTTCGGATACAGGCAGACTGGGTGATGAACTGTGACACTCCAGATACAGGCAGAGAAACCTGTGATCAGTGATATTTCCGTTCGGATACAGGCCGAATGGGTGATGAACTATGAATTACAGATGCAGGGAGAGGGGCCATTAACGGTGATATTTCACTCCGAATACAGGCGGAGTGGGCCAAACTGTTTCATCCGCAGTAGGCAGAGAGACCAGACTGGTGAAGAGTGAAGCTTCACTTTCAATACATGTACAGAGTGGGCTCTCTGGATACAGGCGGAGTGAGTGAGAAACTCCACATCCAGGCTGAGCGGCCGGGACAAGAAGGATATTACCGTGCTGGTTACAAGCAGAGTGGCATTTACACTTCTGATACAGGGAGTCAGCTATGACATCTTGGTACAGGCAGAGTCAGGTGTGACACCACCAATACAGAGAGAATGAATGGCGAATCAGGTCACAGGCAAAAGACCCCAAGCTGGGTCATGAACAGTATTTCAGTCACAGGACAGGCTAAGGGAACCACGCCAGAGGGGGATATAAGGCCATAACTCCAATCGCGACCTCAGTGCCAGGCTGACTACCCGAAGACCAGAACCAATGGGAGACAACCCCGAGATACCGACGCACACCTCCGCCAAAAGTCCGCTTCGCTCACATGAATGCACGCTCAGCAATAAAACAAAATGTGCTCTCTCTGCCGGGCGATCGCTCGCTATATAAGGGCTGGGTGCCGCGCCGCACCACGTTACCTGTCAGCCCTCAGTTACATGCAAACATCTTTTATCCGGTCACTTAACGCAATTAGCCGCTCGGTAATTCATGCATTTGAAACTCTCCCGCTGCCTACACAACCTCCACCCGGACATTTGCCTCTTGCCCGGATGATACCCGGGGCTCCTATGCATTTTCGTGCGCTGCTGTCGTTTAATATCGGGTTGCATTTAATGCAATCGTAGCAATGCATTGCACGGCCGCCTCTTACATGTTGCATTGGCTCGGCAGAAGCAGGAGACACTCACCTTGTCCGTGATATTCTTCCCTGTGCCGTGGTGTTTGCTCCTCCGCAGTTTGAGCGAAGGGGAACGCAGCAGTTTTTTAATCCTGGTGGTGATGGTGGCAGTTCCTACATCGGCCATAGTTTCTCAGCCAGTCGCCTCTCCAGATGCCGAGCCTCCTTCCTTCCTCCCGAACCGGCTGCCGATCCCCGCTCACTCCAGCCGGGCGTCCGTGGAGCTGGTCGACATCGCCCCGCTCCCTCGCATCTCCCACCCAGCACGCAGGCTAACCCGGCCGGGATCTTTGACATGCACACTACCTATCCCCCGACCGGACAGAGACCGGCCCGGCCCGATCAGATCCCGGCGCCGATCCCACGGAAATATCGCCCCTTCCGACGGGGTAAAACATTGCACAAAGTCACCGTCAGATGCACAGGCACACGGTACACTGACTCGCTCTGTACACAATGAATCGACCCAAATATAACCCCTCACATCACCAACAAACCCAAACGACCACCAAGTAAATACAGGCGCACAGAATCAGCTGTACAGGGCGTATACATCAGCAATACAGTGAACTGTGCGGTCAGGTATGGCGACACCAGGGACAGCTGTCCCTTTATCATGCATATCACCTTAACACATCACATACACGGCCATTGCATGTACACCTATAGTGTTACAGGGGCAATCATATATGTGCCAAGCTATTGTTAGCCAAAGGTGATGAGGAGACCTACAGGAGTGAGACAGATCAGCTGGTTGAATGGTGTCGCAATAGCAACCTTGCACTCAATGTCAGTAAAACTAAGGAATTGATCGTGGACTTCAGGAAGGGGCAGACAAGGAAACACACACCAGTCCTCACTGAGGGATCAGGAGTGGGAAGGGTGAACAGTTTCAGGTTCCTGGGTGTCGGCATCTCTGAGGATTTATCCTGGGCCCAGCATATTGATGCAATTACAAAGAAGGCACCAGCAGGGCAGCAATACTTCATTAGGAGTTTGACCAGAGTTGGTGTGTCACCAGAGACACTCACAAGTTCTGCAGGTTTGTGGATCATTGGGATCTCTTCTCAAGTCAAGTCACTTTTATTGTCATTTCGACCATAACTGCTGGTACGGTACACAGTAAAAATGTTTTTCAGGACCATGGTGTTACATGACACAGTACAAAAACTAGACTGAACTACAGACGGACAGTAATACTTTATTGATCCCAAGGGAATTTGGGTTTCGTTACAGTCGCACCAACCAAGAGTAGTGTAGAAATATAGCAGTATAAAACCATAAATAATTAAATAATAATAAGTAAATAATGCCAAGTGGAAATAAGTCCAGGACCAGCCTATTGGCTCAGGGTGTCTGACACTCCGAGGGAGGAGTTGTAAAGTTTGATGGCAACAGGCAGGAATGACTTCCTATGACACTCAGTGTTACATCTCAGTGGAATGAGTCTCTGGCTGAATGTACTCCTGTGCCTAACCAGTACATTATGGAGTGGATGGGAGACATTGTCCGAGATGGCATGCAACTTGGACAGCATCCTCTTTTCAGACACCACCGTCAGAGAGTCCAGTTCCACCCCCACAACATCACTGGCCTTACGAATGAGTTTGTTGATTCTGTTGGTGTCTGCTACCCTCAGCCTGCTGCCCCAGCACACAACAGCAAACATGATAGCACTGGCCACCACAGACTCGTAGAACATCCTCAGCATCGTCCGGCAGATGATAAAGGACCTCAGTCTCCTCAGGAAGTAGAGACGGCTCTGTCCCTTCTTGTAGACAGCCTCAGTGTTCTTTGACCAGTCCAGTTTATTGTCAATTCGTATCCCCAGGTATTTGTAATCCTCCACCATGTCCACACTGACCCCTTGGATGGAAACAGGGGTCACCGGTGCCTTAGCCCTCCTCAGGTCCACCACCAGCTCCTTAGTCTTTTTCACATTAAGCTGCAGATGATTCTGCTCACACCATGTGACAAAGTTTCCCACCGTAAAAAACAACACAGAGAATAAAAAACTACACTAGACTACAGGTCTACCCAGGACTGCATGAAGTGCACAAAACAGTGCAGGCATTACAACAAATAATAAACAGGATAATAAGACTGTAAGATGTCAGTCCAGGCTTTGCATATTGAGGAGTCTGATAGCTTGGGGGAAGAAACTGTTACATAGTCTGGTCGTGAGAGCCCGAATGCTTCGGTGCCTTTTCCCAGATGGCAGGAGGGAGAAGAGTTTGTATGAGGGGTGCATGGGGTCCTTCATAATGCTGTTTCCTTTGCGGATGCAGCGTGTAGTGTAAATGTCCGTGATGGGGGGAAGAGAGACCCTGATGATCTTCTCTGCTGACCTCACTATCCGCTGCAGGGTCTTGAGATCCGAGATGGTGCAATTTCCGAACCAATTTCTGACGTGTACAAAAAGGATGGGTTACACCTGAACTCAAGGTGGATCAATAACTTTGCTGGCAGGTTTGCTAGAGCCATTGGGGAGGGTTTAAACTAGTTTGGCAGGGAGATGGTCATATGATGGAGCAGTTGGTGTAGGTGTAGACGTGGTGTGTAGCGAGGATAGGTAATGGAAATTGGATGGGTTGAAATGTCTATTTTAATGCAGAAGTATCAGGGACAAGGAGACGAGCTTGGACCATTAAAGAAGGGAGAAATGTGCCTGGAGTCTAAGGAGGCAGGCGAGGCCCTTAACGAGTACTTTTCTTCAGTATTCACTGGTGAGAAGCAACCTGACCCATAAGAGGTCAGCGTAGACCTCACAGAGGACGGGCTGAAATGTTTGAAGAATATAAGGAAGAATATAAGTTTATGGGGCCAGACCAGATATACCCAGGTTACTACAGGAAGCAAGAGAAGAGATTACTGAGTCTCTGGCAATGATCTAGGTACAAAGGAGAAATCAGGGGTAAGTTTTTTACACAGAGAGTGGTGAGTGTGTGGAATGGGCTGCCGGTGACGGTGGTGGAGGTGTTTACGATAGGGTCTTTTAAGAGACTCCTGGAGTGGTACATGGAGCTCAGAAAAATACCTATGGGTAACCCTAGGTAATTTCTAAGGTAAGGACATGTTCGGCACAGCATTGTGGGCTGAAGGGCCTGTATGGTGCTGTAGGTTTTCTATGTTTCTATCTTTACATCCTCACTGGCCACGGGGGTTGTACCAGAAGAGGGTGGCAAATGGTATTCCTTTGTTCCAGACAGGTAATAGAGATAACCCTGGGAATTGTACACCAGTGAGTCTAATATTAGTGATGGGTGACCATTAAAGAGTATTCTTAGGGACAGGATTTACATGCTTTTGGAGAAGTCCAGTCTGGTTCAGGATAGTCAACATGGCAATGTGAAGGGCAGGTGACAGGCACGAACTTAATGGAATTGCTTGAGGAAGTGACAAAACACTTTACTGAAGGCAGATTTTAGTAAGGTGTTCAACAAGGTTCCCGGTTGCATGGATTCAGAATTGGCTTGCCCACAGAAGGCAGAAAGGGTAGTCGATGGAGTGTGATCCACCTGGAGGTCCACAAGGATCTGTTCTGGGACCCCTGCTCCTTGTGATCTTTATAAATGATTTGAGTGAGGAAGTGGAAGGTTGAGTTTTCAGAAGATTGGTGGTGATGCGGGTAGTGTAGTAGGTTACAAAGGGGCATTAATAGGATGCATTGCTCACCTGGGCTGAGGAATGAGAGATGGAGTTCAGTCTGGAACAGTGTGAAGTGGTTCAGTTTGGGAGGTGAAACTTGAAGGCAGAGAACAGGACAACGGCAGGATTCTTAGCAGCGTGGAGGAACAGAGGGGTCTTGGGGTCCAAGTCCATAGACCCCTCAAAATTGCAGCACAAGTTGATAGTGCAGTTAAGGAGGCATATGGGGTGTTGGCGTTCATTAGTTAGGGGACTGAGTTCAAGAGCCAAGAGGCAGAGTTGCAGCTCTATAAAGCCTCGAGTATATGTTCAATTTTAGTCACCTCTTTACAGGAAGGGTATGGAAGCTTTGGAGAGAATGCAGAGGAGATTTACCAAGATGCTGTCTGGATTGCAGAGTATATCTTATAAGGATAGGTTGAGAGAGCTAGGACTTTTCTGTTTGGAGCAAAGCAAAGGAGGATGAGAGTTAACTTGATAAAGGTGTACAAGGTGATTAGAGGCATAAATCAAATGGATAACAAGGGACTTATTTCGCATGGCAAAAATGGCTAATATGAGGGGGAAGTAACTTAAAACTGATTGGAGGAAAGTATGGAGGGTGGGGAAGAATGTCATGGAATCATAGAGGAGTCACAGAAACAGGATCTTCCGCTTATCTAGTTCATGCCAAACTATTAATCTGCCTAGTGCTAATGACCTACACCCAGACCATAGCCCCCCGTGCCTTTCCAATTCATGTATCTACCTAAATTCCTCTCAAATGTTGAAAGTAAACCTGCTGGCAGCTCATTCCACATTCTCACCACTGAGTGAAAACGTTTTCCCTCATGTTTCCCCTTAAACATTTCACCTTTTCCCTTAACCCATGACCTCTAAATCAATTTTGTCTGCCTTTTACATTGTAACTCATCCCGTCGACTGCAGTTTTGCCCTATCATCAGCCTCTCCTTGCTAGAAGCCTCACTACACAATGCCTCTATAAACCAACTACCCCATCCCCAGCACTATCACTCTGGTTCCCATATCCTGCCAAATTAGTTCAAACCCTCCCGAACAGCTCTAGCAAACCTGCCTTCAAGGATATTGGACCCCTTGGGTTTAGGTAGTACCTTCCCCAAAAGAGATCCCAATGGTTCATAAATCTGAACCCCTTCCCCCTGCATCAGTTCCTCAGCCACGCATTCATCTGCCAAATTATCCTATTCTCGCCCTCAATGGCACTTGACACAGATAGCAATTTAGAAATTACCACCCTGGAGGTCCTGCTTTTCAGCTTTCTACCTAACTCCCTAAAATCTCTCTTCAGGACCTCCTCCCTTTTCCTCTCTATGTCATTGGTGCTAGTACGTACCAAGATTTCTGGCTGCTCACCCTCTTCCTTCAGAATTCCATGGATCCGATCTGACAAAACCCTGCTCCTGGCATCTGGGAGGCAACACACCATCCGAATGTCTCTATCACGCCCACCGAACCTTATCTCTATTCTGCTGACTATGGAATCTCCTATCACCACTGCAGTCCTCTTCACCTCTCTTCTCTTCTGAGCCACAGCACCAGACTCAGTGCCAGATACCCGGTGACAACGACTCCCACCGATAGGTCGACCCCTCAACAGAATCCAAAGTAGTATCAGTGCGGGGAAACTTTGCAATGTAACAGGGAAGTTTTGGCAGAGCTGCCAAAAGGCTCAGCCAATTGCCATTGCACTGGAGAGTGTGTGAACTCAAGCCAAGCAGGCCATCAGGGACACAAACTAAACCAGCAGATAGTTTACTGATGAGAGAAGATTGCTGCTTATGATTCAAAATCTGAGGAACAGGGAGCTGGAAGAGACCCACCACAGAAATACATCATAAACATATTGAAATGATAAGTTAGTCAGTGGTATTTTCCTTCAAAACATATAAAAAGGGAAGATGACTACAACACTCTTAGCCTTTATCGGAAATGATACCGCTATGGAGTCAGGGTACAAAATCATGTGAGGGTAAATTGGGGCAAATTTCTTTTGCAATCCCTAAACATTAGCAGCTGCACTTGCAAGAGGAAGTGTCTGTAAGCATCACTGATCTCTCAGAGGAATGTATTATACTGTCCACAACAAACAATGTATTCGGGCACAACATCTCTTATAAATAGACGTCATGGGGATGACATTGTACCAAATGTTCATGTTTGTTTGTTCAGAGAAGGGTAGCTGACTTAGTAGATCACTTAAGTTCATTGGGGGCCAATCATTTTCATCCTGCCCCCTTCCCCTAGCCTGGGGGATGGGCTGCTGGGCAGCTTGGACGGGCTGTTCTCACATGCTGTGCTCAAAAATTGCCAAATTTACTCACTTGCTTGCAGCAAGATTCAGTTATCGGCTTCTCACCACTTGAGCTGTCAGGCAGTCGAAGGAATTCAGAGTTGCAGGGAACGGAAGTCCTCATCGTTGATTTTCTGACGTTGTATCAAGCAGCCTCCTATTTTCCACCCGCTACAAACCTCCATCAAACCCTGTGAGTCTTCACTGGGTCCCACTAACTTTAGAATTCCTATCCTTGTTTTCAGAAACCTCCACACTAGATATCAACCCGACTCCTCTCCTCCCTCCCCACTCTACCACATTCCAGAAATCAATTGTTCCTTCATTTTGTACCTATTATGCAATGTCAGTACTCATCCCTTCTCCACCGGTGACCGCCTGGATCCTACCTCCAAAACTCCCTCTCTAGACCACTCTACCCTCTTCTTAGGTCTCCCCAGCGCCAAGATCCGTTACCAAACAGGTAGAACTGGGAGTATTTTCATGCAAGGTCCAGGAGCTGTTCTGACTGTGTTTAATTTAACAAACTGTCCTGAGGCTGCAACCTTTCTTAAAGTTGCTCTTTTGCAGACCAGTAAATGTTATTTGAGAGAAACCTGGACCCGTTTTGTCAAAACTTGCCTCCTATAATTTTTATAATCTATATGGAAACCATTTGTTTAAAAAGAACTGCATATGTACTGTAGTGCATATTTAATTTGGGTAGCCTCCAACCTGTCGGCATGAACATACATTTCTCTGACCTCGGGCAATTCCTTCCCCCATCCCCTGCTCTCTTTTTCCATCCTCTGTTCTGGCTCCCTTCTCACCCTCTTCTTCTCACCTGCCGATCACAACCCTCTGGTCCCTGCTTTCCTTTTCTCTCATGGTTAACTTTCCTCTCCTGTCAGATTCCATCTTCTGCAGCCCTTTATCTTTTCCACCTATCACTTCCCAGCTTCTCACTTCATCCCCCTGCCTCACCCACCTACCTTCTCCACCACCCGGCTTCACCTATCACTTTCAAAGTGTACTCCTTTCCCTTCCCCCACCTTTTTTATTTTGGCTTCTTCTGTATTCCTTTCCAGTTCTGAAGAAGGGTGTCGGCCCAAAACATTGACTGTTTATTCCTCTCCATGGATGCTGCCTGACCTACTGAGTTCCTTCCTCGGTGTTTCCTGTGTGTTGCTGTGCATTCCCAGCATCTGCAGAATCTCTTGTGTTTGTGTATGTTCTTCAATAAGCTTCCAGAGTCAATGACATCAGCCCTATTAAGGTGATTATATCACCACCTGATTCTGCTGGTAACATTAACTCCCATTTTGCAGTCAAAGTCCCATGGATAAGCATAAGTTAGAGATGAAATACATTAACCAAGAAATCCCTTTTTTCTTGGCTACTTTAACCAAGCTTGTGCCCACTTATCTAAATGTGTCCTGCATTGGCTTGGAGTCACTGTCTAATAATGCAGTTGTGGGGTGACTTGGGCTGTCTCATAGTGAATACACAGGAAGAAAGATCAAGCATGGACTAGCCAAGTGGAAACTGGAAATGAGTAAAGACAGATCCTTCGAATTCCTGATGGGAGGAGTCCACCTAGATGGATAGAGAAACATTGCCTCTGGGGCTGCAGTACTAATTTCAAGCAAAGCATAATTTCTGATTTGTACAGTGAATCCAACTGAAAGTGAATCCAGTTGTCAGACTTTGAAATTCATTAATACTGGAGGAACATTTATGAACTTGATTCAATTAAAATCAACTAGACAGCTTGGTAAGTTCTAACCAATTATATTTTGCAAAACTTAAGCAGATCAGTGTACGAAAGTCACGTCTTAGCATAAACATTGCAAACACTTAAAAGTTTCCTTTCAGAAGGTTAGCCAACAGGCATGTGTATTATGGGTTACTTCAGAAGAAGTTATTGAAGGAGAACTTTGAAACAATGATAAGATGGTGGCAGAGCAGTTAACTGCTGCTTCATAGCTCCAGAAATCTGGGTTCGATACTGTGGAGTTTCCTAATTTTCTCTGTTCCCCCCACCCCCCCGGACTCCAGTTTCCATCCAAAGCTGTGCTGGAGAGTTAATTAGCCTCCGCAAGTTGTCCTTCTGTGTAGGTTAGCGGCAGAAGGAATTAAAGGGGAACTTTTGGATATGTGAAAGGGAGGTGGGGTGTGGGAAGGAGCTGATGGGATTGCTCTGCTGGCAGCTCTCATGGACCTGATGGTCAAATGGATTTTTTCTGTGCCAGAGCAAATTGTTGGCTGTTCTCTTCTCTTCCTAGTGCATGCAGGTGTCCGCTTTGAGGCAGGTTTGGGGGTAACGTTGAAATAACTTTTGCGGCAATACATTCTTGAAAGTATAGAGCAGGGGTCCCCAACCTGGGATCCATGGACCCCTTGGTTAATGGTAGAGGACCTGGCATTAGAAGGATTAGGAACCCCTGGTTGAGAGTCATGACATTGTGGAGAGAAACACAATAGAAACAGGCTACAATCCATATCTATTATTAAGCATTAATTTACACTAATCCTACTACTTTGCAAAAATAATGTTTAAAATAATATTTAGATTCATCTGATGATCTTTTATGAGACTGTCAACAAAATATTCAGAGAAAAGACAGATGAATCAGGCAGGGTTTAAAAATACTGTTTCTTTGGATACGTTATTAAAATGCATGCAGATTTCCAGGCTAATGAGACCTTTCTGGAGGCTGTGAGGAGCTGAGTTTTAATCATTAGTAATCTAAAACACAGAAGACAGCTTGTTGAAAGGAAGGGGTCCAGCATACCAGCTCACAAAGCGTCACGCATACACTCCGAATGATCCTCGTTCCACCACTGCTCATACCCATGACAGACATTGCTAACAGAAGTCAAAGCTCACAGAATAGAAATATGTTGTGCTCCACACTGCAGAATGTTCTGGTAAAGGACAAGACAAAGAGAGCATAAAGGCTTAAGAAAACAGGAACAGGCGTAGGCCACTCGAACTGGGCTTGCCTTTCAATATGATCTGCCCCGGGCCTTACTTTGCCTTCCATGCCATAAACCTCAATAGACAATAGACAGTAGGTGCAGGAGTAGGCCATTCGGCCCTTCGAGCCAGCACCGCCATTCACATGGCTGATCATACACAATCAGTACCCCGTTCCTGCCCTTTCCCCATATCCCTTGACCCCGCTATCTATGAGCTCTATCTAACTCTCTCTTGAATGCATCCAGAGACTTGGCCTCCACTGCCTTCTGGGGCAGAGCATTCCACATATCCACCACTCTCTGGGTGAAAAAGTTTTTCCGCATCTCTGTTCTAAATGGCCTACCCCTTATTCCTGAACTGTGGCCTCTAGTTCTGGACTCACCCATCAGCGGGAACATGCTTCCTGCCTCCAGTGTGTCCAATCCCTTAATAATCTTATATGTTTCAATCAGATCCCCTCTCATCCTTCTAAATTCCAGTGTATACAAGCCCAGTTGCTCCAATCTTTCAACATATGACAGTCCCACCATTCTGGGAATTAACCTTGTGAACCTACGCTGCACTCCCTCAATAGCAAGAATGTCCTTCCTCAAATTTGGAGACCGAAACTGAACACAATACTCCAGGTGGGGTCTCACCAGGGCCCTGTACTGCTGCAGAAGGACCTCTTTACTCCTATACTCAATTCCTCTTGTTATAAAAGCCAGCATGCCATTAGCCTTCTTCACTGCCTGCTGCACCTGCATGTTTGCTTTCATTGACTGATGTACAAGAACACCTAGATCTTATTGTACTTTCTCTTTTCCTAACTTGACTCAATTTAGATAGTAATTTGCCTTCCTGTTCTTGCCACCAAAGTGGATAACCTCACATTTATCCACATTAAACTGCATCTGCCATACATTTGCCCACTCACCCAACCTGTCCAAGTCACCCTGCATTCTCATAACATCCTCCTGACATTTCACACTGCCACCCAGCTTTGTGTCATCAGCAAATTTGCTAATTTTACTTTTAATCCCTTCATCTAAATCATTAATGTATATTGTAAACAGCTGAGGTCCCAGCACCGAACCTTGCGGTACCCCACTGGTCACAGCCTGCCATTCTGAAAGTGACCCGTTAATCACTACTCTTTGTTTCCTGTCAGCCAGCCAATTTTCAATCCATGTCAGTACTCTGCCCCCAATACCATGTGCCCTAATTTTGCCCACTAATCTCCTATGTGGGACTTTATCAAAAGCTTTCTGGAAGTCCAGGTACACTACATCCATTGGCTCTCCCTTGTCCATTTTCATAGTTACATCCTCAAAAAACTCCAGAAGATTAGTCAAGCATGATTTTCCCTTCATAAATCCTGGCTGCCTCGGACTGATCCTTCTACGGCTATCCAAATGTGTCGCAATTTCCTCTTTTATAATTGACTCCAGCATCTTTCCCATCACTGACATCAGGCTAACCAGTCTATAATTCCTTGTTTTCTCTCTCCCTCCTTTCTTGAAAAGTGGGACAATATTAGCCTCCCTCCAATCAGCAGGAACTGTTTCTGAATCTATAGAACATTGGAAAATGATTACCAATGCGTCCACAATTTCTAGAGCCACCTCTTTAAGTACCCTGGGATGCAGACCATCAGGTCCCGGGGACCTTCAGACTCAACAGTCTATCCAACACCGTTTCTTGCCTAATATAAATTTCCTTCAGTTCATCCTTTACCCTAGTTCCTTTGGCCACTATCACATCTGGGAGATTGTTTGTGTCTTCCCTAGTGAAGACAGATCCAAAGTGCCTGTTCAACTCATTTGCCATTTCCTTGTTCCCCATAATAAATTCACCCGTTTCTGTCTTCAATGGCCCAATTTTGGTCTTAACTATTTTTTTGCTATTCACATACGTAAAGAATCTTTTACTATCCTCCTTTATATTCTTGTCTAGTTTACCTTCGTACCTCATTTTTTCTTGGCGTATTGCCTTTTTTGTTATCTTCCGTTGTTCTTTAAAAGCTTCCCAGTCCAGCTTCCCGCTCATCTTTGCTATGTTATACTTCTTCTCTTTTATTTTTATACTGCCCTTTACTTCCCTTGTCAGTCATGGCCATCCCTTACTCCCCTTAGGATCTTTCTTCCTCTTTGGAATGAACCAATCCTGCACCTTCTGCATTATTCCCAGAAATACCTGCCATTTTTGTTCCACTGTCTTCCTTGCTAGGGTATTGGTCCACTGAACTTTGGCCAGCTCCTCCCTCATAGCTCCATAGTTTCCTTTGTTCAACTGTAATACTGACACATCCGATTTTCCCTTCTCCTTCTCAAATTGTAGGTTAAAACATATCATATTATGGTCACTACCTCCTAATGGTTCCTTTACCTCGGGGTCCCTGATCAAATCTGGTTCATTGCACAACACTAAATCTAGAAATGCCTTCTCCCTGGTAGGCTCCAGTACAAGCTGTTCTAAGAATCCATCTCGGAGGCACTCCACAAACTCCCTTTCTTGGGGTCCAGTACCATTCTGATTCTCCCAGTCTACCTGCATGTTGAAATCCCCCATGACAACTGTATCATTACCTTTGCGACATGCCAATTTTAACTCTTCATTCAACTTACACCCTACATCCAGGCTGCTGTTTGGGGGCCTGTAGATAACTCCCATTAGGGTCTTTCTACCCTTAGAATTTCTCAGTTCTATCCATACTGACTCTACATCCCCAGATTCTATGTCCCCCCTCGCAAGGGACTGAATATCATTCCTCACCAACAGAGCCACCCCACCCCCTCTGCCAGTCAGTCTGTCCTTTCGATAAGACGTATATCCTTGAATATTCATTTCCCAGGCCCTGTCCGCTTGAAGCCATGTCTCAGTTATTCCCACAACATCGTACTTGCCAATTTCCAACTGAGCCTCAAGCTCATCTACATTATTCCATAATACTTTTAATTTGGTACTCCCCTCTCCTTTCATATCAATTCCTATTTCACTTGGCCATACTGTATGATCTCTTCTTGAGCTTTCTACTCCATTGATTCTGTTGTCCTTTTTAACTTTTCTTATTTTCACTTTACCTTTAACTCCATCCTTATATTTCCAGTTCATCCTCTAGCCCCCACTATTTAGTCTAAACACATCCGTGTTGCATTGGCAAACTTGTCTGCCAGAATGCTGGTCCCCCACCTATTAAGGTGCAACCCGTCCCTTTTGTACAATTCATCCCTACCCCAAAACAGATCCCAGTGGTCCAAGAATGTAAATCCTTGCTTCCTGCACCAGTTCCTCAGCCACACATTCAGATCCATTATCTCCCTGTCCCTGCCCACTCCAGCACGAGGAACTGGGAGCAAACCAGAGATAACCACCCTGGAAGTCCTGCTTTTCAGCCTTCTTCCGAGTTCTCTGAAGTCCCGCTGCAGAATGTCCTTCCTCTTCTTCCCGATGTCATTTGTGCCGACATGCACTACCACTTCCGGCTGTTCACCTTCACCCTTGAGGATTCCCTGCAATCGGTCCATGATGTCCTGGATCCTAGCACCAGGGAGGCAACACACCATCCTTAAATCTCGCCTGTTGCCACAGAAACCCATTTCCTTACCTCTGACTATGGAGTCCCCTACTACCCCGGCCCTTCCTGATGTCTGACCCCTCTGCTCTGCTTCTGCACCAATTTTCGGCTCACAGACCTGTCTGCCTCTCAGACTGGCAGTATCTTCTGTCCTGACAGCTTCCAAGAAGGCGAACCTGTTTACGAGAGGTACATCCCCCGGGGTCTCCTGTACTTCAAGCATCCTTTCCTTCCTCATCATCGCCCCCTTTCTCTCTTCCGGTATCTTCGGTGTAACGACTTCACTGTAGGTCCTGTCCAGGAAACCCTTGTTTTTGCGGATGAACCTGAGGTCAACTAGCTCTTTCTTCAGTGCTGCAACATGCTCCTTCAGAAGCTGAATCTGGACACACTTTCCACAGCTGTAGCAGCCGGGGGCACCATCAGTGTCCCTGACCTCCCACATCATGCACGTAGCACACTGAATCAGCTTAGCGGTCATGTCTTCACCCTCTGCAATTGTGCCTGGCGTAGTCTCCTCTCTCAGCCTCCTCGCCGAAGACTCTGGAGCCAAAGACTAGCGCTTTTCACACCAGGCACTGCCCTCGACCAGGCCACTTCCCGACAGTTCTACAATCTACAATCTCTCAAAAATGTATCTCTTTCTCTTTTAAATGCTCCAGTGATCCAACCCCCACAATTCTGCAGGGGAGAGAATTCCAGAGATTCCCTGCTCTCTGCAAGAAGTTATTATCTGGGTCAATTTTAAATGGCGTACCATAATCTTGTCCACTCTCGTGTGAGATTACCTTGTGGGGCAATGTAATTGATAGAAATGTACTCTTACAGAGCTAATGGGGGTATAACTACCAATGGACCCTGCTGTACATCTTCTAAATGATGACTCTCACCTTTCCCTTACGGAAAAAACATGCAAAGTCTGGCTGACAGGCCTAACTGCAGCTAAGAAGATTGTAGTCCAGCGTTGGAAACCTCCCCATGATATTTCATATACTCACTGGCTTCAGAGCTTTTTGGACATTCCTTAATTGGAATTTTCATCAGCAAGAGTAAATGATGCACGGCCAAACTCAATCTTAATGTGGCCAAATTTGATATCTAACTTACAAGGTCCTCTGTTAAAATAGGAATGCTCTGTCAGTGTATGCACTACTATTCAGTTGGTTGGTGGAGGGGAGAGGGGGGGATGGTGAGGAAGGTTGGGGGGTGGCTGGGTTAAACAGTCAAAATGTAATTGGCAATTGGTTGTATTGAATGTAATTTGTTGGTGTTTCAATAAAAAATTAGTAAAAAAAAAGAAATGCACATTATTCACAGCCACGAACAATGAGTTGTGGTTCACTTTAAGAGGCTGGTCTGATGTGATGATGTAATTATATAAGTTTTTTTTAACAGTAATTTGTTTTCAGTATTTGGATTACAATAAATGAGTTGTTACTGTTTCTCTTGTTACGAACCCCCGTAACTGGGTCACTTACCAGCAAAGATAGAGAGGTCCGTTGAAGTCTGATGGTACTATTTTTAAAAGTATTTATTGATAAAGGGGCACAAAAATAAGATTAATGCAAACATACAGATAATATACGTCATCAATACCAAATCTAAAAGCGCGGGTATAATAATAACCAATAAGAAATAGTTCTATCGTTGTCTAGGGGATAATGTATTGTCCGATGGAAATATAAAAGTCACTATTAGTTCGTTCAAGCTGCAGCGTTTTGGGTTTAAGAGAGAGACGGTATAACTTGCCCAGGTCTTTTATGATGCCAATCCGTTGAGTCGGAGGAGTTGGTTTCCCCGTTGTCAGCTAAAAGCCGTTTTCCGTGGTACCAGCCACCAGTCCCAGGCGACGGAACTGAATGCATGTGGCCTCCTTCAAATGGCTTCCTGGTATTACGGGAGCGATAGGGTTTCTTCTGGTGCATCTGAGGGGCTGTTCCCACAGACCCTCTTTTATCCTGACTCGCAGGGTCGCAGATGTCAATCAGGTTGGGGGTGATGCAATCCCTCCCTCAACCAGCCCACTTTGCCTGAGGGCATTCACATAGCATAGTATCTCAATCCACAAATTCATCTCCAAGAGACAATGGCCATGTCCCGTAGCTTCATATCGCTGGGGGAACGAGACATTCCGCACGTCTCTCTCTCATTTCCTGGGTCTCCTGACTCAACCCACTAGTGATCTTGCGATTCTCACAAAGGAGGGGGCTGCAGGCATAACACTCTTAAAATACCTCGGTCGTTTTATTTGCAAAAACTTACATTGGTGACCCTGGTGCTCTAGGACAATCCAGAGTTATTGAACATGTCGGCTGCTTTGAAACTGCCAGAGTTTTGGGGGCAAAATGCCATTGCTTGACTTGTACAAGCCGAGACCCAGTTTGCACTCCAAGAAATCACTGCCGACAGCAGCAAATATACCCATCGCTGAAAACTCACCTCATACGGAGGATAGGAGTCCGAGCTTGCCAAACAGTCGCTCTCCTTGCGATGCTAAACCATCAGAGCTAATGGACCACATGCTGTCTCTGCTGGGAAATCACCATCCTTGTTCCATTTTTAAAGAACTCTTTATGCAGCAAATGCCTGATCAAATTCACATAGCCCTTGCAATGAGGACTATAGGGAGCTTGATAAAATGGCTGAAAGTCTACACTCAGCCAGGCAGCGGCGCATCATTCCTCCTCCTTTCTCTACCTCAATAAACCGGTCAGCAAGGCCCCCAGCATAAGGACGCCCACAGCTGCGAAACAGATCCCGCTGGGCCTGTGCTTTTACCGTGCTCGCTTCGGTACGAGCGTTAGGAAGTGCTGACCGCCTTGCAGCTTCGACAGCGTCACAGCATCAGGACATCAGAGGTGTGTGAACACCGTAGGTTCCAGGGTCGTCTACTGTTTATTACAGACACCCTTTCAGGGCAACACTTCTTGTGTGACGTGGGTACTAGAGTGAGTATGCTGCTGGGATCGCCTATTGATGAGAGAACAAGGAGAGATTAAACCTTGTTGGAGGGGTTGCCAACGGCAGCAGGATCCAGACTTACCGGACACAATGAGTGACACTCTGCTTCTGTGGGCGATATTACCCATAGACTTTGTCCTGGCTAAATTGGCTAGGCCTCTGCTCGGTGCAGATTTCCTGTGTGCCCAAGGACTGTTATTCAGTGTTAAGAATTGCCTGCTTATGTATGTCAAGGACCTTGGGTCGTTACCCTGCTCCCCCAGTAAGTTCACCACAATGGCTCTGTAAAGCGTACGCCAGCTGGCCTACACATCCGAGTTCACAACAGAGACACAGTATATCAAGGGGAAAAATAACACTGTGGCTGATTGCCTCTCATAGCCAGCCATTGAGGCCGTACACACAGGGGTTGACTATGCCGGCACAGCAGCCAGCCAAGTTACTGACCCAGTCCAGGCTTACTGAGCAGCAG
Source organism: Hypanus sabinus (assembly GCF_030144855.1). Classification (NCBI taxonomy): domain Eukaryota; kingdom Metazoa; phylum Chordata; class Chondrichthyes; order Myliobatiformes; family Dasyatidae; genus Hypanus; species Hypanus sabinus. The sequence continues at coordinate 120,373,957 of NC_082707.1, forward strand.
TCATGGGCCTGTGTTTGGCTGACATTAAGTTCGGGGAGTCTGGGGTTTCTCTCCTATGGGATGTCTCAATCGGTAACCCTCGCCTCATAGTGTCCCCAAACTAGAGGCAGAATGTTTACGACTCCATACGTGGCCTCTCACATCTGGGCCAAAAGGCCTTGTGGAAACTGGTTGCACTAAAATTTGTTTTGCAGGGCCTCAGAAAGATCATGCGTGATTGGATTGTATCCTGTGTGCAGTGCCAGTAGGCAAAAATTAACCATCAAGTTCGGGTGCTATTGACACCTTTTGAGGTCCCTGAGTGACAGTCAGTATGGGTCTTGTTGGTCCTCTTTCCTGCTCCCGCTGTTCCATGCATCTCCTTACCATGGTGGACCATACCATCAGGTGGCAAGAGGTTGTCCCTCTAACATCGACGATGGCTTGGGCGTTCATCCCATCTGGTGTTTGCTCTGACCATGGTCCCCAATCCAAATCGGGCCTCTGGGCTACAATGGCCCAGAATTCAGCGTTAGTCTACATCACAGCGAATCATCCGCAGTCCAACTGCCTATGTGAGCAGTTTAAAGGCTGCACTAAGAGTTGGCATGATCGTCTCCTGAGCATCCTGCTGGGGCTCAGAGCTGCTTCGAAAGAGGGCCTGCAGTGTTCTGTGGCAGAGTTGGTATATGGGAGGCCGTTACGAGTGCCAAGTGATTTTATTCCTGATGCCATGACCGCTTGGTTGGCCTCTAAACAGCTTTCCACTCTCTTTTATAAACTCAGTTCCTTTGCATCTATTCCTACCTCCCATCGCCATGGCAGCACTTTTGAGTTCTGGTTGACCTTCATTCTACCTCGTTTGTTTTTGTTCACCATGATGCACACCAACATCCCCTTAAGCCCCCTTACGATGGCCCACTCCACGTTTTGCAATGGAGGGAAAAGACTTTCTCTTATTATAGATAAGAGGGGTAAACCTGAATATATTTTGGTAAATTGCCTTAAAGATTTGAGGATTCCACCGCCATGCCGCTGCCCTCATGACGTGACTATGAGAGAGTCATCTCATCCCTGAACAAGCCAGATGCCTCTGCTGTTCCTCGACCCGTGGAACACAAGACCTGAGCAGGGCGGCTTACAATACTGCTTTTAGTGAATTCTGGGGAGGAGGGCTGTGTAGGGTAATGTAGTTGCTTTAAAAGTACATAATTCACAACCACCGACATTGAGTTGTGGAGTTGTGGTTCCCTTTAAGAGGCTGGTCTGATATAACTATGTAAAGTTGTTTTACTGCACTTTTTGTTCTGTGTTTGCAGTACAATAAATGAGTTACTATGTTTTTTCTTAAACATAAAAAGCCTCCATCGTTTTTATTTGTGAAAACCTTCAAACTCTCTAATGGAACATTTAACTTGTTACGTCTCCTTAGGACCTCGTATTTAATTGAAATCGTCTTTTACTCTTCAAACTGCAGAGAAGATAGATCTGATTTATTCAGCCACTCAGAAGAGGACAACCCTCTCATCCCATTGTCTGATAAGCAGCTTGCAAGAAGCAGGGTTTCACAGTACTTTGTAGAGAGACCCTTAGCCTTTCACTGTGTACAGACCATCCATGAAGGAGAAAAGGTTTTTAACATTCAAAGTTCAAAGTAAATTTATTATCAAAGCACATAAATGTCACCGTATACAACCCTGAGATTCATTTTCTTGTGGGCATGCTCAATAAATCCTTAGAATAATAATCATATAAAATCAGTGAAAGTCCACACCAAGTTGGGCATTCAACCAGTGTGCACAAGGTAACCGTGCAAATACAAATAAATAAATAAATAAATAAATAATACATAAATAAGTAATAAACATCGAGAATATGAGTTGAAGAGTCCTTGAAATTGAGTCCATTGGTTGCGGGAACAGTTCAATTATGGGGAAGTTGAGTTTAGTCATCCCCCTTTGGCTGAGGTTGAGGGGCCGTAACTGTTCCTGAACCTGGTGGTGTGATGAGGCCATGGATTTGGGAACAGGAATATAGAACAATGAGCTAAGTGAGAAAGTGTGTGCTATATTGAGACTGATGTAGGGAAAAGTAAGTTTATGAGATGAAGTGTGATATTCATTTCATAGCAGAACACTTGGAAAAGGAGGGATCCAGAAAGCTGTGCATTCGTATTTAAATATTAATTTACAGGACATAGCAAACACTGACAAGGCCAGCTTTCATTAGCCACCCCTACTGTCCTTGAGAAGGTGTTGCTGAGCTGTTTTCGTGAACTGCTATCCCAGCTTTGGTAATTAGCAGTGCTGCTGGGTAGGGACTCCCCGGACCGCACCAGCAACTCTGAGGCCAGAATGTTATATTCTTACAGGACAAAGTGGACTCACCTTCTCTACGGAGCAGGTGAGACGGGCCGTGGGGAAACTCAGACAGAGCAAAGCATTGGTGTGAACCCCAGGGTCCTGAAGGAGTGTGCTAAGCAGCCATGTGGAGTTCTCCAGTGCATTTTCAATCTGAATCTCAGCCTGGAAGGCTCCCGACTGTGTGGAAAACTTCATGTGTGGTCCCAGTACCCAATAAGGGCTGACCGAATGTCTTGAATGACTACAGTCCAATGGCCCTGACCTCACACACAATGAAGACCCTAGAGAGGCTGGTCCTGGCTCACTTCTGACCCCTGGTCAGATCAGCCCTCAGTCCCCTGTAGTTTGCCTACCAGGAGTACATTGGAGTCAATGAAGCTGTCATCTACCTGCTGAACAGAGCCTATCACATTAGGATAAGCCAGGCAACACTGGGATCATGTTGTTTGATTTCATTACCAGCCCTCATTGCTGGTGGAAAAGTTCCGTTCAATACAGGTTGGCACTTCCATTGTATCCTGGACAATGGACCACCTGAGTGGAAGACCACAGTATGTGTGTCTTCAGAGCTGTGTGTCAGACATGGCTATAAGGAGCACTGAGGCCCCGCAAAGGACTGTATTGGCTCCCTTCCTGTTACCCTGTATTCCTCGGACTTTAGATACAACACTGAGTCATGTCATCTGCAGAAATTATCGGATGACTCAGCAATAGTTGGGTGTATAAAGGCAGGATGAACACAGGGCCCTGGTGAGAACTGTGTCAAATGAATCTCTCTCTCTCTCTCTCATTTGATCTTGTCTAAACTCAGCAGCTTTGGGAAAAAGAATGTTAACTTTTAGGATGAAGATCTTTCTTTTTCAGATTATTTAACTTCCTTCACTTTTGCTAGCTGAGCCCATGTTTAATTACCCATTCCTGTTTGCCCTTGAGAAGGAGGAGGTGGGCTGCCCTCTTGAACAACTGCAATCCTTGAAGAGTGGGAATGCCCACAATACTGTCAGGGGGAGAGTTCCAGGACTTTAACCCAGTGACAGATCACAAGACAAAGGAGCAGAAGTAGCCCATTCGGCACACTGAGTCTGCTCCACCACTCCACCATGAGCTGAACCATTCTCCCACCTAGTTCCAATTTCTGGCTTTTACAAGAGCAAGAAATTGGGACTAAATGGACAGTGAAGTAACCCTGATATATTTCTGGTTCAGGATGGTGTGGGGTAGGGAGGGAAAACTCATGGTGGTGGTGTGGCAGCCCTTGTCCTTCCGGCTGGTAGGGGTGGTGGGTTTGGAAGGTGTTGGTGAGTGGCTGCGGTGGATCGTGTAGATGGTACAGTGAGTGAATGGTTGTGGGTGGGGAGCTTGTCAAGTGGGCTCCTACGTCCTGTTTGCCGCTGAGCCTCGTCCCAGCAAGTGAAAGCATTCCATCACACTCCTGATGGCCGGTGAGCAGGATTCAGGAAGTAACTCACTGCAGGATTTCTCACCTTTAACCTGCTCCTGTGTACCTGACAGCTTGTGGTGAATGGTAACCTCCAGGATATTGATAGTGGGGCATTCAGTGGATTTCTAATGCTGGCTGTCCTATTGCCTGGCCCTTTTGTGGCACGAAGGTTACTAGCTTTTAAAGGCACTTCAACCACTCCTTGTAACAAATTCCGGCTGCTCGAGATATTTCTCCTATTCGTCCAGCTGGTTTGTGAGTGGTCACCTTGTATTTATGATCCATAGTCTGGTCTCCCTCTTCAAGGATAAACTCATTATATCTTTAATTTTCAAGGTCTCTGCCAGGTTCTGAGCCACAATCTATCTGCTTTGCACATACTCTCAGTAAGGATATATTTCACAGGCAGGCAAAATGAGGATGAGGTACAGTTCAGCAACGGTCTAATTGAATGACAGAGTAAGCTGTTATTGACTTGAGTTCCATGGGCTTTTGATGCAGGTTTTGACTCAAAACGTCGACTATCCCTTTTCGCCTGGAGATGCTGTTTGCCCTGCTGAGATTGTCGCTCTAGATTCCAGCAACTGCACTCTCTTGTCTCCTTTGTATTACTCTACTGCAAAGTCTATTCAAGGCATGAGCACCTACAGTATTTACATTTCAAGGCGAATAACTAACCAACTCAGAATCCTTTGTGATGAATTAAGTTCTTGAGGCATTGGCTGAAATAGAGTGGATAACTCTTTTCATAAATTGGCAAAGGCCTGCTGCAATGTACAAGGACTTTGTAATATAAAGTATTCACATTCAGACATACACATTATCACAATGTATTCACACTAGAACACTCCCTTACACAACATGGAATATCTCCAAGCTTGGACAGAATATGAACTTGTCCAAGGCCATACATGGAGCCATGAATGCACTTTGATTTCCAATAACTGTGTATCAGGATCATCTACAGCATTTCATTTGCCATCACAACAAATAATGGGATTATCTCATGTCTGAATAAACAGTGATATCGGATTCAGTTTTAACCCCTTCAGCCCCAACAGGGAGCAGAGTGCTGGGTGAAGCACGCAGTCCTGCTGCCTCATACCTCCAGTTACCTTCAGTGCTAGTTGGGTGGAGTTTGCATGTTCTGCCTGAGACTGCATCCCCATCCCTACCCATTCCCATTCTCTCCCACATCCCGAAGAATTGGAAGGTGAATTGACCACTGGGAATTGGTAGAATGAATTGGGGGAGTGAGTTGATGGGAATGTAGGGATTAGTGCAAGTTGGTTCTTGAGCTTTTCGATGCTGTTTGACTTTATGACTTATGCAACCCAAATTTAACATGAGATCTATGTGGAGTACTCCAGGAATATCAAAAATAAATTCAACATAAAACCCTATTGAAACAACTGTGTGTCTTGGCCTCCATTCCAATTTGCTGTACTGTTCTTTCATCTAGTGAGATCCTTACAACAAGCAGGACCTTGTGGAACTTCGGCCTCAAAATTTATTATGCCAAGCAAAATAGTTCTTTGTCTTACCAGATCACTTATACCCCTCAACTTCACACAGGTAGTGCATGCCAGGCGATATCTGATTTCACCAGTGAGATTATTAATTTGCAAGTTCATATACATTAAGTGATGGAAATCACCTCATCTGCCTGACTGCAAGGAAGAACACATTAAATATATTTAAATATACAGTTCTGTGTATAGTTATGGTACCTAGGACTCATGCACAGTTCTGTATATTGATTAAAGTCAGAAGGTTTTTGGGAAACAGAAATAAGAGGATTTAGCTTTGTACTAGCACAGAAGTTATAAGTGTTATTTGGTAACTGGGAAAACAAAATATACAGTACTCTCCAAAACACAGGCACTCTAGCTCTCTCTCTCTCTCTCTGTGCATGTGTGCGCGCCAAAGCCTTTTCACAAACTAGAGAAAATCGGCAGATTTGCACAATACTGTATTTCAGAATCTGGTAATATGGAGATAAGGTGCATATCAGCCATAACATGAATAATAAAAAAGTGAATTGAAGCTCAAAAAGAAACCTGGAGATACTGGAGACAGAAACACCATTGCTGGAAGCACTCAGCAGGCCGGGTAGCATCTGTGGAGAGAGAAAACCAGTTCATGCTTTGTCTTACAGAACAAACTGAAGAGCCAAATTAGTGCTCCCTGTTCCACAGGTTTTTCAGCAACAAGACAGGAACTGTTTCAGGTGAACAGTTACCCTTAAGTTAGTTTGTTCAGTAAATTAAGCTCTTGGAATGCACTGTGTTAAGTGAGGTTAACTCTGTCAAAATGTTGGTGAGGCATATTTGGCCAAACGGAACCTGCAGCAGGAGTAAGGGGGCAGGTGTAGGGGGGGGAGGGGGAGAAGAACATCCTTCACTAAACATCTTGACCAAATTTTAGGGCCAGGCTTTGTCCAAAGCGCACCCAAGCCCATTCTTCCTAGTAGGACTTCTTCAGTTCCGGCAAGGGTTTGAGTTCCTCCTGGACCTTGGCATGGACTCGAGGCAGTTCACAGTTCTTGTGGGTTCTACAGAAACCTTCGACTAATGTAAATGGGAAACGGTGCTGCCAACTTCACGTCCACCTGATCCTCCAACACAGAGACAGATCTATTAGATTATCAGTCTCATAGTTTCCAACTGGAATGTGTTTGGAACTAACAAAAGGAATGCAGTCCATTCCCTGACACCTCAGCATGCTGATAAGCAGCATCATACAACTAGGCAATAATTAGCAATACAAGTCAGGCACCATCTATAGAAATTAATGAACAGTCAACGTTTTGGGACGAGACCATTTTTCTCTCCTGAAGAATGGTCTCGGTCTGAAACACCAGCTGTTTATTTATTTCCATAGATGCTGCCTGACCTGCAGAGTTCCTCCTATGTGTATTGCTCTGGATTTCCAACTTCTGTAGAATCTCTCATGTTAATAATTTGCAATTACGACATGAAATCTGTCTGGTGGCAATGAGTAATCGTGGGGAAGAAATAACAATACAGTGTGCACAACAAGAGTGAATCCAAGCACAACTCAAATGCAGACAGTTCTTGCAGATCACGAGCAGGACTATTTTACTCAACATCTACGACAAGTATTCCCAACCTTTTTTATGCCACGGACCCCTACCATTAACCGAGGGTCCGTGGAGCCCAGGTTGGGAACCCCTGCCCTACACGATCCCACAAAGTCTAGGAGCAGCACTACTGGAAGCGATTGTTAGATTGCTGAATATTATCATCTAAGTGTTTTAAACCTGATCTATTCAGGACAGAAGCTATTCTCGCCGAGTGGAGTTTACCATCTTCTTGTGAACGTGTGAATTTCTCCTGGGTGCTCCTGCTTCTTCCCAGATCACCAAGACGTATAGGTTTGTATAACCTAAACACAAGAAATTCTGCAGATGCCGGAAATCTTGAGCGACACACACAAAATGCTGCAGGAGCCCAGCATTTATGGAGGGGAATAAACAGTCAACGTGTTAGTCTGAGACCCTAGATCAGGGGTTGGCAACGTTTACCACTGAAAGAGCCATATGGACCCATTTCCCACAGAAAAGAAAACACTGGGAGCCACAAAACCCGTTTGACATTTAAAATGAAATAACACTGCATACAACGGTTTTTTTTTGCCTTTATGCTATGTATAAACAAACTATAATGTGTTGCATTTATGAAATTGATGAACTCCTGCAGAGAAAACGAAATTACATTTCTGCATGCAACAAAAACATTTTGATCTCCGAAAAAAAGACGTTGGGTTGAAGGTTACTCCATAGTTAGCCTACCTTCGATCGAAAAATTAAAAGAAATCGCGCACTGGTGGGTGTCAGGCATTGGCAGTGGTGATGTATATTAATAGCGATAAAAAGCATGTTGTAGCGGTGTGCTACACGTAGCGCTAAAATAACGACACGGAGTAGTTAAACTGCAGTCAAAGATAACTTTATTCGAACTAAACAGCCTGGCTTTAAAGCCTCCCTCAACCCGCCCCCCCGTGGGCGCGGATGCTCCAAAAGACACGTACTCACAAACCCCCGTAGGCTATCTCCCTTAGCCGGAACGCTGGCTAATTGTGAGCCGGTTCGGATGTGCCAGGAAATGGGGTTGCCACAATTTTTTATTTAGATTGTACAAGATCACCATAATCTTCAAATTTCGAATTACATTTCAAAAACTAACAAACCACGGGGAGCCGCAGCACAGAGATGAAAGAGCTGCATGCGGCTCCGGAGCCGTGGGTTGCCGACCCCTGCCCTAGATTAACTGCACACCTCAATTATCCCCAGTATGCACATGAGTGGGAGAATCTGCGGAGAGCTTATGCCAATGTGGAGATAATAAAATGGGTAAGGACAGAATGTGCAAGGATCTAGTGCTTTCCCTGTGATAATATGGCATATAAACTTTTCTTGGGCTTCCAGCCTGGTCCAACAGTCAATTTTAACTGATGTTTCGATGACAGACTGCCACCTGCATCAGGGATAAAGCCGAAGCATGTCTAGTCTGGTGGTGTATATACTCAGCTCCCATCAGCTGTCCCTCCTGATTCAGGTTTCTGCTGTCCCACCTTGTATAAAATCATATTCCAGTTCTTACTTACAGCGAAACCTTCGCCTTAGTTGAAATTCTTATTCTCTAGTTTTATTTCAATGGCCCCCTTCACCAGGTCCCAAAAGCCACTGGCACGGCAGAGTAATTTTGTCAAAGTCAATCCTATGGCCATTGTGAACGCAATGTTCTGCTACCGCCAGATTCTCTGCGTATCCAAAATAGGTGCACCGCTGATGCTTCTTGAGGGTGTTTCCACATATCCTTATATTTCCATGGTTTTTGGAAGGATCACCAGGATAGACACCTTCCACAAACCCGTAAGGAAACTCAAATCACAGCTTATGTGGGTCAAAGGTGACCTGGGACTCAATGTTTACAGGATTCCCTGTGAACGCGGAGCAGCGTACATTGGCCAGACGGGAGGCGCAGTGGAAACCTGCATCAAAGAGCACAGGAAGTGTATTTGTTTGGGTTTCACAGAGAAATTGGCGGTCGCAGAACATTGCATTCGCATTGACCAAGGATTGACTTTGATGGCACAGAACTACTGTGCTGTGCCAATGGCTTTTGGGATCACCTAGTGAAGGAAGTCATTGAAATAAGACCAGAGTGTAGGAATCTCAAGAAAGATGAAGGTCTCGTTCCAAGTAAGAAGTGGTATAAGATTGTAAACAAGGTGGGAGAGTGGAAACCAGATTGTTGAGTACTAACAAGTGGAGGGATGGATGACGGGAGCTGACTGTATATACCTCCAGACGTGCCCAGGCATCACCCCTGATGAAGATGGCGGAGTTTGTCATCGAAATGTCGGTTAAAATTGATACCTGGACCCGGCTGGAAGCCAGAAAAGAGTTGATGTGGGTTTGGTGTGCTGAAGGGTTTGTTTAGTGCTGTATCTGCCTAAGACTTCAACCTCAGTGGTGGAAGAATGCCAGTTTTGGAGAAACACTGTCCTCTAGAGGTTATTGAAATGCAACACTTCGGCATGAAAAATCTCTCACTGTGCTGCATATGACAACTAATAATAAACCTCTGGTTGACTTTGTCATTGTATAAGTTCACCTTGAGGCTTTCTAGGATGAAATTACTTTGCTAAAAAATTGCATTTGTGAAGAGCATGTGATAGGAAGTCACTGAGGGGCACCTAACATTCTGTAAAACTGCAGCACATCTCCATCCCACACAGAAACAGCGCATTCCTGACTTCAGGAAACCAAGTGGAAGCAGGGCATAAAGATGGAAATGTGTGCGGAGAAGTGGCAGATGGAGTTCGGTTTGGATAAGTGAGAGGAGCTGCACATCCGGAGGTCAAACACAAGAGGGAAGTGTACGTAAGCAGCAGAACCCTTGGGAACATTGATGTGCAGAGGGATCTTGTGGTGCAAGTCCTGAGTTTGGCAACACAGGTGGTTGGGAAGGTCAGAAGGCAGACAGTGTACTTGCCTTCATAAGTTACAATGTTGAATATGAAAGTCGGGCAGTCATTTTGTAGCGACTTAGAGCTCCAGGCCACACCTGGCACATTGTGTGCACTTCTGTCACTGCATTACAGGAAGGACACGAAGGCTGCAGAGGGTGCAGAACAGATTCACCAGGATCAGCTATTAGGAGAGGTCGAACAAACTTGGGATGTTTTCTCCGGAGCATCAGAGGCTGAAGGACAACTTGACAGAAGTTTGTAAACCTGCGTGAGGTCTCGATAGGATAAATAGACAACACCTTTTTCACATTGTGGGGTATCAGGGACTGGAGATCACAAGGTGCGAGGTGGAAACTTTTAACAAGATTTATGAGAAAAGCTTTTTTTTAATGATAAAAACATCGAAGAGACTCATGATGCAGGAAATGGACAAATCTTTTTGACACTGGAATATCAATTAAATAAAAGCATGCACACAGAAGTGAGGTTCACTTTGCAGAGAGAGAACAGCTGGATGCACTTGGCTACGTTATCAGTCAGTAAGCAGTGCACTAAAAGAAATAGACCCATACATTACATTTCCTCTGCCTTCAGATTAATAAAACTGTAACAAAGCATCAGAAACAGCAGTTTGCTGCCTGGAGTTGTGGTGTGGACTCTCTGGGCACAGAGCTCAAAGAAAGCGACTCAACAGACTTTTAACATCATAGATCAGTGAGTTGTTTGCTATGTCTCCCCTCTCGCCGTGGTAAGTCGCATTACTGGGCGGACGTGCAGATTTTGGGGCACTGCGAATCTGTGTCTTTATTGACGCTTGCTGCATGCTTGAGTGCTCGGTGGGAGGGGGAGTTCTGGTGCTCTTTATGCTGGTGGGGGTGGGGGGAAGATCATTGCCTTGTGCATGGGAGGGGGAGCTGGGGGTGGCTTTGGGGTTCTAATGTTTAACTGTCATCTATTCTTTGAGGCACTGTGTTTTTGTGGATGTTTGTGAAGGAGAAGAATTTTAGGATGAATATTGTATTCATTTCTCTGACATTAAATGTACCCATTGAAAGCTATTGAACATTCAATTTCCCTTTAACAAACCATATTTATATAAACATGCTTTTACAGTAACATTCCATAACTAACTTGACAATACTAAAGATTCAGTCTTTTGGGTGGCGTTCTGTTTCTTTCAGGATAGTGTCTTTGCACCTGTGGAGTGGCATCAGGTTTGGCTGGTGACGTGTCAAAGACAACTTTCTCTGCTGCTGGTGTCACATTGCTGTTAGTGACATGGTCGTCATGCTAGGACTTCTTGTCTAGCCTCTAGGCTCCTTGCTGATCTACTTGGTAACTGGTTGGATTTCAGGAGAACCATGTGAGATCTCAGCTGCCTGTTCATGAGCAACATTTCAGATATCTGATTTGTCTTGGCATGAACAGGGTACTGATATACAAAAACATTAAGTTGACCACTTTGTGCTGTAGAGAAATGTCTTCCTTGTCCATCACTTCAATGGATTTCTTGAAGTTCTGGGCAAACCTGTCAGCTAACCCGTTCGTTGCTGGGTGGTGAGGAGCTGACTTGAAATGTCTGATGCCATTTTTCTTCATGAACAGTCAGAATTCTTCTGACAGGTATTGTGGTCTGTTGTCACTCACAATTTGTTCAGGTAAGCTATTTTGGTGAAGATAGGCCTCCGAGTGGAGACAGTCTTTCCTGAGGTCACTGGTATGACCTCTGGCCACCTTGAGTGAGATCCACAGCAATCAGAAACATGGACGGTCCAGCAACAACAATATGCTCTCTTTGGCATGGTGATGACAGCCACTCCCACAGTTGTAACAGTGCCCGTGGGTGTGCATTTTGAACTTTGTGGCACCCCAAACAGTCTTGGGTCAAGTCCTCAATCTGTCTATTTATTCCTGGCCATCACATGTAGCTTCGGGCAAGATGTATGTACTCTGATAGTAAATGTTATTTGAACTTTGAACTCTGAATGATGTTTCCAGTCAGTAAAGGCAGGTATTCGGAATGAATTGAACACCACATTATCAATCCCCCTCCATACTTCCAATGAGGTTGCAACTTACAGTTCCACATCCTTCTCTACATCAGGAATCTCGTGAACACCGTCACTCTGAACCCAGGTGTCCTTCATGCAGACTCTCTAACACAGTTTAGAGTGAACCACAACACGAGATCCACACATCAATGTCCTTCGATATACAGACAGTTGGCCTTGTCTCACTGAGAGCTCTGGAAACACAGCTTTAACCATGGCCAGTCTCGCATGGTGACGTCATAGACTTCTGACAATGTTGGGTCATTCCTTGTTTCTCTCTGTATTTCTGAATTTGTTACCGGCAGCTGGTCCACCAGTGCTGTGTGGAACACTTCTGCCGGGCGGCAGTATGAAAACTCTCTTCTTCAGCTGCCAGTAGTGGGAGACGTGACAAGCCATTAGCATTGCCGTGTTGTCTGATACCCTCGAACTCTATGTCATGGAGTGAGGTCCAAGGAACAGTGCCAAACATTGTAACTGGGTAGCAGTCACCACTGGAATTCCCTTCCTGGGATTGAAAATGGACACAAGGGGCTAGTGGTCTGTCACTAGTGTAAACTTTTTCCCATAGAGCTAGTGGTGCAACTTCTTTATTCCCCATAATAGACTAAAGACCTCTTGGTCAATCTGTGCGTAAGTGTGTTCTGTTCTCGTCAGTGATCTTGAAGCAATCGCAATTGGATGTTCAGATCCATCTTTAGTAATGTGTAACAAAATGGCACCAATGCCACAGGGGGTTCATCACATGCCAGTCTGATGCGCAGTAATGGTCATAACGGGTGAGCAGTTCATCTGCTGTTATTAATCTCTTTGTTTCCTTGAATGTTTTTTCACATTTTTCTGACCATGGTGGTAGTAGTTTACAGGGCCCAAGTATGACCTGAGTTGTGACACATTTTCCGGTTTGGGTGCCTGTACCACTGCTTCAGTCACTGCTTGTGACTTCTGTAAGCTGTGCTTGTCAATGACATGTCCACAACATGAGATTTAATTCTTGAAAAACTCACATGTCTCTCTCTTCGTGCAGACCATACTCACTCAGCCTGCTGAGCACTTCATTCTCTTCATTCTCGCCAGTGACAATGATGTCATCAGGGTAACATTGTGTTCCTGGGATGTGTCAGTGCACTCGGTCCATTGCTCTTCGCCAAGTTGCTGGAGCTGATGTGATGTCAAAGACGAGACAATTACACCGGAACAGTCCCTTGTGAGAGTTGATTGTGAGGAACTTCCTACTTAACTCCTCAATCTCCATTTGCAGATAGGATTGTGGCAAGTCACTCTTTGAAAACCTCTTCCCATCTGCCAAAGATGCAAAAGGGGGGTACTACACAGTACTAAACGCGGCACAGGGTTGATGCTCACTTTGAAGTCCCTGCATATGCAAACAGCTGCAGCCTCCCTTTCTTGAACGCAAGACAATGGTGTGGCCCAATCACTTCACTCAGCCTTGGAGAGAATGCCAGACATCTTCAGGCTCTGCCGTTCAGCATCCACTTTTGGACATAGTGTGTAAGACACTGGATGTGCTTTATGGAATCTTGGTGTTGCTGTTTCTCCAGTTCAATTCTGGCCTTCATGCCTTTGAGTTTACCAATCCCCTTCTCAAACACCTTCTCGTCAGCATCAAGCAGCTGTGACAGTCTCTGATTAGTGCTACCATCTGCGCTGCAGTTGCCTTTCGATAACATATTGAGAGCTTTGATTGTGTGCCAGTCTAGTTGGATTTTTTTTCTCAACCAATTATGTCTGAAAAGTGCTGGCCCTCTACTTTTCAGCACATAATGCTCAGATGTGATAGAGGCAGAGTGTTGAAGGGTGGTGGGGGGGTGGCTTTGCTAGTCAGGGAAAATATTACAGCAGTGCTTCAGCAGGACAAATTAGAGGGCTTGTCTACTGAGGCCATATGGGTGGAGCTGAGAAACAGAAAAGGTATGACCACATTAATAGGGTTGTGTTATAGACCACCCAATAGTCAGCGAGAATTGGAGGAGCAAATCTGCAGAGAGATTACAGACAACTACAGGAGACAGGAAGTTGTGATTGTAGGGGATTTTAATTTTCCACACATTGATTGGGACTCCCATACTGTTAAAGGTCTAGATGGGTTAGAGTTTGTGAAATGTGTTCGGGAAAGTTTTCTAAATCAATATATAGATGTACCAACTAGGGAAGATGCAATATTAGATCTCCTATTAGGAAAAGAGTTAGGGCAGGTGATGGAAGTGTGTGTAGGGGAACACTTTGGTTCCAGTGATCATAACGTCATTAGTTTCAACTTGATCATGGATAAAGATAGATATGGTTCTCCGGTTGAAGTTCTAAACTGGAAAAAGGCCAAATTTGAAGAAATGAGAAAGGATCTAAAAAGCGTAGATTGGGACAAGTTGTTCTCTGGCAAGGATGTGATTGGTAAGTGGGAGGCCTTCAAAGGAGAAATTTTGAGAGTGCAGAGTTTGTATGTTCCTGTCAGGGTTAAAGGAAAAATGAATAAGAATAAGGAACCTTGGTTCTCGAGGGATATTGGAACTCTGATAAAGAAGAAGGGAGAGATCTAAAACATGTATAGGCAACAGGGAGGAAATAAGATGCTTGAGGAGTATAAAAAGAGTAAGAAAATACTTAAGAAAGAAATCAGGAGGGCTAAAAGAAGACATGAGGTAGCTTTGGCAGTCAGGGTGAAGGATAATCCTAAGAGCTTCTACAGGTATATTAAGAGTAAAAGGATAGTAAGGGATAAAATTGGTCCTCTTGAAGATCAGAGTGGTCGGCTGTGTATGGAACCAAAAGAAATGGGAGAGATGTTAAATGGGTTTTTTGCATCTGTATTTACTAAGGAAACTGGAATGTAGTCTATGGAAACAAGGCAAACAAGTAGGGAGGTCATGGAACTTATACAGATTAAAGAGGAGGAGATGCTTGCTGTCTTGAGGCAAATCAGAGTTGATAAATCCCCAGGATCTTTCAGGGTATTCCCTTGGACCTTAAAGGAGACTACTGTTGAAATTGCAGGGGCCCTGGCAGACATATTTAAAATGTTGGTATCTACGGATGAGGTGCCAGAGGATTGGAGGATAGCTCATGTAGTTCTGTTGTTTAAAAAAGGCTCAAGAAGTAAGCTGGGCAATTATAGGCCGGTAAGTTTGACATCTGTAGTAGGTAAATTATTGGAAGGAGTACTAAGAGATAGGATCTACAAGTATTTGGATAGACAGGGATTTATTAGAAACAGTCAGCATGACTTTGTGTGGGGTAGGTCACGTTTAACCAATCTATTAAAGTTTTTCTAGGAAGTTACCAGGAAAGTGGATGAAGGGAAGGCAGTGGATGTTGTATACATGGACTTCAGTAAGGCCTTTGACAAGGTCCTGCATGGGAGGTTAGTTAGGAAGATTCATTCGCTAGATATACATGGTGAGGTAGTGAATTGGATTAGACATTGACTCAATGGGAGAAGCCAGAGAGTGGTAGTGGAGGATTGCTTCTCTGAGTGGAGGCCTGTGACTAGTGATGTGCCACAGGGATCAGCGCTGGGTCCATTGTTATTTGTCACCTATATCAATGATCTGGATGATAATGTGGCAAATTGGATCAGCAAATTTGCTGATGATACAAAGATTGGAGGTGTAGTGGAAAGTGAGGAAGGTTTTCAAAGCTTGCAGAGGGATTTGGACCAGTTGGAGGAATGGGCAGAAAAATGGCAGATGGAGTTTAATGCAGACAAGTGTGAGGTATTGCACTTCAGAAGGTCAAACCAAGGTAGAACATACAAGGTAAATGATAGGACACTGAGGAGTGCAGTAGAACAGAGGGATCTGGGAGTACAGGTACATAATTCCCTAAAAGTGGCGTCACAAGTAGATAGGGTTGTAAAGAAAGCTTTTCGTACATTGGCCTTTATAAATCAAAGTATTGAGTATGAGAATTGGAATGTAATGGTGAGGTTGTATAAGACATTGGTGAGACCAAATTTGGAGTACTGTGAGCAGTTTTGGTCACCTAATTACAGGAAGGATATTAATAAGGTTGAAAGAGTGCAGAGAAGGTTTACAGGGATGTTGCTGGGACTTGAGAAACTGAGTTACAGAGAAAGGTTGAATAGGTTAGGACTTTATTCCCTGGAGCGTAGGAGAATGAGGGGTGATTTGATAGAGGTGTATAAAATTATGATGGGTATAGATAGAGTGAATGTAAGCAGGCTTTTTCCACTGAGGCCAGGGGAGAAAAAAAAAGCAGAGGTCATGGGCTAAGGGTGAAGGGGGAAAAGTTTAAAGGGAACATTGGAGGGGCTTCTTCATACAGAGAGTGGTGAAAGTGTGGAATGAGCTGCCGGATGAAGTGGTAAATGCGGGCTCACTTTTAACATTTAAGAAAAACTTGGACAGGTACATGGATGAGAGGTGTATGGAGGGATATGGCCCAGGTGCAGGTCAGTGGGACTAGGCAGAAAAATGGTTCGGCACAGCCAAGAAGGGCTAAAAGGCCTGTTTCTGTGTTGTAATGTTCTATGGTTCTAACTGCTGTGTTTTACCTCCATACGCTGCATTTACTTTCAGTTTGCCTTCGAGACATTTTTTTGCTTGTGTGGGGATCTTCAGCTTCACTGTGGTCTTTTCTAATGGTAGCTTAGAAAATGGTCTGTTGTGGTCAATCTCGGAAATTGCAGACAAAGCTGACCCTGTATCCAGCTCCATTTTCAGCCTTACATCAGACACATCTGCTGAGATCCAATGATTTTGTGATCTGCAGTAATGCTATGCATTCTAGGCATGGCAGCTCACCTTTGTCAGACTCTGTGTTGTCTGATTCAGTTTCACATTCAGTCACTTTGTGCATTTGTTTAGTTTTCTGTTTAAAACTTGCACTTTGTGTGCATTTTCTCTTTGCTTGTACCTTTTGTCTGCTTTGCATGCTCTCTCTATGTGATCTTGTCTGCGGCACTTTCTGCAAACATTTTTCTTTTAACCAACAGTTATTTGCCACATCAATAACATTTTTGTCTTTTTGCCCCATTCAGCAACATTTTGTGTGATTCACATTCTATACTCTTTTTATGTACAGACAGTCCCCGGGTTACGTACGAGTTCCGTTCCTGAGTCCGTCTTTAATTTGGATTTGTACGTAAGTCGGAACAAGTAGATCCGGTATTATTTAGTGTCAGTTAGTCAAATGTTTGTCTTAGTATATAGTATATATTTTACCTTTCAATGCATATAAAACACTTAAGAAACGTAGGTATTTCAATAATTAAACCACTACGTTGCATAGTGATAATTGTAGTTTTCATCAGGGCAGGGCCTTTCACATGCTCCATTATTCTCACTTCATCCTTTAAAATTGGTCTGATTGTTAACTGACTGTAGCCTAGCGCTTTTCCAAATGCTCTCCAAATCACCCCTTTCCAGATGCTTTATTATTTCCACTTTATTTTCAATCACGATCGTTTCCCGTTAATGGAACAGAAACACTGCGGGCGGTGGGTCCCGAACTCCACTGGCTCCCGAGGTCAGCTGGGTCAGACCACAGCACTGAATTCCCCGGGTCCTAAACTGCACCACACTGAGACAGGTTAAATGGGACAAATGGAGGCTGTGCTGGGTTTGGGTATTTGATCCGCCACAATATTCCGTGTGGGAATTTAAACTGGAGGTGGCTGTGTTTTCTTTTTATGAGGTTGAGTTGTGAGCTCAAAATCAACTCAGCACGGCTGGTACGGGAGTCACCGGATCGACATCAACCCGACACAGGAGTGGTCTGTCACTGGATCAAACTCGCAAACCTCCATTCTCCAGCCCGGTGCTGATCTCACTGCGCCACCAGCCGACCGGAATGGGGGGGAGGTGAGGTGGAGTCAGGGTGAATCTTAATAAGAAAAGTTTAAGCCAAAATACAAAGTTAAACACTTAACACAGTGTCAACGGCAATGACTTAAAATGGCGGACGGCATCGCGATCTGACTTAAAATGGTGGATGGCGGTCTTCTTCCTCGGTTTGTAAGTATGAGTTGTCCGTAAGTCGGACGTTCGTAACTCGGGGCCTGCCTGTAGTTTTGACGCATCCTCTTCTGCTGTTTCCAACGATATTGCAATGGTCAGTGCCTGCTCAAAGGCTGGGTCTCTTTTAGACAGTGGCCTCTTTTGAGTGCTTTGATGGTGGATGCCACATACAAGCCTGTCCCTTAATGATCAGAAAGTCCACCTCCAAAGTCACAGTACTGGGGAAGTTTGCACGGTTCTGCAACGTATTCCCAAATGTTTTCATCCTTTCACTGGTTCCTTTTGTGAAATCTAAATCTATTACTACTGGTTTTGAGCTCAAGTAATTTTGTAAAATTGCAACAATTTCACCGAATAGCTTGCTTGCTGGCTTTTCAGGGGTTGCATAAGAGCTTGTATGATCTAGCACCCATTAAGCTAAGAAGCATAGAGGCTTCCTTTTCCTCATCCACATTACAATACAACTCATCCCTCTTGACATATGATTCCCATTCCCCACTTGCACTATCAAATTCATCAACTATCCCAACTAAGGCCATTGTCACGTTATTTTCACTTTTTCATTGGGCGAGAAGAAACTGATCCATACATTGCATCCTGAGTTCACTGAAGTTGGCAACAAGTGCTTGGGAAGGTCAGAAGGCATACAGTACACAGTTGGGATGTTGATGCACCATCAATAACTCACTCTGAGACGTAAGGCGAGATATCGGCTTTTATTGACTGGAAGAAGGAACCAGGAGTGAATGTCCATCATACTACGTCCTGGAGACTGAGGCCGAGCACCAGGCCTCAGATCGCCTTTATACCGGGGCCTATGGGAGGAGCCACAGGAGCAGTCAGCAGGGGTGTGTCCAGACAGGCACACGTAGTTCACCACAGATGTTGAATATGAAAGTCGGGCAGTCATTTTGTAGCGACTTAGAGCTCCAGGCCACACCTGGCACATTGTGTGCACTTCTGTCACTGCATTACAGGAAGGACACAAAGGCTTTGCAGAGGGTGCAGAACAGATTCACCAGGATCAGCTATTAGGAGAGGTCGAACAAACTTGGGATGTTTTCTCCGGAGCATCAGAGGCTGAAGGACAACTTGACAGAAGTTTATAAAACTGTGAGAGGAACATATACCTGACACCGGCAGATGGGAATAATTTTCATTGGAGTTATGGTTGTCATATCATTGGTTGAACTGCTCCTGTGTTATATTGTTCTATGTTCTAATGGGGAGCTCCCCCCAGTGGATGCAACACTAATGTACCAACCACACATACTCAGTGTGATCCCTTGCAGAGTTTTCGTAAGAGTCATAGAGCACAGAGAGAAGTTCTTCAGATCACCATGTCCATCAAGTGCCTCATTTACCAGCATTTGATCCTCGTCCTTCTAGGCCCACCCTCACAACTGGCCAGCCATTCGGCAGGGTAGATACTGATGATTCCTCAGCACCACAGTGCGTGGGCACTCTGACCAAGCCCCAGACCTTGTCTCGGTGTTTTTGATTAAGCAGCCATAATGGATCATGTTAAAGACTCCCCAGGAGCACAGGCTTTGATAGATGTGTTTGTGGTCACTATACATCCATGGGAAATCGATGAGATAAATTGTGACGTTCCTACTGCTTGAATGGCCACTAGTATGGACAAGTGATGTCCATTTATTTTGCATTATATTTTCATTTAATGATGGGGATTTAATTAGATCCAGAACTAAGCTACTAAACCTCCTGCTCCTTGTGCCAGTACTTAGAGCCAAGGAAATGGAATATAATTTTGTGTTTACAAATTCTTTATGTGCAAAAATTGATGTTTCATTGATATTATAATCTTCTACCTGATCAAATGAGAATGCTTGGCTGAGGAGATTTGCTGGGAGGAAAAATCATCTTTGTCTAATAAAGAACAAAAGGTGATGATCTCTGCACTAATATCATTGTCTGAAAATAAATAAGCTCTATATTCAGACTGGCATAGGACACGATAGTGGCTCACTCATCAGAAAATTAATGACTTTACACTTCTGTGGACATCAAGGCCAAGCCTGCTTGGGGTTTCCTACATTTTTCTTGTAATGTCCATACACGGAATGGCCAAGTACTGGCACAAGGAGCAGGAGGTTTAGTAGCTTAGTTCTGGATCTAATTAAATCCCCATCATTAAATGAAAATATTATGCAAAATAAATGGACATCAACCATCATTCACACTTTGAGTGAGGGTGAATGTAAGGGCTTCTCCTGACAGCGTGGGTGAGTGGTGTAACCTGGAAGGAGTTGATAGTGAAGAAACAGAAATTATGTGTCAAAAGCTACTGAGTAGCAATGTCTTTTATTCTTGCTACACAAACTTACCTTTGTATTGAACAGCTTCAAATTGGGACGTCCATTCTCCATGAACTCTGTCTGGAACAGACTGGTCTCTAACTGTGGTGTTCTACCAGATGTGGGATGGCTAGCAGTGGGTCAGGCTACAGGAGTAACTTCTCAGTCAGTAATTAGGTGATCAAACACTGACCGCCTGAGGAAAGACATCCGTATGCCTGTAGTGATGGACAATACAAGGCAGGGATCAGTGACCTGGGAGATGCAAATACCAAACCCCAATAACCAAACTCTGCAGTCTACCCCTTGAAGACTGGTCTTCTCTCAATACCATGCAACATATAAGGAGATCATTTGGCCCTTTTGCTTTCCCTGTAAAATATTCCTTCTACATTCCCATCAATTCCCCCTAAGTGCCATCAACTCACTGAAACATTAGAGGCAAGCTCCGCACAGACTGTGCTGGAGGTCAGCCAGCTGTGAGGTAGAGGGTCTACCACAAGGGCCACCTCTCACTTATCTTTCCAGACAGAGCAGTAATATACTGAGAACTATCATGGAGACAAGCAGAAACCCCATTCTCTCACGTGGGGACCTGATCCCGGTAGAATTCTAAACGCGGAGGTTCCGAACATAGACCGTCTCCATGGAAACGGGTCCATCAGCTGCTGTGTGAATGAAGTGTCAATCCCAGCTGGTAAGGCTGTCTTTTGTTACCTTAACAGGATTTTCTGCCTCTACACATTCTTTTGCACGAGTCTGGGGATTAACCCTGCCGTGTTCCAAGCCATGCCCCGAATGCCGCCCAACAAGCTGGACAATGCGCCGAGCAGTTACGTATTGCCTAAGAAGAGTGGGCGCAGGTTGAGGCCATTCTGAACTAGGGCCAGCATGGTCATGAAGCAGCTGGTGCAATGTTTTACTAGCTGTAAGATCAGATTCAATTCCCACTGCTGTCCGTAAGGAGTTTGCACTTTCCCTCTGTGACCCCATGGGCTCCCCCGGACTCTCCAGTTTCTTTGCAGGCATTCGAGTTAGGGGTAGTAGGCCGTGTGCTTGCTACGTTAGCATCGGAAGCATGGCGATATTTGCGGATTGCCCCCAGCACTTCCCCAATGTAAGCGAGGCATTTCACTATTTTTTGATGTATATGTGACAAATAAAGCTAACCTTTATCTGAACTGAAATGGGGAGACATTTCTTCAGCAGTGAATCTGTGAAACTCTCTACCGTAGCACTTAAAAACAGTAGCACATGGAGGGAGAGGGATTTGGTATTAGTGCATGTGGAAGACGTCTCTGGGGAGCTGGGCTGTGAGGGGATATGGGGAACTTGAAATAGATCTTTCAGGACTGTGACACCTGTGCACAAAAAAACCCATAAATCAGTAGACAATACACAATGATAATATTTATTTAAAGCCAGATTTTCCAGAAAAGAAGAAGACTCAAGACCATAAGACAAAGGAGCAGAAAACAGCCATTCGGCCCATCGAGTCTGCTCCACCATTTTATCATGAGCTGATCCATTCTCCCATTTAGTCCCACTCCTCTGCCTTCTCACCATAACCTTTGATGCCCTGACTACTCAGATACCTATTAGAAGGGACCCCTCCACTCCATCCGCCAAAAACAGAACTTCCCAGTTGTAATTCCAGTTCCCTTCCCCATTCCAATATGTCTGTCCAGGTGTCCTTGTGTGCCAAGATGAGACCTTCCTCAGGGTGGAGGAGAAACACGTTATATTCCATCTGGGTAGTCTCCAACCTGATGGCATGTACATTGATTTCTGCTTCTGTTAACTTTTTCTCTTCCCCCCCCTCTCCCAGTCTTCTGTTTCCCAGACTGGCCTTTTACCTCTTCTCACCTGCTTATCACGTCCCCTTGGGTCCCCACTCCTCTTCCATCAGATTCCTTCTCCTCCAGCACTTCTACCTTTCTACCTGGCTTCTCCTATCACCTTCTAGCTAGCCTCTCTTCCCCCCCCCCCACCACTCCTTACTCTAGCATCTTCCCCATCATTTTCAGTTTATTCATTTCCATATGACCTGCTAAGTTCCTCCAGCATTTTGTGTGTGTTGCAGTGAACTCCCTCGCCTACTTTCTTTATCCAGGAATGTCGGTGCAGGTCATCGCACACTCCAGCTTTGAGGTGACAAGTAACTTGGATAGGATGTGTGCAGTGGGGGAGCAGTGGCAGTTAATCTTCAACCGTTTTCTCAGCACAGCACAGAAATTCACCCATTTCCCTGCATATAAATAGTTTTGGCTAAGACTTCTTCAGAGCTTTGCCATTGCATCAGCTTACAGTGCCACTCAGTGCAAAGGGTCCTAACCTTGACCAACTTTTATCAGCTTGCTGCTGTCAAAGCCCTTTGGGCTGTTTTAAACGTCCGTGGGACTTTTCAAACAACAGGCCAATGTGATCATGGCTGATCATGTGGAACTGATAGTGCTCTAGAGGTGCAGTCGCTGATGGAATGCAAGTCTACAAGAGACCCTTAGAGTAAAATGACCACGTTTATAGCACAGCATCGTCAACCCTCCGCACTGCTGTTGCAAGACCTTGCAGTTCTCAGCACAACAAGTGCAATCTATGCAAGCCACATGCTTCCTGTTTTTGGGATCCAGGGAGAGGGTGGGGTCGATTATTGTATGGATGGATGTTGCAATGGTAAGGAGAATTGGGCAAGTGCCCACAAGGAGCCAGACTTTAACGTGCAGCTGAATGACACAAGGTGTGAGCTTTATCCACTGACTAGGGCCACAGCAAGCATTCTTTACTTTATTGTCACCAAACAATTGATTCTAGAGCGTCCAATCATCACAGTGATATTTGTTTCTGCGCTTCGCACTCCCTGAAGTACAAATCGAAGTAAATATAATAAAAATTTAAATTATAAATCATAATTAGAAAATAGAAAAGGGAAGGTAAAGCAGTGCAAGTCAGGTCTGGATATTTGGAAGGCACGGCCCAGATCCGGGTCAGGATCCGTTCAGCAGTCTTATCACATTTGGAAAGAAGCTGTTCCCAAATCTGGCCGTACGAATCTTCAAGCTCCTGAACCTTCTCCCGGAGGGAAGTGGGACAAAAAGTGTGTTGACTGGGTGGGTCGTCTCCTTGATTACCCTGGCAGCACTGCTCCGAAAGCGTGCGGTGTAAAGTGAGTCCAAGGATGGAAGATTGGTTTGTGTGATGTGCTGGCTTTGTGTGATGTGCTGGGTTGTGTGATGTGCTGGCTTTGTGTGATGTGCTGGCTTTGTGTGATGTGCTGGCTTTGTGCGATGTGCTGGCTTTGTGTGATGTGCTGGGTTTGTGCGATGTGCTGGGTTTGTGCCATGTGCTGGGGTTGTGCGATGTGCTGGGTTCGTGCGATGTGCTGGGGTTGTGCGATGTGCTGGCTTTGTGTGATGTGCTGGGTTTGTGTGATGTGCTGGGTTTGTGTGATGTGCTGGGTTTGTGTGATGTGCTGGGTTTGTGCGATGTGCTGGGTTTGTGCCATGTGCTGGGGTTGTGCGATGTGCTGGGTTCGTGCGATGTGCTGGGTTTGTGCTATGTGCTGGGGTTGTGTGACGCGCTGGCTTTGTGTCATGTGCTGGGTTTGTGTGATGAGCTGGGTTTGTGTGATGTGCTGGGTTTGTGTGATGTGCTGGGTTTGTGCGATGTGCTGGGTTTGTGTGATGTGCTGGCTTTGTGTCATGTGCTGGGTTTGTGTGATGAGCTGGGTTTGTGTGATGTGCTGGGTTTGTGTGATGTGCTGGGTTTGTGTGATGTGCTGGGTTTGTGTGATGTGCTGGCTTTGTGTGATGTGCTGGGTTTGTGTGATGTGCTGGCTTTGTGTGATGTGCTGGGTTTGTGCCATGTGCTGGGTTTGTGCGATGTGCTGGGTTTGTGTGATGTGCTGGGTTTGTGTGATGTGCTGGGTTTGTGTGATGTGCTGGGTTTGTGTGATGTGCTGGGTTTGTGTGATGTGCTGGGATTGTGTGATGTGCTGGGTTTGTGTGATGTGCTGGGTTCGTGTGATGTGCTGGGTTTGTGTCATGTGCTGGGTTTGTGCCATGTGCTGGGTTTGTGTGATGTGCTGGGTTTGTGTGATGTGCTGGGTTTGTGTGATGTGCTGGGTTTGTGTGATGTGCTGGCTTTGTGTGATGTGCTGGGTTTGTGTGATGTGCTGGCTTTGTGCGATGTGCTGGCTTTGTGTGATGTGCTGGGTTTGTGCGATGTGCTGGGTTTGTGCCATGTGCTGGCTTTGTGTGATGTGCTGGGTTTGTGTGATGTGCTGGGTTTGTGCCATGTGCTGGCTTTGTGCGATGTGCTGGGGTTGTGTGATGTGCTGGCTTTGTGTCATGTGCTGGGTTTGTGTGATGTGCTGGGTTTGTGTGATGTGCTGGGTTTGTGTGATGTGCTGGCTTTGTGTGATGTGCTGGCTTTGTGTGATGTGCTGGGTTTGTGCCATGTGCTGGCTTTGTGCGATGTGCTGGGGTTGTGTGATGTGCTGGCTTTGTGTCATGTGCTGGGTTTGTGTGATGTGCTGGGTTTGTGTGATGTGCTGGGTTTGTGTGATGTGCTGGCTTTGTGTGATGTGCTGGCTTTGTGCGATGTGCTGGGGTTGTGTGATGTGCTGGCTTTGTGTGATGTGCTGGGTTTGTGTGATGTGCTGGCTTTGTGCGATGTGCTGGGTTTGTGTGATGTGCTGGGATTGTGTGATGTGCTGGGTTTGTGTGATGTGCTGGGTTTGTGTGATGTGCTGGCTTTGTGTGATGTGCTGGCTTTGTGTGATGTGCTGTGTTTGTGTGATGTGCTGGGTTGAAGGATGGAAGATCGGTTTGTGTGATGTGCTGGGTTTGTGTGATGTGCTGGGTTCGTGCGATGTGCTGGGGTTGTGCGATGTGCTGGGTTCGTGCGATGTGCTGGGTTTGTGCGATGTGCTGGGTTTGTGCGATGTGCTGGGGTTGTGTGATGTGCTGGGTTCGTGCGATGTCCTGAGGTTGTGTGATGTGCTGGGTTCGTGCGATGTGCTGGCTTTGTGCGATGTCCTGAGGTTGTGTGATGTGCTGGGTTTGTGCGATGTCCTGAGGTTGTGTGATGTGCTGGGTTTGTGACATGTGCTGGGTTTGTGCGATGTCCTGAGGTTGTGTGATGTGCTGGGTTTGTGTGATGTGCTGGGTTTGTGTCATGTGCTGGGTTTGTGTGATGCGCTGGGGTTGTGTGATGTGCTGGGTTTGTGTGATGTGCTGGCTTTGTGTGATGTGCTGGCTTTGTGTGATGTGCTGGCTTTGTGTGATGTGCTGGCTTTGTGTGATGTGCTGGCTTTGTGTGATGTGCTGGGTTTGTGTGATGTGCTGGCTTTGTGTGATGTGCTGGCTTTGTGTGATGCGCTGGGGTTGTGTGATGTGCTGGGTTTGTGTGATGTGCTGGGTTTGTGTCATGTGCTGGGTTTGTGTGATGTGCTGGGTTTGTGTCATGTGCTGGGTTTGTGTGATGCGCTGGGGTTGTGTGATGTGCTGGGTTTGTGTGATGTGCTGGGTTTGTGTCATGTGCTGGGTTTGTGTGATGCGCTGGGGTTGTGTGATGTGCTGGGTTTGTGTGATGTGCTGGGTTTGTGTGATGTGCTGGCTTTGTGTGATGTGCTGGGTTTGTGTGATGTGCTGGGTTTGTGTGATGTGCTGGGTTTGTGTGATGTGCTGGGATTGTGTGATGTGCTGGGGTTGTGTGATGTGCTGGGATTGTGCGATGTGCTGGGTTTGTGTGATGTGCTGGGTTTGTGTGATGTGCTGGCTTTGTGTGATGTGCTGGGTTTGTGTGATGTGCTGGGTTTGTGTGATGTGCTGGCTTTGTGTGATGTGCTGGGTTTGTGTGATGTGCTGGCTTTGTGTGATGTGCTGGGTTTGTGTGATGTGCTGGGTTTGTGTGATGAGCTGGGTTGAAGGATGGAAGATCGGTTTGTGTGATGTGCTGGCTTTGTGTGATGTGCTGGCTTTGTGTGATGTGCTGGCTTTGTGTGATGCGCTGGGGTTGTGTGATGTGCTGGGTTCGTGTGATGTGCTGGGTTTGTGTGATGTGCTGGGTTTGTGTGATGTGCTGGGTTTGTGTCATGTGCTGGGTTTGTGTGATGCGCTGGGGTTGTGTGATGTGCTGGGTTTGTGTGATGTGCTGGCTTTGTGTGATGTGCTGGGTTCGTGTGATGTGCTGGGTTTGTGTGATGAGCTGGGTTGAAGGATGGAAGATCGGTTTGTGCGATGAGCTGGGTTTGTGTGAGGATGTGCTGGCTTTGTGTGATGTGCTGGGTTGAAGGATGGAAGATCGGTTTGTGCGATGTGCTGCCAGGAACCTCTCTGTGAATGTTTACAATGTGGAGGAAAAAAATGGAAAATGCCGGAAACACTCAGCTGGCATGCATGGAGAGAGAAAAGGGTTAAATCAGATTCTGTTCTCATGTCTGAACATTATCCATGTTTCCAGCACTTTTTGTTTTTATTTTGAGTTTCCAATGTCGGGATTTTTTTAATTTTCTCCTACTGTTCAGGGCAGCCTGCAGTGTCCGTGTCCATTTTGTCAGCTTCAGAGGGCTCAACAAGTAAATGAACTTTCCCCTCCGGTAGTATGGAGTTCACCTGATCTCCCGTACACAGCAAACCAGGAGATGCAGCGGCCATCAGCAGTGCTAAGGCCAGGAAACCAACAGTGCTCAAGAGACAGAGCAGTCCATGCACTCTTAAGGTTGTGTGAAGATCCCAGATCTCAGTGATTAAGAATGAAGAATTTTTAATTATTGTCGGACACTTACTCAGGATTAAGAACAAGGTGAATAAATGGCATGGATTCACTATTTTACAATGAATCTTACAAGGACGCTTCTCCGTAATTTCCACCACGTCCAATGGAATCCCGCCCCAACCACATCTTCCCCTCCCTCCCCAACCCCTCGCTTTCTGCTTTCCGCATGACTCCTTCGTCCATTTGTCCCTCCCGGTACTTATCCTTGTTAGCGGAACCAGTGCTACACCTGCCCCTACACCTCCTCCCTCACTACCATTCAGGGCCCTAAACAGACCTTCCAGATGAGGCAACTCTTCACCTGTGAGTCTGTTGAGGGCACCTACTGTATCCGGTGTCCCCAGTGTGGCCTCCTGTATATGGGCGAGCACTTAACTCCATTCGCCAGAGAAAGCAGGATCTCCCTGTGGGCCATCCAGTTCAATTCTACTTACCATTCCAACATGTCTGTCCACGGCCTCCTCTACTGCTGAGATGAGGCCACACTCAGGCTGGAAGAACAGCACCTTATATTCCATCTGGGTGTCCTCCAACCTGATGGCATGAACATCGATTTCCCGAATTTCAAGTGGTGCCCCTGCCTCACCCTTCCCCATTTCCATTCCCTCTCTCACCTCATCTCCTTACCTGCCTATCATCTGTCTCTGGTATCATCCGCCTTCCCTTTCTTCCACGATCTTCTACTTTCTCCTATCATATCCCCCTCCCCTTTCTCCAGCCCTTTATTTCTTTCACCCATCAGCTTCCCAGTTTTTTACTTCACCCTTCCCTCCCTCCCGGTTTCACCAGTCACCTACCTCCTTCCCCCTCCACCTTCTTGCTCTGACTTTTCATCTATTTCTCCAGTCCTGATGAAGGGTCTCGTCCCAAAATGTCGACTGTTTACTCTTTTCCATAGATGCTGCCTGGCCTGCTAAGTTCCTCCAGCATTTTGTGCGTGTTGCTCAGATTCCCAGCATCTGCAGATGTAACAGCCTGGAAAAGGTTTTACTGCTAACGTGATTGTCTTTCTGCAGAAGCAGGGTGTGGGTTATGGTTAGAGGTAACGGGTGCTTTGGAATGTGAGCCGTCAAATGAAGGGAGTGCGTTTTTGTGTGGAGTGCCTGACACTGGTGTGAGCTGGGACTTTTGTTCAGTGGGAGATGAAGAGAGAACCGGTCGTTGGATTTGACCCGGTGGGGGACCGTGGTTCGATGGAGCAACGTGCCAAGGGCTACTGAGGATCAGTGAATAGGTGTGGCTTTTGGAAGAGTTGAGCACCAACTCTCAAAGAGTTAACTATAATGGGCCCTTTTTGTTTCCTCTTTCTTTTCCGTACTAGCTCTTTAGTTAAGATGCACAAATATAATTCCTTTAATCGTATGTATTTCTGTTGTTTCCTGGCACTGAGTTGTAACAGGGTATAACAGGGTAGCAAATTGCCCAGCATCCACACAGACTGGGGTTTGGGGTGGGAGAGCACCTCGATCTCACGGGCTTGGCGGGACCGGAGTGTGTATTTCCCAGACTTACGCAGCCAAGGAAACCAGTTGGTTTTGTTGTGGGGGCCCGTCTGGGAACGATTTCATTCGATGCTGTGTGATTGCCCTGAGCATTGATCCACTGGGTAAAACTATTGTCCGGTAAAGAGATTACGCTAGATGGTTATGGACGCTGAAGGGGTTGAGCGGTGGTGTGGATACACGGGGTTACCGGTAACGAATACGTGTGTATTGAGTGGGGTAGACATTCCGATGAATTGTTAATTTGAACTTTAAGTACCAGTAAAGCTTTAGGAAGAGTTACCACATGAGGCTGAGCTTTGACAAGATGGTGGCCAAAGTCTTTGTTTTAGTTCAGACCAGTGGTGACGTAATGGCAGCGGAAATGCCTGGTACTATTGGGACCCTGGGAGTGGGGGGACCGTGGGCTGTCCATACTTTCCGGGAGGAAGGGAGTGTAGGCGGGGGTGCCGAATCAGAAGCTGAGTTCCCCCTACCGGGGGCAGAGACTTCAAAGACCGGGTGCTCTTGTTTCTGCGGAGCCGGGGGGGGGGGGGGGGTGGGGGGAGTGGTCTGATTTGGAAGGTTTAATGAGTCCTCCAGTGAGGGGTGAGCATTCTGAGTTGGAATCGGCCGCTACGTCCCTGGCAGATAGTCCTAGTTATCGTAGGCTCAGGACGTTCTCAGGAATAACCCCCACGCCCGACGGGGAAGAGGAGTGTGAGACTTGGGCGGAGCAGACCTCTCAGATGCTGGATGAGTGGCAGTGCCCCGATGATGTAAAGAGATAGTGATTGGTTGAAAGTTTGAGGGGGCCGGCTGATGATGTAGTGAGAACCATAAGGACACAAAGCCCTTTCGATACTTCTGCGGGCTACGTGCAGGCACTAGAAGTCCAGCAGAGCTCTCGATGGAATCTCGGAACATGTTTCAGGAGAAGGGGGAGAAACTTTCCGCCTACATTTTTTGGCTAGAGAGGCAGCTGAATTGTTTGCGGCTTAGAAAGTTCACTCAATTGGCTGAGGTGAATCAGTTAAGAATGGAGCAACCGGCAAAAGGACCAGATCGCTTGGGATCTCCGACTGTCTCGTAAGATGCGCCTCCCTCCCTCGTTTGTCGAGCTGATCAGAGAAATAAGAGAGGAGCAGAATGTGATGGAGACGTGGAAGGTAGTAGCCTCCTTTGCTGGTGACCCCTGGTAGTGGTATTGGAGCTCGTGAACAGTTGTACCGGCGGGTGTGCCACCCTGCATGACAAAGCGGACAGGGAGTCAGACCCCCCGAGAGAACGGACTAAGCAGAGGGCTTCCGGTGAACAGGTCCCATGAGAAGGGGAGTGACAGGTATTGCCTGCTATAACTGTGGGAAAAAGGGACATTTCAGGCCGGAGTGTGGAGGCCAGGAAAGCCTTTGAAGAGTGAGCCCAAGCGGAAACAGACGTCGGGAAACTTAGAAGAGACCCAGTGAGGGAAAGGGCTGGGGTCTCGTTCTTGGTAATATATCAATGTTATCAATACTAAAGCAAAATCCTCTATTCCTGAAGGCTTAGTAGGGCCAAACTCCAGTGTATTGCTACAGTTTGAGGGTATTTATGCTAGAGCTATACTTGACACAGGGTCAACAGGTCACTCTGCTGTACCGTTCATTTTACAACTGGTATTTGATGTATTTACCATTGACACCACTCAGTGCGCTAGAGATCTGGGGTCTTACTATGGGTGATGGCCACTTTTCACTGAAGCTGGAGTTTTCAGAGGCAGATATGGGAGTAGGTGAGGTCCTTCCGTGATGGTTTGTCCGGACCTAGTCAAGAAGGACGAGGCTTCAATTTTCGTGGGGACGAATACCCCTATTGTGAGGAAGCCAGTAGGAGCAAGTTGGAGAGAGCTTTCTGAAAACATCGTCCATTCACTCTATGTGCTGAGCTGTTTTTGACGAGGTGCGTGGGCGCACTGGGCTGGATGATGAGCATAAAGGAGGGACTGTGTGGTTCACCCAGTCGTGTCACGGCCTGGGGAAGTAGCGAGAGTGAAATTTCCCAGGATGTCTATGGCCGAGGCCCTCTTGATGGATGCTCTGGAAGATCACAAAGAGGAGTCAGGTTACTTCAAAGGTCCAATTTAATGTCAGAGAAATGTATACAATGTACATCCTGAAGTGCTTTTTCTTCACAACCATCCACAAAAACAGGGGAGTGCTCCAAAGAATGAACAACAGGTAAACATTAGAACCCCAAAGCCCCCCCCCAGCTCCCCCCCACACAGAAGCAGCAGCGAGCAACAATCCCTCCTCCCCCCGCAGCAAAAAAAAAGCATCGGCACCATCACCGAGGACTCAACGTGAGCAAAGCAATAGCAAAGAGACAGACTTGCAGTTATCCCAAAGACTTCACGTTTCACCCAGCATTCGACATACCACAGGCTCTCTCTCTCTTATAAGGGGAAAATAGTATCTCCATTTTCCCAGCGAGTGGGGAGACATAACAATGTTTACAATGTTAAAAAGTCCATTACATCGCTTTTATCGAGCTCTGTGCCTGAATATCGCAAAGATCTCGAGTCTTCGGGCCCACAGCAGAGACCCTGACTCCCCCCGATGACACACGGGCCCGAATTGCAGAAGCCCTCGGTTGTACAGGTGAACAGTGTGACAGTAAGTGTCAGAAACACTTTGTAGCAGGAGGGGTGCCAATGCCACCTCTTTCCA
This sequence comes from Hypanus sabinus, assembly GCF_030144855.1. Classification (NCBI taxonomy): domain Eukaryota; kingdom Metazoa; phylum Chordata; class Chondrichthyes; order Myliobatiformes; family Dasyatidae; genus Hypanus; species Hypanus sabinus. The sequence continues at coordinate 120,405,068 of NC_082707.1, forward strand.
GTGACAGTAATGTCTAGTGTCCCTGTGGGACAAGCGGGGAGAAACTCCTTGAAAAAGGGGAAGTTGATTTGTCGAGTCATTCAACTTTGGGGTCTCCCCAGTACCTGGAGGTTGGTAGGGAAGATATTGAAGCTGCAAGATGTTTTTTCTATTGACGAGTTTGATGTGGGTTGTTCCAAGAGCACTTGTCACACCATCCAGGTGACAGAGGGCACCCCCGTTCAGAGAAAGGTCACGGCGACTGGCCCCTGCAGAGGTGAAGGACGTTTGGCAGCATCTGCGGAAGTTGAAGGAAGCTGAGATCATCACTGAGTCCAGAAGCCCTTACACATCTCCAATAGTGGCGGCCGAAAAGAAGAATGGGAAGGTACGGTTGTGTGTGGACTATAGGACTCTGAACAGGCGTACTATCCCTCACCAGTATACGGTCCCGAGGACCGAAGACACGCTGGCCTGTCTGAGTGGTGTGAAGGGGTTCAGTCTGCTGGACCTGAGGAGTGGATATCCATGAGTGAGGCTGACAAAGAGAAGGTGGCATTCATATGTCCACTGGGATTCTTCCTGTTTGAAAGAAGCCTAGGGCATATCAGGAGCCCCTGCGACCTTCTAGCGTGTCATGAAGAAAATGGTGGGAAATATGAACTTGGTGTATCTGGATGACCTCAGTGTTTGGGTCCACCTTGGAGGAACATGAAGTGAGGCTACTGAAGGTGCTGGGCTGCCTGAAAGTTGAAGGGTTAAAACTCACCCTAGATAGGTACCAGTTCTGAAAGACGTCTGTCAGCTATGTTGGGCACATAGTCTCAGAGTTGGAGTAGCTACGGATCAGTTAAGATGGAGGCAGTGATCAGATGCCAAGGCCCCAGACTGTGAGTGCCTTGCGCTCGTTCCTTGGATTCTGTGGGTACTATCAGAGGTTCATGAAGGACTACACTAAAGTGAGTCGCACTTTAAATAAACTCCATTGTGGTTACCCTCCCTTGGGGAAGAAAGGGAGGAGGATGAAGGGAGAAGATGGTAAAGATAATTATAATAGTCTCATTCAGGTGTAAGAACTCTGAACTAAACACCAAGTTTAAACCGTGGTCAATGAGGCACGGTCGCAGTAAGATTAACCGTTTACTGTTCACTCTTCCACATTAACGTATGGTGAAAAGACGTTGCTTCTATGATATTTCTTAGTGCGTAGAATGATAACTTTTCTCGTGCTGATCCTGTACACACAAGCCCCCTCCTTCCCATTTCTCCAAATCGGTATTTTCCCCACAAGACGTGGCAAAACTGGGTGTGACGTCATCGCATGCCGCGATACCTCACAGCTAATGAATTTACTTTCAACAACCTTAACTTTAACTAGAAAATAATTACAAACAAATTACTAAAGCGAAAATGTAATAAAGCTAAATAAATGCCTTAAGGGCAACACACTCCCCGCCTGACCTTTGTAAAGTCACAATGAACATAATTCAAAACTTCAGTTTCTAAATCAGTCCTTAGGTAGAAGTAGAATGACTTCTGCAACTGGCCTTTGGTAAGTTTTCACATCACCTTGGTCAGAAGTTTTCAACTCAACCGTTCTGACATGTCCATCCCTACCAGGGAATGTGGCAGTGATTCTGGCCATTGGCCAGCTGTTTCGGGTGATTTGCTTGTCCCTGAGCAGGACTAAATCTCCAACTTGAAGATTCCTGCGAGATTCTGTCCACTTTTGTCTGTGTTGCAACAAAGGTAGATATTCATGTCTCCAACGGGACCAGAACTGATTTGCGAGAGCCTGAACCTGTCTCCATTGCTTTGTGTACAAATCCTTATCTGAGAAGTCCCCAGGTGGAGGGGGAGCTCCTGCCTTCTGTGTAAGGAGCATTAATGGTGAGAGTATGAAGGGGCTTTCCGGGTCAGAAGAGACAGGTAGGAATGGTCGTGCACTTATAATGGCTGTGACCTCTGCCATTAGTGTGCACAGTACTTCGTGGGTCAGTCGGGTGCACTGCTGCAGAAACATTGAATCAAGAATTCTTCTGGCGATACCAACCATCCGCTCCCATGAGCCTCCCATGTGAGAGGCGTGTGGTGTGTTGAACTCCCAGTTGCATCCCTGCTGACTGAGGTACCTTTGCACCGACTTGTCCATCCGCAGCTCCTTTAATGGTCCAACAAAGTTCGTGCCGCAATCAGACATTAACTGTTTTGCAGGGCCTCTTAGTGCAAAGAAGCACCTGAGAGCGTTAATACAGCTGGATGTATCCAAAGATTCGATGACTTCAATGTGTATCACTCTTGAATTCATGCAGCTAAACAAGATGGCCCACCACTTGCTGTCTGCTTGTCCTCCTCTAGTGCGTCTCGTAGTGATAGTCCAGGGACCAAATACATCGAGCCCCACATATGTAAAAGGAGGGCAGGCTTCAAGGCATTCTGGGGGGAGGTCCGCCATACGTTGAGCTTCCATCTTCCCTCGCAGTTTCCTGCAGGTTACACATTTATGAAGTACTGAATTGATCAGTGTTTTGTCTCCCAAGATCCACAGTCCCGCTGCCCTTATTGCTCCTTCCGTCAGGTGACGGCCCTGATGCCTTACCTGTTCATGGTGATGGCGAGTGAGCAGTAAGGACACATTGCTGTCTTTGGGCAGGATTACTGGACTCTTTTCTGCAGCTGAAAGGTGAGAGTGTATTAACCGGCCTCCAATACAAATGATATCATTCTTCAGGATCATGTTGAATTTCCTCAAAGGGCTGTCCTTTGGTATTGGTTTATTAGCTTGGAGAGCCGAAAACTCCCTTGCAAAAGCGGCTCTTTGAGTTGCTTTAAAGATGACGTCCTTTGCCTGGGCCAATTCGTCCGCAGTGCGAGGTAAGTTACATTTGTGCCATCCCCTACATTTACTATTTCGGGATGAATGTTTGTGTGATCTGGCCATGTGAATGAGGAACGCAAGTCCTCTCACTAAGGAATTCAAAGTGGAGAACCGCTGAAAGCGTTCGTTAGTACATATCGATTCTTCGAGGTAGGTGACTCCTGTTTGTATTTGCGGCCGAATTTCCGAGTCTCTTTCAGGTTCAATCAGCTCAAATGTCTCGCTCATTTGAGTTTTTTCCGTTGGTGGCTGATACAGGAAGGGGGGGATGTCCAGTGAACCAGGAAGTCTGAGCCAGGCGGGATGCAGGAAAGGATCTCGATGCGGATACGTTGAACTCTATTATGAACGTACACATAGAAACATTTTGATTCATTATAAATATAGCCAAGCACTACTTTGCTATCTGTGTAGAACTTGGTGTCGTCCAGCTCTAGGTCTAGCTCGTCCTGGATAAGATCTGCCATTTCCACAGCCAGGACAGCTGTGCACAGTTCAAGCCTTGGAATTGTCGGCTCGGACTGAGGAGTGAGCTTCGCCTTACCGGTTACAAATCCCACTTCAACTTGACCATCCTTCCCGACTACTTTCAAGTAAGCCACAGCACCGATGGCCTTGGTAGACGCATCCGAAAAAACACACAATTCTGTGTGCGCTGCCTCGGTGGGTGAGGTCGCAGTGTACCTATGTCGGATATGAAGCTGTTTTAGATCTTGAAGTGAATCTCTCCAAGCCTCCCACTTGCTTAGCTTGTCTTTTGGTAGGGGAGTATCCCAGTCAGAGAGCTCAGAGGTAAGTTCTCTGAGAAGGGCTCTTCCCTGGATCGTAACTGGTGCCAGTAGACCCAAGGGATCGAAGACACCGTTGACAGTGGAGAGAACTCCACGGCGGGTAAATGGCTTGATCACGGTCAGCACGGAGAACATGAATGTGTCAGTCATAATCTCCCAAAGGAGACCCAAACCCCTTTGTGTGGGTATGGTTTCTCCATCTAAATCTAGGTCTTTGATTGCCGGAGCACAGTCATCGTTTGGAAAGGTCTCCATTACTGCCTGACAGTTTGATGCGAAGACTGACTGTCCCAGTGTCTTGTCGGTTACCTTACTATACTTGTTGAAGCCTTGTCGTGCTTCCTTGATACACGTGAAGCTTGTGTGGGGTTGAAAAATTGATTGGTGGCTACTCTCTAGCACATTGGTCTTGAGTGTGTTAACTGTCGGTTTGTGTACATTGCCAAGGCACACCTCTCCTATCACCACCCAGCCCAGATCCAGGCGTTGGGCAAAGGGGCGTCGTCTGTTCCATTGACCTGCTGCCTGACCTTGTGCACCTGAAGAACGTCTCTTTCTAGTAGCAGGAGTATTTTTGCTTTTGGGTCCAGTTCTGGGATGTGCTTGGTAATGTGGTGGAGATGTGGCTGGTGTAGCACCGCACTTGGCGTCAGGATCTTGGTGCAGTTATTCAAAATTTCATTGCACTCTAAGAGCAGAGGGAGACAGGTGACAATTTTACCATCCAGTGACTCGAGCTGGAAGCCTTCTGCCTTCCTGCCATATGTTTCTACGCTGCCTGAGCAAGTTCTAGGGTAGTATGGGAACTGAATACTCTCTACGTTGAACAAGTCGAAGAACTCTGGTCTGACTAGTGAGCGATTGCTCTGGTCGTCCAGAATTACATAGGCTTTGATGGCCTTGTCTTTGGCTCCCTTAGGGTACCTTAGTGAGTCAAATCTTTGAGCAAGAATGGCTTGACTGACCTTGACCGTAAACTTTTGTGCAGCTCGAGCTGACAACAGTTGTCCTGGAGTGAGCCTCTCCCTCCCCGCCGTCCTGTTGTGGGGGTGAAGGAGCTTTGTTGGTTAGCGGTACCGGGCCGGGATGCATGGCCCCATCGTGATTAGTGCTATTACATTCCGAGCACTTCACGGAGATCGTACACTCTCTAGCAAGGTGAAAGGTAGAGGAACAGCATTTAAAACATATTTTTTTCTCCTTGAGAAGGGCCATTCTCTCGTCAAAGGGTTTTTTTCTAAATGTTCTGCATTTTTTGAGGGGGTGGGGTTTGTTGTGCAATGGACAATTCTTGCTAGGGTCATTGTTAGTTGTAGAGACTACAGTTTTACGCACCAAGACAGGTTTATTGATGTTAAAATTATTCAAAGTGGATTTAACTGGCTTGGTGTGAATTGTACTGCTACCTTGACTCATGAAGCTAGGGTCGTTTCGCTTCTTTGCCTCTTTGCACATAAACCTAGTGAAATACTTAAAGGGAGGAAATCGACCACGTTCTCTTCCTTGTACTCTGAGCCAACAGACACCCACCTTTCCTGCAGCCCAAATAGAAGTTTGTCCACGATTGGTCTAATTCCATATGAAGCATCTAGGTATGACAGGCCAGTTAAATAGCTGTCTTCTTTGGCGCCTTCAATTTCCATGAGTAGATCTCCGAGCTCTTTTAACTTAGTGTGGTCCTTGGCTGACACCTTAGGAAAGTTTTCCAGTCATCAAAATAGTGCCGTTTCAATAATTTCAGGGGTCGCATAGCACTCCCAAAGTCTCTCCCATGCTTTGCGTAAGGCTAGCTTGGGGTTGTTGATGTACACTGAACGTATGCGTCTCACCTGTTCGCATGATTCTTTTCCCAGTCATTTTGTCATAAAAACCAACTCTTGGATTGCATCGAGCTGGACTCTGTCGGTAGCATTAGTGAATGAGTACCATGCACGGTAATTTTCAGGCTTATCGTCAAACTGGTGTAGTCCTGAAGTGACGAGATCTCATCATGCTAAATACTGTGCCATGGGTTCAACTGCAAGTGGCATGCTGGCTGGGGGAATATGTCAGCGGGTATATGACCGAGGGTGTACGTTCGTTAGGGGATTTGCTGTTCTGAATTCAGCCTTTGCCTCTTCTCTCGCCAAATCTGGTAAGTTTGGCGTCGAGAAGTATTTGTCGTCAGCCCTTTCATTCTCGAGTTCGTCGCAAAGTTGCAAGGGTTAATGGTCTTCCTCAGATGGATGTGATGCAATTGGGCTTCTCTTTAACTCCTCATGCAATGGGACATTAGCATATAAATATGGAGAGGAGGAACGACTATTCAAGTCCATTTGAGATTGGACGTAGTTGCTTGTGCGTTCCAATCTGGTCCGTTCTGAAGTTAATTTTACTTCATCTAGAATGTGCATTTCTTCAGCGCTTTCTAATATCTCTGCTTCCACGCTGGCAGCTTCGGCTTCTCGGTGTAGCGTCAGCACTTCTAACTCTGCTTCTATCCTTACCCTTTCCAACTGGTTTTCAGCTTCTCTGGCGACCTTTTCCATTTTCAGTTTTGCTTCCTGTTCAGCGTATGATGCTCGCAACTTGGCGGTTTCTGCTTTAGCTCTTGCATGGGCAGCCTTATTTGTTGATACCCTACTGCTCCTGGCACTGGATGGCAACGACTTGACGCTGGATTGCGATGCCATCGTACCACTTGTTGAAACACCTGGTAATGCCACCTTTTCACTATAATATTCTCATTCAGGTGTAAGAACTCTGAACTAAACACCAAGTTTAAACTGACGACATTTACTGTTCACTCTTCCTCATTAACGTATGGTGAAAAGGCGTTGCTTCTGTGATGTTTCTTAGTGCATAGAATGATAACTTTTCTCACGCTGATCCTGTACACACAAGCCCCCTCCTTCCCGTTTCTCCAAACTGAAATTTTCCTCACAAGAAACGGCGAAACCAGGTGTGACATCATCGCATGCTGCGATATATCACAGACAACGAATTTACTTTAAACAACCTTAACTTTAACTAGAAAATGATAACAAACGAATTACTAAAGCGAAAATGTAATAAAGCTGAACAAGTGCCTTAAGGGCAACACAATTATCTTAGCCCTTCGGAGCCTTTTGGAGTGAGATGGATGCGAAATGTGAAGAGGTCTTTCAGATGCTGAAGAAGCTGCTGATGAAAGTGCCAGTGCTGGTGTTTACAGACCCCCAGATCCGTACGCATTGCAAACAGATGCTATCAGAGAGAGCTTAGGGGTATCCTGTATCAGGATCAGGGCGCAGGATTGAGACCTGTTGCGTTTGTCAGCCGGAGTCTGTCACCCTCTGAGTGAAAGCACGCCACACACAAGATGGTGTTGCTGGCATTGAAGTGGGCTGTGGTGAATAAGCTAAGCGACTATCTATATAGTGCCAAGTTTGAGGTGAGGATGGACAACAACTCATTAACTTATATACTAACCTCAGCGAGATTGGATGCCACAGGCCGTCGGTGGTTAGCGGTGTTGTCTGCCCATGATTTCAGTCTGAAGTCCGGCCAGAAAGCAGGAACATTGATGCTGATGCTTTGTCCCGATGTGTGCATGAAGGGCTGGACAGGGACAGAGAGTGGGAGAGTTCCTGCCCCTGGAGTCAAAGCCATGTTCCAGTTTTCAATTTTGGGGAAGGCAGAGCAAAGACAACGGCAGGATCGAGCAGTAGATCATTTGGGAGCTTCTGGTGGTGCCATTCCACAAACTTACTGCAACCTGACTGCTCTGAAGACAAAGCAGTTGCCAGGATTGATCCTGGGGAAGTGGCAGCCACTTAGTGAGATGACCCGTGCGTCAGTACCATTTGGTCAACAGTTGTGAAAGAGGACATGGCCCAATCGGACAAGATGAAATACCCTGAGGTGTCTCCATTAATGAGAAAATGGTCCAGATTGGAGTTGAGAAACCAGATTCTATACCGGATCAAGTTGCCTCCAAACCAGCGTCGGCATTCCCAGCTAGTTCTGCTTGAGAAGTATCGGGGGAATGCGTTGAAGTTACTGCATGATGATTCCGGTCATCTGGGAGTTGACAAGGCCTATAGGTTGGTCAGAGAGCAGTTCTACTGGCCCCGAATGAAGCTGGAGGTCAAAGAGTACTGCACATCGTGCATTTGATGTATAGGGAGGAAGACACCACCTACGAGGGTCACTCCATTATCCCACTTGCAGAATGTGGGGCCCCTTGACCTGGTAGGTATGGATTTCCTGTCAATAGGGCCTGATGCCAGCAACAGGGCGAATGTTCTGGTCATTACGGATCACTACACCAGACATGCACAAGCCTTCCCTACCAAGGATCACCATGGCCAAAGTGTTCTGGGAGAAGTATTTCATTTGTCGTGGCCTCCCCAGGTGGATACATAGTGATCAGGGATGGGATTTCCAGAGTACATGAGTTTCTGAGCGTGCTTGGAGTTGAGAAGTTGAGGACTATGCCTTATCACACGGGGCGATTCCCAGGCCGAGAGGTTTAATCCGGTCTTTGACATGTTCAGAAGCTTGGAGATCAGCAAAATGTACAAGTGGAATCAACATATTGGACACCTGGTTCACTGTTACACAGAATGAAGCTACTGGGTAATCGCATATTATCTGATGTTTGGGCGCAAAGCTTGGTTGCCTGTTGACCTCTGTTTTGGGACAGGCAGGGAAGATCTGCAACAGAAGACTTATCTGAAGTGTGTGTCTGATACGAGAAGGGAGCTACAAAAGGCTTATGAGCTAGCTGCGGTCGTGGCTGCCAAGCAGAATCAAGGAAATAAGAGGAGGTATGTTCAAAAGTTAGATTCTCTCAATTAATGTATGGAGACCGAGTCCGCATAAAGAATTTGGTGCTACCTGGGAAGCATAAATTAGCTGACCGCTGGCCAGTTATGCCCTATATAGTGGAGAGTCAGATGCCAAATGTACCAGATTTCCAGGAGAAACCAGAGGATAGAAATGGGCCTGTCAAGATTCTCCACTGGAACCACCTTCTACCGCTGGGACAAGAGGTACGTGTTGACCCAGAGCCTGACCTGGACCATACACCCGGTAAGAGGACTCTGCGGTAGTGTGGGGACCCACAGTGGGAAGGGTTAGACCGGACCCCACCCCTGGATGTGATACAGACTCGGAGGATGAGGTATGTGGTCTCTTTTGCCCTTCACAAACTCCCCAATAATTGATGAAGAGATTCCCAACCCTTCTCACGCTGAGGCAGGTGCAATCAGAAGACAGGCAGGTTTGTTGTTATAAAACGATGGGAGACTGGACTCTAAAGTAGCTGGGCATGAACCGAGCTCAGTCATGTGATGAGGGGACCTGAGTCATTGGGAGGCACGAGTAGTGGACAGGCCAGCGGTAGACAGCAACCAGGCCAGGGAGTGCCTGAAGCAGAAGAGGTAGATGATGGGGTTAGGAGGTCCCAAAGAGACAGGGAACTGGCCTGTGTCGCATCCGGGGAACAGTGTGTGGCACTGATCTCCTCGGTGAGCTATGTCACTGCCACTTACACCTGGGTTGGTCTATGTGCTTTGTATGAGGGGGTGACAAATTATCTCAACATCATGAGGACGTGGCTAATCTTGGTGGTGGGGGGGGGGGTAACACCCTGAGAAAAGTTTCACTGCAATGGTCTTCCTGTCGAAGCAGTGTTTGTTTGGAATATGGTTAGCGATACCGGCTGCTTTGGAGTGTGAGCTGCCCAATGAGGGGAGTGTGTTCTTGTGTTGTGTGAGCTGGGGATCTTGTTCAGTGGGAGAGGAAGAGGGAAGACACTGGGGAGAGCCAGTTGTAAGGATTTGACTCGGTAGGGGACCGGGACTCGATGCAGCAAAGTCTACTGAGGATCGGGGAATGTGACTTTTGGAAGAGTTCAGCTCCAACTGTGCACACTTGACTCTTTAATTATAATGGGGTCTTTATTGTTTTCTCTTTTCCGTACTAACCCTTTAGTTAAGATTCACAGACATAATTCCTTTAATCGTATGTATTTCTGTTGTTTCCTGGCACTGAGTTGTAACAGGGTATAACAGGGTAGCAAATTGCCCAGCATCCACACAGACTGGGGTTTGGGGTGGGAGAGCACCTCGATCTCACGGGCTTGGCGGGACCGGAGTGTGTATTTCCCAGACTTACGCAGCCAAGGAAACCAGGCAGGGTTCCCAGATTTTCTCATCATTGTATTACAATGGTGTGTGTGTGTGTGTGTGTGTGTGTGTGTGTGTGTGTGTGTGTCGGGGGGTGTGCACGGATAGTTTAGGGAGAAGTCTGACTCGAAGAACAGAACCAAATTCCTGACAAATACTGAGCCGGTGGATTTCTTCAAGGCCAGTAAGAAAAGTCAGAACAAGATTGCTCTACCCTGTGTTAATCCGCTCCAGACTCCACAACACGTTTGACTTTCAGCTGTCTTGTAAGTTCAGGGTAATTGAGAAGGGCAATAAACGACAGCATTGCCAACGATATCCCAGTACCCTGAATAAAATACATCTGAGTATCTGTTATCATGGCTGCAGCATAGATATCCAGCAGAAGCTAAACTTGTGTTTAACTTACAATCACAGGTGACTTCAGGCTCTTGCCTGCTGTAAACTTGTGCAATATCAGCAGCCAATTGTGGGTCACGTTCATCGGCCCCTCGGCAGAAGTACCAAGAAGACCCAAGGAAGAGTTCACAATTACAGAAGGATAGGGCCTGAAACATTTACTGCCCAGCCTGTGGGACGCTGCCAATTGTTTTCAGGTTTCTAACATGCGCAGTTTGTAAAAATTTCCTTCGAGTGCAGACTCGCTTCCTGTCGGAGTCGGGCCAGTTGCATGACTCCTTTGTGGCTGATCAGTGCGGCGGGGCAGGACTACCTTGTACGTATTCCCCTTCTCCTCAGCCGTTCCACAGAGAGAAGCAAGCAACGAGCAGGAGGTGCAATAGCCACTGGCCATCAGAGGAAAGGCATGCTGTGTTACTGTAGCTGTGTCTGTATAACACCATCTTAGATATTAAGGGAACAGAGTTTTGGAGAGTGTTTTGTGAGGAGACATGTAGCGTGAATGGGCTGAGGTCAGGAAAGGGAAGCTCGTGCCTTGATTCCAACAAGGGGGTCAGGTAAAGATCCATGATAGAGGAGAGGGTGCCAGGCTGAGAGCTGTACTTATCCAATCACATCCGCCAGTTGAGTCAGAAAATAAAGGAACCCCTATCCAAATCTCTCAGTGCTGATTCAAGGCCACAAATACTTCCTCTTGGAAGCAAACTGTTCCCTCTGTCAATGGAAATATTGAGGAAGCATTGGCCTGGAGGCAGCCTAGCGTTCCAGAAAATGTGGCCACCACATACCTCCAAAGATCTGGGTTCAGTTCTCACCTCCGGTGCTGTCAGGGTTGAGTTTTCATGTTCTCCCACTGACTGTTGGGAGTCCTGACTCAAAGTCACACAGGTAGATAAGTTAAATAGACACTATCGGTTGTCCTAGTGTGAAGATGGTTGGTAGAATCTGCCAATGGAATAGGTTACCAGGAAAATGAATGGGGGGGGGTGGGCATATGGAATTACCATGTGAACTGGCATGGACCTAATGAGCCAAATAGCCTCCTCTGTCACAAGAAAACTTGGCAGCTGAGGGAATAAGTTTCTGCCCCCATTGAGTTATGTTTCCCATCGTTCAGAGACCTGAGCATACAGTAATGTTGCTCAAAAGGGCATTGGTTTGGATGTGAAAAAGCAGACATCCGTGTTCCAGGCTTAGCAGGGTTCTGAAGATCATGTAAAAAGCTGCTGAGACTGAATGTTCCGCCTGGTACTCTGCCCATTTGGCAGCACAGGCACCAACACTCTTGTGCTCTCTCAGGATATCAGAACTCTCCCATGACCCGTGTTTTTCAGACGCTACACTCCACAGTGCAACCAAAACTGCTTCCCAGACTTCAGGACCACCGGTTGGAGATAAGATGGCTACCCCAAAAGGACTGCTTCATAGTGCTTGACCTCTGAAACACCAACAAAAATCGCAATGAGGCACCAGTGACATATAGATTACAGAATTTTCTTCTGCCACCTATTATGTTAAAGTTTCTGTAGCTCGATTAGTGCAACTGATTCCAAGCGAAATCACTTAAGTTAGTTAACAACCCAATTTATGGTGTTCACTCCCAGTACTTTATGGTCTCCAAGGGAAAAACAAAGAGATTTAATTTGTATTTATGCAAAGACCTCATCATGTAGTTCACAGGGAGAAATAAAGTACGCTCCAGTCTGAGAGCCAATGACCATACGTATTGCTGAGAATTGTCAAGGGATTATGATAAACCATTGGGATGTTTTATCAAAGGCTTAAGTTGTTTCAAATATATACAGCAGAGAAAATGATGGGAGTTATAAATGCTGGGCAATCAGATTTGTTTATGTACTGCTCTAATGCAAAGTTAGTACAGTCACAAGAAGTCAAACGTCTATGCAATAGACTTCTGTAATGCCACGCAGTTAATTACCTGAACAGGTGTAGGCAAATACAAAACCATTTTGCACAGATATGTCTTCATGGCCTTTGGATTTAAGAGCCTCAAGTAAATCCAAATAGAACCCAAACAGCTTTTCTTGTAATTTAATTTTCTAGCAAGGTCTTCCTAATCTTTAATTCAGTGGCTCATCCAATAAAGTTAAATAACCTTAAACACGTTGGCAGCTACTTGCCTTTTTAAGCAGGGATTTGTGGACATGCAAAGCAAGTTTTTATTGGTCTTTTGCACTTCTAACTGCTCTATCATCTATAGTATATCTTCTTGCTTATTAGTATTAACTTGCACTTCTCTGCAACACCAGTGCAGCCATCGATGTAGTGGGAGGAGAGTTGGGATGAGGCGCTGAATAGATTTGGAGCAAGGACTGTTCCATGTAGCTAATAAAAATCACGGGCGTAGCTGAGACCCAAGAGGGTGCCTGTGGCGACACCTTTGATTTGTAGAGAGAAAGGAATGAAAATGGATGTTTTTCAGGAGCAATTAACTTTCAGTTTATACATTTTTCTTCATCAATAGGACACTTAATTCCCTTTGCACTATACTTGGGTTAGGGTTTCTCTGCAATCATTAACCTTGGTTATTGTATTTGTAAACTACCTATACCTTCTTCCTGAAAAAGGTCAATTTATCTTGACCTATGAGTGTGTAGAGAATAAGATTTCTGTTGTAAGCGATATTCTTGACAAGTCTGCATCTCAACACCTATTGATGTAAAATTGCATAATCAAAACTTACTCCCAAAATGATTGAAAAACTGATGACCTGTAGCAATAGATTTCTGAAGATATTTATTTTGTTCAATTAAGTAACAAAAACTACCTGTAGAACCAACCAATGACTTATCAGTTGCTATGCTGTAATTGGTTATGGATTCACTTGGTAAGAATTTGTTGGGTCATTAAGAGCTCAATGTAGACCTTAAGAAAATCACTCATGGATTTCCATTTCAATTCAAATGAATTGGGCTCAGATTACCGAACTCATCAGTCTTGCTACTACTAGAGATTGTGAGTAGTTTTCATTCATATCACATTCCATGTGAATAACATATGAATCAGCCATTCACGTAACATTTCAGAAGGAGCCTCTTCTCTCTAGTACCGGGATCAAATTAGTCACATTTCAGAGATAAACCCCAAGACACATTTACATTTTGCGCCTGCTACTTAACAATAATGCTCTCACCCACCTGATGGAACTTGTTCTTACCTGAACCTTTCTCTTTTGATTTATCTCACTGCCTGCAAATCAAAGGTGTAGCCTTGGGCACTTGCATTGGGCCGCCACTCAGCCTGTCTTTCATTGGCTACATGGAAAAGTCCAAGATCCAAATGTTCAGCTGCTTCTCCACTACGTTGATGACTGCATCGGTGCAGCTTCCTGCACTTGTGCAGAACGCAACAATTTTATCAACTTTGCTGCTATCTTCTACCCTGCCCTCAAATTTATTTGTACTATTTCCATCACATCTCTCCCCTCTCAGGATTTTTCAATCATACAAGATGAGCTAGCCACTAATATTTACTATAAACCCACTGACTCATCTCTACCCAGACATCCTCCTACCCCGCCTCTTTAAGAACGGCATCAGAACATAAGATATAGCAGTAGTATTATGCCATTTGGCCAAATGAGTCTGCTCTACCACTTAGTCACAGCTGATTTATTTTCCCTCTCAACCCCATTCTCCTGCCTTCTTTCTGTAACCTTATACACCATCATTTATCAGGAACCTATCACCTCCTTCTTTAAATATACCCAATGACTTGTTCTTTGTAGTCATCTGTGAACTCTACAGATTCACCATCCTCTGGCTAAAGAAATTTCTCCTAATCTTGGTTCTAAAGGGACATTTTTCTATTCAGAGGCTGTGCCCTCTGGTCCTAGACTCTCCCACTAAGACCCTTGTCAACATCAACACATCCTTTCTTAGATTAAGGATCCCAAAACCACTCACAATACCCCAAATGCAGTCTGCTTAATGCCTTACGAAGTCTAGCACAACATCTTTGCTTTTATATTCCAGAGCTCTGGAAGTGAATGCTAAAATTGCATTTTCCTTCCTTACTACTAACTCAACCTGCAAATTAACCATTAGGGATTTTCAAGTCCCTTTGCACCTCCTAGTTCTGAATTTGTCCACACCTTTATCCCTTTTTGCAAAAGCACATGACCCTTCACTTCCTTACTCTGTATTCCATCTGTCAATCCTTTACTCATTCTCCTAATCTGTCCTCCTGCAGACTTCCTGCTTCCTCAGTATTACCTGCTCCTCCATCTATCTTTTTATCTTCTACAGTCTTGGCCACAAATCCATCAATTCCATCATTGGGGTCCAGATCATTAGTTCATAGCAGGAAAAGTAGTGAATCCAACAGCAACCACTGCAGAACACCTCCATTCACTGGTAGCCAAATCAAAAAGGCCCTCTTTATTCCCACTCTTTGCCTTCTGCCCGTCAGTCAGTCTTCTGCCCATGGTAGTCTGTCCTGTAATAACACAGGCTCTTGTTTAGCAGCCTCATATGTCTCCAAGTATCCCGGCAGCTCATCTTTAACGATGGACTCTAACATCATGCCGACAACTGTCTCCTGTCCTTTTTAAAAAATGGAGTGGCTTATGCAATTTTCTCACTCTCTGGAAACATTCTAGTATCTAGTCATTCTTAAAAGATCATTAATAATGACTCCATAATTCCTTCAGCCATCTCTTTCAGAACCCTGAGGTGTGGTTCACCTGGACCAGGTGACTCACCCACCTTCAGACCTTTCAGCTCCCCAAGCACCTTCTCCTCAGTAACAGCGACTACACTCTGTTCTGGCACGCTGTTGGCGTCTTCTCAAAACACTCCTGGAGCTCGTGCGCCATTTCTTTGTTTCTCATTACTACCTCTCTAGCATCATTGTCCGGCAATCTGATATCCACTCTTGCCTCTCTCCTACTTTTCATATATCTAAAAATAAATCTTCTGCTATCCTCTTTGATATTATTGACTAGTTTACATACATCTTTTAGTTTTTTCTCTCTTTATTGCTTTTATGGTTGCCGTCTGTTGGTATTCAAAGGCTTCCCAATCCTCAGGCTTGCTGCTAATTTTTGCTATATTATACGGCCTGTCATTTGCATTTATGCTGTCTTTGACTTCCCTTGTCAGGCACAGCTGCCTCTTCCTCCCTTTAGAATGATTCTTCTTTGGGATGAACAAATCCCGTATTTTCTGAATTATTCCGAGAAACTCCAGTCATTGGTGCTCGAATCCCTGCTAGTGCCCCCTTCTAATAAACTTTGGCCAGCTCCTCCCTCTTGCCTCTGTAATTCCCTTTACTCCACTGTAATACTGATATATCTTACTTTATCTTCTAGCTCTCAAACTGCAGGGTGATTTCTATTATGATCAGGGTTCCTTTACCTTAAGGTCCCAAATCAGATATGGGCCATTACACATCACCCATGATAGGATTTGCTTCCGTCGCGGGCTGGACAACAGGCTGCCCTAAAAGGGCATTTCTTTTTCTTGGGATTGAGCATCAACGTGATTTCCCCAGTCTACTTGTATATTGAAATCCCCTTCGACCACCATAAACCTGCCCTTTTGACACGCCTTTTCTATCTCCTGTTATAATTTGTACTCCTATCCTGGCTCCTTTTCAAAAGTCCTACATATAAAACTCCTATCCACATCTTTTTACCCTTGCAGTTTCTTAACTCTGCTCACGGGGATTCTTCTGATCCTATGTCACTTCTAGGGATTTGATTCCATTCTTTTACCAACAATATCATTCTGCCCACTCACCTGTCCTTGGATATTAAGCTGCCAGCTGTGATCTTCTTTCAGCTATGACTCAATGATGCCCACGAGAACATTATGGTGCCATGTAAGTTGTGTGACGCTTGGGGCATGCCCGACTGTTCTGTAAAGAGTCTGCACTTCCTCCCCATGGAATCTGTGGTTTCCCCAGTTGATCCGGTTTCCTCCCACAGTCCAAAGATGTACTGGGTAGGTTAACTGGCCATTGTAAATTGTCCTGTGATTAGGTTAGGTGTTTGCTGGGGCAGCCCGGCTCAAAGGACCAAAAGGCCTCTTCTGCGCCATATTGCCAAATAAATCAATAAAACCTGGTATTCCTCTCAGATTTCCCATCTCCAGTGCACCCTATCTCAAGGTGGGGCTTTCCATTAGCTTACCGTCTGCTGTACCTGGAGACCTCATCCTGTACTACTGCTCTCCCCCCACCGTCCCAGACTGAACAGGGGTGGACTTCCCTTAGTTACTAACCTTATACCCTATCAGCCCCGCATATCATACTTAACCACCTCCATCAGCTCTAATGGTATCCTGTCGCCATATTTTCCCCTCCCCACCTCTTTCGGATTTCTGTACTGACTGCCTCCAGCAAATTTTGGTTTACTTAACTGTCCCCCCTCCCACCCCATTCCCCTGGAACGGGAGGAAGCTCCATACTTGTCCTTTCATTTCTTCATTCACCAGCACCCGGGGGGCTCAGCAGCCCTGCCAGATATGGAGAGATTCACAGGCTTGAGTCTTTAGCGTACACACTCCGAATCACAGAACTTGGTGATTTGCTGACAAGAGTCGGTCAGCTGACTCATGTCCTACTGGGATGCATTTCTATTTGGTTCCTATTTCAGGTCGAACTTGGCAGAGAACCCGTGACATCAATGTTAATTATAGGACAAAGGTTTAGGAAGGAAAGGGAAAACGAAGCTTTAAAAAAAAACTTCATGATAATTTTAAGTATTTTTAACCTTATTTCTTTAAACAGATAGAGCATCTTTTAATTACTTATTTCATTTTTAACAGCTGTGAAATGCCACTGGGATTTTGCTCCTGCATGCATCCATCTGGACTCCAGAGGAGGCATATGGTGTCCCCCCCTCACTTTGTTCAGGCAGCTGTGGAGTGGAAGCGTCTGTGCTGGTGGTTCCAGACAGGGGGGCTGGGGCAACATCATCTGTCCTGATGGAACTTCCAGGTGGAGACATGTGACATCTCAAGAGTTGCTGAATTTCCACTTCCCATTCTACACAGTCATCTAGACCATAATCAACTGTAATTCTGTGGAAATTCCTATTATATCTAGTAGCTGTTAAAGGCATCCCTAATTTAATATTTAATGTATCCCTCAAATTTGATTCTTGATCTGTCCTCAGTCAACCTCACCTTGAACAGCAAATTGAACTTGGGTAAATGCCTAAATTGAGGACTGCAAGAGTAAAAGGCATATCAGTGGTTCTTTACAGAAAATTGTTTATGTATACTGTAGATAAGATTTTTTTCTTAAGATTATGAACATCTCTACAGTGGAGCTCTTGACCTGGACTCTCAAATGGAAGACACAGCAACATATTTAACTTGCAGGCCATCTAGAATGCTCTGAAGTTACCTTCTAAAATTCTTCATACTTCACTTAACAACCAGAGACCAAAATGAGTGAACTGGAGTGAAAGGTAGGAATGAAAGCAGAACATCAGGTAAGGCATTACATTCTGATTCTCTTTCTGGTACACTAAAACCTTTGATGCTGAAATATTTGTAACCATTTTGGTTTTGCATATGTATATTTGCAAATATAAATATGCAAGATTTACCATAATAATGACTTGTTTTGTAAATCAACTGAAACAGTAAATTTTATTATCAGAGTACGTATGTGTCACCAAATACAACCCTGAGATTCTTTTTCCTGCAGACATACTCAGCAAGTCTATAGAGTAGCAACTATAACTGGATCAATGAAAGAGATCAAGTAGAGCAAAGAAGACTACAAACTGTACAAATGCAAATATAAAAAAGTAGCAATGAATTACGAGAACATGAAATAACAAGGTAAAGAGTCCTTAAAGTGAGATAATTGGTTGTGGGAACGTCTCAGTGTAGTTATCCTCTCTTGTTCAAGAGCCTGATGGTTGAGGGGTAGTAACTGTTCATGAACCTGGTGGTGTGAGTCCTGAGGCACTTGTACCTTCTACCTGATGGCAGCAAAGAGAAAAGAGCTTGGCCTGGGTGGTGAGGATCTTTGATGATGGATGCTGCTTTCCTCTGGCAATGTTTCATGTGGATGTGCTCAGTGGTGTGAGGGCTTTATCTGTGATATTCTGGGCCAAACCCATTACCTTTTGTAGGATTTTCCAGTGTTTCCATAGCAGGCCATAATGCAACCAGTCAGCACACTTTCCATTACACACCTACAGAAGTCTGTCAAAGTTTTTGATATCATGCCGAATCTCTGCAGGAAGCAGAGGCGCTGTTGTGCTTTCTTTGCAGTTATGATGGGTCCAGGACACTTGCTCTGAGGGGATAACACCCAGGAGTTTAAGGTTGTTGACCCTCTCCACCTCCGATCCTCTGATGAGAACTGGCTCATGGACCTCTGGTTTCCCTCTCCTGAAGTCCACAACCAGTTCCTTGGTCTTCTTGACATTGAGTAAGAGGTTGTTGTTATTACACCATTCAGCCAGATCATCAATCCCCCTCCTGTACACTGATCCAACACCAACTTTGATATGGGCCACAACTATGGAGTTATCAGCAAACTTAAACATGGTGTGGGAGCCGTACAGCTATGCTGATGTCAGTTTATTCTGATACAAACTGCCGTTGTCAACTTCTCCCTGCACAAAGAAACAAATTAAATCCAGTAAGGATAAATGAGGAAAGATCTATTAAAATACAACAATCTTTATAGAAACTTAAGCTTTGCAAAACTGCACAAGAATGCAATGTAGAGGGAATGGAAAGCCAGTGGAAGAGGTACGTACAGTTCTGAGCAAAAGTCCGGCCAGAGTGCCTAAGATTTTTTGGTATTTTTCAAGGTGGAACAGAAAACAAGGTTGTAAATCTTGCCAAAGCAAATACTGCGAGTCTTGACAATTACCACAGATTCTTAATGAATATTGTCCTTGCCCACCTATCTTTACCTCAAGAAACTATCACATCTTCCATGATCAATTACTGTTTCTTTGTTTGTGCAATACACTATACTAAGACCATCAGATATAGGAGAAGAATTAGGCCATTTGGCTCATCGAGTCTGCTCCGCCATTCAATCCTGGGCTGATCCAATTCTTCCAGTCATCCCCACTCCCCTGCTTTTACTCCATACCCTTTGATGCTCTGGCTAATCAAGAATCTATCTATCTCTGCCTTAAGTACACCAATGACTTGGCCTCCACAGCACTCGTGGCAACAAACTCCACAGATTCACCACCCTCTGACTAAAGTAATTTCTCCACATCTCAGTTCTAAAAAGATGTCCTTCAATCCTGAAGTTGCGCCCTCTTGTCCTAGAATCCCCTACCATGGGAAATAACTTCGTCATATCTAATCTGTTCAGACCTTTTAACACTCAGAATGTTCCTATGAGATCTCCCCTCATTCTCCTGAACTCCAAGGAATACAGCCCAAGAGCTGCCAGACGTTCCTCACACGGTAACCCTTTCATGCCTGGAATCATCCTCATGAATCTCCTCTGAACCCTCTCCAATGTCGGTATATCCTTTCCAAAATGAGGAGCCCAAAACTGCACACAATACTCCAAGTGTGGTCTCTCGAGTGCCTTATACAGCCTCAATATCACATTCTTGATCTTATATTCTATATCTCTAGAAATGAATGCCAAAATTGCATTTGCCTTCTTCACAACCGACTCAACCTGCAGGTTAACCTTTAGGGTATGTTGCACAAGGACTCCCAAATCCCTTTGCATTTTGAATTCTCTCCCCATCTAAATAATAGAGGCATTCTACAAGTATGTGAAGAGCAAGAGGATTAAGACATGAAAGAATAGAACCTATCAAGTGTGACAGTGGAAAAGTGTGTATGGAACCGGAGGAAAGAGCAGATGTACTTAATGAATACTTTACTTCAGTATTCACTATGGAAAAGGATCTTGGCAATCTTGGATGATTTTTAGCGGACTGAAAAGCCTGAGCATGTTGATATTAAAAAAGAGGATGTGCAGGAGCTTTTGGAAAGCGTGAAGTTGGATAAGTCACTGGGATCGAATGAGATGTATCCCAGGCTACTGTGGGAGGCAAGGGAGGAGATTGCTGAGCCTCTGGCGATGATCTTTGCAACATCAATGGGGACGGGAAAGGTTCCACAGGATTGGAGGGTTGCGGGTGTGCCTTTATTCAAGAAAGGGAGTATGGATAGCCCGGGAAATTATAGACCAGTGAGTCTTACTTCAGTGGTTGGTAAGTTGATGGAGAAGATCCTGAGAGGCAGGATTTATGAACATTTGGAGAGGTATAATATGATTAGGAATAGTCAGCATGGCTTTGTCAAGGGCTGACTGTGCCTTATGAGCCTGATTGAATTTTTTGAGGATGTGACTAAACACATTGATGAAGGAAGAGCAGTAGATGTAGTGTATATGGATTTCAGCATGGCATTTGACAAGGTACCCCATGCAAGGCTTATTGAGAAAGTAAGGAGGCATGGGATCCAAGGGGACATTGTTTTGTGGATCCAGAACTGTCTTGGCCACAGAAGGCAAAGAGTGTTTGTAGACGAGTCATATTCTGCATGGAGGCCGGTGACCAGTGGTGTGCCTCAGGGATCTGTTCTAAGACCTCTACTCTTCATGATTTTTATAAATGACGTGGATGAATAAGTGGAGGGATGGATTAGTAAGTTTGCTGATGACACAGGTTCGGGGTGTTGTGGTTAGTGTGGAGGGCGGTCAGAGGTTACAGCGGGACATTGATAGGATGAAAAACTGGGCTGAGAAGTGGCAGATGGAGTTCAACCCAGATAAGTGTGAGGTGATTCATTTTGGTAGGTCAAATATGATGGCAGAATATCGTATTAAAGGCAAGACTCTTGGCAGTGTGAAGGATCAGAGGGATCTTGGGGTCCAAGTCCATAGGATACTCAAAGCTGCTGCGAAGGTTGACTCTGGTTAAGAAGGCATATGGTGTATTGGCCTTCATCAATCGAGGAATTGAATTTAGGAGCCGAGAGGTAATGTTGCAGCTATACAGGACCCTGATCAGACCCCACTTGGAGAACTGTGCTCAGTTCTGGTCGCCTCACTACAGAAAGGATGTGGAAACCATAGAAAGGGTGCAGAGGAGATTTACAAGGATGTTGCCTGGATTGGGGAGCATGCCTTATGAGAATAGGTTGAGTGAACTTGGCCTTTTCTCCTTGGAGCGATGGAGGATGAGGTGACCTGATAGAGGTGTATAAATGATGAGAGGCATTGATCGTCATGGAGGTACTGGGGAGATGTCAGGGGTAAGTTTTTTTACGCAGAGTGCATGGAATGGGCTGCCGGCAACGGTGGTGGAGGCGGATATGATAGCGTCTTTTAATAGACTTTCGGATAGGTACATAGATCTTAGAAAAATAAAGGGCTGTGGGTAAGCCTAGTAATTTCTAAGGTAGGGACATGTTCAGCACAACTTTGTGGGCTGAAAGGCCTGTATTCTGCTGTAGGTTTTCTGTGTTTCTAATAGTCTGCCTGTTTATTTCTTCCACCAAAGTGCATGACCATACACTTTCCAACATTGTACTTGGTTTGCCACTTCTTTGCCCATTCCCTAAACTATCTAAGCCTCTCTGCTGGCTCTCTGTTTCCTCAATACTACCCGCTCCTCCACTTATCTTTGTATCATCGGCATATTTAGCCACAAATCCATTTATATTGTAGTCCAAATCATTGACACACATCTTGAAAAGCAGTGATCCCAACACCGACCCCTATGGAACTCCACTGGTAACCAGCAGCCAGCTAGAAGAGGATCCCTTCACTCCCACTGTCCGGTTTCTGCCGACCTGTCAATGCTCCACCCATGTTAGTAACATCCCTGTAATTCCATGGGATCTTATCTTGTTAAGCAGCTTCATGTGCAGCACCTTGTCAAAGGCCTTCTGAAAATCTAAGTACACCACGCCTACTGCATCTCCTTTGTCTACCCTGTTTGTAATTTCCTCAAAGAATTGCAGTAGGTTTGTCAGGCAGGATTTTCCTTTCAGGAAACCATGCATGGTTTTGGCCTATCTTGTCATGTGCCTCCAGGTACTCCATAATCTCATCCCTAACAATTGATTTCAACACCTTCCCAACCACTGATGTCAGGGTAACAGGTCTATAGTTTCCTTTCTGCTGCTTCCCACCCTTCTTAAATAGCAGTGTAACATTTGCATTTTCCGAGTCATCTGGTACAATGCCAGAATCTATCGATTCTTGAAATATCATCGTTAATGCCTTCGCAGTCTTTCCAGCTACTTCCTTCAGAACCCAAGGGCGCATTCCATCAGGTCCAGGAGGTTTATCCACCCTCAGACCATTAAGTTTCCTGAGCACCTTCTCAGTTGTAATTTTCACTCCACATACTTCACTTCCCCGAATCTCTTGAATGTCCAGTATATTGCAGACGCCTTCTACTGTGAAGACTGATGCAAAATACGCATTCAGTTCCTCTGCCATCTCTCATTACAATATCTCCAACGTCATTTTGTATTGGTCCTATATCTATCCTCAACTCTCTTTTACCCTTAATATACTTAAAAAAGCTTTAGGTATCTTTTTCATATTAGTCACCAGCTTCCTCTCATAATTCATCTTTTCCTCCTGAATGACCTTCTTAGTTTTCTTCTGTAAGTTTTTAAAAGCTTCCCAATCCTCTATCTTCCCACTAGCTCTGGCTTCCTTGTATGCCCTCTCTTTTGCTTTTACTTTGGCTCTGACTTCACTTGTCAGCCATGGTTGCTTCCTTCTTCCCTTTGAAAATTTCTTCTTATTTGGAATATATCTGTCTTGTACTTCCCTCATTTTTCGCAGAAACTCCGGCCATTGCTGCTTTGCTGTCCTTCTTGCAAATGTCCTTTTTCAGTCAACTTTGGCCAGTTCCCCTCTCATGCCATTAGGGTAATTTCCTTTCTGCCACTGAAATACCAACACATTGGATTTTATTTTTTCCCTCTCAAATTTCAATGTGAATTCTATCATATTGTGATCACTGTTCCCTAAGGGTTCCTTAACCTTAAGCTCTCTTATCACCTCCAGATCATTGTGCAACGCCCAATCCAGCACAGCCAATCCCCTGGTGGGCTCAACAACAAGCTGTTCTAAAAAAGCTATCCCTTAGACATTCTACAAATTCTCTCTTGAGATCCAGTACTGACCTGGTTTTCCCAATCCACTTTCATGTTAAAATCCCCAACAATTATCATAACATTGCCTTTCTGACACACCTTTTCTATCGCCTGCTGTAATTTTTAATCCACATCCTGGCTTCTGTTTGGAGGCCTGTATACAACTGCCATTAGGGTCCTTTTACCCTTGCCATTTCTTAACTCAACCCAGAGACTCTACACCTTCTGATCCTATGTCATTTCTTTCCAGTGATTTAATATTATTTCTTATATACAGAGCCACACCACCCCTCTGCCCACTAACCTATCTTTCTGATATACCATATATCCTTGGATGTTCAGCTCCCAATGGCATCTATCCTTTAGCCAAGTTTCAGAGATGGCCACAACAACCTATTTGCCAATCTGTAGCTGAATCTCAAGATTGTCCACTTTATTCCTTATGCTGCATGCATTCAAATACAACACTCTCAGTCCAGTATTTGTTGCTTTCTGTTTTAACTACACCATGCCTCTATTGCCCTGTAATTCATACCACTGGCTTTGATTAAGCCTCATCTCCTGCCTGTTCTTTCCTACTCTATTGCACACTATCTTTGATTTATTTCTGTTTCTCCCTTCCTCAGCTCTATCATTCTGGTTATCATCTCCCTGCTAAATTAGTTTAAACCCTCTCTAACAGCTCTATTAAATGTGCCCGCTAGGATATTGGACCCCTTTGGGTTCAGGTATAATTCGTCTATTTCGTACAGGTCATACCTCCCCCAGAAGAGGCCCCAGTGATCCAGGAATCTGAAGCCCTGCCCCCTACACCAGTCTCTCAGCCACACATTAATATGCCTGATCATGCCATTCTTGCACTCGCTAGCACGTGTCACAGGCAGCAATCCTGAGCTTCCTACCCAACTCCCTGAATTCTCTCTTCAGGACCTCCTCCCTTTTTCTACCTATGTCATTGGTATCAACATGTACCAAGGCTTCTGGCTGTTCACCCTCTCCCTTCAGAACACTGGACCCGATCCTTATTGACTTCTCACTGTTCAAAGCCGATGACTTCAATATTTCATCCATTTCTAGGGATGTTTTTCTTGATTCCTTTGTCCTATGTGTAGAAAAATACAGTGGACAGTCCTATATCTTCAAGGTCAGCAAGCAGAATGTTGGAATTACTGGAGATTAAGAAATAAATATGGTTACCACAAAAATTGGAGAGAACAAACTGGGAGTACTGAGTACAGCTTAGACGTGCTTACTTTGTAAACATAAGAAACAGAAGCAGGAGTCGGCCATCTGGCCCATTGAGCCTGCTCTACCACTCAATAAGATCAAGGGTGATTTGGCTATGGACACAGCCTCACCTACCTGACTTTTCCCCATAATCTGCAATTTCCATGATATGCAAGAATTGATCTAGCTATGTATTTAATGAGGTACCTCTACTCCTCCAATGGACCACAACCTTGCCACCGTTTGGAGGCTTGCGTGCCTTAATGACCCAGAGAGCAATGTTGGCTAGAGTCAGGGCTTTATGCTTTGCCTCTAGGTAGGGTCACCCATGCCAAACAGGTCAAGGGGTAGAGGCCAGACTAAGAGTGGTCCACTGCTCCTCAGCTCAGGGCTAACAAACCTGACTGGTCAAACAAAACTGTTACAGAAACAGCAATGAAGAATTCTTCTACATCTGAGTGCAATGGTATTCCTGAGTCTCCACCCGGGATTCGCATGTCTGACAGTAGTGAAAAACTGAGGGGAAGCTACTGTCATGACGAAGGAAGCCCTGAACACTACCAGAGATGGGGGACTGTCATTGCTGCCCTAGACACCAGTGGTGTAACGGGCAGTTGCTTGTTTGCTGACCGCTACTGATTCCCCAGGAAGAAAATTCCAGGTTCACTACTATCTGGGAGAAGTGGTTTCTCCTCATCTCCATTCCAAGTATATTCCACCAAATGTAGGGGCTGTGCCCTCCCACTCCAGTTCTATTCTCATTTACTGGTGGAAACAACTTTCCTGCTCTGGCTCATTTCCTTTTGTAACTTTATGTTTCTATAAGATTCCCTCTCATTCTTCTAAATTCCAGTGGCATAATCCCAGGCGACTCAATCTCTCCTCATAGGTTAACCTGCTCATCTCCAGAATAAATCTGCTAATCCTCCTCTGGACCACTTCCCAAACCCCGTACATCTTTCCTCAAGTAAGGATTTCAGAACTGCATGCAGTACTGAGACTTCACCGTATCCTGTACAGCTGCAGCATAACCACCCTGCTCTTAAATCCAGCACTCCATTTGTATTCTTGATAACCTTTTCCAGTTCCATGGGTTATATCCTGTCAGAACCTTTGGGCCTACTAGTTTGTTCATCACTACCTCTTTAGTGACAGTGCTTTTATCAAGGCCCTCACCTGCCATCTATAACATCTATCTTTAAAATGTTAGATGTGTCCTCCACCATGAAGACCAACACAAAATTTAAGGCCTTGGCCATTACCACATTACCCAATAGTAATTCCTTCTTCTCTTGTTCCAAGGAACCTATGCTCACTTTAGCCACCCTCTTCTGTTTTATATAACAATGTTTACAATCTGTTTTTATATTTTGTACTAGTGTAATACACTGATCCATAACATCTTTTATTGTATTACTACAGTTATGCTGTTGGGTATTTTATTGTCTGCAGATTTTTTTGATAATGCAGTGTGTTCTGTTAATCAAATTTTACAGTCCAGTATTTTGTTTTAAGATAATCAGTCATTAGATTATCTTAGGCATGTTGTATCAGCCAAACGGGCTTGCCTTGATAACATTCTGTCCAATGGTACGCCATGGGTCATCGAGAGAGATTGGTGGCATCCAGTTTCTAGGAGAATGTGGGCTTTTGGGGTTCTTTTGCTAGAGATGGGTGAGAAGCGAGATGCAGTGAGGAGCACAGTGGAAGGTGCTCGTGGAACCCTGCCCAAAGGACAGATACCATTGTAGGACATTCTGTGTGCAGACAAATGAGTCCACAGAGACAGTGCCAGTATTTATGAGTTAGCCAGTTAGTTCATAATGGTCTTCGAGGAAAGTTTGAATCATAGAAACATAGAAAACCTACAGCATTGTACAGGTCCTTCGGCCCACGATGCTGTGCTGAACATGTACTTATTTTAGAAATTACCTCGGGTTACCCACAGCCCTCTATTTTTCTAAGCTCCATGGACTTATCCAGGAGTCACTTAAAAGACCCTATTGTATCCACCTCCATCACCGTCACCAGTAGCCTATTCCACGCCCCAACAACCTCTTTTAAGAAACTTGCCCCTGACATCTCCTCTGTACCTACTTCCAAGCACCTTAAAACTATGCCCCCTCATACTAGCCATTTCAGCCCTGGGAAAAAGCCTCTGACTATCCACACAATCAATGCCTCTCATCATTTTATACATCTACAGAGCTGGTGCTTTTCACACAGAATGTGGGTTCAGCACCGTGAGTAATTAAAGCAAAGCACACGACTACCCAGCAATGAGCTCTCATGTTTATGTGCACAGTATAGCCTGGTTTCACTATAATGAGCCGTTTTTCTGTTAACTGT
The DNA here is from genome assembly GCF_030144855.1 of Hypanus sabinus. Classification (NCBI taxonomy): domain Eukaryota; kingdom Metazoa; phylum Chordata; class Chondrichthyes; order Myliobatiformes; family Dasyatidae; genus Hypanus; species Hypanus sabinus. Next base: position 120,431,937 of record NC_082707.1, read on the forward strand.
TAGTTAAAGCTGAAATATTTGTAAATATACTTCCACTTTAAATCTATGCCAGTGTAAACTCTGTAATTTGCTGGTGAATGATAATTTTGTATAGGCAACATTTATACAGCATTCACCATAACTTGCGTCCCCTCAATGGACTATTCCAACTTTCCTGCTGTGTTGAACCTGAATCATACTGATCCTAGACATGTGTTGTTTATTGGATTAGGGTAATGGCCCGTGCATTGCTGAGTCACATGACTGTTAGTCTGATAGCTAATAAGCCTAATTAGTTGTGAGCAACAATGAGAGGATTACACTAGACTACTTTCATAATATATCTTCCCTTTCCTTATTGCTCACTCAGTGATTCTTTATTGTTTTTTAAAGTTTTCCTAAAATCCCAGTTCCCCACTACTCTTGGTAACTTTGCATGCATCCTTGATCCTTTTTAAAAATGTCTTGGTCATCCAAGGATGTCTCTCCCCACTCTTGCACTTCTTGCTTTTGAATGGAATAGTTTTGTTGAGCACTGTGACAAATTTCTTTGAACGTCTTCCTCTGTTCCTCAACTGTCCACCAGAATCAGAATCAGAATCAGACTTTAATCGCCAAGTACCTGTGCACATACAAGGAATTTACTTCCAGCAGATGTTGTCTCTCTGCTCATAACAGATGATAAATATAAATGAAAATATAGATTATACATACAAGTAGTGCAATCCAAGTAATAGCCGACAGTTAACCGGCAGTTAACTGTTCAGCAAAGTGACCGCAGTAGGGAAAAAACTTCTCCAGTGCCTATTAGTTTTAGTCTGGAGGGATCTGAAGCGCCTACTAGACGGAAGCAGTTCAAACAGTCTGTGCGCAGGATGGGAGGAGTCCTTTATGATGTTCCCCACCCTCTTCTTCAACCTGGAAGAGTACAGGTCCACAATAGAGGGCAGGGAGGCTCCAATGATGCGCTCGGCAGTCCTCACTGTGCGCTGTAGTCTGGTTCTATCCTGCTTGGTGGCGGCTCCAAACCACACAGTGATGGAGGTGCACAGGACAGACTCAATGACTGCAGTGTAGAACTGCAGCAGCAATTCCTGAGGCAGACCATATTTCCTCAAGAGCCGCAGGAAGAACATCCGCTGCTGGGCCTTCTTCAGGATGGAGCTGATGTTCTGCTCCCACTTCAGATCCTGAGAGATGGTGGTTCCCAGGAACCTGAAGTTCTCCACAGTGGACACAGGGCTGCCGAGGACTGTGAGGGGGGACATAACGGGGGGATGTCTCCTGAAATCCACTATCATCTCCTTTGTCTTGAGCGTGTTCAGCTCCAGATTGTTCCGACTGCACCGGAGCGCCAGTTGGTCCACCTGCTGTCGATATGCAGACTCATCACTGTTCTGGATAAGTCCAATGACGGTGGTGTAGCCTGTAGCCTGTGTTCCCAGTCTATGCTAACCAGTTCCTCCCTCATCCCATTATAGTTTCCCTTGTTGAAGCATAATACACTGGTTTTAGTTCAAACTGTTGCATCCTCCATTTGTATGGCACATTGGATACTATGATCTGTTCAATTCCAGGGTTGGCCAGAAGGGGCAGACATAGTTTATTTCAGGACTGATTAGACTCTGGCACTGATCATTGACAGCACATATTCTCAATTAACATCTGTGTATTTAAACTCCCTTCCTCTACCTTATGCTGTTCATTCTTAAACTGTGATCTTGTCAGTAGCAAGAGCCTCTGGTATTTTTTTTATAGTTTTTTCTGTGTTTTTGATGTCTGCTTACCATCTTTTGTTTTTGGAACAGCTTTGTGCATTAAGATCTTGGATTACAGCATTTTTGAGTTGGACTGGTTGCCTGTTTCTTGCCCATCTTGGGTAAAGGAAAGTAAAACTTGCTTTTGAATCTGCACATTAACTGCTGTCTGCATTGCGGTTTCTGCAGTTGGGTTCACTCTCAATGCTCAGTGCTAGAGGTAAAGTGCTGGACTTTCAACCCAGTGACCGGAGTTTGATTCCTGATCAGGCCATTTCCCTTGCAGCAAGACCCATTTTATGGACTCTCACACCCGAGCTCCAAGCATCTACCTTCCTCAGGTAGCCTACGTCATTACCTTGCTTACTGGGAAAGCACTAGCTTGGGCTCCTGCCATCTGGGAACAGTAGGAACCTCTCTCCTTCTGGTACTGAGCCTTCATGGATGAGGTGTGCAGGGTTTTCAACCACCTGGTCAGCAGCCAAACAACTCCTCCAACTTCTGTCAGAGCAGCCTCGGTGTTGCTGATTATGCCATTTCCTTCTGCACCCCAGCCATGGAGGCCAAAAGGAACTCAGGTGCTTATTCAACACGTGCTTTCAGATGCCATCAAAGTTGAGTCCTCCAGCGCCTCCAAGAGCTAAGTTTATGTGAAACCTGAGCAATGTGAATTCCATGTGTTTGAGGTCTCCTCAACATGGTTCATCATCTGCAAGGGTAGCATCCAGATGGATTCTCAGAAAGCAATCAGGGACTGGCCATAACCCTCTTCTGGCAAGCAGTTACAATGCCTCCTTGGTTTTGCCAACTTTTATTGATGATTCATCTGTAACTTCAGCTCTAGAGCAGCCCCTCTCACTGCCCTGACCAAGAGGTCCACAACCCGGTTCACGTGGATCACTGAAGCAGAGAGCTCAAGCGTTTCACTACTGCCCCAGTCCTAGTCTCCTCTTCATAGTTGAAGTGGATTCATCGGATGTGGGAGGAGTGCTGTTGTAAACAAACATCTGGACAGTAAGTTCCATCTATAACTCATCGTCTTACACCTAAAGAAAGATGTGGGTAACAGGGGACTCTAGGCTATCAAATTGGCTTTGCAAGAGTGGAGACACTGGCTGGAGGGGGCCCAACATCCCTTCATTGTTTGAACTGGCCAGAAAAACCAGGAGTACATTCAGCAAACCAAAAGACTAAACCCCCATCAGGCCTGATGGGCTCAACTTTTCAACAGGTTCGATTTTGTCCTGTCTTACTACCCTGGATTGAAAAATCTATAATCAGATGCCCTTCCCCCACTGTTCCAGAAAGGGACCTTGAGCCCATTGTTTCAGATTCCGGGCTTGGTGGCTCCAAGTTTGCTGGGAAGTAAAGACTGTGGTCTGGCAAGTCCAACATGGAGGTACCAGATTCAGGTAATGGCCTTTCCGGTCGACTTCTTGTTCTAGTAGCAATGGGGGCATTGCTCTCACATCGCTGGCCACCCAAGGTCCTCTCAGACAGTGGACTTCAAGAGACGTTTTTGGTGGAGGCAGACTTCATGCTTTTGTTGCTGCCTGCTCTACTTGTGTCCGGAGTAGTAATTCCCAGCAACATCCTCAGGGCCTGCTTCAGCCACTACCCACCCCAGAATGACCCTGGTCCCATATGTCTGTGCACTTCTTTATGGGGCTCCCATCCTCCCTGTAATACAGTTACTCTTGTGATTGTTGAACAATTTTTCTAAAGCCCGTTGTTTCATTCCCCCGCCCAAACTTTCCTTAGCCCATGAGACGCAAAACTGATCTTTCAGCACTTTTTCAAATTTTTGGCTTTCCATAGGACATTGTTTCAGATTGTGGACCACAGTTCACTTCTCGGTTCTGGTGGGCGTTCTGCCGATTGATTGGGGTACCAGTCAGCCTCTTCTCTAGCTTTCCTTGCAGGTCCAATGGCCAAACAGAGGATTAACCAGCACCTCAAGACAACTCTTTGATGCTTCTCTTCCACCTCCTGGGCAGAGTATGCTCACAACACCCTGCACTGCTTCTCCACAGGAATGTTCCCATTTGAGTGTTCCAGGATCAGGAAGTTGAAGTGGGCGTGCCTTCAGCACAGAGGTGCACTTGACACTGCCGGCAGACTTGGAGGAAAGTCAGGTTAACTCTGCAACAGGCTTTCAGTGTCAACAGCTCAAGGCCAACACCATCCTATCACCCTGGGCAAGAGGTTTGGCTCTCCACAAGCAAGCTCCCTGGTTTATTGGTTCATTCAAGGAGTTAAGGAGGATAAATCCTGTGATCTATCACCTCCTGTTTGATGCAGATTAACCTCACATTTAATCTTAGGCCTGTGGTCACCAGTCCTCTAGCTCCTACTGCAAGCTGCCCCCCCTCCTTCCCATCCACATCCAACCTATTTAGTCTGCTGTCTATCTAGTATTTAGCGGACTGAGAGTTATGGACTTGGGTTCCAGCACAAGCTATATTGGATTCTGATGCTATTCAGTTCCATTGCTGTCACCCTGCATCCCCAGGGGAACATCAGAAGCCATTTCTGGGGGGGCGGGGGGGGGGGGGTCCTGTTAGAAATCCGCTTTTTTCTGGGGTTGGCCAGCAGGGGTACACATTATTCCTGAAGGGGTTTTTTCCAGACCTGATTGGACTCAGTACCTATGATTGCACATATTCCCAATTAACATCTGCTTCCTGTACCTTTCCTTGCTCAGTCTCAAAGTGTGGTCGTGTCAGTAGGAAGAGCCTCTGCTGGTTTGTTGCTTTTTTTTCTCTCTCTCTGGTCTTTTTTTTTGTGTTTTTGATGTCTTCTTACTACCTGTTATTTCTGGATCTTATTTGTGCATCAAGATCTTAGATTACTGAATTTGTGTTTGGATTACTGCATTTCTGAGTTGGACTTGTTGCCTGTATTTACCCATATGTTTTTTTTTTGCCCATCTTGGCTTACAGTAAAACTTGCTTTTGAATCTGCAAATCAACTCTTGTCTGCATCATGTTTTCTGCAATTGGGCTCATTCACAATCCTTAGTAGTAGATTGCTGGACTTTCAACCCAGCAAAGTGAGTTCAATTCCCAATTGGGCCATTTCCTTTACAATGTTCATTCTTTTAAGAGCATCCCTAACTACAAGATCATTAATTTTTTCCTAATTGCAAAGGTTGAAATCTAAGATAGCACTCTCCTTTGTAGGTTCACTAACATGCTGTTCAAGAAACAGGTTTAGTATCACTGGCATATGTCAATGATTAAAAGTATATTTATTATCAAAGTATATATGCAGCACACAACCCTGAAATTCACCTTCTCCACAGACAGCCACAAAACAAAGAATCAACCCGTTCAAAGATAATTAAACTCCATTCATCCCCACATGCAAAAAAATTGCACAAACCGCAACAAAACAAAAGCAAGTGAAAACACAGAATATAAAATCAAGAGGCATATTTCAGTTCAGCTCAGTGTTCATTTTCTGCAGACCACTCCGATTCAAAAAGCACCCAAAAGTAGCAAAAAGAGAAAAGAGCGACCCAGAACTAGAACACATAAACCTGAATTGTAGACCAAATCTACAAACCTCAGCAATTAAGACTTGTGAAATTTTGTTGTTATGCGGCAGCAGTACTTGCAATACATAATAAACTATACAGCATGTATATATATAAATTTGTGTAAAAAGAGAAAAAAAGTAGTGAGGTAGTGTTCATTCAGAAATCTGATGCAGAGGGGAAGAAACTGTGCCCAAATCGTTGAGTGTGCACTTTCAGGCTCCCGTACCATGTCCTGGGTGATAGGGATCTTTAATGATGGATGCTGCTTTTTTGAGACATCACTCCTTGAAAACTTCCTGGATGTTGGGGAGGCTAGTACCTATACTGAGTGACATAGTTAATTCAGAAACAAAGGTTCTGAACTTAAAGAAGGGTAACTTTGAAGGTATGAGATGTGAATTAGCTAAGATAGACTGGAAAATTATACTTAAAGGGTTGACGGTGCATATGCAATGGCAAGCATTTAAAGATCGCATGGATGAACTACAACAATTGTTCATCCCAGTTTGGCAAAAGAATAAACCAGGGAAGGCAGTGCACCCGTGGCTGACAAGGGAAATTAGGGATAGTATCAAGTCCAAAGAAGAAACATATAAATTAGCAAAAAAAAGCGGCACATCTGAGGACTGGGAGAAATTCAGAGACCAGCAGAGGAGGACAAAGGGCTTAATTAGGAAAGGGAAAAAAGATTATGAGAGAAAGCTGGCAGGGAACATAAAAACTGACTGTAAAAGCTTTTATAGATACGTGAAAAGAAAAAGATTGGTCAAGACAAATGTAGGTCCTTTACAGTCAGAAACAGGTGAATTGATCATAGGGAACAAAAACATGGCAGACCAATTGAACAACTACTTTGGTTCTGTCTTCACTAAGGAGGACATAAATAATCTTCCGGAAATAGTAAGGGACCGAGGGTCTAAGGCAGGGGTCAGCAACCTTTACCACTGAAAGAGCCACTTGGACCCGTTTCCCACAGAAAAGAAAACACTGGGAGCCACAAAACCCGTTTGACATTTAAAATGAAATAACACTGCATACAACGTTTTGTTTTGCCTTTATGCTATGTATAAACAAACTATAATGTGTTGCATTTATGAAATTGATGAACTCCTGCAGAGAAAACGAAATTACATTTCTGCATGTAACAAAAACATTTTGAACTCCGAAAAAAAGACGTTGGGTTGAAGGTTACTTTTAAGTAAAATACTCAACGTCTATTTGAGTCCTTCTTGTATTTATGAAAAACGCCAAACTTAAATTTGCCGGCAGCAGCAAACCAAAAATAACGTCAGCCAGCTGTCAACCTGAAAAATAAAAGGACTATTTCACTGAACAATGAAAACATATGAATATACGTAAAATAATAGGCAATTAAAATATTTATCATACTTGGTCAGGTTGACTCACACCTGACAAAGCAGTCGTATTCAGTAGGGATGGATCGATGCTTAGGGGAGTGACCGGGAAGGATAATGTGTTTTTTTCCTCTCTGAACTCACAGAAGCGTTTCCCAAACGATGTTTGCATTGCGATGATTGCAGAATGTAAATACTCTGAATTTATCATGTCGTGACCTTGTTTGAACTCTCTCAAATTGGGGAAGTGAGACAATGTGCCTTTCTGTAAATCTCTGGCAAGCACTGTCAACTTGCGCTCGAATGCCAAAACATCCTCCAACATGTGCAGGGCTGTACGTCCTTACCCCTGAAGAGCTGTGTTCAGCGTGTTCAGGTGTGCTGTCATGTCTACCATGAAGTGTAGCTTTTCCAGCCACTCTGGCTGTTCCAGCTCAGGAAAGGTGGGCCCTTTGCTGCCCAGGAAAGTTTTCACTTCTTCCAGACACGCGACAAAGCGTTTCAGCACTTCCCTCTGGACAGCCAGCGATAAAAACACGTTGTAGCGGTGTGCTACACGCAGTCAGTAAACTGCAGTCAAAGATAGCTTTATTCGAACTAAACAGCCTTGCTTTTAAGCCTCCCTCAACCCGCCCCCCCATGGGCGCGGATGCTGCAAAAGACACGTACTCACAAACCCCCGTAGGCTATCTCCCTTAGCCTGAACGCTGGCTAATTGTGAGCCGGTTCGGATGTGTCAGGAAATGGGTCGCCACGTCTTAATTAGATTGTACAAGACCACCATAATCTTCAAATTTAGAATTACATTTCAAAAACTAACAAACTAACATAAAATACATTTTAATTAAATACTGACCAATTATTTCCCAAAGCAACAGGGAGCCGCAGCACAGACGTAAAAGAGCCACATGTGGCTCCGGAGCCGCGGGTTGCCGACCCCCAGTCTAGTGAGATGGAGGAACTGAGGGAAATACGTTAGTAGGGAAGTGGTGTTAGGTAAATTGAAGGGATTAAAGGCAGATAAATCCCCAGGGCCAGATGGTCTGCATCCCAGGAAGTAGCCCAAGAAATAGTGGATGCATTAGTGATAATTTTTCAAAACTCCTTAGATTCTGGATTAGTTCCTGAGGATTGGAGGGTGGCTAATGTAACCCCACTTTTTAAAAAAAGGAGGGAGAAAGAAACAGAGGAATTATAGACCGGTTAGTCTGACATCGGTGGTGGGGAAAATGCTAGAGTCGGTTATCAAAGATGTGATAACAGCACATTTGGAAAGAGGTGAAATTATCGGACAAAGTCAGCATGGATTTATGAAAGGAAAATCATGTCTGACGAATCTTATAGAATTTTTTGAAGATGTAACTAGTAGAGTGGATAGGGGAGAGCCAGTGGGTGTGGTATATTTAGATTTTCAAAAGGCTTTTGACAAGGTCCCACACAGGAGATTAGTGTGCAAACTTAAAGCACACGGTATTGGGGGTATGGTATTGATGTGGATAGAGAATTGGTTGGCAGACAGGAAGCAAAGAGTGGGAGTAAACGGGACCTTTTCAGATTGGCAGGCAGTGACTAGTGGGGTACCACAAGGCTCAGTGCTGGGACCCCAGTTGTTTACAATATATATTAATGATTTAGACGAGGGAATTAAATGCAGCATCTCCAAGCTTGCAGATGACATGAAGCTGGGCGGCAGTGTTAGCTGTGAGGAGGATGCTGGGTGACTTGGATAGGTTAGGTGAATGGGCAAATTCATGGCAGATGCAATTTAATGTGGATAAACAACAAACACAAAATGCCGGTGGAACACAGCAGGCCAGGCAGCATCTATAGGGAGAAGCGCTGTCAACGTTTCAGGCCGAGACCCTTCAGTTCCCGGGACTTCCTTTCAGGAAGTCTCAGGACTTCCTTTCGGTTAGTCCTGACGAAGGGTCTCGGCCCGAAATGTCGACAGCACTTCTCCCTTTAGACGCTGCCTGGCCTGCTGTGTTCCACCAGCATTTTGCGTGTGTTGTTGTTTGAATTTCCAGCATCAGCAGATTTCCTCGTGTTTGCTCTTTAATGTGGATAAATGTGAGGTTATCCACTTTGGTTGCAAGAACAGGAAAACAGATTATTATCTGAACGGTGGCCGATTAGGAAAAGGGGAGATGCAACGAGACCTGGGTGTCATTGTACACCAGTCATTGAAGGTGGGCATGCAGGTACAGCAGGCGGTGAAAAAGGCAAATGGTATGTTGGCATTCATAACAAAAGGCTCTGAGTACAGGCGCAGGGAGGTTCTACTGCAGTTGTACAAGACCTTGGTGAGACTGCACCTAGAATATTGTGTGCAGTTTTGGTCCCCTAATCTGAGGAAAGACATTCTTGCCATAGAGGGAGTACAGAGAAGATTCACCAGATTGATTCCTGGGATGGCAGGACTTTCATATGAAGAAAGACTGGATCGACTAGGCTTATACTCACTGGAATTTAGAAGATTGAGGGGGGATCTTATTGAAACGTATGAAATTCTAAAGGGATTGGACAGGCTAGATGCAGGAAGATTGTTTCCGATGTTGGGGAAGTCCAGAACGAGGGGTCACAGTTTAAGGATAAAGGGGAAGCTTTTTAGGACTGAGATGAGGAAAAACCTTCACACAGAGAGTGGTGAATTTGTGGAATTCTCTGCCACAGGAAACAGTTGAGGCTGGTTCATTGGCTATATTTAAGAGGAAGTTAGATATGGCCCTTGTGGCTAAAGGGATCAGGGGGTATGGAGAGAAAGCAGGTACAGGGTTCTGAGTTGGATGATCAGCCATGATCATACTGAATGGCGGTGCAGGCTCGAAGGGCCGAATGGCCTACTCCTCCAACTATTTTCTATGATGGAGCTGACTGAGTTCACAACTTTTTGCAGTTTAATCCTGTGCAGTTCCACCCTCCCCCATACCAGATGGTGATGCAACCAGTTAGAATGCTTTCCACAGTACATCTGTAGAAATTCTGTGAAATCTGCTGCAAGGTAACCTCGACCCACCTTGACTCGCCCAATCTACCTGCAAGTTAAAGTCCCCCATGAGAACTGCTGTTCCATTCTTACATGGATCCAATATTTCTTGAATGTTATTTGGTGGCCTATAGACAACTGTCACCAGAAACTTTTCCCCTTTAACTATTCCTTAATATCTAACCAGATGAACACAACATTCTGCTCCTTAGATCTTGTATCATTTCTCACTATTTGTCACAATTTCACCCTTAATTAAGAGCACTACCCCACCTCCCCTACTTTCCTGCCTATCCTACCATATAACCTGATATCCTTGGATATTTAATTCACAATCATCTCCACGCTGCAACATGTTTCTGCAATGGCCATTAAATCATATCCTTTGTACAGATTTGTGCCACGAGTTCACTGACCTTGCTTTTAATACTAACAGGGACATATTGGAGATGGGAGAAAACTCTTCAGGTTCAATTCTGGGATGAAGAATTTCCTTATAAGGAACATCTGAACAGATTAGGTTGATACTCACTGGAGGTTAGTATGAGGTGAAATCTTATTTAATTTTAATATTCTGATCAGGTAAATGCTGAAATGTTTATTTTAAGACATTACTGAGTAATCTAGGACAGGGTATATAGCTTCAACATTTAAAGGGATGCCATCTAAGACATAGATGAAAAGAAATTTCTTCTCTGAGGATCATGCGTCATTAATAAGTTAGAAATGTGGAGAATGTATTCAAGGCTGAGAAAGATTTTTGAACTGCAGCAAAGGAAAAGAGACTCTGCAAGGAGCAGGCAGGAGTGGAGTTGAAGTCAATCAGATGGTGAAGAATGTAATGAACAATAAGAAGGCTCCACAGATGAATTATCCATTCCTGCTCTTAGTTGTCATATTCAAATAACTACAAGGAACAAGGCAGTACTGACTGATAATCGAAGGAAAATGCTCCATCACTTTTAATGACTGAATGTGACTGATACATCCTGATGCTCAATCTAAAGAATTAGCCTTCAGAAAATAGGAATGCGGATAATCTAAAACTTTCACTACAAACTGGCTTGGTTACGAAAGTGTTAAAAAATCCACCTTGAACATATGGGAGGAAACTGGAGCATCAGCACAACTGAAGGACATGTAGATTCACAGCAACTGTGAATTGTCCCAGTATGTAGGTCAGTGGTAGAGTCTGGGGAAGTGGAGTTGAGAATGAGGGGACAGTAAAATGGGATGCGTGTTAATAGATGCCTGATGGTCAGCAAGGTCATGATGGGCCATACAGCATTACCGAATGCATTTTACTCAGGTTTTCCATGCCATTTTCTACTGCCATCTGTCTTTTGCAAGCCTTGATAATCTCACATTCCCCTCTCTGTGCCCCCAATTCAGCAGCAACCAGTTTGACAATTCAGTGTCCTTTCTCTGGCATTTTCTGATGAAGTGTACAAGTGCAGGGTAAGAATACAATTAATGAGAAGGTACAATGAAGGCTGATGGAGAAAGTTCTCAACTAATAATACGGCATGGAACTTCTCCGCTGAAGTACTCTAAATACCATTGACACCAGTGAAGTCACTGAGCAACCAATGTGCTTATAAAAATAGTGTCGGTGGTTATATCAAGTTACTTAGTTGTATGCAAATAGGTATTATCAAAGAAATGTGTTCTTATCATCTGAGGTTGAAACTCAATTATATTAGAGAATCACAAATTACAGCACAAATCTTCAACAGAAAAGCATACAGCGAAGTGCAGGGTTTTAAAGAATAAATTGCACCCTACGCAAAATGTTTCAGTGACATATTAGTTGGAATTCTTGGTGGATCAAAGAAATGGAAGAAATATTTATATTATTCTTGAAAGAAACAAAGCAATACTTTCAAATAATGCCTCATGTTTGACTATAATATTGCACAGTAGGTTCTATTTTGTTTTGGGTCTTGGTCTTAATGGGACTGTGGATTAATCATAACCTAGATTGTGGAAGGACTGGGCATGGGAGATGGGAAGTGGTGGGATTGACAGAAAAGGTTTATTTTAAAAAAAACAGATGGAGACTAAATTAAGTGAATAATGATTTGATTGCAGCATCGTAAGAACATAGGAAATAGGAGCCATCCAGACCATCAAACCTGCCCCATCATTCAATAAGATCATGGCTGATCTGTCCGTAAACTCAGCTCTATCTACCTGCCTTTTCCCCATAACCCTTAATTCCCCTGCTATGTAAAAATCTATCTAACTGTATCTTAAATATATTTAGTGAAGAAGCCTCAACTGCTTCCCTGGGCAGAGAATTCCACAGATTCACCACTCTCTGGGGAAAAAAAGAGTTTCTCCTCAACTCCGTCCTAAATCTTCTCCCCTGAATCTTGAGGCAATGTCCCATAATTCATATTTGGAATCAACTTCAACAGTGACACCAGTCATCCACTCACAGTCAGAATTTATATGAAAACTTTTGCAAAATACCTTCAAAGCTCGCAGGGCAAAGAACTATACATTTATTCAGAGAGTCAGCACCTGTTACAACAAGAGTTTCCAACCTGGGTCCATAACCACCTGGTTAATTGGAGGAGTTCATACATGACATAAAAAAGGTTAGGAACCCCTAGATTTGAGTTTTTGTGTGATCTTTGTTGGTCAAACCCTCTTCCTGCCCCTATTTGTCTCTGGATGATTTTTAACTTCCCTTTATCTAGAAGTGACAAAGAATAAAATTTTACTAATTCAAATTTTTCCTGAAATCATTCTATTTAAATTGTTAATAAATAAATGGCTTTCTTTGCCCTTGCCAAGATCTGGGAGATCCTGCAACCTCAAATACAAACTTATATACATGATCAACTGTCAAGATCACTCAGTTTCCCAGGCCTGTGATTCCAGTCTGTTGCTGTAGGTCAGAGCATCTCATTTTACTGATCACTGTTACGTTAGGAACTTAATAGTCAGTGACAACTGTTGAAATTTTCAAGATTGGCAAAATACACTAAGCTGAAATTGAGACAGCATAGTGTTACACAGTGGAAGTTCTGTAAACCATTAAATTAAATGGGACTTCCACAGATAATGCGAAAGCAACCCAGAGCACTGTTTTACAATCAAGAAAAGGCAATTAAGCAATTCTTTGTCTGATGACTCCCTTCACTACAGCACCTGATAAAGAACAATAATGTGTAAAATGACTGTAACACAAAGTATTGATTTTACCAGTTTTATTGCAAGGCCACACATGCCCTCTTATCACAGGAGGTTCTAATGAGGGCTGTGTATGCAGTATGAATTATCTAAAAAAATAGTGAGATCTTGACAAAACAAAAAAAAACTTAAGTCTCTGCTACATATTTTAAAAACCATAGTGAAATATAGTATTTACACATCTTTTAATACACACCAGACATTAGATTTTGTCCCTCTAATTTGTGCTGCACAACATAATTCATTTTCATTACTTTTAGGACAGTACACTATTTAAATCTCATCTCTTCCAAAACTAAGAAATTCAAAAGGTAGGTTTGGTGCATTTAAAACACACTAACCGTTCAGTCATTCAGGAGAATAGGTTACCAAAACACAGAAAAGGACATTTTGTACTACAGTTCAATGATTGCTCTGGAAAGCAAAGCTCAAAATTTCATTTATACAAGTTACATATACCTTCCCAAAAAGTTACGCTTGGAATCTTCATGCTTAAGGTGGTCTGGCTGAAAACTGCACAAGATCCTGAAATTATTAAAATGGAAGATTCCACTAGGCAAGATCTAGCTAAGAATATCTAGAAATTATAGCGCTACAGTGTTTTGCCATGATCTGTGCAACTTCATGATGGACAAAAGCCAGAAACTGTACGAGTTCCATTAACCAAAACTGAATTCATTATTTTAGTAACACTGTGCATGATCACCATGGACCTCCAAAGAAAGCTTAATTTCATATTTCAGCTCCCCACTGGAGAGATTTTTAAAATTATGAGATGATAAGAAGCAAAAAAATGTACTAGTGTTCTCCTGAGGCAAACTCTGGACCCTCCGTGCTGTCTTGTTGTGGGGAAGAGATCCGTGCCAAAGCAGGCATTGGTTTGTTAGTTTCTGGAGAATCCTCAGACCTTGACTCAACCTGTACTGATGATACAGCTTTCCCAGCTCCCCAAGCTAAGCCAAGGGGTGCCAGCTTAGGCATTGGTCTCCAAAGCATATCCAAAGAACTTGATATCCCTGTGTTTGCTGAAGAGGTGGTTGCTTTCATATGGATGAGTGGGGGAGGGGAAATATTTACTGAACTGCTTGAACCACTAATAGAGTTGCCCTCCAAGTCCAGTGTGCCATTATCCAATTCAGTCTGAGAGTCCACAGGCATTTCATTGCCAAGTAACTGCTCAACATTCAAGTCGTCTTCTTCCAGCTGCAACACCAGTGGACTGTTGGAGCAACCACTCTCCCTCCCTGCCACCTGCTTTAGTTCAGTGGTTCCATCAGTACTGTCAATATCCACTAATACCGGTCCATGGATCAACGACAATTCATCCATGCTGTCCCCTTGGTTTCCACTGTCAATAAAGCCCAATGCATTGTGGTCCGACACAGAAGAGACATCTGGATTTTCTTCATCGGAGAACTGCTGATTTAAAAACGCAAGTTCATTTAAAAGAGAAGTGAACGGCTCATATCCCTCAGTATCCACCATGTCACCAGCTGCTGTGCCATTTGCTTTCAGTAATGGTTCAAGGAGCTGAGACGAGGACAGTTCTGCCTCTCTGTCACTCTGCCCAGCCTTATCTATGCTGCATGTCTGCATTCGGCCACCTATCACCTGCAGTTCCAATTTATCTCCGAGCATTATTTCAGTTACTGTCGACGACTCACCTGGGGCTGCTTCCTGAGTCCAAGACTGCCCTGTACAAGACACTGCAGTTCCGTCAGACAAGCTGGACAAATCCAGCGCTTTGGGCAACTCACTGATATTGTCAGCATCCAGTGAACGAGATGCTACAATCTGCTGTGTTTGGACACACTCAGATTCTTCAGCCTCAGATGAAAAAGGGCATGACGTGACCTCACTTTCATCAGGTACAGTAGACTTCCCAGCTGGATGAAAGCTGTTCTTCACAATGGACAAACTTGGTATTTTACTGGTTGTAAAACTTAGCCGTTCCTGCAATATACGTCGTTTCCTCCCTTTTATGCTGAAGTCAAGAGGCTGAGTATCAAGTGCAAGGGAATTATTCATGTTCTCTACATTCATCAGTGGGGCTTCCCCAGTTGCCAACGAGGTTACATTCACTATTCTTGGCATCATGAATGAAGAGGCTTCATCACCTAGGATGACATACAAAACAATTAAAACATGCCACTGCAAAATTAGTACTGCATCATTCAAATTCTTTTTCTACAATTTGAACTCACTCTAGGACAAGTTTACCTTTCAACCTTATCTTCTACGTTTTCAGTAATGAGATATGCAAACAATAAATCCCCTTAACTTGTGTGGTAACTTAAGTGATGGGATGTAAGGGTGTCTAGGGATGGGGTGGCATCTCTGGTGAAGGGGCTTGTCGTGTCCATTCTGGGGCCGCTCACGTCTATGGTACCAAGCAATTGTTTACATGTGACAGTGGCCACACCCTGGTACACCACTTCAATAGGCAGGCTAAAGCAGCTGAGGGCAGCTTGTAGCCTCGCTCATATCCCTGTGAGATAGGGGCATGCCCATCCTAGCATACAAAGTCAGCTCCAGTGGACCGGGCAAATGAGATCCAATGGCCAGGAAGGAGAGCATAGAACATGACAAGGCATAGAACATGTCTTGGACATCCACTGCAACCAAGGAAGACGCCAGTTTGTGATGCTTTTTCATACCACTGGACTTAGACTTCTGAGGTCAATACAGGGGAGCTGCCCTGGTGCAATGGCATTTTAAAAGCTCTCCGACACAGGTTTTCTGTCATCGTCAGACATGACGGACAACCAACCATCTTAAGTGATTACTGCATGGTGTTCTGTTCAGTTAGTCCATCATTCAGACTTTAGTGATCACCTATGTAAAAGCAACATGAGAGGAACATCAAGGTCCATACATTTTCTGAAATGTCAATTCACTGAGATTACATGGAAATCTCCATAACAACAAACAACGTGACTCAAATTACATCAGTTAGCCATATGAGGGGTGGTTGATAAGTTTGTGGCCTAAGGTAGAAGGCGTCTATTATAGAAAACGTAGCACATTTATTTTTCAACATAGTCCCCTCCTACATTTACACACTTAGTCCAGCAGTCATGAAGCATATGGATCTTGGACCTCCAGAAAGTGTCCACAGATGGGTGATTGATAAGTTCGTGGCCTAAGGTAGAAGGAGATGTTATTATAATCAAACTTTCTGCATTATCACTCAAAGAGTTGAACTGCACGTGCACGTAACGAGAGATGTATAACTCATCTCCTTTTACCTTAGGCTATGAACTTATCAATCACCCCTGCTGTGGACACTTTCTGGAGGTCCAAGATCCGTATGCTCCACGACCGTTGGACTAGGTGTGTAAATGTTGGAGGGGACTATGTTGAAAAATAAATGTGCTAGGTTTTCTAAAATTGACTCTGCCTATCTTAGGCCACGAACTTATCAATCACCCCTTGTATATCAATAATTCTGCAACAATATAACTGTACAAGATCACTCAAACCATTCCTCACCACCCAAAATAACCACTCAAATCAATAATAAATCAAAATAATTGATGCAATTGAATTAGAATCAATCCTTTGACTCAAAATTCTTTCAGAGGACCTTTATGTTTATCAACACATTTCACAATGTCCCAAGTCAAAAAATGGATGGGCGGAGTTTCTACTGATCAATTTTTATCTGTTGTCAGCTGAAAAGGGCTCGCAACAGACTTTCAGACAGGTATTGACCAATATACAGCCTGATAAAATTGAGTCTTAGTCTATTTGCTATTTGCTCCTCTATTCACCGAACCAGCAATTTCTCTACATTACACCAAAACGGTTAGGATGATGGAATACTCAAGAAAAAAAAAATTCCTTGGTATTTTAAACATTGTGGAAATTAGAAAGGGAAGTATGGAGCAACACACAAGATGCTGGTGGAGGAACTCAGTGGGTCAGGCAAGCAACTGCAGAGGGAAACATTTTGGGTCAAAACCTTTCATCTGGACTGAGATATAGAGGAGGGACAGCAAGTATAAAAAGGAGGAGGGAAGGAGTAGGGCAACAGCTGGCACGTGTTCAGCAGATCCAGGTGAGTTGGGGTCAAAGGCAAATGGATGAAAGGAGAGTGGAAACAGAAGCCGAAGCTGCGAGGCAATAGATAGAAGCCACAAAGAGCTGAAGACAATGGAATCTGATGGGAGAGGGAGAGGGAGAGGGAGGTGGGACAGGGCAAATGGGAAAGAGTGAGAAGGAACCAGTGGGGTGATGAGGAAATGGAGCAAGTAGAGGAGGAGGAGAAAAAGGGGAAAAGAAACCAGATGATGAGGGCTGCGGTGAGCAGAGAGAACCTAGGTAGATCGGGGAAAGGGAACAGAAGGATAATAGTTCACCAGGTCACCTGTCAGTTTGTAGACTACGTAGGTAGAATATGAGATGTTGTTCCTCTAATTTGTGTTTAGTCTCATGCTGACAGTAAACACGGTTGAGGACAAGCATGTTGGGTGGGGTGGAGAAGTGAAAGTATGGATGTAGTGCTTCTTACCAACTGAACCTGCTGGAGCTTTCGATTTGGCATTGTTCCCTTGCCTCATATCTGCTGAATCGGAGCTTACAGCCTCCATCCCTGGTTTGGTGCTCAACTGTGCAGATGCTGACTGGCCAGAACTGAGTGATCCCGCAATAGCAAAATTGTTGACCTGAAGTGGAACTGGCAACCCCTGCAGTTGTACAGTAACTGAAGCAATGCCTGGGGTAGGAGGAGGAGAGAGGAGGGGCAGGTGTGTGTGCGGTGTGTTGAGATAGAGAGAGAGAGAGGGAGAGGGAGAGGGAGAGGGAGAGGGAGAGGGAGAGGGAGAGGGAGAGGGAGAGGGAGAGGGAGAGGGAGAGGGAGAGGGAGAGGGAGAGGGAGAGGGAGAGGGAGAGAGAGAGAGAGAGAGAGAGAGAGAGAGAGAGAGAGAGAGAGAGAAGAGAGAGAGAGGGGGAGAGAGATAGAGAGAGGTGGGTGTTTGTAGAGAGGGAGAGGGATATTTGGAGAGAAAGAGGGGGTGTTTGGAGAGGGAGAGGGAGGTGTTTATAGAGAGGGATATAGGGAGCGGGGTGTTTGGAGAGAGAGAGAGAAGGGGGTGTTTGTAGAGAGGGATGTGTGGAGAGGGAGAGGGGTATTTGGAGAGAGAGAGGGGGAGTTTGTACAGAGAGAGAGGAATGTGTAGAGAGGGAGAATGGTGTTTGTAGAGGGGGTGATTAGAGAGAGAGGGGGGTTTGTAGAGAGGGAGGGATGTGTGGAGAGGGAGGGATGTGTGGAGAGGGAGAGGGGTGTTTGCAGAGAGAGGGGGTGTTTGTAGAGAGGGAGGGGTGTGTGGAGAGAGAGAAGGGTGTTTGGAGAGAGACAGGGGTTCATAGAGAAAGAGAGGGATGTGTAGAGGGGGA
Source organism: Hypanus sabinus (assembly GCF_030144855.1). Taxonomy (NCBI): domain Eukaryota; kingdom Metazoa; phylum Chordata; class Chondrichthyes; order Myliobatiformes; family Dasyatidae; genus Hypanus; species Hypanus sabinus. The sequence goes on from NC_082707.1 coordinate 120,450,153, forward strand.
GGGGGGAGGGGTGTGTAGAGGGAGAGAGAGATGTGTGGAGAGGGAGAGTGGTGTTTGTAGAGAGGGAGAGGGGTGTTTGGAGAGAGGGGGTGTTTGTAGAGAGGGATGTGTGGAGAGGGAGAAGGGTGTTTGGAGAGAGAGGGATGTGTGGAGAGGGAGAGGGGTGTTTGGAGAGGGAGAGATGTGTGGAGAGGGAGAGTTGTGTGGAAAGGGAGAGGGGTGTTTGGAAAGAGAGGGGGGTGTTTGTAGAGAGAGTGGTGTTTGTAGAGAGGGGTGTGTAGAGGGGGAGAGGGGTGTGTAGAGGGAGAGAGAGATGTGTGGAGAGGGAGGGGGTGTTTGGAGAGAGAGAGGGGGTGTTTGTAGAGAGGGAGAGGGATGTGTGTGGGGAGAGAGGGGGTGTTTGTAGAGAGGGAGAGGGGTGTTTGTAAAGAGGGAGAGGGGTGTGTGGAGAGGGAGAGTGATGCATGGAGAGGGAGAGGGGTGTTTGGAGAGAGAGAAAGAGAGAGGAGGGCATTTGTAGAGAGGAAGAGGGGTGTTTGGAGAGAGGGTGGTGTGGAGAGAGGTGTGTATGGGGAGAGGGGGAGGGAGAAAGAGGGGTGTGGAGAGGGAGAGGGGTGTGGAGAGAGAGAGGTGTGTGTGTGGGGAGAGTGGGGGGTAGGGAGAGAGAGGGGAGGAGAGATACAGCAAAAATGGAAAGTAAGAGAAAGAGTGCAGGGCAATAAAGTATATTATTCACATCTTAAAATTCAGCAACAAATGTAAAGCTGGTAGGAGTTCATTTCTTGGAATCATTTATACACTAGTCGATCAGCCTTATCTATTGCTTTTTACAAACTGTTCAGGTACCTAATGTATCATTAAGGTGAATCTGAAACTGTTGGAATTAGGTATTCTGGTGTCTATACACACACTTAACAAGGCCACGAAGTACACTTGGAACGGAGTTGATTAACTTCAAAGAAAACTTCTGTTCAAATACTGCAGCAAACAACATTGGTGTACACTTTGTTTCACAATTTTGAAAGTGTTAACATTTATTTGATATTGCAACACTGCCCTCATAGTGTGTAGTATATATTATTTTATCTGTATAGTCTGATGGACTTTGTCCTTGGCTCAAACACAAATATGTATTTGGCCATGCAAAATTATAAAATAATACTGTACATACTGTTGTTAACAAACTAAATTTGCCTTAGATATTAACACATTTTTAATATTTAAGAAGTGATTTTAAAGTAGAATTGCATTAAAGTTCTTCCGAAGAGCAGATTTACAAAGATTAAAAACTAAAATTAACTCCAGAATTTCCTCAATTTTCCAACTAAATTAAAACTGCTTTGGATGTTAAGCCGTCAACATAATATAGCACACTAAGGCTACGTCCACACTATGCCAGATAAATCCGTAACCGAAGCTTTTTCTCTTCGTTTTTACCCTCCGTCCACACTAAAATAGTGCTTTCGTCGAACGAAACTGGAGCTTTTCAGAAATGCTTTCCAGCGTGGGTATTTTTGAAAACGCTGTGGACGGGATAATTGGAGACTTTTGAAAACGCTGTCAGACGGCAGCACGCCATTTCATTGTTTTCTTGAACGCAACCTAACAATTTCAGAACAGATGGCAACGAGACTGAAGCCAAAAGAGTTAGAAATGTACTCACCAAATACTTTGACCCATAACTTACTGAATAAATAAGTATACTGTACTCACTTGGCCCTGTTTTCCGTCCTTGCTGGTATGAAGGTGGTATACCTATTTATGCAAGTACTTCTCTGACATTAGATGTGTAACAGCCTAATGTAACATTGTATGGAAATACAAGATGACACTGATGCAGACATGTTTTACACATTTAACAAGGTGCTTTATTAATGGAACAGAATTAGTCAGTTTTTCAATGTTCGTCGTCAGCCGGGTCATACAGTCTGTGAACTCCCCGTCGGCTGCCTCCATATAATTCAGTATTTGTTTTTTTTACTTTTAAATCTTCCTGCGCCAAAGCCAACAGCTGCCTGTCATTTGATTTTCTAGTCTATAACTGAACAAACACGCACCGTCTTCCACAGCGAGATTCAACACCAAACATGTCGCTTGTTTTTGGTAAATGTGTCCTGCGCATGCACAGGAGGAGATTCAGCGAAATCTCTGTTTCAATGTGGATAGAGATATTTTTAAAAACGCATAGTGTGGACGCCTATCGTTTTTACGTGAAACCGGCGTTTTCAAAATTATCCGGTCTAGTGTGGATGTAGCCTAAACTTTGAGGTGTCAGCCTCACCACATACGCAAAACTGCATTGTGACATGTTTGTTGAACAGTATCATAGTGATTTGCATTTCTATGTGCCTTTGAATGCAACGCATCATCACAAGGACTTAGGCAAAACTTCTATCATGGAAATATAGAGCAGTGTGATATAAGAGCAAAAACTAGTTAACCGACTAGGTTTTTGAAGTTCTTTCACAGAAAGGTAGAGGGCCAGAAAGATATAGAACTCGAGGTTAGAGAGGAGAATTACTGAGTGAGTTCAAAACCAACCATTTTAAATTTGAAGCAATACTTAACTAGGATATAATGTAGGCCAACAAGCATGAATGTAACAAGGCAACTCAAATATAAATAGGAGAACCTTACAAAGATAGCATGCTAAAGGATCAACCTTCACCTCTATCAGTCCCTTATACAATACAAATATATATATATTTACATAGTGCTTTTAACAGAGCTTTCTAGTGTACTTTGCAAGATCAGTATAAAACAAGACTGCAACATTGAAGAGATATTACAACATATGGATAAAAGTTTAGTTAAAAAGGATAGGTTTTAAAGTAAAAGAAGGAAGCAAAATTGTCTAGCAAGGTAATTCCATAGTCTGGGGCTGATTTAGAAGACAATGGTGGGGCAATTACTTTCAGGGATTATCAAGTCACCCGTATTACAAGGGCACTATTACCTTGATGAAGAAGTCAGCAGGAATGATTTGTAACAGTTAAATCTAAAGGAAACAAAGCCAGTGAAATGCTGAGGTAGCATGAAATCAGGCAATTTCACAGAGGCATAAACACTCAAGAGGTCTTGGCAACAATACAAATATCTGGTTTAAGGCTCTGCTTGGGGTCAAATTTGACATCAAAACTTCTGTATGCAACCCTAAGGCTGCTGGATTAGTGTTCTTTTTTCGGTGGCAGGAATAAAACCTGTACCTTGCCCTTCCAAAAACCTTGTGTAAAAGGATGACAACTGCATCTTCCACGAGGTAATGCAAGTGACTCAAATGACCATTCGGCATCAAAGTGCAAATTACGATCAAATTTAGTTAATTTTTACGGAGGAACGGGTAAATGATTCATATGAACATTACAGTCAAATTGACAGCCAGTCTTAACTGGAATTGCAATATCTTAAGCAAAGGTGCTGTACAGTTCTTAGTCACGCCTTTCACAAACGTGGAGCATTGTGAAGATCCAGCCAAATCCCATTAGTAATACCTGCAATACTTGTTCCAGTAGCATCATCTCCCTTGGACTGGCTTCCACTAAGAAGTCCCTCAGCAGTAAAGAATGAAGTCTGGCCAGAAATAAGAGGGCCCTTTAAAGTCAGAACCTGACCCTGTGGAGTCATCAGCAAATTCCCACCCGTGGGGTTGGAAGTGGTTGAAGAATCTGCGAAAAAACAGCATTTTAACCAATCGTTTAATAGTTCCAATTCATCACGCACCCTGAATTCTTACTTAACATGCACAGACTCTTGTACTTCTCATTCATTGCCTAAACCTTTCTTGCTCAGCAGTACACCACCCTCCAATGGCATCATTTCAAATTGTTGTTAAATCTACTGTATCTTTTGAACCTTCATACAATTAATGTCTCCTATCACCCTCCCATGAGCTCTGCAGAGGCAAAAGCTCATGATGGTAAATGCAAAAGCTTAAACAAGACCTGCTGTGTCGACAAGGGCTGCTCACGCTGCTCTGCATTAAGGTGTATTTAATGTCGCATTATAATTTCTAGGTAATAAGCAAATTGCTGCAAGTTCTGCTTCACTTCAGGTCAACAAATTTATTTTTGACTTTTTAAAAGTTCTTTTCAATTAAGAAGTGGAAAAAAAAACTCCTTACTGATCTTAACCATGGCAATCTGCATCAGTAGACAATTCGATCATCAAATTAGCTGAGAGAGGTAGGAGCAATGCAGTGTTCCTATCAACATGGACTTCCATTTCCAAATTAATTACTAAATACCGACTTGTAGCTTTAAAATGGTACCATCAATGGCAATGGCTGGCCTTACTTCCCCAACTTAGACAAGGGATGGAGCCAAGAACTGTTCCCTGCCACCCTACAAAATGCTTCTGAATTTTTCTTTTTAAAGCTTAGTTCATATGAAACATTCAAGACTGTTTATTGTCATTCTTCAGGACACAAGAGTAAAGCAGAATGAAACGATTGTTTCTCCAGATATGATGCAGCACAGAAAAAACATGAACACAATGTTAAAAAAACAATAAATATACCATACTGTCCAAAAGCAACCCTATAAAGCAATATAAAAGTAACTTGTATACACACCTCCAAGAGTACCACAACCATGTTGTGACTTGGAGGCTTGCATGCTCTAATGACGCTGAGAACTACGTTGGCTGGAGCTAGGGCTTTATGCTTTGGTTGCTGGTACAATCACCCATGCCGAACAGTTCAAAGGGTAGAGACCAGACTAAGAGTGGTCCACTGATTTGAAGGCTCAGCTCAGGGCCAACAGCCCTAAGTGGTTAAATTTTTATGGAAACAGCAATGAAGATTTCTTCTACACCTGAGTGCGACCATTTTCCTGAGTCTGCTCCTGAGACCCCTGGAGTGCACTCCATGATTGTTTTGAGGCGACAGACTGGCAGGCACTCTGTGAGCCACATGGAGAGGACACTGGTTACATCAGCTTCTGTGTGGACTGCAATGTTCTGGCAAGAACTGTTCTTTGTTATTCAAGTAGCAAGCCATGGGTAACAAAGGATATTAAGGACATCCTGAACGCTAAAAAGAGGGTGTTTAGAGATGGAAATAGTGAGGAGCTGAGGACAATACAGAGGGACCTGAAAGCCAAGATCAGGGAGGCTAAAGACAGGTATAGGAGGAAGCTTGAGTGGAAACTCCAGCAGAACAACATGAGAGAGGTCTGGAGTGGGATGAGGACCATCACTGGGTTCCGGCAAACTAGCAACAGAGGAGCTACAGGGCCAACAAACCTAACCTGTTCTTCAACAGATTTGACACTGGCACCTGCCCATCCCCCACATGATTTATCTGTTGTCGGCCCCCAACCAACACATAATCCATTCTCCCCTCCTCGCAGCCCCCACCCTGCTCTTGTGACTACACTCCTCCCACACCTGAAACCACCACGGTGGGCTTCACAGCTGAACAGTTGAGAAGACAGCTGAAACGCTTCCATCCAGGCAAGGCTGCAGGCCCGGATGGTGTCAGCTCCAGGATGCTCAAAGCCTGTGCCCCCCCCCCCCCCCAGCTATATGGAGTACTTCACCATGTATTCAACCTGAGCCTGAGTCTCCAGAGGGTTCCTGTGCTGTGGAAGACGTCCTGCCTTGTTCCTGTACCGAAGACGCCGTGCCCCAGTGGCTCCAATGACTACAGACCGGTGGCATTGACCTCCCACATCATGAAGACCCTGGAAAGACTTGTTCTAGAGCAGCTCCAGCCTATGGTTAGGCCACATTTAGACCACCTCCAGTTTGCCTATCAGCCCTGACTAGGAGTTGAGGATGCCATCGTCTACCTGCTGAACCGTGTCTACGCCCACCTGGACAAGCTGGCGAGCACTGTGAGGGTAATGTTTTTTGACTTCTCCAGTGCGTTCAACACCATCTGCCCTGCTCTGCTGGGTGAGAAGCTGACAGTGATGCAGGTGGATGCTTCCCTGGTGTCATGGATTATTGATTACCTGACTGGCAGGCCACAGTACATGCGCCTGCAACACTGTGTATCAGACAGAGTGATCAGCAGCACTGGGGCTCGACAGGGGACTGTCCTGTCTCCCTTTCTCTTCCCCATCTACACTTCGGATTTCAAATACTGCACAGAGTCTTTCCATCTTCAGAAGTTTTCTGATGACTCTGCCATAGTTGGAAGCATCAGCAAAGGAAATGAGGCTGAGTACAGGGCTACAGTGGGAAACTTTGTCACATGGTGTGAGCAGAATCATCTGCAGCTTAATGCGAAAAAGACTAAGGAGCTGGTGATGGACCTGAGGAGAGCTAAGGCACCGGTCACCCCTGTTTCCATCCAAGGGGTCAGTGTGGACATGGTGGAGGATTACAAATACCTGGTGATACGAATTGACAATAAACTGGACTGGTCAAAGAACACTGAGGCTGTCTACAAGAAGGATCAGAGCTGTCTCTATTTCCTGAGGAGACTGGGGTCCTTTAACATCTGCCGGACGATGCTGAGGATGTTCTACGAGTCTGTGGTGGCCAGTGCTATCATGTTTGCTGTTGTGTGCTGGTACAGCAGGCTGAGGATAGCAGACACCAACAGAATCAACAAACTCATTCGTAAGGCCAGTGATGTTGTGGGGGTGGAACTGGACTGACAGTGGTGTCTGAAAAGAGGATGCTGTCCAAGTTGCATGCCATCTTGCACAATGACTCCCATCCACTCCATAATGTACTGGTTAGGCACCAGAGACTCACTCCACTGAGATGTAACACTGAGAGTCATAGGAAGTCATTCCTGCCTGTGGCCATCAAACTTTACAACTCCTCCCTCAAGTGTCAGACACCCTGAGCCAATAGGCTGGTCCTGAACTTATTTCCACTTGGCATGATTAACTTATTATTATTTAATTATTTATAGTTTTATATTGCTATATTTCTTCACTATTCTTGGTTGGTGTGGCTGTAATGAAACCCAATTTCCCTCGGGATCAATAAAGTATGTCTGTCTGAGACTTCATGACAGACAGTAGTGAAAACTGAGGGAGCTACTGACATGATGAAGGAGCCAGAGATAAAGGAGCTTCATTGCTGCCCTAAACACCAGCCACGTAATGGTCAGTAACTAAGTTGTATACACTCAGTACCACTTTATTAGCCACCTCCGTATGTTCTTGATCTCCTGCTGCTCTAGCCCTTCCACTTCAAAGTTTGATGTGTTGTACACTCAGAGATCCTCTTCTGCACACCACTGTTGTAACGTGATTGTCTGAGTTACTGTCACCCTCCTGTCAGCTTGAACCAGTTTGGCTGTTCTCCTCTGACCTCTCTCATTAACAAGGCATTTTTGCCAGCAGAACCACCACTAACTGAATGCTTTTTTGTTTTCATACTATTCTCTGTAAACTATAGAGACTATTGTGTGTGAAAATCCCCGATCAGCAGTTTCAGAGATAACTCAAACCACCCTGTTTGGCACTAACAATCATTCTATGGTCAGTCACTTGTATCACATTTCTTCCCCACTCTGATGCTTGGTCCAAACAACAACTGAACCACTTGACCACATCTGCATACTTTTATGCACTGAGTTGCTGCCACATGAATGGCTGATTAGATATTTGCATTAATGAACAGATGTACGGATGTACTTATAGTGGCCACTGAGTGTACAATCAATACCTGTTTCATCCATGTTCCTCAGCCTCAAAAATCTTCATTTTTGCAGTGCACCTACTGTAGAAAGTACCTTACGAATAAAACTAAACAATAATTCTCCTCCACTACTTCCAACAGATTTCAATGCCTATCTGTGAAATTATATGTGAAAAATACTTTAGGTAACAGATTATGCCGTGGAAAAGCCTATAAGTGGATAAAGGACTCAATCATCTTCAAAGCTAAAGAATTCCCCTCATAAGATTCTCCAGTTGTACAGTCACAGAAAGGACAAATTTGGGCTGTGAATTAACAAAAAGCGAGTAGAAAAAGAGATACCCTACCACCATATTTACAAATTGTTTAGCTTTACTTTGCAAAGTATTCCAAAAATAAAGCACTTCCATCAATCAGTTTTATATAACAACATTACATCATTTTCACTTGTGGAATGACATCATCTACTCTGCAGAAGACAAAGTTACATACACAAAGCTGCTGATGACCGTTTCCTGGTGAGAATAAGAGGTTTTCTAGTACCAGTTTTGGGCCTCTCCTGTTCACTAGTTTGCATAAGGACATTGGGTGGCTTCTGGTTCCGCAAATCCATGGCCACCTTCTGGAAAGAGTCCACTGATGAATTAAGTCCTGCATTCCAACCTTTGGAGCGCTTTTTTCTTGTGTCATCTGCTTTCTGTGCAAGCTTTTTCTTCTCAGCATCAAGTGCCCTCTGTTTTGCACAAATATATTCCAGTTTCTTTAAAATAACTTCGTCAGTCTTCCCTATAAACAGAACAGATAGTCACTAAATTAAATCCAGTAGAAATCAAGACTTGGTTAAGCTGATGAGAACATTTCCCAGTAGCACAATTCCTTTTTTTGCCCCCCTCCAGGGCGGTTTCATGACTGGACGTATTTTCCCCTCTCCTTCCAACACTTCAAAAGGCCCCCTTGCTTTGCAATTCCTTGGCCCAATCTTCCACTTTTCCATGCGGCAATTTCCAATTCAACACTTGCCTTTTCACCTCTTCTCACCACAATGGTCTAAAACTTACCATCCCAGATAAGCATACAGTGCCTATTAAAAGTATCCCCCCGCCCCACAGAAGGTTATCTGTTTTATAGTTTTACAATATTGAATCACAATGAATTTAATTTGGCTTTTTTGACATTGATCAACAGAAAAACACATCTTCTCCCAAGTTGCAGTTCTCTTGCAGACTATATCAGGGTTTCCTCCAGGATGTCCCTGTATTTTGCTATATTCATTTCACCCTTTAGCTCCACAAGCCTTCCAGGCCAGATGCAGTGAAGCATCCCCACAGCATGATGCAGCCACCAGTGTGCTTCATGGTAGGGATGTTGTGTGTTTGATGACATGTGGTGAGCATTCAGGTTGATAGCCAAAAAGCTCAATTTTGGTTTCATCAGACCATAAAACCTTCTTTCAGCTGACTTCAGAATCTCCCACATGCCTTCCAGCAAACTCTAGCCGAGATTTTTTTTCAACAGTGGCTTTCTCTTTGCCACTCTCCCACAAAGCTGCAACTAGTGAAGCACCCGGGCAACAGTTGTTGTATGTGCAGTCTCTCCTAGCCATTGAAGCTTCTAACTCCTCCAGAGTTGTCACAGATCTCCTGTTGGCCTTCCTCACTAATCTCCTTCTTGCACGGTCACTCAGTTTTTGAGGATGGCCTGCTCCAGGCAGGTTTAAAGCTGTGCCATATTCTTTCCATTTCTTGATGATTGACTTAACTGTACTTAAGGGATATTCAGTGACTTGGAAATTTTCATGTATCCATATCCTGACTTGGGCTTTTCAATAACTTATTTCTGGAGTTGCTTGAGGTGTTCTTTTGTCTTCATGATGTATTTTTTGCCAGGATACTGACTCACCAGCAATTGGACCTTCCAGATACAGGTGTATTTTTACTACAATCAATTGAAACACCTTGACTGCACATGGCGATTTCCATTGAACTAATTATGTGACTTTTAAAAACAATTAGCTGCACCAGTGATGATTTGGTCTGTCACATTAAAAGGGGTGAATACTTGTGCAATCAATTATTTTGTGTTTTATATTTGTAATTAATTTAGATCACCTTGTAGAGATCTGTTTTCATTTTGACACAGAAGTGTCCTTTTCTGTTGATCAGTCTAAAAAATAAGCCAAATTAAATTCACTGTGATTTAATGTTGCAAAACAATAGAACATGAAAACATCAGGGGGTGGGAGGGGGAATACATTTTTTTTATAGGCAGTGCAGTTAATGGCAACTCCCTTAATAAATCCGCAGCTCACTAAATGTAGTTAGGCAAGCGGGTAAAGTGGTAAAGATGACGTAATGGCACGGACGCTGGCCTTTATTAGCAGTGGTGATGACTATAGGAGTAAGGAAGTCATGCCGCAGCTATATGAAACTTCAGTCAGAGCACAATTAAAGTATTATGGGGAGCTCTGATCGCCTCATTATAGCAAGGATGTGAAGAGTGTGGAGAGGGGTTCTCTGGATTAGAGTACATGATTGGTAAAGAAAAGCTGGACAAACATGGGTTGTTCTCTAGAGTATCAGAGTCTGAAGGGAGACCTGATGGACAGCTTTAAAATTATGGGAAGCATAGATAACACAGACAGAATCTTCTCTCCAGTTAGAAACGTCAAATACCAGAGGACACGGTTTCAAGGTTAGAGGAAGGGAATTTACAGGCATCATGAGGGGCAAGTATTATTTTTAAACACAGACATATAGGTGCTTGGATAAGGTTACTGGGGGCAACAGTGGAAGCAAGCAATTTGGTGGCGTTTAAGAGGCTTTTAGATAGACACATGAATATGAAAGACATGGATATGAAGGGAATGGAGGGACATGGAAGAAACACAGAAGGGCATTTGGTATAAACTGACATCAAGATTAGCACAAAATGTGGGCCGAATGTCCATCCAGCACTATACTGTATGCTGATAAACGTCCCCTGAATTAGGGTACCAGAATATTATTTTGAACTTAAAGAGTTATATTTTCAAACTACAATTACACAAATGATCTTAATTCCACCAGTTTGCATTGGACTCGGGGCTGAATCAAATATGCACCTCCAGAGACAGAGTCAATTTTGACCTCTGATGCTGTCTTTGTGGAATTTGTACATTACCCCTGTATTTGTAAGGGCTTCCCCCATGTGCATGTTTTCCCCTTTATGCCAAAGATGTGCCTAGTGTGCAGGTGGCGGGTAGGGGGTAGCAGACCAATTAGGGAGAGGAGGGGAGGGGTGCATTTAATTGTAATGAGAAAGATTGCGGTAGGTGTAGATCAGTACTTGAAGGTCAGCATGGATGTACTGGACCACTGGACTTGTTTCTGTGCTTTTCCACTTTGAATCTTGAACTGGTGTGTTTATTTTCAATGTATTTTTTCTAATGAATTATTACTTTTTATAAACAAGATATTTCTCTAATTTCCCTAGTACTCTGCACAATTTTATGTAAGAAAAAATAATACACTTAAAATATTAATGTGGTCATGACATCCACGAACTCTGCTGGAACAGAAATAGCAACACCAAATATAACAAGTCACAATGCTAGTATTAGATTACAGTGTCCCCCAGTGGTGAATATGCTAACTCATAATACAGTTTTAACAGATAACAAGTTCCTTTTACAGCAAAGTCACTCTTTTGGACAAAAAGGTAAACAGACTATTCAAACATCAAGGCACAATTAACATGCTAGTCTTATATCATGAATGTAGATATAATACTAATATCATTAAGTACAATGAATAATTCTGTACTTAATTATTATACATCTATTAGTAAACATCAATAGCTCAGTACTCTAGCTAATAAAGCTAACTATATGCCTTTTAGAAATTCTACAACGTATGACTGTTACAAATAATTTACAGAAACTTTCCTCTAGCCTTACAGGAAAGGAATTTCACCATCTATGAGGGGAGCTACAGCTTTTTTTCCTCTGGGCTGAGTAACTTAAGAGCTGAAAGCAGCATACTGTCCTTACCTGTCAGTTGAGAGACTTTGCGAATAAGTGAATCCCTTCTGCGAGTTTGGATACTTTTCTCAGCTGACAAACAATCAAAATAATCCTGCGCATTCTGGATTTCTGAAAACGCCTACAATAGTAGAGAAACTTAACAGTCACAAAATATTCTGAACAATACAGCCATTCTGGCACTTTAACTATCTTTACAAACTTGTTTCAAAGTAAAGTACTTACAATTTTTTATTCCCTGTGAATACCAATATTCTCTTCAAAATTTCAAAAATGTCTTGCAACTCAATGTCTCCACTGCTCAATAATTGGCATTAATTTTAATGCTAGACCAAACACTATACCTCTGATGCAAATTACAGGCAAATTGGGCAGCATGTTAGTGTAATGGTTAGCACAATGCTTTACAGTATACGCGATCCAAGTTCAATTCCTGCCGCTGTCTGTCAGGAGCTTGTACGTTTTCCCCGTGACCACAGTCTTTCCACAGTCCAAAGAAGTACTGGTTGGTAGTTTAATTGGTGATTGTATATTGTGATTAGGCTAGCATTAAATTGCGGAATTGCTGGGCAGCATACCTTGAAGGGCTGGAAGGGCCTGTTCCATGCTGTATTCCAATAAATAAATAAGGAATTTGCTTCTTAAAGTAGTTATAGATGGAGGTGATAGTGGGGATAAGCTTCACTACTTATTAGGTGCTTCCAATGAGGTGTGCCTCAAAAAGCCTCTGACAACCAGTCGAGCTCCTGGCCTTCACTTGTGGCTTGGCTACTAAGCCTGGTGGAACCATTTCTACTGACAGGACAAGAGGCAAAGACAAGTTAACAGCACCTTAAAACCAGTTGGTTTGGGCAGATGGAGGTTATCAGCCGTGGTTGGCAACTCATCTAGAAGGAAAACTCTGATCTCAAACCTCCACTGCCTTGCGGCTATATCCACTCATGGGGAAGGTTTTGGGAGTAAATCTCAATGGAAAAATCTGGTGTTGGAATCCCTAAGGCAGTCCCACATTGAGTTCAATGCTGACTGGCAACTCCTGCGACACTGCTGGTGCCAAACTGTATCGGTCTCTGCCGTTCCTTTGGGTTCAGATGTGTGGAGAGAGAGAGCTTGCTACATGGGGAACAGCTTGCTGTCCATATCGTACTGCCCATGCTTGTGTTACTAGACAGCTAGAATGCAACATCTATTGTTGACCCTAACTGACGGAGGCCTCACTCACTCAAATATGGAATTGCCCACAAATGTTCATTACACAAAGAAGTCCTGTTTAAATAGATGAATCTCTCTCTATTTAATGAGTAAGCTGAAGACTAGTACACACAGCCTGTTAAGACCTTATCATTCAAAACTCAATGTTCTTGACCATTTTAATTTCAATACAGGAATATGGCTAAATGAAGTCTCCACAAAAAGTAACAAACAACTAATTCAAAGTTACGCTTATGACATCATACATCACTGAAATTAAGCATTCACATCTCGAATGTAATAAATGTCCTCTACATGACCCAGTTGTTATATGGACTATTCTACTTATGTTCAGCATCAAACCAAAGCAAAAAGGCCAATTATTATTAAAGCAGACAGATACTTCCTAAACCAGTGGTGAGAAGAATATTTTCAAGTCATCAAATATTTTCATAAACCTTTTTCAGGATTAAGTATTTTGAAGCCCTCTCCTCCCTACGAAGTCCCAACACTTTCTTCAGCCTTTCAAAGAGGTCTCGAATTTTAGAACGCCTCCGCCGCTCGTTAACTGTGTGTGTAGTTCGATATAATACCAGGGCATCCAGCTGAGCTTTGGCTTCCTTACTGATATGTGCAGTGGATTTCTAAAGGAGAAAGAAACAGTTACAGTTTAACAATAAAAAAAATCCAGACGTTATCACCCCTCCCCCCAGTTTTCTAAACTTCAGCAAGTACAGTTGCAGATTTTCCTTCAACTTTCAGCAGTCCAAATGATGGAATATAAGTTCACCCTCCTAACAGCACTACAAATGCATTCCATTTACATATGTTGCTTTCCATCTAAGGACATCAAATCTTCTGCTCATTCAAAACACTCCTGCCAACAGCAACTTACTAGCTTGGGTTTGGTGTACTCCTCTTTGGATTTTCTTGTAAGGTATGGGTTGTGGAAATGGCATCTGCAAGAAAAAAGTTAAATTATCATTCAATCAAGCCGAATGAAACAGCATTCTGCCTGGGCCAAGGTACAGAGAGCACTACCAACAGTACATAGCACACATGATTATGGCCCTGAAATGGCAGGGGCTAAAGAATGATGGTGCATGGGATATTGTCCTGGCCCAGAAACAAACACTAGAGAGGAGCCAGTCGGACTCCAGCCCACTGAGGCCTCTGCTCTACCCCACACTACCTCGACGCCTCCTCTCCAAGGCCTGAGGGCCTAGTCCTCATCACAACCAAGGCAACACAGCTCCCCCACTGTTGGTCTCGCCACAGAACCAGACTTGCAGACTCTATTTTATCAAAGTCCAAAACAAACACTCACACATTTTTTGGACTGCCCACTGCCTTGGCACGACAAAGGCACACAACAACAGTATGTAGTAAGTCTAGCTCTATCGCTATCGAGCGACTTGCTGATGGGGTAGACCTGCAGTACTTGATGTTCTTGATAACCAGTAGCGTCTTGTGATCGTAGAAAAGGCGGAAAGAATGAATAATTACACCTTTGTTTGGAGTTAGAGTGGCTTGTGTCCGAGCGCATCACCATCTTAGTCATCAGATGAAATACCAAGACAAATCTGAACACTTTAACACATGCCTAGTTAGTACAATCTTTGAATAATTTCATCAATATATGTTTGGAAAGTCTGCAATAATTCAATCTTACCAAAAACAGAAATAAAAAGGCTTCTATATTTCACCCCCTATTTGAGTTAACTAAGTTGCAGGTTCCAAAGAAACTCAAGGTGCAGCGAGTTACGGGAATGTTAAAACAGTTACTTAAAGCAATCTGAAGATCAACATTATACAGTTCACTTACCTTTAAATAAATCTAATTCAATTAAAATGAAATGTTACACATCTGTTCCAAATAACCATCTTGCAATAAGCCACTTGAGGGAGATATAGAGCATATATATATATATACACACACATAGATATATAGCTTCTCAGCCAATTGGAGATCTACAGTAATTGAAACACCCCTTGTTCATTAAATCCTTAACACACCATGGAAATGTATTCCAATCATAACTTTACTAAGTCATATGCCCACGTTTACACATATTAGTATACTGCACAAGATATCTCATGCATTTGTTCAGTTACTTAACTCACTTTCTCCCGAATCCCACAGACCCACCAACACTGATACCAAGACTGCAAAATGAAAATCACAGAACTTGTATAGTTCAGAAAAAAAGACCTGACCTACTAAGTTCAAGCTAGTTGTAAAACTATCTTGGCAGCCCTCAGTTTTCTATTACCTGCAAATTATTGTCACTTGTGCCTGTCCAATTTCTGTTCAGTAGCTCTCACAGCTAGTTCCTTTCATAACTACCTTTCTGCCCAAAACAGACATTCCTCACCTCACTCTTCACAACTTCTGACAAAATTTTACATCTATATTCTATGGTCCTTGAACCATCTACAAAGGAGAAATGCATCTCAATAGGCATATTAACATCAATGCATAGATCTATAAATAATACATCATCACATGAAATCTGTAACTTTGCTGGTTATAGTAACCAAATTCTGATATTTAAAAATTTTAAGAAATCACAATACTTTGTTTTCCTTGTATGGTGGTGGGAGGCAGAAGCAATAAGGCGAGCAATGTTGATTTTCTCGGAGAGTTCCTCCACAGTCTCAATGTCCACTGCCTCTTCACTGGAAGTTGAATCAAACTGTGAAAACATTTTTAAAGTTTACTAAAAAAAACCCAGCAGTACTACTAACCCTTTACACATTGTCCAAAGCATTACAATTTTTTTTGGAAAAACAGCCTGGCACTCTCAGTCTCAGCCCTCATTATACACAGCGGAATTAAGAATACATTTGAAATCCATGTCGCTATTTTGCATTTGCCACGTGCCTGGAAATTGGATATTGCCCTTTTCTTGTAATCTAGATCATCGTTGCATTTTGTACTTATCAACATTCCCACAATGAGTTAGAAAATTGGTCTTAGGAATGCTTCAGATGGCTTCAGGGTAATTTAAATTTAGAAAGTGTGCTATTACAAGACCTGCACAACTTACTCCTCATTAGTTTCAGAAGGACATCAGCATTTAAAGGCACACTCCCCATGGCAGTCGATTGCTATAATATGCACCATGGTTGCAATGGAAAACAGGAGAGTGGGAGAGAAGATGTGGATTTTGAGAGTGACCTGGATGTGAGGGAATGTCATCTAAACTCTTTGAACTCATTGTTGGTGTAACTATTGGGGAGGATCACTTGGTTGCTGCAGGAACCATGGTTTCCAGTGGAAAGAGTGAGAAGTGAACACAACTCTGGTTAAGTACAATTGGGAACATTCCATCTGCTGCAGGTGTCAGTGTACAGAAACCTGTCTCTGGAACAATCCAAAGAAGCAAAGTAATTTAAAGACCTGCCTGTCAACGACCCCACAAATTGGGACTAAATTGGTGTGAATCTGAACTTGTTATGTCTTGCTCTTCAGGGATGAAAAGAAAGAAAAAAACCCCATGAGTCTGCAGTATATTCTTTGTTCCTTTCTATGGAGGAACTGTGCAGCAAAATATCACATAGCATTCAATTTTAATCAGGAGTTCCTGTCCTTTAAATTTCCATGTGTAAAATATATAATTGAAATGTTACTTTGCATTAACAAAATTATGGTGCTTAAATAACCTTTTGTTTTACATAACATAATGGATTACTTTGAGTTAAAACAATTAGTGCATTGAAATTGGACCCATTCAGGAATTTCAATATCTTCTTTTTGACTCCCACATGACAGTTGTTGTGAATGAGAATCCCAACTTCAGAAACTGAGGCTTCAAAGTTGTAGTGACAAACATGTGATGCAACAGTTCAGCTGTGCTAAGGTCAATCCCATCTGACATTGGACAAAACTGATTTGGAAATCAGTGGAAGGACAAGTGCTTGGTATAAATGTTTATTATGATGGCACTTAGAACCACAAGAAAGCCTTGTGAAAAAGATTGCTTCCAACTGTAAGAAACAAGAATATCCACATTTGAAAGCACTATCTGCAGAACCCAAACGGAGGATTGGGTGCATTGAACTTTTAATTTTTTATTTACATTCCTTTATTTCAATTACCATATAACAGTTCAAAGTCAATATATTATTAAAGTATGTAAATGTTACCAGATTTTTCTCAATCAAATGGATCCAAATTTAACCCAAAAAAAAGAAAGTAAATTAGAGATAATGTTGCAAGCAAGGTAGCCTTTGTACTATCGAGCAAACTGGCAATAGTACTCAAATAAAGCACAACCTACAATGTACCAAAGTTGGTTATTCAGGTACAAACAAGTGAAGCCACTTACCATTTTCTCAACATCAATTTCATCTGCATCAGTTTGAATGTCACCATCCTCCAGGTCACTCTGAGAGTCTGTATCTTTATCAGATTCTGTATGAATGTCTGCATATTGCAGCAAAGTTGGATCAAAGTTTATTTCATCATTTTCTTCATCTTTTAGGGTATCCTCTTCCCTTTTAAATGGAGTTGTTTCATACCAACTTTCCTTTACTTCTGTCTCCACTTCCATTTGTTCATCTTGCACCCCATTTTTCACCTCCCGGTTGGCTCTTTCATCTGGCTCCTTATCAACCACTTCATGGCAAGATTCTGAAGTATCTTTATCATCACTTTTTTCAGTTGTTACAGACTCCTTCTGTAAAGACTTTTTATTTCTACCTTTTCTCATAATCTTCTTTTCACTAGTATATGAATGGTCAACCAGCTCTGCTGGGATAATGTGTTTTAATGCATTTCGATGGTCTGTAGAATCATCTTCCAACTCATTATCCACCTCACTGACTGAAGGTGTCGAAGGAAGTACATCACACTCGGTCCCCTGTTTAACTTCTGTCAGTGGGTAGGTATTCACAAGGTCCTCGTCTGGTACACCTTCAGACACTGTAGTTTCAATAAGGTCAGAGTCTGCAACATGAATCTCCTCAGGTTCGATCAACTGTTCTTCCAAATTGCCATCCTGGTTGGTGATCTTGGAGCCTGCTTTTTCAGGTGACTTCGACTTCGATGGTGGATTCATGAACTTCAATGGCCATTCAGTAGTTATAATGGCACTTGGCACATTTTTCTGCCCAGGAGGCAGCTGCAACAGAGCAAGTCCCATTGGCTGAAGGGGAATAAGATGCCTTGTATTGATAGTTTGACCAAGATCATTAACAGTTACAAGCTTTGCCGGTGATGTGGTCGCTACTGGAACCTCAAATACATTTGAGGAAATGGACTGAATAGTGGAGATCTGCTTCAATGGGACACGGATATATTTTTTAACAGGAACAGAGTGTGGCTTTCCTCTTGTTGGTATTCCTGATACAGGATGCAGAATGGGAGGTACAGCTGAAGAAGATTGTGAAGGGGTAGGTAAGCAGATTCCACTCACTGAGCCTAGGAGTATGAAAAGAGAAAAGAGAAAATATGAAATAAATCATTCTCAGATTGTCAGTGAGGAAGTTACATATCACGCTTGGTGCAGTTATCAGCTTCTGTATAGTTATCTGCATCTATCTTTGTCACAGGCCCAGATGCTGAGCAGTGAGAGTAGAACAAATGATTAAATGTGAAAGGAGACCCAAAAAAAAAAGGGTGGCTTTTTTTGGAATGGAATGTACATTAGTTGACAAGAAAGGTTTAGCTTTGATTTCTTATGTTAATAACTTGAATTAAAAGCCAATAAAATATAATTTTATATTTATTAATTAAGAATCCATATAAATGCCTAATAATAAGGAGTTATTCCTTAACTTACAGGTCAGGAAGTTATGTTGCAGCTTTATAGAACTCTGGTTAGGCTGCTTCTGCAGTATCACATACAAATCTAGACACCCCATTACAAACAGGATGTTGAGGCTTTGGAGAGGGTGCAGAGGAGATTTAACAGGATGCTGCCTGGCTTACAGGACATGTACTATAACAAGAGGTATAACTTAGTTTGCTTTTCTCAGGAGCTGAGGGGAGATCTGATAGGAGTGTATGAGATTATGAGAGGAATAGGTAAGAGCAGACAGACAGTGTCATTATCCCAGGGTTGAAATGGCTAATACCAGAGGACATTCATTTAGGATGAGAGGGAGTAATGTCAAAGAAGATGTGAGAGGCAAATTATTATTTTCTAAGAGTGGAGGGTACCTGGGGTGGTGGAAAAGGCAGATACATTAGGGACTTGTAATTTTAAGAGACATTTAGATAAGCACATGAATGTGAGGAACATGGAGGGATATGGAGATATATTGCCATAAGGAATTAGTTTAGTTGGCTCTTTGATTACTAATTTATTTGGTTTGGCACAACATTATGTACCAAAGGGCTGGTTCCTCAAAGTTCAAAATAAATTTACTATAATATTACATATACAATCCTGAGATTTATTTTCTTGTGGGCATACTCAATCCAAAATGGAATAATAAACATAATTGAATCAATGAAAGACTATACCACCTTGGACGTTCAACCACTGTGCAAAATGTGCAAATACAAAAATTTTAAAAAAGAATAATATTAATAGTAATAATTAAATTACTATTTATTTAAAAGAGGAAATTAAAAGACTTTGGAACATGAACAAGGTATAATTATTCCAATAGTAATACTGACAACTGGTGTCATCCCAAGGGCACTACACAATAGCATTAAACAATTAGGGCTGTACAGTAATATCTACGTAAACCTTCAGAAAGCCACAATACTAAATACCAATAGAAGAGTCCAAAACTTCCTAGCAATTGAGAAATGAGTGTCCTTGACTATGTCTGCACCTCAGGCTTTACCAGTCTAAGCTGAAAAAAATAAGTAATAACAATATTAATAAAAACAGACGGTGAGCCATTCAACTGCGGGGCAGGCCATGCGCTAGCCGAAGACTGAAACCAGAGGTGGCCAGCAGCAAAAGCAACAACAGCAGCAGCACCAGCGCAAACGGGATGAGGTGGCAGCACCAACTCTACAGAACTCTACAGACGAAGAGCCACTTTGCTGCACGGACAAGGAGGACAGGTGAGGAGCAAGAACTCCGTCTTGGGATCTGCGTGACAGGTCTGGGATGCTGGGGCTTAAAGTGCGGTGAGAGGACATCCAACTGCACCCAGAAACAAATCCAGGCATGTCTGTACCCGGATTGGGAAGCACTCTGATCAGCATTTGTTCTCCATTGTAGGGGTGGCTGAAACCAAAACCTGCCTGTAGGTATAATAAGTAATATCCTTTTGCTTTAGAAAAGGAGTGATGTCTATGGAATAGAGTGATAAAGCCACTGTCAGGGGATCGCCAGAGCACAGCTGGAGCTAGCACTGAACATGACAGTAAGCAAATCATGAATGGTACACTGCTGAATAGGCAGACAGGCACTAGGAAACCTGAAGAGGATACAGGCAACATTCAAAGTAGCCTGCCAACATCACAGGCTGTGACTGTTGCAAGGGGGTGCAGTCCACTTACAACTGAGAGCACACAAGTTGTTAAGAGAAGACAAACATAAAATGGTCATTAGAAGCAAGCACATTCATAATGCTTATCATCAAGTAACAGAACTTGAGACCGACATGACAACATACAGGGACAAACTTCATTAACAGTTTATAGTGCAACACCCCTTCATGCAAGTAACTGCACAATGAATAGCAGATCAACATAGAGTGATGAATAAATAATAAATATTGAGAACATAAAATGAAATGTCCTTGAAAGTGAGTCCATAGATTGTGGAACCAGTTCAGTGTTGAGGGGAGTGAAATTATCCCCTTTGGTTCAAGAGCTTGATGGTTGAGGGAATAATAACTGTTCCTGAACCTGGTGGTGTGAGTGATGAGGCTTCCTGGTGGCAGCAGCGAGAAGACAGCATGGTTTGGGTAGTGGGGATCCCTGATGATGGACAGTACTTTCCTGTGATAACCACCTTGTGTGGATGTGCTCAATGGTGGGGAGGGCTTTAACTGTGATGGACTAGGCTGTATCTATTACTGTTTGCTGGATTTTCTGTTAAAGGGCATAGGTGTTTCCATGCCAGACTGTGATGCAACCTGTCAATATACTCTCAACCACACATCTGTAAAAGTTTATGAAAGTTTTAGATGTCATGCCAAATCTTCTCAAACTCCTAAGAAAGTAGAGGTGATGCTGTGCTTTCTTCAGAATTGCACTTACATGCTGGGCCCAGGACAGATCTGCTGAAATGCTAACACTGAGGAATTTAAAATTGCTCTCTCCAGCTCTGATCCTCTGATGGGGATTGTCTCAAGGAGCTCTGGATTCCTCCTCCTGAAGTTAATAGTCAGCTCCTTGGTCTTGCTAACAGAGTAAGAGATTGTTGTTGTAGCATCACTCAACCAGATTGTCAAGCTCTCTCCTATATGCAGATTCGTCACCACCTTTGATTCAGCCAATGTCAATGATGTCATCAACAAACTTGAATATAGCATTGGATCTGTGCTTAGCCACAAATTCATAAGTTTAAAGGAGATTAAAGTTTAAAGCCTTGTAGTGCACCTGTGCTGATGAAGATTGTAGTGGAGATCTTGTTGCCAATCCAAACTGACTGGGGTCTGCAAGTAAGGAAATAGAGGATCCAATTGCAGGAGGAGGAGGTAATGAAGCCAAGGTCTTGAAGCTTATTGATTAGTTTTGAGGGAATGATAGCACTGAAAGTCAAATTGTAGTCAATAAAGAACATCTTGATGTGTGCATCTTTGCTATCCAGATGTTTCAGGGTTCAATGATGAGCCAGTGAGATGTCATCTGCCATGGACCTATTGTTCCAGTTGCAAATTGGAGTGGATCCAAGTTGGTTCTCAGGCAAGAGTTGATATGCTTCATCACCAACCTCCAAAACACTTTATCACTGTGGACGCAACTGTTACTGAACGGTAGTTATTGAAGCAGGTTACCATGTTCTCAGGCAAATGAGTAGACTGCTGAAGTAAGAGGTTAAAGATCTCAGTGAACACTCCAGCCCGTTGATTAGCACAAGTCTTTAAAACTTAACCAGGTACCCCATCTGGGCCAGATACTTTTCATGGGATCACCCTTCTGCCCGTAGGCTTCAGAGACTGAAATCATATGTTTATCGGGGACGTGGGAGCTTGTGATAGTTCCTCCATGTCTTGATGGTTAAAGTGAACATAGAAAGCATTAAGCTCAACTGAAAATGAAGCCCATTTGTTGCCTAAGTCCCTTGATTTTTACTTTGAGAGGTCTTAGCATTCAAGCCCTGCCACAACTGTCAAGCATCCTTTGTTGATTCAAGTTTAGTCTGGAATTGCCACTTTACCTGTGAGATGGGTTTCTGAAGTCCATATCTAGACCTCATAACTTTTTTAGTCACTGGACTTGAATGCCTCTGACCTGACCCTCAGCAGATTGCAGATCTCAAAGTTCATCCAATGTTTCTGATTGGGAAAGGCACTGAATTATCATCTACAACTGCTTTAATAAAATCTGTGACGACCATGGTGCATTCATTCAGATCCATAGATGAGTCCTTGAACATGGCCCAGTCCACTGATTCTTAACAACCCTATAGTTGCTCCTCTTCCTCCTGTGACCACCCTTTTGTTGTCCTAATCTCTGGAGCTTTTGCCCCTGCCTCTGTGTGAAGGACAGCCAAGTGATCACACTTTCAGAATTGTGGTCTGGGCTTGGAACAGTAGACATTCCCATCTTAGTATAACAGTGGTTTAGTGTGTGCTACAGGTTATATGCTGATGGTAATTGGGCAGGAAATACCCTGGTTGAAGTCACCAACTAAGATTTGAAGTGCATCAGTATGGACTGTTTCATGTTTGGAGATGGCATCAAGCAGTACCTCAAGCACTTGATTATAGTTGGCTGCTGGTGGTACCTAAACCACCGTCAGGATTCTGAAGAACTCCATGGATAATATTTATTGTACCCAAGGGCCTGTTCATGTTCCCTGATGTTAAGAAATTGAGTAAAGAACAGGATGATGAGGAAGATGGTGCATCATATGTACAAATTATGGTTGGTAAATAGTAGTCAAATTGCAGCTACAATAGGTGTCTATACCTCAATAAACATAGTTTAGATCACTGAACCAGGTGGGAAAAAAAATTTGGGCACCATTCTCTAGATAGACAAATCTTTATTTGAGGAAGGAGTTTGTTTGGTCAGTACTTAGGGAAAGGATAATCCATATTTGCTTACAACATTTGGCCCACCTCATGAAGAAATACCATCAATCCCATTCTCCACTTATTTCTTAACAACTATTCCCTTTCACGTGCCTGTAGGGGTAATTTACAGTCGCTAGCACAACCTTGGATGAAGGAGCAAACTGATACGTTCAGGCAAAATCCTTGTGGTTACAAAGAGAACACATAAAATCTGAAAGTTAGGATTGAGCCTAAGCCAATGGAGCTAGCGGCAACAAAGCCTACTGTGACACTGTGCAATCCTTTTCATTTTTCTCCCCTTTGAATTACATTCGAACAGTCTGTAATTTGGATTTTTTGTACTTTCTCATGGTATTGAGTTTATGGCAGCCCTCAAAGATTTTACTCCTGTGTATTTTCCTATAATCTATATCTTTTCACAAGGCCATCAACTCCACCCAGTTTCTCCAACCTCACACCTAACCCAAGGGCAGATATAGTAGAAAAACTAATCCAGCAACCAGTTAGTGAAAAATCAAATGAAAAATATAATTGATTTAAGACAATCTGAAAATACTGGAAACAACAATGTCAGGTAACATCTGTCCAAAGAGAAAAATAATTAAGTTTCAACCTTCTTTAGAACAATTCTAACAAAAGGTCTTAGATCTGAAATTTTAAATGCTTCTTTCCATAGGTGCTGAGTATTTCCAGCACTTTGTTGTGTTAACCTAGCAATGAGTATATTGAAAGTCTACGGCCTAGAGAGGAGGAAGAGCTCGAGACCTGGTGCCAGGCAAATAGCCTCTTCCTCATTGTCAACAAGTCAAAGGAGATGGATATTAACTTCATGAGAACTCACACCACTCGTACCCTTCTTTACATTGGCAACAAAGCAATGGAAGCTGTAGCAGCTTCAAACTCTTGGGAGCGCATATCTTATAGAACCTCCTTACTACACCATCAAGAAACCTCACCAATACCTCTATTTTCTGAGGAGGCTGAAGAGAGCTAGATCATGAACATCATTATTTACGACTTTCCACAGCTGTGAAGTAGAGAGCATCCCAACATGCATCATCATTGTATGATACAGAAGCTACATTGTGGCGGACAAGGAGGAAAATGAGATGAAGTGTCCTTGGAAGTGAGTCCATAGGTTGTGTCAAATCCATAGGTTAGTCAAATCTGCCCAATGCATCACCAGCGCCAGCCTACCTACCATCAAGGACATAAATACAGAAAGATGCCGGAAAAATGCCAGAAATATCAGGAAAGATCCAACCCACTCTGCTCATGGACTATTTGCCCCACTCCTATCAGGGAGGACACTACATAGCATCCACACCAGGACCACCAGACTCAAAACAGTTACTTTCCCTAAGCAGCAATGCCAATCAGCTCCTCCACCCACCATACCCCATATCACCTCTACTTTATCATCTCCTGTCAGACTCCTTCTGTACAGATACTCCTGTGGCTAGCATCACTTTATGGACATACATGAAATAACTTATATACACAGATTCATTGTATTTATATTTAGTGTGTTTTTAAATAATTGTGTTCCTTATCTTATTTTTTTTGTACTTCACCAGATCCAGAGTAACAATTGTTTCATTTTCCTTAACACTTGTGTACTGGAAATGACAGTGAACAATCTAGACCATGTCTTTGGGATGTGTGAAGAAACCAAAGAAACCAAGGTAATCCAATATGTCCACATGCAGAAAATGTGACACTATACAAATGGAAGTCTGGAAGCGAGGAGGGACAGAGAGCTGGTGAGGATGCACTGAGGTCCCAGAATACTGATGGGTGGTGAGGGAGTGTGGAGAGGCACACCCATGAGTCGAGAGCAGGGATGGAAAAAAATAGACGCACGTGCTCCATGAATCAAGTCAAGAGTTTGGTGAACTAAAGAGACAGTTCCAATGAGTGGAGAACAGAAATCTGGTGTGGGGAGACACAGAACAGGTGAGTGGAGAATGGGAGTTTGTAGGAGCAGCGGTACACATTTGTGAATGAAATGCAAAAGGCTGGGAGGGCAGAGTCTTGGAAAGCAAAGAATCTGATGTGTGATGTCACAGACAAGGAAGACAAACGACTGGTCTCAAATGTGAGCTAAGTTTTAGTTAATGAAGAGTACTTAAATGTTTAAAAACCAAATAAAATTGAATAAACTTTGGCATATATAATTAAAATAATAAAACTAATTAAATTAAGATCAAACTCCAAAGTTTAAAGTTCAAAGTAAATTTATTATCGAAGTACATATATGTCACCATATACAACCCTGAGATTCATTTTCTTGCGGGTATGCCCAATAAATCCATAACAAAATAACAACTATGATAGAATCAATGAAGTGCCGCATCAACTGGGGCATTCAACCAGTAAGCAAAAGACAACAAATTGTGCAAATACAAAAAGAAACAATAAGAATAAATATTGAGAACATGAGATGAAGAGTCCTTGAAAGTGAGTCCATAGGCTGTGGGAACATTTCAGTGATAGGGCAAGTGAAGTTATCCCCTCAGGTTCAAGATCCTGATGATTGAGGGGTAATAATTGGTCCTGAACCTGGTGGTGTGAGTCCTGAGGCTCCTGCATCTTCTTCCTGATGGCAGCAGCAAGAAGAGAAAATGACCTGGGTGGTAGGGGTCTCTGATGATGGCTGCTACTTTTCAGCGATAACACTCCGTGTAGATGTGCTCAGTGGTGGGAGGACTTTACCCGTGATGGATTGGGCCGTATCCACTACTTTTTGTAGGATTTTCCTTTCAGGAGCATTGGTGTTTCCATAGTAGGCTGTGATGCAGCCAATCAACATACTCTCCATCACACATCTATAGAAAATCACTAATCATTAAATTAATGCAACATGGGAGAACAAGCCATGTGTTGCTGCTGCAACATGTAGGACTTTGTGAACACTTTTGTCCAAGGTGGCTACATTGACAATTTGTGTATGTGGCTCAGGAAATCTGGCACTGTGTTGAGGAACTGGCATCCAAATTGCACAAAGCCAAAGAATGAGGAAGGGAGAAAAATCTGCATGCCCCACTTGCTTCAAGAAGCATCACATCCCTTAAAGGCTTTTGAATCAATGCATAGTCTTGGGCAATAAGAAGTTATGGGGATCTAAGAGTTAACATTTCAAGACCCTAGTGTCTGCATTTGCACAACAAATCTGAACCTTATGCAGTGTGTGTGGATACTGCAAGAGGGACAAGCAAACTGATATCAGCATTGTGACAGCGGAAGCCACTCATTAGTTAAAAGCAATGTAGATGCAGTGGATGGCTGTATAACTAGGGGTTAGAAGGTTTAGTTGTCTAGCAGGGCTAATGGAGGAAGAAGAGATCCAAAGGCTTCGTTGTCTACCAGGGACTAAGACTTAGTTGCTTATGAGGGCCAAGGAGAAGAGGGGGAAGAATCCAACTGTCATGATCAACGATGTTACCAACTACATAAGCAGGATTAAAAAAAAATCAACTACTGATAAGAGTTCAAACAATTAGGGGCTAAAATAAAAGGAAAAACATTATTATCTGAGAGATATGTAAAATGACCAAGGTTAGGGCTAATTATAGGATCAGGGAAATGAATGCAGATCAGGGGTTGGTGTAGGAGAGGCAAGTTTCCATTTGAGGAATGTTGGCACCGGTATTAAGAAAGGAGAGAGCATCCTGCTGTGGCAGACTATGCCTGAAATATGCTGGGAGCAGAGTTCTGGCAAATCAAGTAACTAAATCAAGGGAGTCAGAATGGATTTTAAATAAGGATGTTGGAGGCAGGGGCAAAGGCCGTCCCAGTGGAGGGAAATCTAGAATGCCAGAGATTAACTAAAGGAAACAGATCCTGAAAAAATATGAAATAAGAGTAAACAGATTATGTCAGGAAGGAAAAGGACAGCATTAACAAATAGGGTTCAATAAGTACGCACGACAATGCAACTAAGTCCCAAGTACAAAATTAGAACGCTAGGAGATTAAGAGGTGCTGCATTTAAGTATGCAAAGTATTTGTAACAAAGTGGACAAATTAACAACACAATTCAGTATAAAAGCACACAAGGTTATTGCCATTATGGAGACCCGGCTGCAGAGTAACCAAAAATAAGAGTTAAGTATTCAGGGGTATTTGATAATTAGGAAGGACAGGTAAAATGAAAAAGAGATATAGAATGGCTTTGTAGTGAATTATCAAGCCAGTACAATAGGGAAAAGGATTTTAGTTCAGAAAATGAAGATGCGCAATCAGTCTGGAACAAAGGAGCTCCACATAGTTGTCTACTGGCCTCATGGCAGTAGCAGGGGAAGAATATCCGCAATAAAACTCAATTCTTGAAGAGTGCACATAATGTTATTTTGGACCTGTATGTTGAGCAGCCAACCTGGGAACAGACTATCCAATGCAGGGCATTATTAATGAACCTTTCCTTGTTGCAGAATCTTGTACTAAGGGAGCCATTAAGGAAGAATGACAGTAAGAGATAGAAATTTTTAATAAGATGGGAAGTGAGGCAAATTCAATCTAAAACTAGGGTCCCAAACCAAGACAAAGGAAACTATCATGGAATGAATCGCAAGTGATAGATTGGACTGCTTAAAATCCATCTCAGTGGACAAGCAATGTCCACTGCATTCAATGAAGGATTACAGAAGGACCTAATAATCTTTGTCTGGCACAAAAATATCTGCTGCTTTCTGCATCCAGTTAAACTGCTTTTTCACGCATGTTTCCAAACTGGAAAATATCATTTGAGCACAAGGTAAAGGATTCAATTGCCATGACCAAAGTAGAAACAAACATTGGTACTAATGAGGGAGTTTGATAACCTACGGACTAAGTTACTAAGCTTGAACTCAAGTCTCTGCTAAGTTGCCTAATTTCAGTAACTACAATATGCAACCAGTACCATGGTGCATACAGCAACCAGGTCAAATCCCCTTGCTTAAAGGGAATAAAAAAACCTACCTTCAAACCTCATCTCTGATAAGAATTTCAATATGCATTTGAAATTCTCTGTCAGCTGGAGAATCAAGAAATAGGGAGAACAATCTTAGGCGGGGCATTAGACAGTGAGGAAAGGGGGAAGCTCCTTAATTCAGAGGACCGTAAATGTTTAGAACTCTCACTAAGGACTGAGTGTTGAATAAAACCACTGATCGGAAAGTGAAGGCTAGCATGAAGATTATCTATAATCACAGTGAGCAGAGAAAAAAAATCTTTTGAGGGGGATCATGAAACTCCTAGGCCACACACATCCTCAGCATAGTGATACTTTTATCTGAATGATCAGCACATGGCTTCTTCAAGAATCTATCAAACTAAGTCATTTCTCTTAACGGAAAGGTGTGATCAAAATTAGCAACATTGATCAGAATATTAAAGCAATTATCAATAAGCAAGTTAAATGTTTAAAATACAGTCAAATTTGATAACAAAATTCTCCTCAAATTTACAGTTTAATCTGAGTGCATATTTAATTAGCAGGTTTATGAAGTGATGGGAGTCTGCATTCTTCTCCTATTACTTCAAGATTTTGCTCACTCAAAAAAAAAACCCAAAATACACGAATAATGGGGGAAAAAGATGAACAAAGCCAATAATTTTCTGAAAATCTTTTGTGAGATTCAAAGGTAGAACTCACCTGGATTCCGAACAGCAAGTGTGATCATTTGGTGGAGATTTGGTTGAGTTACTGTACCAGAATTTGCCAAAGGTACAAGTTGGATAATCTGGCCATTTGGGTGTTGGAAGAGTTTCCCAACTGGATATCTGAGGGGCTGCAGTATCACCTTCTGCCCAGGTGTGAGCTGCAGGTTCTGGACAGGCCGGACAGGAAGGCCAGACTGCACTGGTAACGAAATGAGCTGCGATTCTTCAGTTTTTGTAGCTTTAGGCAAATCAGGGGTAGAGTTGGATGTTTCA
Organism: Hypanus sabinus; assembly: GCF_030144855.1. Taxonomy (NCBI): domain Eukaryota; kingdom Metazoa; phylum Chordata; class Chondrichthyes; order Myliobatiformes; family Dasyatidae; genus Hypanus; species Hypanus sabinus. The sequence goes on from NC_082707.1 coordinate 120,479,043, forward strand.
GGATGTTTAGATAACCCTGTCATAAGAAAATGCAATATAAATGCATCAAGTACTGTGACTCACTAATCGCTAGTCTGCTTGGTTAAAATAATATCTTTTAATCCTAAAGAGGAATATTAAACTCCACAACAAAACTTAATTGATTGCACGCAAAATGGATTATCAGATTGGGGGTAAGGTACCAGGGAGTCAGTGACTCCTGTGGAATCATTACCCTGCCAGTCTTAGAGCAGAAAGAAATGCCTGCGGAACTGGAAAGCAAGAAGTAGTTGCCAAATCCTTCAACATAAGGAGAGCCAATTGTCAGTGAAGACTGCTGGCAAACATGGAGCAAGACATCTAAATCACCACCCTGAGCGAAACATTCATTGCAGATCATTGGAATACTCAGGAGGTCAAAAAACCAATGATGCTCCCGGCTAAATTTCATTATTTGGAGTTTGGGAGCATGGTGGGTATGAATGGAAGAGCAATGAATAATGAATAAATAATCTAATGCTCCAGGATTATACCTAATTGTCAGCATCGATAGTCTTCTGCCTAACAAAAACATGAGAAATAAAAGTATGAATAGGATACTCGGCACTCACATTCAATAAGCTGATTATTTTTGTCTCAGTGTCACTTTCTTGTGCTAATTCCATTTTCCTCAAATCTCTTCTCAGAATACCTATCACTTTACTGAAAATACTCAGTGACTGAACCTCCAAAGCCCATATTCATGGAGAATTCCAGAGAAATTGTCTTTTCTCTGTCACAAATAGAGAATAAAGCCCTTTCATTCGCTAACATAGAGTATGGAAACAGGTCATTTGGCTCAGTGAGTCTGTGCTTCAAACAATATTTTATACTGATCCTATAATGATCCCAGTCTGTAGCCTTCTCATCTACTCCACCCCCAAACACACTAGAGGTAATTTACACTGTTCAATTAAACTATCAACCTGTTTGTCTCTTGGATACCAAAGTAAACTGCAGCATCTACAGGAAACCCACGCAATCAAAAGATGAACAGGCAAACCCAAAGTAGAAGGCACACAAGGTCAGGACTGAACCCTGTCTCTGCAGCTCTTCTACAACTTGAAAGAACATATACCTTTCAGAAAGATGTTTCTTCTTGTTCTATACTCAGACAATATAGGCTTAAACAGCTTAACCTCTCCCCTTGTGACAAATCCAACATGCCAGGAATTAAATCTCTAACAGTATTAAAGATTATAAATGCTCTCAGTTCAGGCTTTTTCAACTAGTGAACTAGCAATTGGTGGTACTAACTCCATTGACGACTCACAAGCATATTTTGACAGTTCTCCATTTATAAAGAATAAGGATAGGAAGAAAAGAATGAAACGGACAGAAGTTATTGAGAGGAAGAACCAAATAAAGGTGCAGCAATACTATAAAATTCAACAACAGTGCTTTGGGAATCCATCCTGAGACTTCTATTGTTTTAGGTGAATAGTAAACAATTTAGAACAAGGACAGAGATAAAGTTCACTTTGATACAAGAAGCTGATGATAGTCCGTGCCTATCAGTTTTAATAGGATAGTGTTCATATATAGAAAGAATAAATAGATATAATTTCAGAGGTTGCTTAGTCTGTTGACTGTTAAGCTGAAATGAACGTTAAACTTCTAGGTGTTTTAAGTTCTTCTTAAATGAGTGAGTGAAGACTATGCATACTGAATAGAAATGATAGAAAGTAACAACCCTACAGTTGTCCATCTTGCAAAAATTATCTTCTCCAGTCTCACCTCACAGATGCATTGTAAAAAAAACTAGAGAGTTAAAAGCAGCATTATGTACTTAAAATGTGGCGTTATGATAGAGTGATAAATGAAACCATGATCCATACCGTGCAGCAACAGGCCCATCAGCCCAAATGGTCCATGCTGGCCAAGAATCCCATCTAAGCTAGTCACAGTTGCCCACATTTGTCCCATTCCCTCTAAACCTTCCCCATTTATGTTCTTGACCAGGTAGTTTCTTCAAATTGCTGTTGATGTATCTGCCTCAACCACTTCTGCTGGCAGCTCATTCTATATACTGACAGCTTTCTGGGTGAAAAGGTTACCTTTCACATTCTCATTAAATCGCAACTTCTCACCATAAACCTATAGCATTTGTTCTTGGTTCCTCAACGCAGAGGAAAAAGACCGAGTGCCTTCAACTGTGTTTTGCCTCTCATAATTCTATACACTTCTAAGATCATCCCTCATTTCCTTATGCTGCAATAAAAAAGGTCCCAACTGCTTAACCTCTCTCCATAACTCAGTCCCTGAAGTCCCATCAACATCCCCATAAAACTCCTCTGCACAACTTACAGCTTAAAAGCATCTTTCCTATAGCAAGGTGGCCAAAATAGAGTGCAATATTCAGTGACAGGGCTGATTACTACAGCATAATTACTCCCAACTTCTATTCTCAATGCCTTGACTAAGGTCAGTATTCCAAAAGCCTCCTTCACCAGCTTGTCTACCTGCGATGCCACTTTCAGGGAATCTTAAGGTCTTCCATAAAAGTGAAGATACGAGCATTTTTTAATGCATTTTCATCCCAAGTTAAAAATGATCACTGTGGAAGATAGCGCATTCTTCTTCAGCGCTGTATTGATCAGGCACACCCAGTAGTATACAGCCCTTTTTTTAAATAAACTTTGATTCAAATTTCATAACCTTATATCCATGTTGCTCAAATTCAAGCTTACCTGGAGAGTCGTCTGCCATTGAGAGAATCGTTGTATTTGTTACAGGAGTAACAGCTGAGGTAGAAGCACTGGGGAGAATCAATTTTGTTATTGTTTGTGTTGTTCTCACTCCTAAAACACTTGCAGATATAACAGCAAGAGTAGAACTTTTTGCTGGAGTTTCAACTGTGCTAGCAGTTACAATACTCTCTTCTCCAATTCTTATTGTTTCTGGGATTCCATAGAATTGTGACTCGTCTGCATTTGTAGTCTCAAAGCTCTTTAATAAATGGGATCCAGCATTTGTGCTTACTGCATCAACTGAAGTGCTCTTTTCTGATGTACCAGTTATTAATGCGGGAATACCTGTTGTTGCATTCATGTTGACTCTGCATAATAGAGTACCAAGCTGCTGGTTACTGGACACGGGTTCCAATGAACTGAAACATGATTTCGTTTTCCCCACATCTCCAACTTTATTTATTACGAGATGAGTGTAGTTGTCAGGAGCAGTATAGTTCCCTGTAAACAGAAAAGACAGACACAGAAGAATTCTTAAGTATAACCAGGATGTGATCAATTATTCATTTTAAAAGCCAAGGTACATATATAGAAGGAAATAGAATGCCTATTATTTAGTAGGATCTTTATGTGACTCTTTCCAATTATCCCCTTTTCTGATAACATTGCTAAATCTTATCGAGGTATGAATGATGAGTGGCACCATTATTCAGAGCTTCAAACATTCATTAACAGACAGTGAAATGGAGACCAGGCAGAATACTTTCTTTGGAATACTCCTTGTAAAGCATAAGAAATGTCCCCTGCAGCCCCTCAATAAAACATTCATATTCATTACATCAATCATATCAACTGACTGTTGCAGGCTGCAAGCCCAGCTTAAGCCCATCCCGCAAACACATTAAGTGCCCCCACAGCTTTCTCTTGACTGCCACCCGTTTCAAACCTATTGTCTTGAGAGGCCCAACTTTTCCCTGCAGGTTGCCAGTTTTCATGTTCGGCATGCTATAACTGGCCATCCCACAGCATCCTGTGAAGTTAACTGGCTTCTGGGCAGAAACAAAGCCAACTATTTGTGTCTTGCTAACTGGCTTTCCAGGAAATATTCCAATAAAACACATTCTAGTGCAATGCATTTAAGAGAACACTACCCTTTCTCTCTCTGTAGACAAGGCAGAGCTGTACTATACCAACCAAAGTCAAAACTAGGAGCCTTATGACCTACACTGTTTTGCTTTTCATTGGATCAGAAAGGAAATCATTTCTTGGTATAAAAAATTCAGAAGCCACAAATCCAAAATGTTCCAAACAAACAACTCCAGCTTTTAATAAGTCATGTCCTAGCCATATTTCATCACAAGATTTTTCTTCCCAACTGTAGGTTAAATTAAAGTGTTGGCTAACAAATGAAATCATAGATCATTCCACTGCCACTAAGGAAATCTTAACAGCTTGGTTGGCACTGAGTTGTTTTCAGTACTCTGAGTCATCTACCACATGTTAACATCTGAAGCAAGAACTGAAGATCATTACTGCAATGATTTCTTGCTCAAAAATATTTTATTAGTACATTTAAAAAATATACTCTCGGCAAATTTTTTTTTGCCAAGCTCACCTTACCTTTGGCCTGGTCAGAAGGCACAGCATTAGTGTCATCTCTTGAAACTTCACTGGCAGGGTCTGTAGTACAAGAAGTTGTGTGTTTTGAGGGTAAATCAGCAGAGATTGATGAGGCAGCCATACTAGAAGTGAACCATTTGACTGGTTCAGCTGATTTTACATTCTTTTTGAGGTTAGCTATCACCCAATTCACTGGATGAAGAGCTCCAACCTGTCCTAGAGTCAGCTTTGTATCACCACTGGTACTTCTGGTAAACTAATCAAAAGATATAATAGAACACACAAGAAAAACAATCAGAAAACCATCACATATAAATTAATGTCAACAGAACCCCTTTTATACGCGAGAAGGTTTAACAAGTTACATGTTCCAAGGTGAGCACATCTACATGAAATGTTGCTGTAGAAAATCAGCATCCATCATCAAATATGCTCACCACCCAGGCTTTTCTCACTGCCGCCATCAGGTAGAAGGTACAGGTACCTCAAGACTCACACCATCAGGATCAAGGACAGTTACTACCCCCCAACCATCAGGCTCTTGAACAAAAGGGGTTAGCTATACTCATTTAAGGACTTTGTTACATTATTTCATGCTCAATATTAACTGCTATTTACTTATATCTGCATTTGCAGTTTGTTTACAGATAACAGTTTCTGATGTTTACAGTTACTGTTCTAGAGATTGGCTAAGTAGGCAAGCAGAAAAAGTATCTCAGGTTTGAACGTGGTGACATATGTGTACTCTGATAATAAATTTACTTTGAACTTAGAAGTTCTATTTTACTTATTTTTTATTTTACTTGAATACAAATCAGTTCAGCACAACATTCATTACCAACTTCAAGAGCATTAAGATGAAAATAAAACATTGGTCTTGACAACAATGCTATATCTCATGAAAAAAAACTAAACTGCTCAATACCTGCATCAAACCATTTTTCCGAGCAGTTGTATCAGAAGCAGCCTTCTGCTGGCTAGCCACTGTCGAGCCTAATTGAATTATGGTTATCTCCTTGCTCCCCAAAGTACTGTTGGCAGGTATTCGTAATTTTTCTTTTGGTGCAATTGGTCTTAAGTCAGTCAGCTTCAGTCCAGAAGATTTGGAAGCAGTTTGAACAGATGTATTGCAACCCGAGTTTTTGACATCTTCCTCTTTATCAGCAGGCTGAGTAATCTTTACTATAGAACTAGAAATGTGTGTATTTCCAGGTGGAGCATCTAGACCTTTTCCACGATTTGAAGCAATTTCAACAAGGAAATTGCCAATTCGTATTTTCTCCGAAATTCCCTTATTAGCAGTATATCGAGCAAGAACTTCAAGAATATTTGTGCGTTCTGATTCCCAGTTACAATCCGAAATAATCTCAATGAGTTTGGATGTATTTTTTATCTGCCCTGTTGATGGTGGTTCTTTTGGATCAAAGCAGGAACTTTCTCCTTGAGGACTGTTACAGCGTAAAGGTGAATCTGTCTTCTCTTTTGTCTTCCATTCGCACTTCTGAACACCATTCGGTGATGTTGAGCTGTCCTCCAAACCATCCATTTTCTCAGGATCTGATTCTAGACAAGACAAAGAAAAGTGAATTTTTTGTGAAGAATTGTTCACAAGGCTTGGGGTATGCATATAAAACACCTTGCAAAATAGTTACCATCTTTATATAAAAGGCTAAATAATGAAGATACAAGACACCATAGATGCTGAAATCTGAAGCAACACATCTACTGGTCAAGCAGTATCTAAAGGAGGAATTTTTTTGATGAAACCCTCATCAACCTGAAATGTCAAAGAATTTCAAAGAATCAAAGGTTCGACAGTGAGAAACTTCTATTTATAACCATAGTTAAATAGTTATGCTGTGAGATAACTTTGACACCCAAATACTTGTGGATTCTACCTTATCAGTTAAATGACTCATAAAAGGTTTAATGCTGTGTTGGATTCAAGGAAAGACTTGGCCTGTTGCAGTGGTTTACAACACATTATCCTTAATGTCCATCTTCCAAATCACTTAAGGAAAAGGTACAAGGTACATTGCATTTCAGAGCTTCATTCATAACGAAGCAGGGCAGCATACAAGCACAGGTCAGAAAACACAAGGTATCTCTCACTATTCGACAGTCAAGCTTGCATTGATGGTCTGTAGATCCAAGTGCTGAGAGATTCCGTTAGAATGCCAAGATGTAAGTAACTTTGTGGAAAGTCTACTCAACTGATGAGAGTAAACTGGAAACAAATGCCTAAGCATACTTACTAAATTGATAAGCCTGTAGTGCCAAATGATATGGTACAAACTGCTGACATACAAGATGCGTATCAAAATGCAGGCAAGTTATTTAAATGAAAATTCTTACCTTTGCTGGGTTTACAGTCACTGCAGCACTTTAACTTGCATGCTGCAACTGCCGAATTGTTATCTACTTTACTGTTTCCCTATAAAACAGGAAAAGCACTCATGAATAATTATTCTTCAGGAGTTTATCTAGTGACAAGAATTTCCAATGTTTAAACAAAAAGATAAAACTATAAATTTAAACAAATTATTAATTTAAACAAGATTCTATCTTGCTATTGACACAACCTAGTCTGGTTATGCTAAAACCATTTAATTTCCCATAGCATTACTTACGAACTGCACATCATTTTACAATATGGTATTTGTATTTGCATTTACAGATGCTTCAGACAAACCATGGGTCAATAGGCACATTCTCAGAAAGTTAATACCTTCAAACCCTATTACAAGGGCCTCAGCAAAAATTCTAGTACAGCATTAAATGAGGCCACTATCTTTTAATATAGATTATCAGCCCAATTTTCCAAAGACATTTGTAAAAATTTAGAGGTCAGTTAGTTGCACTTCTCCCTTAATGACAAGAAAAGCCATTTTTCCTGATTACGAAGTAATTGGGAGATCAGTTTCAATGAAGATGTTATGACAGGTCTTTTAGTTTTGTTTTCTTTTTCTGCCTTTAGCAGATAGAATCTAATTATCTCAATGCCTGACCACATATTCTTCTTATCATTTCCATTCTCATTTTCTTTCTCTCATTCATTCATTCATTCTGAGAATTATGTGCTGCTGAGAATTAGGGAAGTTAAAATTTTCAAGTACCCAAGCCAATAATTGCCATCACAACGGATAATAATAATAATAATGATGATGATGATGGCAACAGCTGCAACATGCACTAGAGAAACAAGTGATTAAAGGGCATGGCAGGCTTAGAATTTTTCTTGGGACTTGAATCTGGATCTTGAGGGGAGAAAAAAAAATCAATTTTGAAGTCAAAATCAGTTTTGTAGGGCAGAAGTAGATTGTTAGTAAACAAAGACCACAGCTATCCTCCACCACTGCTAACTACCTGTTGCAAGATTCATCTAACAATTTATCTTTTGCTATTTAACTGATCAGACTTTAGTTTTGTCCTTAGTTTCTTATTTTCTTAATTCTGATTAAATATCGATCCACAAAAACCATCTACTGCTTCTATTTGAAGTGCATTTTCCTGAATTAAAATCAAAAATATGCACTATTTTATGCTGATCTTGAAGGCAAGACCAACAGTCATTGCCCTCTTGAACTGCAACATGCCATTTGGTGAAGGCCTTCTCATGTTATTGGACGGATAATGACAGCATTTGAAGGTGGCGGCTGAAGAACACCTGGGGCTTGGTTGATTTGATTTTTTGTGGGATTAAGTCCAGACAGTGTAAAACCTTTCTTTGACTTCTGCTGGCTCAATCAGATGCTTCTTAGTAACTGTCTGGAGTTCAGCTTTTATCTATATTTGAATGTGGGCTGGAAGTTAAGGAAAGCACCAAGAGATCTTGGCAAATATCAGACTGAACTCTGATGAGCAGGTATTCAGAAAGTAAATGGTTCTTCTCAGCATTGTCGGTAACATGTTTTACCACTTTATAAGCGGTTAACATTAGAATGACAAGGCACCACTCATCTACTGTACGAGACATGAGTTTTTCCACCCTTCATTGAACAGGGAGTTCATCTTTGGCATTGAGGCTTATGCTAGAATAAGAACTTTATTGACCCATAAGGTTATAAATTGTAATAGAATGCAGTTCTGCTTCTATTCAAGTTCCTTATGGTTGTCCAATTTTGAGCTACCAGATTTGTTCCAAGGGGATTTGTAGTTATAGGAAATTCCATCGTGAGGGAAACAGACAAGAGATTCTGCGAGCCAGACAAGGATACTCCGATGGTATGTTGCCTCCCTGGTGCCAGGGTACGGGATGTCTCAGATCTGGTCCAGAGTATTCTGAGGAGAGAGAGCGAGCAGCCAGAAGTCCTGGTGCATGTTGGTACCAATGACATAGACAGAAAAAGAGAGGAGGTCCTGAAGGAAGATTACTGGGAGCTAGGAAGAAAATTGAAAAGCCAGACCTCCAGAGTAATAACCTCAGGATTACTGCCTGAGCCATGCACTAATGAAGGTAAGAATAGCAGAATTAAGCAGATGAATGTGTGGCTAAGTAACTGGTGCAGGGGACAGGGCTCCAAATTCTTGAATCATTGGGATCAATTTTGAGGGAGGTATGACTTATACAAAAACAATGGATTACACCTGAACTCAAAGGGTACCAATATCCTGGCGGGATTGTTTAAAATAACTGTTAGGGAGGGTTTAAACTAAGTTGGCAGGGGGAAGAAAACCAGGGTGTTAGGGTCGAAGAAGAGGAAAATAGAAATAAGTCAAAGATACTGTGCAGCCAAGATGGCAAGAAGGACGGGCAGGTGAATAGACAGGATAATTTGCTGTGCGATAGAAATATAGCAAAATCGGTAACAGGTACTGATTTAAATGTAAATGCACGCAGCATTACTAATAAAGTGGATGACCTTAATGTACAGGTTAAAAGACATGACATTGTGGCCATCACCGAGTCATAGCTAAATGACGGACGTGATTGGGAGCTGAATGTCCAAGGATACACAGTGTATAGGAAAGATAGGAAGGTAGGTAAAAGGGGTGGAGTGGCCCTGATGGTAAGCAACGATATCAAATCACTAGAAAGAAGGGACATAGGATCAGAAGAGGAAGAATCCCTATCAGTCCAGTTAAGAAATGGCAAGGGTAAAAAGACACTAATAGCAGTTATATACAGGCCTCCAAACAGCAGCTGGGATGTGGACTACAAATTGCTGCTGGAAATAGAAAAAGTGTGTCAGAAGTAAAATGTCAAGATAATTATGGGGGATTTTAATATGAAAGTGGATTGGGAAAGTCAGGAAGGTACTGGATCTCAGGAGAGGGAGTTTGTAGAATGCCTACAGGATGGCTTTTTGGAGCAGCTTGTCCATAAGCCCATCAGGGGATCGTCTGTTTTGGATTGGATGCTGTGTAATGAACCTGAGACGATTAGGGAGCTAGAGGTAATGGAACCCCTTCGAAGTAGTGATCATAATATAATTGAGCTCAGTTTCAAATTTGAAAAGGAGAAGCTGTATCAGGTATATTGATATATCAGTGGAACAAAGGAAATTACAGTGGTTGAGAGAGGAACTGGTCCAAGTTGATTGGAAAAATAAGCTAGATGGAGGGACAGTTGAGCAGAATTGGATGAAATTCCTACAAGAAATAAGGAAAGTGCAGGAAAAATATATTCCAAGAAAAATGAAAATCATGAATGAAAAATGACACAAATGTGGCTAATGAGAGAGGTTAAGGCTAAAATAAAAGCAAAAGAGACGGCGTACAAGGAAACAAAAATTAGTGGGAAAACTGAGGACTGGACTACTTTTAAAAACTTACAGAAGTAAACTAAGAAAGTCATTAGGAAAGAAAAGATGAATTATGAAAGGAAGTTGGCAATTAACATAAAAAAGGATACTAAGAGTTCTTTTTAAATATATGAAGAGTAAAAGAGTGACATGGGTAGATTTAGGACCGATTGAAAATGATGCTGGAGAAATTATAATGGGTAACAAAGAGATGGCAGAGGAACTAAATGAGCATTTTGCAACAGTCTTCACAGTGGAAGACATTAGCAACATACCTGATAAGCCAGAGGTCTCAGGGAATAGAATTAGGTACAGTCAAGATTACTAGAGAAAAAATGCTTGGGAAGCTAGATGGACTAAGGATAGATAAGTCTCCCGGACCGGATGAAGTGCATCCACGGGTTCTGAAGGAGGTGGCTTTGGAGATTGTGGAGGCATTGGAAATGATATTCCAGGAATCAACAGACTCTGGCATGGTTCCGGAGGACTGGAAGGTCGCAAATGTAGTTTCGCTGTTTAAGAAAGGAGGGAGGCAGCAGAAAGAAAATTACAGACCTATTAGTCTGGCATTGGTAGTTGGAAAGTTACTGGAGTCGATCCTCAAGGACGAGGTTATGAAATACCTCGAGGTGTGTGACATGATAGGCCCAAGCCAGCATGGTTTCATGAAGGGATGATCCTGCCTAACCAACCTATTGGAATTTTTTGAGGTTATCGCAAAATATGGTTGACAAGGGAGAGGCTGTGGACGTTGTGTATTTGGATTTTCAAAAGGCCTTTGACAAGGTGCCGCATAAGAGCCTGCTTATTAAGATGGGAGCCCACGGAATTACAGGAAAGATATTGGAATGGGTGGAGCATTGGCTGATAGGTAGAAAGCAAAGGGTGGGAATAAAGGGATCCTATTCTGGTTAGTTGCCGGTTATTAGTGGTGTTCCGCAGGGATCGTTGTTGGGGCTGCTTCTTTTTACACTATATTATCGATGATTCAGATTATGGATTAAATGGTTTCTTGGCTAAGTTTGTGGATGACACCAAGATAGGTGGAGGAGCAGAAAGTGTTGAAGAAACGGAAAGAGAGACTTGGTCAGTTTAGGAGAGTTGGCAAAGAAATGGCACATGTTGAGAAATGTACGGTTGTACATTTTGGAAGAAGGAATAATTGGGCAGATTATTAATTAGATGGGGAGAAAATTCATAAATTGGAAGTGCAAAGGGACTTGGGGGTCCTCATGCAGGATACCCTAAAGGTTAACCGCCAGGTTGGATAGGCAGTAAGGAAAGCAAATACAATGTTGGCATTCATTTCAAGAGGAATAGTGTATAAGAGTAAGGAGGTGTTGATGAGGCTCTATGGGGCACTGGTGAGACCCCATTTGGAATACTGTGTGCAGTTTTGGGCCCCCTATCTTAGAAGGGATGTACTGATGTTGGAGAGAGTTCAGAGAAGATTTACGAGGATGATTCCTGAAATGCAGGGGCTAACATATAAGGAATGTTTGCCGGCTCTCGGACTGTATTCATTAGAGTATAGAAGAATGAGAGGGGATCTCATAGAAACATTTCGAATGTTGAAAGAGTTGGACAGAGTGGATGTGGAAAGGCTGTTTCCCTTGGTGGGTGAGTCCAGGACAAGAGGCCACAGTCTTAGAATTAGAGGGTACCCATTTGAAACAGATGAGGAGAACTTTTTTTAGCCAGAGGGTCACGGATTTATGGAATTCATTGCTACATACAGCTGTGGAGGCCCAATCATTGAGGGTGTTTAAGGAGGAGATTGATAGGCATCTAATTAGTCAGGGTATCAAGGGATATGGGGGAAAAAACCGGAAATTGGGACTAGATGGGAGAATAGTTTAGCTCATGGTGGAGTGGTGGAGCAGACTTGATGGGCCGAATGGCCTACTTCTGCTCCTTTGTCTTGTGATTGTGATCTTGTAGTGTCCCAGAAACTATATCTTCTGGCACTACATTACCAAGCAGGTCAAATATCTTCACAGCACCTATAGTCAAGTTTTTGTAATCTCATAAATTTATAAGTTTTAAAAATTCATGATTCACTTCCTCTAAACTATGATTGTTACACGTAGTAAAAATACAGCAAGGCCTTTTACTTGTGTGCCATCCTGTCAGATCATGCCATACACAAGTACATTGAGGTAACCAGAAAAACAGAATGCAAAGCTACAGAGAAGGTACAGAGCAGATAACTCAGAAAATGCACCAACCACTTAACTTCTGTTGTCTGGTCATCTTCCCACATGAATCCAGGTAAACTCACAAACAACTAAAAATACTTTATAGCTTACTGTACCTCTTTACAGCATTGTGTAGGACTGCAAGTGCAGGTTAATGACTTCCCAGCATCCTTGCGTTCAAAGACACGAACACGTGCACAGGTCATCATACTCTCAAAATACCAGTACACAGGACCCTTCTCATCAACCTCGAATAAGGATAAAAACAAGAAAGACAAGATTAAAGGAAGCTTTCCTGGACAATGACATGCATATTTCAATAGGCATTATTTACATGAACAGTTATCTCCTGTGTAACATTTCATGACATATTTTTATATTTTAATAACTGCAAATAACCAAGCAAATTGCTGGAGGTGAGTTACTATATCAGGAAGCCAAATTGTAATAATTTGAGACACAGGTGCCCCCCCGCTTTATGAATGTTCGCTTTTACAAAAGACCTACATTAATAATCTGTTTTCGCATTACAAAGAGGATTTTCGCTTTTACAAACATTTTTCCCATATAAATTAACATTTCTTCGCTTTACGCCATTTCAGCTTAAAAAAAGTTTCATACAAACGCTCTATCTTTGTAAAAGGCGGGGGGAGAAAAACACCTGTACAGCACGGAAAAGGCTCTTGCAGCACTTTAGTTGTAAAGCCTTGCAACCCCCAATTTAATCATAGGCCTAATCACAGGAATATTTACAATGACCAATTAACCTATCACGTCTTTGGACTGTGGGAGGAAACTGGAGTACCCAGAGGAAACCCGCACGGTTATCGGGAGAGCATACAAACTCCTTACAGGCAGCAGCAGGATTTGAACCTAGGTCACCTGCTCTGTAAAGCGTTGTGCTAACTACTATACTATCATGCCGCCCTAATGGAATTACGTAACAACTATAATCAATGTTTGTTATCCATGGTATAATGTTGCGGTGTTTACCTTTAAGCAGCAACACTGCTTTGGCCTTCAAAAGGGATAAACAAGGTTTTATGCATACTATTTCTAAGAAGCATTGTAAGATATTTGTAAAGTTATTTAGAGCTGCTGCAAAGCATCTTACTAAATTTAGACAAAATATTTACTGAAAGGGATCTGATGAGCCAATATGGGTTCATAAAGTGGAGGTCAATCTGGTGTTCTCTGAGACTTAAAGGTGCAGATGTAACATACTAGAATTCCAGTACTTTGACATACATACTGCTAAAGATTTGTGCTGAAAATGACAAAAGCCAGGAATCAGTGCTGGCTAATATATAGAATCCAATATGATGTCATTAGTCTAGGACAGGGGTGTCAAACTCATTTTAGGTCAGGGGCCGGATTGGGCAAAATGCAGCTTCATGCGGGCTAGATCAGTCGGGCACGTGCGAACGCAGCTTTCACTGCCTCCGTTTTTTCAGCCTGTTCTCATGTGTCTCAATCTCTGCTATAACTACAAAGTGTTTCACTTCACAAATTCCATTTCTTATGAAGAAGACTGCTGAGCAAGCATTATTTTTATGATTGGTATTAACTTACAATCATAGGCTTCATATCGCCTGGCCATTAATAATTAAAATAATAGATCTATCTAAAATGATCTCGCGGGCCGGATATAATTGTACTCCGGGCCGGATATGGCCCGCGGGCCTTGAGTTTGACACCTATGGTCTAGGAGATGGTGATCCATTAGATCTTAAAGAGAACTGCTTTAAGATTTCTTTTGTTTGATAAACACTGGATAAACAGGGGGCTCTATGGGGAGAGAAGCTAACTACGATTCAAATCACCAAGGAAATGGTACTTGATAAATTAATGGGACTGAAGGTGGATAAATCCCCTGGACCAGATGGCTTGCATCCTAGGGTCTCAAGGGAAGTGGCGGTCGGGATTGTGGATGCATTAGTGATAATTTTTCAAAACTCGCTGGACTGGGCAATGGTCCCAGTAGATTGGAAAAATGCTAATGTAACTCCTTTATTTAAAAAGGGCAATAGACAGAAGGCTGGGAATTATAGGCCAGTTAGCCTAACATCTGTGGTTGGCAAAATGTTGGAATCGATAATTAAGGAAACAGTAACAGGGCATTTGGATAAACATAGCTTAATAGGACAAAGTCAGCATGGCTATACAAAAGGGAAGTCATGTTTGACAAATTTGTTGGGAGTTCTTTGAGGACATAACATATAGGGTAGATAAAGGGGAACCAGTGGATGTGGTGTATTTGGATTTCCAAAAGGCATTTGACAAGGTGCCACACCAAAGATTATTACTTAAGGTAAAAAATCATGGGATTGGGGATAATATTCTGGCATGGGTGGAGGATTGGCTTTCTAACAGAAAACAGAGAGTTGGGATAAATGGCTTATTCTCAGACTGGCAGTTGGTGACTAGTGGTGTTCCGCAGGGGTCGGTGTTGGGACCCCAACTCTTTACAATCTATATTAATGATTTGGAGAAAGGGACTAAGTGCAACGTATCGAAGTTTGCTGATGACACAAAGATGGGAGGGAGTGTAATGAATGCGGAGGACGTTGAAACCCTGCAGGGGGACATAGATAGGCTGAGTGATTGGGCAGACATTTGGCAGATGAAATATAATACTGACAAGTGTGAGGTCTTGCACTTTGACAGGAAAAATAATAGAGCAAGTTATTATCTAAATCAGGGGTCGGCAACCCGCGGCTCCGGAGCCGCATGCAGCTCTTTCATCTCTGTGCTGCGGCTCCCTGTGGTTTGTTAGTTTTTGAAATGTAATTCGAAATTTGAAGATTATGGTGATTTTGTACAATCTAAAAACGTTGTGGAGACCCCATTTCCTGGCACATCCGAACCGGCTCACAATTACCCACCGTTCTGGCTAAGGGAGATAGCCTACGGGGGTTTATGAGTACGTGTCTTTTGGAGCATCCGTGCCCACGGGGACGGGTTGAGGGAGGCTTTAAAGCAAGGCTGTTTAGTTCGAATAAAGTTACCTTTAACTGCAGTGTCTTTATTTTAGCGCTGCGTGTAGCACACCGCTACAACGTGTTTTTTATCGCTATTAATATACATCACCACTGCCAATGCCTGACACCCGCCAGTGCGCACCTTCTTTTAATTCTTCGATCCAAGGTAGGCTAACTATGGAGTAACCTTCAACCCAATGTCTTTTTTTCGGAGTTCAAAATGTTTTTGTTGCATGCAGAAATGTAATTTTGTTTTCTCTGCAGGAGTTCATCAATTTCATAAATGCAACACATTGTAGTTTGTTTATACATAGCATAAAGGCAAAAAAAAACCGTTGTATGCAGTGTTATTTCATTTTAAATGTCAAACGGGTTTTGTGGCTCCCAGTGTTTTCTTTTCTGTGGGAAATGGGTCCATATTGGCTCTTTCAGTGGTAAACGTTGCCGACCCCTGATCTAAATGGAGAGAAACTGGAAAGTGCTTCTGTGCAAAGGGATCTGGGGGTCCTGGTGCAGGCAAAAAGTTAGTATGCAAGTGCAGCAGGTGGTCAAGAAGGCCAATGGAATGCTGGCTTTTATTGCTAGGGGGATGGAGTATAAGAACAGGGAGGTCTTACTGCAGTTGTACCGGGTATTGGTGAGACCACACCTGGAGTACTGCGTGCAGTTCTGGTGTCCATATTTAAGAAAGGACATACTGGCTCTCGAGGCAGTGCAGAGAAGGTTCACTAGGTTAATTCCAGGGATGGGTGGGTTGATGTATGATGAGAGGTTGAGTAGATTGGGACTCTACTCATTGGAGTTCCGAAGAATGAGAGGCGATCTTATTGAAACATATAAGATTGTGAAGGGGCTTGATCGGGTGGATGCGGGGAGAATGTTCCCAATGATGGGTGAAACTAGGACTAGGGGGCATAATCTTAAAATAAGGGGATGCTGTTCCAGGGCTGAGATGAGGAGAAATTTCTTCACTCAGAGGGTAGTGTGGCTGTGGAATTTACTGCCCCAGAGAGCTGTGGAAGCTACTACACTCAATAAATTCAAAACGGAGATAGACATTTTCCTCGATAAAAATGGCATTAGGGGATACGGTGAGCGAGCAGGTAAGTGGACATGAGGCTAGGTTTAGTTCAGCCATGTGATCTCCTGGGCCAGTTTTCGATAGCCTGGATGGGTCGGAGTGAATTTTCCAGATTTTTTCTCCTCAATTGGCAAATCGGTTCGCCCCCACCCCCCCAGGTGATCACATGGGTTTGGGTGGGATGAAAAATAAAATAAAATGGGCGGCATGGTGCCCTGTTGGTTGGCACTGTTGCCTTGTGGGATTCGGTGATATCTAGAGTTAAGATTGGATCAGCCATGATCTTGTTGAATGGCGGAGCAGGCTTGAGGGGCCGATTGGCCTACTCCTGCTCCTATCTCTTATGTTCTTATGATATATTGTACTGTGATCTGGAGCCAAGAGTCACTTACAGCCCAAATCTTTGATAATACTATTAAATAAAAGGCAGTGAACTGCAGATCCAAAAATGAATACCTGAATATTCTTGGGAATAGAGCAGAAATGTCACAGATGAAATCTAACCAAGTACTAAATAGATGCATTACAAACCTAAACAGACATTGTCAGGAGCTGGAGCTGAAAACTACATACAGCTCCTTCTCAGTTTGCTTTATTACTAGCTGTATTTTGTGCAAACTAATCTATAATACTAGGGAACTGTCTTAGGCACCCTAGATTTTATTACACAAATTTTGTTTTAGATTTTTTTTGGATTTTGAATTAGTGTGACAGTTAAAAGAGCGAATTTTAAATTTTCAAACAATCATTTTCCAAAAAAATCTAAACGGTGTATTTTTTGTATTTTGTAAAAGAAAGTAATATATTAAGTAATATAAACCTCGATTACTTGCAGGTATATAGGACAGTGCATGATTAACCAAAGATAACAAACAGGATGCTAAAGATCAATGACATAATAATTTGAATGAACCAAACTGATTAACTGAAACAGAAACAGATGTAGAAGGAATCAAACTGGCCAAATTACAACCAAACTAACCAACCAACCAAACTAATATCTGAGGGTGTGGCAAATGCAACAGTTTAATCTTCAAATCATCGATTCTTACAACATGGTAAGAGTGAGCATAGTAACAAAACACAAGGTCATCCTGCATCAACGAGGTCTCTCCACAGCAGAAATTTTGTGGCAGGTAGGAGTTTCAAGATGTGCTTGCTGTCCAAGCTCTTCTGAAGAAGCACAAAAAAACGGGAAAAGTTGAGGACCAGGAATGCAGTGGTCAGCCACGGAAACTGAGCGCAGCAGACGAGAGATACATCAAAATGACATTTTTCTAAATTATACCAAGTCCGGTGGGGGTGGAATGAGAGAGACTGAGAGAATGGTGGTAGAGACAAACTGAGTGAGAGAGAGTCGGGCTAGGAAGAGAGATTGAGAGAGTGCTGGTAGAGATAGACTGAGTGAGAGTGAGTCGGCCTAGGAAGAGAGACTGAGAGAGTGCTGGTAGAGACAGATTGAGTGAGAGAGAGTCGGGCTAGGAAGAGAGACTGAGAGAGTGCTGGTAGAGATAGATTGAGTGAAAGAGAGTCGGGCTAGGAAGAGACTCTCTACAGTCTGGAGAAGTCTTGTCAGAAGTGGTCTTCATGGAGGAGTAGCTGCCAAAAAGTCATTCCTCCAAAGTGGAAGCAAAGCCAGGAGACTCGCATATGCACAGAAACAAAATGACTGGGATGCTAAACAACAGCAGCAAGTGCAATGGACTGATGAATCAAAATTTGAAATACTTGGCTCAAACAAGAGGCAACTTGTTCATAGAAGAGCTGGAGAGTGCTACCTGGATGAGTACCTGCATCCAACAGTGAAGCATGGAGAAGGTTCCTGCAGGTTTGGAGCTGCATTTCCGCAAATGGAGTTTGTGATCTGGTCAGAATTAATGGAATCCTCCATGCTGAGTACAAGCAGATTCTCATCCATCACACATACCATCCCTCCAAGTGGACCACAACTTTGTCGCTTGCGTGCCTCAATGACTCAGAGAGCAATGTTGGCTAGAGTCAGGGTTATATGCTTTGGTTCTTGGTAGGGTCACCCATGCCAAACAGGTCAAAGGGTAGAGGCCAGAAGAAGAGTGGTCCACCAGTCCTCAAGATTTGGGGGTTTTAACAACCTTGACTGGTGAAAACAAAATTGTTGTGGAAACAGCAGTGAACAATCCTTCTACATCTGAATGCAATGGTATTCTTGAGTCTCCACCCAGGACTTGCATGATTGAGTTAGTGACATGAAGAAGGAAGCCCTGACACCACCAAAAATGGAGGACCTTCACAGCTACCCTAAACACCAGTGTGTAATGGGCAGGAAAGAGATACAATACCATCAGGGAGGTGTCTGATTAGTCTCAACTTCATTCTGCAGCAGGACAATGATCCCAAACACACTGCCAAGGTCATAAAGAACTATCTTCAGCAAAACAAAAAACAATGAATTCAACAGATAGTATGGCCTCCACAGAGCCCTGATCAACATTGAGGCTGTCTGGAGTTACCTGAAGAGACAGAAACAAGCAAGGCAGCCAATGTCTGTGGAAGAACTGTGACAGGTTCTCCAAAATGCTTGGAACAACCTACCAGCTAATTTTCTTATAAAACTGCATGACAGAGTACCTAAGAGAATTGATGCAGTTTTGAAGGCAAAGGGTAGATGTACAAGATATTGATTTGATTTAGTTTTTTTGCTGAGTACTGCTCTTTAGAGTAATTTTTTCACATTTAGAAACTTATCATTTCATTATTTTTGAAAGCATCTTCGCTTTTCTGATTTTGTTTACATGTGTCTCAGACTTTTGGACAGTACTGCAGCTAATACTGTTACACAGCCTGACATATTCATGATAACTATAACAGTTTAGTCCTAATTATTCCGGCTCCTGAAAATTTCCTGATTTACCTCTTCCACAATCGAACTACCTTCACCATAAAGCCACTAGTCATGTAATTGACAAAGGTGCCCAGGAACAGGAAAGAAACTAAGTTTTGTAATGCTGCTGATACAGAATGATAAGAGTATAGCATCTGCTCATACCTGACTCTTCCAGGTTCTTTATCAGTGGTTCTTACATATGCAAGTATACCAAAGAACAGGAAAATAAGCTTCTAGGCAGCCTGTACCAGGAGATCCGCTTTCTCTCCAAATCTATAACTGGTCATTTGTTGCCATCTTTTGCCTAGAACTAATCCACACCACAGTTACCTAAGACTTGATTACTCTGCACATTCATGGCTAGTCTGCACAAATTTGAAGTTGTTCTGAAACTTCAAATCCCATATATTCATGCCTGTACTCAAAAAAACTCAAGATTCAAATCAGAAATCCTCCATTTAAAAAAGGGGTATGCTGGTTTACAAACCTTACCAGATTCAAGCCTCTCTTTATTTTATCTCCTCAGCCCTCTGTAATATCTATACTTCTACATTCTTTCTTCCAAAAAATGTTTATAATCATTCTGCCAGTGATAGCATTGGATTGCGAAATAGGGCCCCAAACTCTGGAAGTCCCTCTGTAAAACCCTATTTCTCTGACTAATTCTTTCACATTAAACACACATCAAAATCTGACTCTCTGACCAAGCTTAGGTTCATTTGCTTTCATACCTGGCCCATCATTAAGCTTTGTATAATAATATTTTCCTGGAACTTGCCTTGGATCACTTTACTCATTATAGGCTCTAAAATGGTGTATAAAACTGCAAACACTGGCAAAGGAGGCATCTTTATTCAATACGTGCTAACCAGGTTGGCTGTGAAATCTAAAAACAGAAAATAATTTGCTGAACATCAATGCCAATACTGAGTACAAACATTACAGGTACTTTTTCTTTATGATTTTCATCCTACCTCAGAGAGTTTTGGTGAACTTGCAGGAGTTGACTCTTCTGGCAATGACAGAGTTTTATCTGCATGACAAGATTCTATGTGAGGTGCAGTATAGACTGGCTCAGGGTCTACTTCTCCCTCCTCGCGAACCCACATAGGATAAGAACGTATAGGTTGTTCTCGTGCAGGAATTGCTGCAGGGAGAAGGGAAGAAAAAACGGAAGACAGTTCTTATACCCATTCTTGAGCCCAACATTAGATAGACAGATGATACTTAATTGATCACAAAGAAGAATAGTGTCAACAGTAGCATTACAATTGCTGATATGAGAAAGAATTAAAAATAAGTTACCCCAAACACTTACCCGGCTATCGGTTGACTCATTATAGAGCCTAATGGACGAAGGTAAGAATGGCCTCATATAGCATCCTTTGGAGCAGCATAGTTGTCTTAGTTTATTACTAAAAGTGCTCCTCTGTTCAGCCAAGGTGGCATGCAGAGGGTGAGAAACATTGTCCAGAATTGCCAGGATTTTCCACTGGATCCTTTGTTCTACCACAGACTCCAGTGTATCCAATTTGACTCCTGTAACAGAGCCAGCCTTTCTAATCAGTTTATTGAGCCTGTAGGCATCACCCATGTTGATGCCATTCCCCCAGCACACCACCACATAGAAGATTGTACTGGCATCAACAGACTGGTAAAATACGTGAAGGTGAGGCCTGCACATTCCAAAGGACCTTGGTCTCCTCCGAAATGACAGGTGACTCTGGCCCTTCTTGTACACAACCTCTGTGTTGGTACTTCACTCAAGTCTGTTATCCAGGTTCACTCCCAGATACCTGTAGGTCCTCGCCACATCCACGTCATCACCATCAATAGAAATAGGCTTAGTCTTTCTAAAGTCCACTACCATCTCACTAACGTTGAGCTGCAGATGATTTAGCTTGCACCATTTGACAAAAGTACTCCACCAAGACTCTGTATTAATCCTCCTGAGTTCCCTTTATACACCCAACTATTGCCCAGCTATAGGTTGACTCATTATAGAGCCTAATGGCCGAGAGTAAGAATGGTCTCATATAGTGTCATTAGAGAATTTCTTCAGATGACATTACTCAGTGTTGTATCTAAAGTCCAAGGTATACAGGTAAACAGGAAGGAAGCCAATACAGTCCCCTATGGGGCCCCACTGCTGCTTATAGCCATGTCTGACACACAGCTCTGAAGCCGCACAAACTGTGGTCTGCCAGCCGGGTAGTCCATTATCCAGGATACAATGCTAGTGCCAACCTGCATTGAACAAAACTTTTCCACCAGCAATGAAGGCTGTATGGTATTGAAGGCACTTGAGATCAAAAAACATGATCCTCACAATGTTGCCCTGCTTATCCAAATGGGGGTAGGCTCTGTTCAGCAGGCAGATGACAGCATTGTCAGCTCCAATGTACTCCTGGAAGGCAACTGCAGGGGATCAAGGGCTTATCTGACCAGGGGTTGGAAGTTAGCCAGAACCAACCTCTCTCGGGTCTTCATGATGTGTGAGGTCAGGGCCATTGGACTGTAGTCATTCAAGACTTTCAGTTGGCCCTTCTTGGGTACTGGGACCACACATGACGTTTTCCACACAGTCGGGACCCTCTCCAGGCTGAGACTCAGAATTACTATTGGGGCATAGGCCACTGGCAGCAGCTCACCAGAGCCCTCTGTCCTGGGCCAATGACTGATCAGCCCTATAGCTTCCGCTTTCACCAAATGGCTTCATATATTTTCCAGGCCAAGATCTTTTGTCTCCCAGGTCTGAAGACTTGAAGTTCTTTGGTGCTTCTATAACTCTGGGTTTTTACGGGATAGATTTGCTAGCTCCATGCACAATCCACCTCCTTTTGCAGCCAGGCTTGAGCTGTCCATGGCGGAGTTTTACACCTTTTCAGTGTTTGCTGATAAATAATGCTTGGTTGGTACAAACTCACTTTGTTTCTTAACACCACAGGTAATCAACTGGGTTTAAGGATTTTTTGGCATAACAATTAACAGTACTAATACTCATCCTACCAAGAAGAAGGACCTAAATTAAATAATATATTACAATAAACACTATAATTTTAGTTTAATATTCTACATTGGGCCTGGCTGCCTGTTGTTCCACCTCTTAAGCATATCCAAAATGCCAAAATTTATAGATTTCTATTCTTCTGGTATCTGTTTGGTATACAATAGAGTTTTCTAGTAGTCTTCCTTTCATATCTACCGTTCTTCTATATATAAGAATTAATCTACAACATATTTCAAATGCCTTGTCAGCATTGGGAATTTAAAGTTCTTCATTAATATTTTTATTTTTAACCAAAATAATGTGAAGTCCAAATGAATGCATAACATACAGTGGTATGCAAAAGTTTGGGCACCCTGGTCAAAATTTGTGATACTGTGAATAGCTGAGTAAAAGATGACCTGATTTCCAAAAGGCATAAAGTTAAAGATGACACATTCCTTTAATATTTTCAGCTAGATTTATTTCCATCTTTTACAGTTTCAAAATAACAAAAAGTAAAAGGGCCCGAAGCAAAAGCTTGGTACCTTGCATGGTCAGTACTTAGTAACACCGCCTTTGACAAGTACCACAGCTTGTAAACGCTTTCTGTAGCCAGCTAAGTCTTTCAATTCTTGTTTGGGGGTTTTACGCCCATTCTCCCTTGCAAAAGGCTTCTAGTTCTGTGAGATTCTTGCATGCACTGTTCTTTTGAGGTCTATCCACAGATCTGTGATGACGTTTAGGTCAGGGGACTGTGAGGGCTATGGCAAAACCTTCGGTTTGCGCCTCTTGAGGTAGTTCATTGTGGATTTTGAGGTGTGTTTAGGATCATCATCCTGTTGTAGAAGCCATCCTCTTTTCATCTTCAGCTTTTTTTTTAACAAACGGTGTGATGTTTGCTTCCAGAATTTGCTGGTATTTAATTGTATTCATTCTTCCCTTGACCAGTGAAATGTTCCCCATGCCGCTGGCTGCAACACAAGCCCAAAGCATGATCGATCCACCCCCGTGCTTAACAGATGGAGAGGTGTTCTTTTCATGAAATTCTGCACCCTTTTTTCACCAAACATACCTTTGTGGCCAGGAAGTTCTATTTTAACTTCATCAGTTCACAGGACTTGTTTCCAAAGTGCATCAGGCTTGTTTAGATGTTCCTTTGCAAACTTCTGACACTGAATTTTGTGGTGAGGATGCAGGAAAGGCTTTCTTCTGATCCCTCTTCCGTGAAGGTCATATCTACGTAGGTGTTTCTACACAGTAGAACAGTGCATCACCACTCCAGAGTCTGCTAAATCTTCCTGAAGGTCTTTTGCAGTCAGACAGGGGTTCTGATTTGCCTTTCTAGCAATCCTACAAGCAGCTTTCTCGGAAAGTTTTCTTGGTCTTCCAGACCTCAACTTGACCTCCACCGTTCCTGTTAACTGCCATTTCTTAATTACATTACAAACTGAGGAAACGGCTACCTGAAAACGCTTTGCTATCGTCTTCTAGCCTTCTCCTGCTTTGTTGTCATCATTTATTTTAATTTTCAGAGTGCTAGGCAGCTGCTTAGAGGAGCCCATGGCTGCTGATTGTTGGGACAAAGTTTGAGGAGTCAGGGTATTTAAAAAGCTTTGAAATTTGCATCCCTTGGCCTTTCCTAACAATGACTGTGAACATGCCATAGCCCAAACAAGCTAATTTAGGTCTGAGACCTTGGTAAAAGTTATCTGAGAGCTCAAATCTCTTGGGACACCCAAATTTTTGCATGGTGCTCCTTTCCTTTTTTTCACTCTAAAATTGTACAAAACAAAAATAATACACTAATCTTGCTTAAAATGTTGAAAAGAACATTTCATCTTTAACTTTATGACTTTTGGAGATCAGTTCATCTTCTACTCACTTAACTATTCTCAGTAACAGAAATTTTGACCAGGAGTGCCCAAACTTTTGCAGGCCACTGTACTCTAGAATAAATAGTAGAAAGGAAGAACATTAAATTATGTCTCCATCAAAGTACTAAAAAAAATCTTTGTTCTTCAAATATGGCAAGATGTTGAATGTCCACTTTGATCATAAATGACAATTTTGCAATTCATCAAAAGACCTCCAACAATTGAATGCTCTCCCTAGTAATGCACTGATGTGGCATAAAAATTTAGCGGTATGCAAGATTTAGCCACAGACTAAATGTGGTACAACATTCTTTCATACAGTGCACAGCTCACTTCCTGTTTCTCTTCCCACAGATACTGCCCCATTTGCTGAAATTTTCTTGCATTTATTTTTATTTCAGATTTCAGCATGTGCAGTTTGGTTTTATTTTCATGGCCCACTTATTCTTGGTACATA
The DNA here is from genome assembly GCF_030144855.1 of Hypanus sabinus. Lineage (NCBI taxonomy): Eukaryota > Metazoa > Chordata > Chondrichthyes > Myliobatiformes > Dasyatidae > Hypanus > Hypanus sabinus. Next base: position 120,503,558 of record NC_082707.1, read on the forward strand.
GGCATAACATAAACTTTCAGTCCTATTGAGTGCATTTCCAGGATATTCTTAACTTTGATTGCTAAACCTACTGATCAGGAATCAGTCATTTGCAATCTTGATAACCCAGTAAGTTGAAAGATTGACATTGAGGCTTCAGTCTATACGATTATGGTAAACCCCCTAGTAATGGTGGTTGCCCCTTGGCTGACAACTGGCTAAAACAGCTGACATGGTGGGGAGGGATGGAAATGTCATATTAAAGTTAATAGAGACCAAAAAAAAAACAGGCAACAAGTAGACGAGATTTAGCCAGTAAATTAAAAAGTGAAATATTGAGGCATATATTCATACCACATGTATTTCACGACTATTAACTCAAGGAGTGGTGGGGATTGGGGGGGTGGAGAGGCATTGTATCATGAAAGGGAAAAAAACTGGGTCAAGAAGACACATGCATATTTGAAAGTCTGTTATAGAAGCAACAAAAGTCTGCTCAAAAAATGCAGAAGTCTTGTTGCAACAAAGTAATTGATGAATAATCCTGCAACTGATTGAACTGGATACTGATGATTATTTCTCAGCCTTCTCCTGCTGCAAGTCAAATTTAAGACCAACTGAATGACTGCAAGGCCTCAAAATCCCATTTTATGTAATACAGTTGTGGAGCAGACTTCACTTCAAACCCTGTTGTCTCAAGAGGTGAAAACACCAATGGTTTCTTTCCACTCAATAAGCATCTAGTCTTTAAAACTAACAACTAATATGCAGACAGCTGGGTAATAAAATCCAAAATGACTACCTTTGAAAGACATCCGGGAAGCACGATTCTGGGCTTTTAGTCCAATAATCCTCTCCAGCCTAATATCCTTTTCAATGTTCTAAATGCATGGAACTTTATTAAAATAAACTGTTGTCTATTCTTATCTTGCATAATATTCTTGAACATCAAGCAAAATTTCTTTTTTGGTGGAACATACTGAACTATATCATGATACTGAAAGTATCACATGTATTGACATATTTTTGCATGTTAAGTCCACTGTAAAATGTTAAGAAAAGAATGTTTCATAGATGCAAGTAGCTTCAATCTTATTATGATAAGCGAGATTCATACAGAAAAGAACCATGTAATCTACCTGCAAATCATAAACAGACTTACATTTTCAAACTTGTTAACAAAATTACATTTTACTGGAGATAATTAATGCTGAAAAATGTTGATCCAGTTGCCACTAACCATATCGAACCATCTTCTTCCTTTTCCTCTTTTTGGCTCTTGGTTTCCAATCTTCATCTTCTGCCAATGCATCATAGAATATTAAATCTTCTCTGAGGGCTTTATTCATCTGCTTTTTACGTCTCGCAAATGACTTTAGCACCAGCACCTTCTGCTTTGGACATTTACAAGTCAGCATGCACTTTGGTTTGCGGCAATGTTTGGGCGGCTGTTTCACATGCGAGAGACTGGAACATATGCAGCCCAAACGACAGAACTCATTCTTACACATTGGCAGTTGTCTAGATACCATTTTACGTTTCCTTGATGACAGTGAACCCTAAATCATGATAGCAAAGCATGTATTAATTAATACAAAATACAGTAATAAATCTTAAGACCACAAGACATAGGAGCAGAATTAGGCTATTTGGCCCATTGAGTCTGCTCCACCATTCAATCATGGCTGATCCTTTTTTTCCCCCTTCTAAACCCCATCTATTAACTAAATTTCTTCTCATAGCAAATAGGATCATTACTATTTCTTGAAAAAAATATCAGCCTTCTGTTTTACTATTCTTTTATGAAAGATAATTTCAACAAAAGGCATGAAGTTTCATGGAGCTTTGTTCGCTGCTGCTAGGACCACAACCACCATCCCCTTTGGCTGGGCAATTGTGTAAGTCGCTGACTTTCTATGAGAATACTTAAGTAATCTATCAATGGCAAACACAATAGTTAGAGTACTTCACATTTGACCATCACTTGCAAGAATAACTTAGAAAAGATCCAACTACAAGGCTAAAAATAGCTATTGAAAAAAATTAGATATAACGATCTTCAAATTTCTCAATTATTTTGTTCTCCTTTACACTTGTGTACTGGAAATAAATTTAATACATGTTGAAACTTTGTAGTCTGACATCCTTGGGATTTGACTGGTGCTGAACCACAGAAACAGAGCCCTGATCACCTTCCTGTGAGGAGACTGTACTTTTTCTAAAGTAGAGGACATTACACGAGTTAGTAAGGGTCCTGTTCTCAAGAAGCACCAGCAACCTGAAATTCCAGTACACCAGAAAGCTGTCAGCTGAGACTGCAGTCAGTTGAAATCTTAAATGTTAACCAAGTACAGTTGTTAGTTGATTGTAGATCTTAATTAGTTTTAGAATTAGTTAACTAGCACACATATGTACTACTGATCACCCAGACATTCTCTCTTATTCCCTCTCTCATTGAGCATAAGATACAAAAGCATGACAGCACATACCACCAGACTCGAAGACAATTATCTTACTGTAATCAGATTTTTGAACAGACATACTTTAAAATGGACTTTTGACCTCACAAACTACCTCATTATGATCTTACAATTTATAGTTTGCCTACACTGCATTTTTGGGTAATATTTACATTTTATTCAGCATTGTTATTGTTTACCTTATTCTAGCTCAATACAGTGTAATAATTAGATCTCTAGAGTCATAGAGAAGTCCAGCACAGCAACAGACCCTAGTCAATGCCAAAACCATTTAAACTGTCTACTCCCATCGACCTGCACCAGGACTATAACCTCTAATATCCCTATTATCCAAACGTCTCTTAAACACTGAAACCGTGCTCACGTAGACCACTTGTGCTAGCAGCTCATTTCACACTCTCACGACCCTCTGAGCAAAGAAGTTTCCACTCATGTTCTCCTTAAACTTCTCCCTTTCATCCTTAAGCCAAGACCTCTGGTTGTAGTCCTACCCAACCTAAATGGAAAAAGCCTGCTTGCACTTACTTTATCTACACCCCTCATAATTTTGTACACATCTGTCGAACCTCCTCCAAATTCTCTACGTTATAAAGAATACAGTCCTAATCTATTCAGTCTTTCTGTATAACTCAGGTCCTCCAGTCCCAGAAATATACGTGTAAATTTTCTCTGTACTCTTTCAATCTTGGTTACATCTTTCCTGCAAGTAGGTGACCAAAACTGCACACAAAGGGGGCTTCAACAACATCTTATACAACTTCAACATAACATCCCATGTTCTGCACTCAATAAATTGATTAACAAAGGCCAATATGCCAAAAGCTTTCTTTACTAACTTATCTACCTGTAACACCACTTTCAACAAGTTATGTACCTGTATTCCCAGATCCCTTTGTTCTACCACACTCCTCAGTGCCCTACTGTTCACTGTATAAGACCGACCCTGGTTGATCCTGCAGTGCAAAATCTCACACTTATATAAACAGCATGCAAAACAAGCTTTACACAGAATCTTGGCATTCAGAGTATGAACCAATGATACTTTCATCATTGCAAAACATCCCAAGTTGCTTCTCAAGAGTGAGTGAGTGAGTGATACACACACGTATACATATAAAATATTACCATTCAAGAAATGTTAATATGGCAATTAAAATTTTTTATCAGAAAGTATTTAAGAAGTGGTTTAAAAGAGGCAAAAGACATGGGGAGATGGAGAGATTTAGCAAGCAATTCTAGAGTTTATAGCTTGGTATCCAAAGCCAACTTAACTTAGGGATTTTCATATAGCCAGAAATGGATGAGCAGTTTTCCCAGAGAGCTACATGTCATGGAGGAATTTGAAATTATAGGGAGAGGAAATTATCACAGGTCAGAAAACAACCCTACCAGTAAAAGTTTTGATGGTCTCATGTTTATGGAGCATTGAACTCAGGAAGCTTGCCATTGGAATAGTGAAGATTCTAAAATTAATAAGGCAGGGGTACTTACAGTGGTAAAGCAATATTGCAGAGATCGAAACAGCAGACTTACATCTGCCATCGATACCTTGTTGAAAGTTCACATCAAAATCAGATAAAATGAGAAACTGCAAAGGATCTGGTTCTCCCTTTGGTAATTCTCAATGAAAGGGATGGAAATGACTGCCATAGTGGAGCAGTTTGCAACGGTGTCTGAGGCAAAGTTTTCTGTCTGCTCTTGGTGAAGCAATCTGATAACGTTAGAGACAGTAAGAGTTTGTTGCAAAAGGCTAAAAAAGCAGGAAAACATTGATGCAATTCTCCTGGGTGCACTTGGGCCTGGAGTAACTAATAGTGTTTTGGTCTCCATATTTAATAAATAAAAATGTCCGTGTTCCAGTGTTAAATAAACCCACTTACAATGATTAAAGAAGAGAACTGGGTGGTGAACTAGGAAAGCAGATTGAATAAATAAAATGGTAGATGAGCAAGTAGAAATAGGAATTATATCAATTTATATTATTAGGGATAAAATACTGAGCAAACCAGGGGCTCAAGATGGACAAATTCCTAGGAACTAGTGGCCTACCTCCTGAGGCCTAAAGTGGCTGTAAAAACAGTGGGTATAATCCATCAAAATCCCCTGGATTCTGTAGACCAAGATGCCACATTTCAAGAAAGGAGAGAAGCAAAATCCACAGAACTTTAAGCTTATAGGAAAACTGCTGGAATCCATTATTGAAGGGGAAATAGAGAAAAAAATGTAAGACTATCAAGCACAGTCAACATGGTTTCAGGGAAGTAAAATTCTTTTTGACACCTTTCAGGCATGGAATCCATGGGAACTTGCCTGCCCAGATTTGGAACTGGCAGAGGGTGGTAAGAGACGGAAAGCATTTTGCCCGGAGGCAGCTGACCACTGATATTCCTCAGGAACCTGTTCTGGGGCCCGTGCTCTTTGTGGACTTGGATGGGGAAGTGAAGGCATAGAGATGTTGTGGACAGTTGCTATGGGTTACAATAGGATATTGTAACCCATAAACAAGATGCAGATTTGAGTGGAGTAGTGGCAGATGGAAATCCATTTGGAAAAGTGGGAAGTGATAAACTTTGGAAGATTTAACTTGAAGGCAGACTACAGGGTCAAGGGCAGGATTCTTAGCAGTATGGACAAACAGAGGTATACTTGGGTCCATGTCTATAGATCACTCAAAGTTGCAGCACAAGGTAATAGGGTGGTTAATTTGGCAAATGGTGTGTTGGCTCTCATTTGGGGGACTGAGTTGAAGAGATGCAAAGTAATGTTGCAGCTTTATAAAACTCTGGTTAGACCACGCTTACAATACTGTGTCATCTCATTATAGGAAGGACATGAAAGCATCAGAGAAGTTTCAAATTTACAAGGATGCTGCCTGGATTAGAGGACATGCCTTCTGAAATATGCCCAAGTGAGCTAGGATTTTTCTTTTTGGATTGACAGAGGGTGAGAGGCAATTGATAGAGGTATATTAGATTATAAGGGGTATAGATAGAGGGATAGCTAGCACATTTTTTCAGGCAAGCAATGGCCAACACTAAAAGATATGTGTTTAAGGTGAGTGGAGGAAAGCTTCGGGGAGATGCCAGCGGAAGGAGTTTTTTTTTGTTTTACACAGAGTAGTGGGTGCTCACAGCACAATGCAGAGGTGGTCGTAGAGGCTGATACAATAGAACTGACAGTTCGGCACATGAATATAAAATAAACTAGAGGGATATGGGCTGTGTAGGTGTGGAGGGTTAGATTGATCATGAAGTAGATTTATTTTATATTGACATGACATCATGGGCCAAAGGGTCCAAACTCTGCTCTACTGTTCTATGTAGCATACGGATGTATAAAGGGGAATTAATAAACATACTGTATATATTTGGATTTTCAGATGGCAACTGAAATGTTATTTCAGTTTGAAGTGAAGAGTTACCAGTTCCCTTACAAGTCTGCAGTTCTATACACTATAGGGCTATGGATGCAGCAGCATTAAACTTTTTCAAGGCTGATATAGACTACAAGGGAAATGAGAAGTAGAAGACAGGAGAGTGAGGGAGAGGACAAATATCAGATCTGACTAAGTTAATGAATCCAAAACGGGAGACTTATAGCTTAATCCTCCTCCCACATGTTATGTTTATATTGTCTCCTTATGTCCCAAATAAACATTACCTGATCTACAGTCAACAGAAAAATGTTATACAATTGTTAACTGATGAAGTCAACTTATTTGAGATGTGCATTCTCCAAGAACTTCGGTAACAAGTATCCTCACTTTTTCTTCAATGTAAGAGAAAAATCAATACCTGTGCTGTTAACAGAGTAACAAGGGATGCCTCTGCTCGCTCCTCTGTAATGTAAGTCCTTGGCTTCCCAGACCAGAGGGCACTATTCTCCAGATGCATCAACTTCATCTGTTTTTTAGATATACCAGGAAGTCTCCTGGCTGAAGAAGAGAACTGCAAACGGGAGCTTTTAGCTGGTGATTTAGCTGGTGTCGAGACCACTTTTGCACTGTTTACAGACTTCTGCGCCTTACTGGCCGAGTCATGTTCTACGATCGTCCCACTCTGCTTCTTGCTTTTGGAAACAGAGCCAGCAGGAATGGATTGTGGAGAAACTGAAGTTCGACAGGATGAGGGAGACTCTCTAGTGTTGGCTTGTGTTGCCCGGTGTTTTAAAACACTATCCAATGTACGGATGTAACTGGAACTTTTGGTAGGCATTTCATAAACAACTTTTGACATTTTGTTCACACACAGAGCAGCACGCTCTTTAATAATTTTCTCCTCATTTTCTAGATATTCATCCAATTTGTCACTTGAGAAAACAGATCGATTTTTCATGGATGCCTCTAAATTGGTGCCTGGAATAGACCCCAAAACATTAATCATCAGTTCATTGGTTATTGCATTGTCCAGACCAACTTTCATCAACTGAAGTATACTACTTAAACTCAATGCGTACCAACAATTATGGCAAGTATGTAGTTCTTTACCATGCCTACTGCTGTATTCATTTCAAGAGTACAAGAATATAAAGCACCAATGTAATAATAAGGCAATGGTCAGACTACATTTGGAATAAAGTAGCCAGTCTCGAGCCCCATGTTTAAGAAGGGATGTGCTAGCATTGGGGAGGTTCACAGGAATGAAATGCGTAATGTGTGAGGAGCATCTGATGGCTCTAGGACTGTACTTACTGGAATTCAGAAGAATGAGCATGGTATCTCATTGAAACCTACTGAATATTGTAAGTCCTAGATAGAATGGAGGTGGAGAGGGCCTTTCTAATAGTGGACAAATCTAGGAACAGAGGATATAGCCTCAGAGTAGAAGGAGATGAATGAGATGAGGGGGAAATTTTTTGGCCAGCAGATGGTGAATCTGTGGAATTCATTGCCACAGATGACTGTGGGAACAAGTCATTGGGTATATTGGAGATAGGAAGTATTTAATAAGGGTGTCAAAGGTTATGGGAAAAGGCAGGAGAATAGGTTTGAGATGTAAAATAAATCTGCCATGATCAAATGATGGAGTAGACTCAATGGGCTAAATGTCCATACTTCCTGTCTATTATTGCCATAACACACTGAGTGAAATAGCTCTGGGAAAGCTTTGTTATTGAAAAAAAATAATAAATTCAATGAATTAAAGTATAGATTACTTTCTAATTAAAGTATGGACTACTTTCTTCATGCTGTATGAATCTGCAGGTTCTCATCCCAAAGCAAGCATCAACACAACATAACAAAAGACTAAAAGCCGATGAGTAAACTTAGCAATTCCCTTTTTCCTTCAGGCTGAAATGGAGGACGACAGTTGGGAGAGAGGAGGTGAGAAATAAAAGGGGGGAAGGGTTGGAGTAGTCAGTAGCTTAGGCCTTTGCAACTCAGAACTAAAAGGAACACACTGATAGTTTTCAGATTTGTTGCCTGGGTGCTAAAGTGTTGAAATGGAGTGATCTGTCTCACCTGATTGTGAGTTAAAAGTTATCTCAAGTGCACACTGTCATTGGCAAGAAACAATTTATAACCTTACTTGCTTCAACCTGCTTGGAGGGTGAAGACTCTGACTGTTGTGCAAGCTTGTGCTTCCAGCCCTTCAGCTTCGTGAAGTCATTTGTTTTTCCTGTTCTTGAAACAAAGGAAACTTCTTCTGCAGAATATTCACACATTTAAATAAAGTTAAAGATTTACTGGAATTGGACAACAATTTCAATTCTTAAAATTGTTCATCAGTAATAATGACTCATAAAACTGAAAGACAGGGAAATGTAATGTTTAAAACTAAAGCTTTATGGCAAAATAATGTACTAGCTATTTAAAAACCTGGCTTAGAACCACTGCTGTTAAGCCAAGCAGTTCTGAAAGAAGCACATTCTTCCTGAAAATGTGGCTGAGGAGATACAATCCTTTTGCGCTCCTTTGAAGAAACAGTATTTATCTGAGCAAGGCAAGCAAAATATAGAATACTTGTTTATTACTGGAGGTGAACTAAGAATGGTTAGCTTTCAGAATTATTGATCTCTTAAAAGAACTGACAGGAAGGCAAAAAAACCCACAAGAACAATGAGATCAAAGGGGGTTGATTCTTTCTGATAAATTAAGCTAGAGATCTCTACCTGAAGAAAATAATAAAAAATGCAAATTTTGAATACATTAAAGCAATCAAACAATGTGTGGGAGATCATACCTTGGACATCTACAACTCAAAGTCAGAAAATGACCAATTCCAGTGACTTGTTGCACTACTCCAAAGTTCTTTGCATCAGTTCAAAATTTCAGTAACTGGTGTAAAATAACCAGTCTTTGAAAATATACACAAGGACAGCTGATGCACAATTAACATTAAGGGCAGTGAATAGATCTCTAAAATTCAACAAATCATTACCAGGTGGGCAGAAGAAAAAACTCAAAACTGCTCTCAAAAACTCTTTTGAAAATTCCCACTTAAGCATAGGAATCCCAAGTTGATGACAGCTCAAAACAGAGCAGTAAATTGGACGCTGAAAACTTATACTGGATCCCATGGCATAAAAACTCATTGTTATGGGGATCTGTGGCAATTGGCACATACCTGGCTCTGCATTTGCAACCATCGCTTTATTATAAGTGGACATCCCACAAAGAATTTCTTTCTATAGTTCAGGCAGGGGAATAACCCTTCAATCAAGACCAAATTCCTCTTTATCCTACTCCTCTTCCCTATTCAAATTGTTTATTCACTTTTTTTTGCCTTTCTGCCATTATTCCTGACACTTCCTTTCCCAGTAAAAAATACTTGACCAAGTGCAAATCAATTCACGTGAGATACATCAGTATAAAGGCCCTTCACTCTGCCTAAACTTACTTAACTTGAAGTTACTCAAAGAAATCTACCAGCATCTAATCTTTACATAGATAGTTACTTCTTCAAGTAGTATGCTGAGGTAATCAAGGCAAGAGTGTGATAGTGGATAGCTGGGCTGTCCATGTATGCATAAAGGCCCTGGGCATCACTTTGAAACACTAAAAATTGAGAGCAAGCAATCCGATTTTTAGTCAAGAAATGGAATCTCTGAGTGGATAATATAGGGAAATTGTACTGTTTTTAGTCAACAGAAGATTTTTTTGGCATGATTTTTAAAAAATTTATTTGGTTATACTGTAGCTTTTACATTAAAACAAAAAAAATGGCCAGCTTTATTACCAAATCTTATTAAACAAATTGTAATGTTTGTTTCTTTATTTCTTCTCTCAGTTTCAAAATTACTGTTATCGTTTGACACAAAACTCAAATATAGATTAAATAGAGCAGAAATTTGCTTGCACTTTAACTTCTCATTTATTCTAAAATTTCCATCATCCATTCAATTTTTAGTCTCAGAAACAAGTTTGTTTCAATTTAATGTATGAACTAGAATCACACTTCAGAAAATATATAAATTTAATTTTGTAACTATTTTTGGGAAATATCTATATAAATGTCCATTTGATTGTGGTCCCTATCTTCCATGTTGACAAACTTACTTTCATGCATTGACATAAAGGAGATAACTTCTCATTGAAGCGCATGTTTGCTCACCTGAAGGATCACGGACTTCTTTGATTGGAGAAGGTTTCAAGATGTCTCTCTGAGCAGTTCTAATAATTGATGCTGAGGGTGATATTACCACTCCTAAGTGTTTTAGGTTCAGACCGCCTGTTGACAGCAAGGAACTTGGCTTAAGACCAGCTGTGGAAGAGAGTACGTGTAGTTAATAAGGAGGTTTACAATGATCAGGTTATGACGCACATTTTACATTCTGCATAAAAACACTGCAACTTGAAAAATGACCATAAAAGTGGAATTAACAGATTTAAATTCATCAGACCACTTTGATACATCTTTAAATTTTTTTGCAAATTAGCATATTTGAACAAACCTCCTTGCAACATTAAACATTCACCTTGTTCAAGTAATGGATGCATAATAACTCTGGGATTTAAATGAGCCAAATTCTCAAGCAGCTGCTCTTCCAGCCGTTCAATTTTCTCTTCTTCAGTTTCTTGAGGATCTGCTAAAAAAAAAAGGAAGCATAGTGATATCAATGACCATGATTATAGAGTGGGAAGATGATCTAGATGAAGGAATTGAAGGCTTTGTGATCAATTCTGCAGATGATACCAGGATAAGTGGAGAAGCAGGTAGCATTGAGGAAGCAGAATCTGCAGAAGGACTTAGAACAGGAGTGTAGGCAAAAATACAGTGCAACGAAGTGTATGATCATGCATTTTGGTAGAAGGAATAAAGGTGTGGACTATTTTCAAAACCCAGGGAGCAAATTCAGAAATTGGAGTTGCAGAGGGACGCAGGGAGTCCTCATGCAAGATTCCATAAAAAGGTTAACTTGCAGGTTGAATCGGTAGTAAGGAAGGCAAATGCAACATTAGCATTCATTTCAAGGGAATTAGAATATAAAAGCAATGATTTATTACTGAGGCTTTATAAGACATTGGTCAGATCACATTTGGAGTATTGTGAGCAGTTTAGGACCCCATATCTAAAAAACAATGTCTGTCTTTGCCCCATATCTGCCTTTGCAGAGGGTCTAGAAGAGGTTTATGAGAATGAACCTGAAAACACAAGGGTTAACATGTGAATACTTGATAGTTCTGGGCCAGTGCTCGCTGGAGGTTAGAACAATGGGGGGGGGGGGGGTGTGGTGGTAGAAGGATCTCACCGAAACCTTCTGAATCCTAAAAGGCCTATATACAGTGGATGTGGAGAGGACGTTTCAATTAGTGGGACAGTCTAGAACCAGAGGGCATAGCCTCAACAGAAAGACATCTTGTTGGAACAAGGATGAGGAGGAATTTCTCTAGCCAGAGGGTGGCAAATCTGTGGAATTCAATGCCACAGATTGTTGTGGATGCCAAGTCATTGGGTATATTTTAAGGAGGTTTATAAAGTCTTGATTAGTAAGGGAGTCAAAGGTTACAGGGAGAAGGCAGGAAATGGGACTGAGGGAGAAAATAAAATCAGCCATCACCTCACTATAGACGAATGGCCTAAATTTGCTCCTATGTCTGAGTCTACTGGAAAAGAAATGAACTCACATTACAATTTGAATTATCTAAATTTTCAGCAACAATGCACTGCCGAGATCATCCACCCTAGTAGATGTATGAAAGTTCATACATAGCTAAGGCACATATGCTGTCAAGTATTACATCCAAACACAGAAATTTGAATATTTAACTGGAGGAGATGATACATCTTCCACAATAGCATAGGTTCCATTTGCACATTCCTTCATAGAATTAGTTGCTAACCAGGTAGCAAGTGATTTACATTAGGTAGGTATGAAGTTAAAATCATATGCACAATTGACCCAAACCAGAGAACTCTGAAGCTTTCTTTTCTAAATACCCAATCCAATGTTGACATATATGAAGGGCCACCAGCAATGGCTCAGTAGCCAGGCTCCAGTCAAAAGCATCAGCCTAGCACCAGTCAGTACAAGACTTGGCTGTGCCTGGTACTCAAAAGGGCCCTGTTGCACCACCTGGGCCCTGCAGCCCATCCATCAGCATTTAGATCAGTGTGGTGGCTAGCAGTATCATGAACCATCATCTGATACCATGTTAGATTGCTCAAGGCCTTCACTCTCTGAGGTGGGGTCAAACAGAGTAGGGCCGCCTGGTCAGGTGGCTTCCATCTGTGCCAGAAGCTGATGGCCTTCTTTTTGTCCTGTGCCTTGACTCTCCATCAAGTGCATAAACCTCCCAGAGACCATGCTTGGGAAGTTGACATAAGATCTCCTACAACACCTATTGAACTTCATCTTGATTCACCAACCTCTAGGCAGCTCCAGCTAATTGTGAAGGGAAGAATACAAAGATTTATCCAGTTTTTGCTGCAGACCTACAGAGACAAACTGGTCATCAGAGAAAGGAGCACATGCAAAGCTTCAAGTTTTTGCTCTTTATTTAGAGGTCCTGCTACATCGTAGACTAGCCCTGCACGTTCCAACCTCACCACCTTGCGATAAGCACCAGCTTGGTCATCTAGGGTCCCTCCTCAACTTAGTGGCCTAATATGCATTGGGGAGGAGGGCAACAAGGGATCAGGTCCTGTACCAATACCACATTGGTTTCCAAAAGACCACCCAAGTCCAATGAAAGAGAGGTAGGGGTCAAGCGGCTTTTTGGCTACCACTTGCTGCGAGTTCAATTTAACTTTGCTTTTAAGAAAAGGAAAATATATACAAGATTAACATCTTGAAATAAAAGTCCAATAACACCAAATGCTGCATTTACTTATGAAAAACCAACTTAATCTAATCAAAAGCCAAGGACATATTTCCCCCATAAGCAAACTATATTACAGATCTCCTGCTGGGTGGACAGGTTGAAACATACATGTTATTTCTTGTATTAATCAGCCTTGCAGTTCTCTTCAAAAACAGAAAATTGTAGGAAAAATAACATAAAACATTACATTGAGATCTCTGCAGAGATGGTATCACAGTTCAGCAGAGACAGAATAAAGTTGGTGTAGCAAATACCTATCGGATAGATGGAGCTGCTCTGGTCTTCTGGCATCTTTTCAACCAGGTGGGATTGTAGGGCATCCTGTATAAATAAAAATTCAAAGATCGCAATGAAAACCAAACATATCAAACTTACAATATTGAAACACAAAAATCTGAGAAGCTTCTAAAGAGCTAAAGAAATTTTTAAAAGATAGGTGTTTAAAAAAAAACTTTCTTGGTTTAACTAACACTTTCTTAAATCTCATCCAGCAGTTATAATAAAGAAAACTGGGCCATGCATGAAGTTAACAATGTTTCTATTGCACTACCACCATTCCTTTCAAATCAGCTTTAAGCCCTTCAGTTTAAAGACTGGGAAAAGAGCCATTTAAAAACTAACTTGTTTTCATTTCCATCCTCATGCTGATAAAGTACATTGACTTCAAGCATTAGCTATTACTCCCTTCAAAGATACTGCTTCACCTGCTGAGTTTTAAGAATTTGCTGTTTTTGTTTTAAAATACTAAATTATCAGTTTTTGTGTTTTTTAAAATTTTCATTCAAGTGATAAATCCATGGGTGATTGCTCAGGGTGTGATAAGCTGCTAGGATTCATGGAGAGCTGTGAAATGCTACAAGATCAGGTATCTGCCAAGCCACAATCCTTTACCAAAGTGTCTGCATGCAAAACCTGCCCTTCCAAGAGAGATGCTGAACAGAGAATGGGAGTGGGAGATAGTTGTAACTTAAACAGCATACACAAGCCCTTCAACTTTGTGCCATTGGGTTTGGGGTGGATGTTTCACTTCATATACTACCATGATATCAACTTAAGAGCTAGCACTATACAGAACATAAACAGGCACTCAGCCAACTTAAACATGCCTTACTGAGTTAATTCCATTTGCCAGTATTTGATCCATATTCCTCTAAACTTCCCTGCCTATGAATCAGCCAAAATGTATTTTAAACAAAGTAACTGTACCAACCTCTGCAACTGGATCCTTGATTTCCTGAACAACAGTCAAGGTAGGCAACTCTACCATTGGTCCTCCACAAGGTTCTATCCTCAGCCTCCTATACACTGATGGCTGCATTCTGCTCTAACTTCATCTACAAATTTACAGAATATCCTACCATAGTGGGCTGACCTTCAAATGATGATGATTTGGAGTACAAGAGAGATAATTTAGTTGCATGGAGTCATGACAGCCTTTCCCTCAATGTCAACAAAGGAATGATCATTGACTTCAGGAAGGGGGTGGGGGGGGGGGGGGGTAGTGGACATGCTGCTGTCTACATCAGTGGCACTAAGATTAAGAGCTTCACTTTCTTAGGAGTGTACATCACCAATGGCCTGTCCTAGTCCAACTGCATAGATGTCATGGCCAAGACAGCTCACCAACGCCTCTACTTCCTCAAGACGTTAAATTAATTTGATATCTTTCTGTCCAATTTTACTAATTTTCATCAATGTATCATAGAGAGTAACCTATCTGAATGCATAACAACTTGGTATACAACTGCTTTGTACGTGACTGCGAGAAACTGCAAAGTCCTTCCATGGACTGTCTATACTCCAGTAAAACAGCCAGCATAATCAAAAACCTTACATACGCTGGACATTATTCCCTCTGTGCCTCTTATATCAGGCAAAGTTACAAAACCCTGAAAGCAAGTGCCATCAGGTTTAAGGACAGCTTATGCCCCCGTGCTGTAGGACTATTGAATGGTTCCCTAGTATGATAAAATGGGACTTTTTGACCTTACAATCCATCTCATTATATTCTTGCACCTTACTGTTTACCTGCTTTCACTTTCTCTGTAGGTGTTACACTTTATTCTGCATTGTTATTGTTTTACCTTTTTCCACCTTAACACACAGTATAATGATTTGATCTGATTGAACGACGTGCAAGAAAAACTTTTCACTGTATCTTGGTACATGTAACAATAATAAACCAATTCTAAATTCCAGTGCTTCCACCATCTCATATGACTACTTGTTCCATATAACCACCACTCACTGTTGAAAAAATAATTCCATCAAATCGACCCCTCACCCTAAATTTATGCTCTCTAGTTTTAGACTTCCCTACCCTAGAAAAAACCTGACCAATCACCTTTTCAATGGCTCTCATGATTTTATAAATATCTAGGTCACTCCTCAGCCCCCTTCACTCCAGACAAGATCCCTGACCTATCTAGTCTCTCCTTGTACCTCTAGCCACCTAGTCCAATCAATACTCTAGTGAATTATCTTTGCACCCTCTAACTTAATCACATCCTTCCTATGTATAGCCACTAAAACAGCACACAATATTCCAAATGAGATTGTATCAATGTCCTACACAGCTGAAATATGACATCTGAACTCCTGTGCTCAAGGCCCTCTGCAATGAAGAAGCAGTATGGCTGCTTGCCTTCTTCCCTTTGACTCCTTATGCTGCCACTTTCAAAACTTGATTTACTCTTACCCCAAAGTGTCTCTGTTCAACAACACTCCATTAGGCTCTGTCATTTATAGCAGTAGTCCCCAACCACCGGAACGCGGACCAGTACCGGACTGCAAGGAAACAATATGATTTGGCGATCTGAAACAATACGAGTCAGCTGCACCTTTCCTCATTCTCTGTCATGCCCACTATTGAACTTGAACGCACACGAGGTCATCAGTCGCCTAAACTCAGTGATACCCTCATGCCTGGGATCACTGGTTGGCCTCGGGAAACCGGCTGCTGGGAAGTACCGCTGCTACTGGCCTGGAGCGCAGACAGATGGGTGCCGCCTCTAAACCTGTTTAACACACCGAATGTTCATGGGGAACCCGGGGCTAAAATATTCGCAGGTGACCTAATTTGGGCTCAGGGTTTCGTAAGTAGCAGAGCAGCTACCTCACTGCGATCTACTGAAAGTCATCCTTCGAGCCGAACTTTTGTTGGCTGATAGATCCACCTACCTACGGGGGGGGGGCCTCCTATTGGTGTGTTGCAATGATTTTAAATGTTCATACGAGGAAAATATGCACTGTGTTTAATATCCAAATGTTATTTAAAATGTTATGATACTATTGACTTATGAGTTATTGACTTATCACTATATTCATGCGAGGGAAAATATGTGCTGTGTGTTTAATATTAAATTCGTTAAACACTTTTAGAAATGAAATTGAGAGTATTAGCCACTTATAAGTGACTTAGTTGACTTATTACCTTTATTCTGATCGTGATTAACACCCCCACACCACCCCTGCGTCGGTCGGTCTGCAAGAGTATTGTCAATATTAAACTGGTCTGTGGTGCAAAGAAGGTTGGTGACCCCTGATTTACAGTACAAGTCCTGTCCATGATTAACCTCCTAAAATGCTTGCTTCACACTTGACTGACTTAAAATTCCATATGCGATTCTTTTGCTAACTTTCCTAGTTGATTAGATCCATTTGACACCTTAGACAATCTTTTTCATTGACCAGCACACCACTAATTTTGGCATCATATGCAAAGTTACTCTTAATGCAACCTACATTCTCATTCAAAATCATACGGGAACCTAACACTAATCCCAGACAGAAAAGCAAAGATTCAAGATTAATTTTGAATGAAGACCCACAAAAAAAAACAGCAAATGTTTCTGATAAAGAAAATGCAAAAAAAAGACATTCTTTCACTGGTGGTGTTTCCATTTTTCTGCAGTCAGTTGAGAACGAGCTTAGTCGCCTTTCATATTATGAGTGGCATGAACGAAGCGAGCATTTATTGCCTATCATTGAGAAGGTGATGTTGAGCCACATCTAATACAAATGAATCCCTTCTGATGGAGGAGCTCCCACAGTGCAGTTGTATAGGGACTCCCGATAACTAGTTCCAGTGTAAATGAAGAAATTGTGGTACATTTCCAAATCAAGACAGAATACAGTACAGGAGATAACCAATCACTTGTTGCCCTGGTCCTTCTTGATGGTAAAGGTGGAGGTGTTTGGATTTGAGAGGTGCTGTTAAGAGTGACCAATATGAGTATCTGCAGTACATTTTGTAGCTGGCACACACTACAGCCACTGCATACTTGTGAATCAATGCTTGAGAGATGATGGATGGAGTGCCAATTAAGAGGCTAATTTGTTTTTGATAGTGTTGAGCATTTGTAGTTGATGGGAGGTGCACTTATCCAGGCACGAAGATAATATTCGATCACATTTCTGATTCAGGTCTCATAGATGTGTAAAGATTATGAGACATCAGGAGATGAGTCACTCATTTCAGGATTCCCAGCGTGTGACCTGCTCTTCAACTATTAAAGGTAGTGTATGAGGTTAGTCTAACAGAGTTCTGGATCAATGGTGGCCTTAAGGATGATATAGAGGAAGTTAGTTGTGAGGATGCACACAATCCTACAAATTCACCTATCCTTGATATTCAGTGGCATTATCATTGAACAGTATCTTATAGGATTGTAGGCATCGAGAAGCTTGGGGAATGAACTGCAGTTATGTTCTGTGCCATGCCCCTTCAGAATTTGCAGCTCATCATGAATCATAAGCTATTCTTGAAGTCTGTCAGTCCTTGACACTCTTATTACTCAACTGTCACCTGTAACTTACAAGCCAATGCCTGAATATTGATTAGGCCTTGCTGAATGAAGGAACAGACTGTTTCATTTGTCAATTTATGAATGAAACTAAATATTCTGCACTTAACAGTGAACATCCCACTTCTAACTTTATGATGGAAGGAAGGCCATAGATGGAGCAGCTGAAGATGGTTCAGTTTAGGACACCACCTTTACTGTAAAATGATTGCATGCTCCCTCCAAGATGCTTGAACCTTTAGATAATGGTTTACAGCTTTGGGAAGCAACTGTAGATGAGGTCCACTGCAGTTGAAAATGCAGTCCAGACTCTTTACCACTAAATATCAAGTTAGATGGCAAAAACCAATTACCCCAATTTTCCTTTCTTGCTTGGAAACCAAAGCACTGAAGCTCAAGGCAATTGGCAGGCAATGATACATGCCCTGTACTTTCAGTGAGCTTCCTTTCATTGCAAGTGGCCTGTGAGCTCCTCCTCTGCAAGTGGATCTGTCATTACCTAAAGCCTCCAACAACTTTTCTTCCTCTTGTTGCAAGCTTCAAAGGCTTGAGTATTTCTTGTGGCTTCAAGATGAGCACAAAGAGAACAACACTGACATTAGAATCTCATCAGGACAAACCCAACTGCACTCTCCACTTTCATTATAAAGGTGTTCTGTTGCACCACAGGAATCAAGAGCCAAGTCAACAATAGCAGGTGGCTTTCAGAGTCAGCACTCCATGAGTCGCAGTGACTGAGGTAGATGACCGAACTGCCTGAGAATAATTAAGTAGGTGTCAATCTTCCTAGATTATATGGCACCCCCCATCTCTGAGGTAGGATTAGCTTGTGATTCATGAAGATCTGCAAATTTTCAAGGGAGCATGTCAGTGCAGTTCGTCATTCCCTAAACTCCTGAGATTCCAACAATCCACACAAATCCACGTAACCACCCTGTGGCTAATCTGTCCAAGGAAAAGAGGATGTGGTATGCATAATATTTACAAAGCAGAAGAGTGTAATTCAACTTTGGCTGCTAATGCTCCATGAGGCAAGGTATGATAAATGAGTACATTCTGCTCACATTCTACTGTACCTAAGCTTGTGCATCTGCTGCTTAGGTGTACTCTACAAGCTCGACTGAAGTAGTTTTGCGAATTGCACCAGTGTTTTAGGGGTTCACAAAGACCGAAATTCTTGTTATATGTTAATACATACACACTTATTCTGCATAAGTTCATGTACATTTCTGAGAAACATATTAAAAAGGAAAATAAAAACAATGCAGAAATGCTAGGTAGCCCAAGCAACAAACATGAAGTGAAAGTTAGTTTTAGAAAGAAGAGAACTTCCCAACTCCAGCAGAGGGAAGTCTTGGAGAAGCATTTGTACATTCAATGTTTTCAGCTATACTTGCTAAACCCATTTATCTTTAACCACTGATCTGTTAGCTATTGGTTAACCTATACATGTATGAATAATTACTGCTTTTAATTAGAAAAGGAAATGTAAGCATGCAGAGGATGATATTAATATGTAGAAACTGGGAAATGTCAGAAATTCCATTTCAAAGTCTTTATTAATGATTGTCTGTATTGATATAGCACCTTTAGATAGCAGGACAGATGACCAAGCATTACTGTTAACATTCTGCAGATAAACTAGAAAAGTTTGCACTTGAATCTCTAATGCCATTAAAAATGGTCAAAGTTTTTAATTATGTTGCATTTAGACAAAGGAAATGGAAATTAGTCTCTGCAGCATACCCTACACCTGATATAGCAACATATACCGAACTTCTGAAAATAAGTTCAAAAGACATCACGGAGAAAATCTTCAACGCAGGCTTCTAGTAACATGAATTTAATATAAGAAAGTACAGATAAACTATGCCCAAAAGGTTTCTACATGTCCAGCTCTTAAAAAGTAAAACACTATAGCTTACAAATAATCTGCAGCAACAATACTTGCATACTGTGGAAATAACTTGAGTGACAAATAAATCTACAGCCGCAATCAGGTACTTACTACCCAGATCATCAAATTGTGCCAATGCATGGAAATATTCTGGCATTCATAATGATGACAAAAGGCTTGCATTTTGAGGGGAAAATAAATTCGCATGTGCAAGATCAGATCAGGTGACATTAACAAAGCAACTGATGTCTACTTCTGAACAACTTTAGTCCAAACTAAATTTTAACAAAATAATGAATGAATCTCCCCATGGACGATAACACTAATCAATTCCTCAATCCAGCATGGAGGTTCCTTGGGTTCTAGCATCAAACCCAGCCTTGCTATGTTCAAAGACCTACTCCCCAACCACCCCCCCCAAGCCATTTGTGTCACTTTCCAACATGATCTCTAAAGCTTCCCCATTCTTTGCCAAATTCATTTCAGAAATATATTACAAGTAGATGCTTTATGTTTTTGCCACAAAAAGATTTTTGATCCCTACAGATCGTGTAAATGGAAAAGTGAATTTGCAAGAACTAGCCAGGAGTTGGATAGTAAGTAACATGTAACCTTACTTGATAATATTTGTAGTTCAGTGGAATACATTTGCCAGAAAATTGAGGGTTTAGATGTATTTCTGGAAATTAACCAAAGCTGACACCAATCCGACGCACTCAGAATAGCTGCCCCAGGTGCCCTAGTCAATATTTATTCCTCAACTTGCATGATGACAGTAGATCATCTCTGGACCCTCTATATCAGGACACCTATATCAATCATTCTATTGTTCAGTGACTACAGCTCTGCTTCCAATATTCAGGCAAATTCCAAGCAAACTTATCACCAAACTCTGGACCTTGGGAGTCAATGGCTCGCTCTGCAACTGGATCCTTGACTTTCTGGCCAACACACTGCAATCTGTAATGCCTCCACCACAATTATTCTGAACACTGGTGTTCTATAAGGATGGGCCATCACCCCCTACTCTACTTTCTGTGCACTCGTAACTGCATGGGCAGATTCTGCTCTAACTCCACCTACTAGGTTACAGATGCCATCATTGTCTTGGAGAAGCATCTGTATGTTCAATGTTTTCAGCTTTACTTGCCAAACCCATTTACCTTTAACCACTGATCTGTTAGCTACTGGTTAACCTATACGTGTATGAATACTTACTGCTTTTAATTAGAAGAGAAAACGTAAGCACACAGAGGATGATATTAATGTGCAGGAACTGGAAAATATACCTCAAATAGAGAACGGGAAGGAGAAACAGAGCAGAATGACATGATGTCAAAACAACCTTTCCCTCAATGTCAGTAAAACAAAACAGCTGGTCACTGACTTCAGAAAGTAAAGCAGTACCCATGTTCATGTCGACATCAACAATACTGAGAGGTCAAGTTCCTGGGAGTCAACATCACCAATAGCCTGACCTGTTCCAACTATGTAGATGCCACATTCAAGAAAGCTCACAAATGACTCTACTTCCTCAGCAAGATAAAGAGATTTGGTATGTCCTTGTCAACCCTAATTGAGTTATTGATGCATCATAGAAAGCATCCCCTTTCGATGAATAACAGCTTAGTATGGCAAACAACTGCAACAAACTGCAGATTTGTGGAAAAAGTTCAGCACATCAGAAACCAACCTCCACAACGTGGTCTCAATAAAGCAGCCAGCATAATTAAAGGCCCTACCCACCTTGACATTCTCTCTTCTCCCCTCTTCTATTGAGAAGATACAAAAGCCTGAAAGCAAGTACCATCAGGCATTAAGAACAGCTTCTACCCTGCTGTTATAAGACTATTATATTTCTTCAGCACAATAAAAGTTTGAGTCTTGCCTTCACGATCTACCCAATTATGATCTTGCACCTCGTTTACCTGCACAGTACTCTCTGTAGTGGTTACAATATTCTTCACCATCATTATTTTACCTTCTTCAACCTCAATGCACCATGTAATGATCTGATCAAGACAAAATTTCCATGGTACCATGGTCCATGTGGATTAATAAACCAATGTCTGTTATCAAATTTCTACATTACAAGCCCAAGGTTAATGCATGAGAAAAAAACATCCATGGCCTAGAGACTTCTTGCAGAGTCCACAGGTTTTGGAGGACAACGTAAGAAGTTTAATCATATTGAGATCCCAGAACATGGCTAAAAAAAACCTTGTGGCGACCCATTTCCTAGCGTATCCGAACCGACTCACAATTAGATAGCCTACGGGGGTTTGCGAGCACAGAGCTTTGGAGCCTCTGCGCCATGGGGGGCCGGTTGACAGAGGCTTAAAAGTGAGGCTGAAGTTTTCGAATAAAGTTTTTTCCTTCGACTGCAGTTATCGACTCCGTGTCGTAATTTTAGCGCTGCGTGTAGCACACCGCTACAATTGGTGACCCCGACGGTCCAAACGATTTTTGGACCAGAAATGACCGACGCCGCCTCTGTTCATGCGGTTTCGTTGAAACTGCCAGGTTTCTGGACACAGCGCCCGGACCTATGGTTCCAGCAAGCCGAAGCCCAATTCCACGTTCGCCGGATCACCTCAGAAGACACCCGCTACTACTACGTGGTGAGCTCCCTCGACCAGGACACAGCGGCCCAGGTCGCGGAGTTCGTACAGTCGCCCCCGGCAGACGGCAAGTACACGGACTTCAAAGCCCTGCTCCTCAGGACTTTCAGACTCTCACGGCGCGAGCGGGCTGCCCGTTTACTGCACCTGGATGGCTTGGGCGACAGACCTCCATCGGCTTTAATGAATGAGATGTTGTCTCTCGCCGACGGACACACACCCTGCTTCATGTTTGAGCAGGCATTCCTGGAGCAGCTGCCCGAGGACATCCGCCTGCTGCTGTCCGACGCGGATTTCAGTGACCCCCGGAAGGTGGCAGCCCAGGTGGACTTGCTGTGGAACGCCAAAAAGGTGAGCGGGGCGTCCATCGCACGGATCTCCCAGCCCCGCTCCCGGCAGCAAACCAGTCCAGGCCCGGCCGCAGAGCCCGCCAACCCCCGGCCCAATGAACACTGGTGCTTCTACCACCAGCGGTGGGGTGCAGAAGCCCGCTGTTGTCGCCCGCCCTGCGAGTTCCCGGGAAACGCCAGGGCCAGCCGCCGCTGATGGCTACGGCGGCTGGCCATCGGGATAGCCTCCTGTATGTGTGGGATAGAAGGTCGGGACGCCGGTTTTTGGTCGATACTGGGGCTGAGATCAGCGTTTTACCTCCGACGAGTTACGACACCCGCAGCAGGGCACCGGGTCCCCCCCTGAGGGCCGTGAATGGCAGCACCGTAAGGACCTATGGCACCCGCCAGGTGCAGCTACTGTTCGGCTCCAGCCAGTTCACGTGGGACTTCACACTGGCCACCGTAGCCCAACCGCTTCTGGGTGCGGATTTTTTGCGGGCTCACAGCCTGGTCGACCTGCCCAGGAAGAGACTGGTACACGCCGAGACCTTTCAGACGTTCTCCCTGGGTGCAGCCCAGTTGCCGGCCCCTCACCTCGGTTCCATCACGCTGTCCGACAACGACTTCACCAGGGTCCTGGCGGAGTTCCCATCGGTTCTGACACCGCAGTTCACAGCAGCCATGCCCAGGCACGGCGTACAGCACCACATCCCGACCCAGGGACCACCCCTCCATGCAAGTGCTCGGCGGCTTCCCCCGGACAAGCTCCGACTGGCGAAGGAGGAGTTCCAGAGGATGGAGGAATTGGGGATCATCCGGCGGTCCGACAGCCCATGGGCTTACCCCCTGCACATGGTGCCCAAAGCGACGGGGGGCTGGAGACCGTGCGGCGACTATCGCAGGCTGAACGAGGCTACCACACCGGACCGCTACCCTGTGCCGCACATTCAGGACTTTGCAGCAAACCTGCACGGTGCACGGATCTTCTCCAAGGTAGACCTCATCTGAGGGTACCATCAAATCCCGATGCATCCGGACGACGTCCCCAAAACGGCTCTCATCACCCCATTTGGCCTTTTCGAGTTCCTCCGCATGCCGTTCGGCCTGAAGAATGCCGCACAGACGTTCCAGCGGTTAATGGACGCGGTGGGACGGGACCTGGACTTCGCGTTCATCTATTTGGATGACATCCTCATAGCCAGCGGCAGTCGTCAGGAGCATCTGTCCCACCTCCGTCAACTCTGCGCCCGACTGAGTGAGTACGGTCTTACAATCAACCCTGCCAAATGTCAGTTCGGACTCGATACCATTGACTTCCTGGGCCACAGAATTACTAAAGACGGGGCAACCCCTCTGCCCGCTAAGGTAGATGCGGTCTGCCACTTCCCCCGACCCACCACGATCAAAGGCCTTCAGGAATTCGTAGGTATGGTCAATTTCTACCGCCGCTTCCTCCCTTCAGCTGCCCGGATCATGCGCCCCCTGTTCGCCCTGATGTCGGGTCCGAGCAAGGACATTACCTGGGACGAGGAGTCCGCCGCCGCTTTCGTTCAAACGAAGGAACCTTTGGCGGACGCCGCAATGCTAGTACATCCCAGAATGGACACCCCTACCGCTCTCACAGTGGACGCATCCAACACGGCAGTCGGTGGGGTGCTGGAGCAACTCATCGCAGGTCGCTGGCAACCCCTGGCGTTTTTCAGCAAACACCTGCGACCACCCGAGCTTAAGTACAGTGCTTTCGACCGGGGGGTTATGTGGCGACTCATTTCTTAGCGTATCCGAACCGACTCACAATTAGATAGCCTACGGGGGTTTGCGAGCACAGAGCTTTGGAGCCTCTTCGCCATGGGGGGCCGGTTGACAGAGGCTTAAAAGTGAGGCTGAAGTTTTCGAATAAAGTTTTTTCCTTCGACTGCAGTTACCGACTCCGTGTCGTAATTTTAGCGCTGCGTGTAGCACACCGCTACAATTGGTGACCCCGACAGTCCAAACGATTTTTGGACCAGAAATGACCACCGCTTACCTTTGCGTTTACGAAAGCATCCGACCCCTGGTCATCCCGCCAGCAACGCCACCTGTCCTACATCTCTGAATACACGACGGATGTCCGGCACGTCTCGGGTAAGGATGCGCTCTCTCGCCCTACCGTTCATGCCCTTTCCCAAGGGGTAGACTTTGAGGCGCTGGCAGAGGCACAGCAGGCGGATGAGGAGATTCCGAGTTACAGGACCGCAGTCTCCGGTCTGCAGCTCCAGGACCTCCCCGTGGGCCCGGGTGAGACGACCCTACTCTGTGACGTCGCCACCGGCCAGCCCCATCCGGTTGTCCCGACAGCATGGCGGCGCCGCCTTTTCGACTCCATTCATAACTTGGCGCATCCCTCCATCCGGACAACTGTCCGGATGGTTTCCAGCAGGTTCGTTTGGCATGGACTCCGCAAACAGGTCAGTGAATGGGCCAGAACGTGCATGCACTGCCAGACGGCCAAGGTGCAGCGGCACACCAAAGCCCCACCGCAGCAGTTCCATCCCGCCCACCTGCGTTTCGACCACATTCATGTGGATATCGTGGGCCTCCTGCCAGTGTCGCGCGGAGCGCGTTACCTCCTGACTATCGTGGACCGGTTCACAAGATGGCCAGAGGCGGTCCCGCTCACCGACACCACCTCCGAATCTTGCGCCCGAGCCCTGATCGCCACCTGGATATCTCGCTTTGGTGTACCAGCCCACATTACCTCCGATAGAGGCGCCCAGTTCACCTCCAGCCTGTGGTCAGCTATGGCCAGCCTTTTGGGGACTCAGCTGCACCACACAACTGCCTACCACCCACAGTCGAACGGGCTAGTGGAGCGTTTCCACCGTCACCTGAAGTTGGCCCTCATGGCCCGCCTGCGAGGAGCCAACTGGGCAGACGAGCTTCCCTGGGTCCTACTCGGCATCCGCACAGCGCCCAAGGACGACCTGCACGCCTTGTCGGCCGAGTTGGTATACGGCGCGCCCCTGGTCGTCCCCGGGGAGTTCCTACCAGCCCCAAGGGGGCAAGAGGAAGAACCCGCAGCAGTCCTGGGCAGACTTCGCGAGAAGCTCGGTAACCTGGCCCCCATACCCACTTCACAGCATGGGCGGCACCCGCCCTGCGTACCCAAAGACCTACAGAACTGTAAGTTTGTGTTTGTATGAAGGGGCGGGCATCGGCCACCGCTGCAGCGGCCATACGAGGGGCTGTTTATGGTGCTCCGGAACAACGGGTCCACGTTCGTGCTGGACGTCGGGGGGAAAGAGGAGGTTTTCACGGTGGACCGCCTCAAACCGGCCCATGTGGACCTGGCGCAACTGGCCGAGTTTCCGGCGCTTCGGCGCAGAGGCCGACCTCCCAAGCAGGTTCTGGCCCAGACTGTGGACATTGGGGGGTGTATCGCCGGTTCTGGGGGGGGGGGGGGGTTATGTGGCGACTCATTTCCTAGCGTATCCGAACCGACTACAATTAGATAGCCTACGGGGGTTTGCGAGCACAGAGCTTTGGAGCCTCTTCACCATGGGGGGCCGGTTGACAGAGGCTTAAAAGTGAGGCTGAAGTTTTCGAATAAAGTTTTTTCCTTCGACTGCAGTTACCGACTCCGTGTCGTAATTTTAGCGCTGCGTGTAGCACACCGCTACAACCTTTTGTTTTGAGGCCTTAAAGCTCCATGGAATCTTCAAAATCATAATCTTTACCTGTTTTAGGCCTCCTTTCTCCATGATTCTAATAAAACTCAATGACACCATACTTCCTAAAGAGGCATTTTTATGACCTTCCTGATGTGCTGTATTCAACAGTGCATATGTTGCTCCCACGTTTCAAATCAGGAGTTGCTGTTTTTTTTTACACATAACATCTTTTAACCATTTACTACCCTCTTTTCACTTTGTCCTTTTAATCATTCCTGCATTCAAAGACCTTTTTTTAAAAAAAAGTCAAAGCTGTTACAACTCTAAATTGTTTTGAGTTCAATTGAAAGATCATCCACCTGAAGTGATAACTTAGTTTCTCCTCACAAGTACATTGAAACTGCTGAATATTCCCAGTATTCCGTTTTTACTTTAGATTTCCAGAGTCTTTGCATTAGATTACATTATTACATTTTTCTAATGACACAAAATGGCTTATGTTAAATTAGCAGCCTTGTCTCAATTTCTTTAGCAGGGCTCACGTATACCAAGCTTCTGGTTAGGCATGCATCTGCTTCACACTGGTTCAACAGAAGTAAAAAAAATATCGATGCATAAGGGAAGCTCACATCCCTCATTGTCCCTTTGATGATTGGTTTTTAATGATTCTTCAGGTTCAATAACTTCTTCAAAGTTTTGTAATTCAGCCATGTTCAATTACAAAATAATTTAGTTCATTACTGACACTCTTCTCTGCTTTAAGTTATGAATTCCTAAGCACATTTTCACAAAACACTTATTCCATTTTCAAAAGGCCTAATAATCTGAATGTAGTCAGTTTTATTACAATGGTTTATTTTAGAACAGAATGAACCTTTTTTAAAGAAATTTCAAAATATTAAATGAGTTACACACCCTAACACAAATGGTCTCACCTGAGATGCATATGACACAAAGGTAACACCTTCCACATCATCCAGATCGGGACTGGCATCCTGAAATGTTTTTTCCCGTTCCAGATGTTTAGAGGATGCCAAAGAACTCATTCCCAAGACAGAACGGGAAGATTTCGCAGACAGCCGCAGCTTTTTTGTCCGTCTTCGTCTGCAAGCACCCGCTATGGCTTGTCGTGTCGACATAGCTGAAGATTTCCAATTGGTGCGAGGCATAGAGGTTTCCCCTGTACAGCAAGTCCTACCATCTGGAGGTCTCCAGATCCCAGAACTGAATGCCTTACCAGACAAACGTGCAGACTTAAAGCAATTGGATAACACAGGAGGGTCCTCAGTAGAATTAAGATATGCTCTGGTTGAAGACATCCAAAGGGTGGAATTTCGTGCTTTTTCAGTAAATTTAATCTTACGAAATCTGAAGCCTTCTCCAGACGACTTCCCAGAGGGTGTACTATGTGAAGCAGTTGGAATATTTTCAACTGTAGAGATGTGGGTTTTATTTTCAGTTATTTCTGATGCAAGGCTTCTCTCTTTGTGTCTTGAGCATTCTGATGTTGAATCCACGTTCTTCACTTGAGGTTTTTCAGCAGAGCTCGGTGAGCAAGTATGCTTTTCTGCTGAAACTGCAGAATGGACAATGGTAGGCAGAGGCCCTCCACTTCTCCGACAAGGAGACAACAGCTTTTGTGGTATTTCAGATATTTTTATGGTACCTTTTGGAATAAAACATGGTTCCAAGCAAACTACAGGCACTTTAATGCTTTGCAGTTGCAGCATTTTAGCTTTAGGTGCTACTTCTGTTGGAAGTTTCAGTGGCTGCTTACTAACTGCAGGTGAAGTTGCACCCACTTCAGTTTTGTCAATAGTTTTATTAATTAATTCATAATTAGTCTTGTCATGCTGTTCCTCTGAATCTAAATATTCCTCCTCCTCTTTACATTTTAATCCACCGCAATCAAGGTCCACTGAGTTTGCTGCACAATTGTATTCATAGTCATCTGGAGGTTCTTCCTTGACAATAATATTAAAAGGCTCTTCATGGTCTTCAGACGATGTTGAATAAATATTAGGGAGACATTTCAAGATGCTGGAGAGGAATAAAAAAAAGAATAAAGTACAATACACACTGAAAATAAAACATGGTCAAAAAACCTTTACATGTATTGCTCCTAATCTGAATAATAAGGCAATGCACAGCACTTTCAAACTAATGACACCATCATGCATTTTACTGGATTGCAAAAAGGACTACATAAAAGCTAGGTACAACTCCAAACCAGGTTGGAGACAGAATCAGAAGCACATCAACTCTGGCAGGGTTTGCAAGCCATTACTTTCTACAAAGCAAAATCTAACATCATGAGTGGCAGTGATGCTTCACTGCCAGATAAGCTCAACATCTTTAATGCGTGCTTTGAAAGGGAGAATGGAACTGCAGCTAGGACCCCCCCTGCAGCAGCCGGTTACCCTGTGATCTCTGTCTTGGGAGATGGCATCACGCTGTCTTAAGAGGGTGACCCCTCGCAAGGTGACAGGCCCCAATGGAGTACCTGGCAGGGCTCTGAAAACCAGGGCCAACTAACTGGCAGGGGCGTTCAAAGACATTTTCAATCTCTTATTGCTGCAGTCAGAAGTTCTCACCTGCTTCAAAAGGGCAACATTTATACCAGTGCCCAATAGTCCAGTTTCATCACTGTCATACCTTAGCCAAAACGACAGCAATCAGCTATACAACTGGATTACAGAAAGGATAATTACAAACAAGGAAAAAAGCAAGGAAGCAGAGAAATAACAGTATAAAACAGGCAGTGAAAGGTGACAAGAGATACAGAGTATGGTATCTTCTGCCTCATTTTGCATCTCACATTTGCATAAATGCAAAAAATGTGAATCAGGTTGGACAAACTGTAACCTAGTCTTCTCCCTAATCTGTACATTTTACAGTATTCAGGCAATATCATGTGCGAGTATACTGTTAATAAAAAGTGACCAACTACTTAAATTCCTTAGATTGTCATACACTGCAACATTTATAAACCAATCTTTTAAAACCCACAATTGAACTATACACAAGAAATCAGTTCAGTCCTGAATACTCGTAACAACTTATTAAATCAGCTTGGTTTTTTTTCAGCTCCCTCCAAATGTCTGCAAATCCCTGAAACTGTCAACTGCCAGGAACCCATCAGTGCAAATAAGAAACAAAATTATTTGGAAAAAAAATCTAGGCTAAATCAAAATGAGATACTGGAAATGCTCAGCAGGTCAGACAACATCCATGCAGAGAAATACAGCAAGCATTTCAAGTCAATGACTTTTCGTAAATGACTTTTCATAAGAATTAAACATAATTTAAGTTGCAAATAAGGGAGACAAATAGCACCAACAAAGGGAATTTCTGTGATTGGTTGGAGACCAAGACAGAATGAATACTGTAAATCATGGTGGTGCCAGATGAGAAACTATTGTGAAGGCATGGACAGGTTAATAATCTTGCGAAGATAATTGGCAGAGTAGGAAAGGATGCATATGTGTGGAGCTTGCTATTTTCTGTACAAACACATGGACTCTCCCCTCCCCTGTAGTCTTGTTTCACTTACATCACAAAATTTCTGCTAGTGTAGGTGGATATCAGGGAAACAGACTGGCATGAGATGGAGATGACACAAGAGAGTAGATTACAGGCAATTAAGTGACCCTATGTCCGAAGAAATTTAACAATTAAAGAGACAGGCAACTGGACTGAACCAGTATTTTCTGCAGAGTGGTCACCTAATCAATGTTTGATTTTTCTCATGTACAGGACGTTGTATGACCCAGATGCAGTTCACAGTAGTGAAAATACAGGTGAACTGCTTCACTTAAAAGGTGTGGTCATCTCTGATGACAGGTTATCAACTTCCAATGTTTCCTGTTTTACTTTCCACAGAATCTCAGTACTTCTAGCATTCACTTTTATTCATTACTGCTGCAACCTGCAGCTTTTGTGCCTCACAACTCCAGCATTCAGATCCTTTCGATCTCCATTCTATCCACAGCTTCTTTTTTCATCACTCCCCACACCCACCATAACCCAATTCAACTTTTCTGAAACTTAAAACATGCTTGTTTTCTACCTTTGCCTATATTGGATGAAAAGTCATTAACATGAAACATTATTTTTGTTTTTCTCTCTCAATAAGTGGTGTCTGACTGGGTGAATTTTGAGCATTTTGTTTTTATTTCAGATTTTCAACACATAGAACTTTTTCTGTATTCAATATGGGAGCAATTAGTTGAATAATTTTACTTTTCGGGTACCATTGAAGAACTGATGAATGACTTATCAAGACAAGCAATAGACCATGTGTGAAGGGCGAATACATGGTAGCTGTTGAGTACACCGATGATGCACTGGGATTGTTTACTGCTCTATATCAATTAAAAGAATATCAATTTCATCCCAGATGTTAACAGTTTATGAAATTTGGGTTCAATTCTGAACGTGGATCCTATCTGCATGGAGTTTGCACATTCTCCTGTGTCATGTGGGTTCCCTCAGGGTGCTCCAGTATCTTCCCTTAGCCCACAACTGTGCAGGTTGGTGGGTTAACTGGTCACTGTAAATTGCCTCTAGTGTATGTGCAGAGGTAGAATATGGTAGAAATAGAAGAGAATATAAAATCAAAAAGGATCCAAACCTCTCCTTCCCACAGGAGATTATAGTATTGATGTGGATAGAGAATTAGTTGGCAGACAGGAAGCAAAGAGTGGGAATAAACGGGATGGCAGGGAGTGACTAGTGGGGTACTGCAAGGCTCAGTGCTGGGTCCCCAGTTGTTTACAATATATATTAATGATTTAGATGAGGGAATTAAATGGAGCATCTCCAAGTTTGCGGATGACATGAAGCTGGGCGGCTGTGTTAGCTGTGAGGAGGATGCTAAGAGGATGCAGGGTGACTTGGATAGGTTAGGTGAGTGGGGAAATTCATGGCAGATGCAATTTAATGTGGATAAATGTGAGGTTATCCACTTTGGTGGCAAGAACAGGAAAACAGATTATTATCTGAATGGTGGTCGATAGGAAAAGGGGAGGTGCAACGAGACCTGGGTGTCATTGCACACCAGTCATTGAAAGTTGGCATGCAGGTACAGCAGGCGGTGAAAAAGGTCAATGGTATGTTGGCATTCATAGCAGGAGGATTTGAGTACAGCAGCAGGGAGGTTCTACTGCAGTTGTACAAGGCACACAATACTCCAGACCACACCTGGAGTATTGTGTGAAGTTTTGGTCCCCCAATCTGAGGAAAGACATTCTTGCCGTAGAGGGAGTACAAAGAAGGCACACCAGATTGATTCCTGGGATGGCAGGACTTTCATATGAAGAAAGACTGGATCGACTGGGCTTATACCCGCTGGAATTTAGAAGATTGAGGGGGGAATCTTAATGAAATGTATAAAAATAAAAAGGGGAAGCCTCTTAGGACCGAGATGAGGAGAAAATTCTTCACACAGAGAGTGGTGAATCTGTCGAATTCTCTGCCACAGGAAACAGTTGAGTCCGGTTCATTGGCTATATTTAAGAGGGAGTTAGATATGGCCCTTGTGGCTAAAGGGATCAGGGGGTACGGAGAGAAGGCAGGTACAGGGTTCTGAATTGGATGATCAGCCATGATCATGCTGAATGGTGGTGCAGGATTGAAGGGCCGAATGGCCTACTCCTGCACCTATTTTCTATGTTTCTATGTATTTACCTAGCTGTCTTTCATGTTGCTAAATATCCTCACATCACCCAATATTTCTGGCAGCTCATTCCAAATGTGAAGTTGCCCTCATGTTTTTGTTATATCTCTATCACCTCTGATTTATACCAATAACCCCCTAGTTTCTAGCACCCACACTTTGGGAAAAGGACTATGCCCCTCATAATGTTATATGATGAAGTTACCCCTCAATTTTTCAGGAAATAAAGTCCTCATCTGCATAACCTCTCCTTATAACTTAGGCACCCAACTCCAGGCAACATCCTTGGTACAGTGGATTCTACTAAATTGGAACACATTGGGACCCATACATTTTGGCACAATTAACTGGCTGCCCCAATTAGCTGAAGTTTCATGGAAATAGTTAAAAAGGTATAAAAATGACAAACTACCATTTAACCAAATAACAAATTAAATATTTAAATTTAATATAGAATAAATTAAAACACTAGCAAAACTACTACACTACAAAACCATATTGTCCTGCCTTTTCCTGTAACCTTTGACACCTTGACTAACTAAGAACCTATCAAAATCCACTTTAAATATATTCAATGACTTGCCCGCCACAGCTGTCTGTGGCAATGAATTCCACAGATTCACCACCCGCTATCCAAATAAATTTCTTCTCATATCGGTTCTAAATGGATGTCCCTCAATTCTGAAGGTGTGCCTTCTGGTCTTCGACTCAGCAACTATAGGAAACATCCTCTCCATATCAATTCTATCTAGGCTTTTCAATAATTGAGGTTTCAAAGAGGAGCCCCCAGCCCCCATTCTTCCAAACTCTAGCAAGTACAGGTCCAGATCTATTGAATGCTCCTATGTTAACCCTTTCATTACCCAGAATCATTCTCGTGAACCTCCCTTAAACCCTAAAACTCTCTCCAATGTCAAAACATCTGTTTAAATAAGGGGCCCAAAATTGCTCACAATATTCCAAGTACAGTCTGACAAATGCCTTATAAAGCCTCAGCATCACATCCTTGCTCTTATATCGAATGCTAACAGTGCATTCGCCTTCCTTACCACTGACTCAACCTGCAAGCTGACACAAGGATTCCCAAGTCCCTTTGCACCTCTGATTTTTGAATATTCTCCCCATTTAGAAAACAGTCCACAGCTTTATTCCTTCTACCCAAGTGCATGACCATATATATATATATATATATATATATATATATATATATATATATATATATATTCCCCTCCACAATATTCCAACTGCCACTTATTTGTTCATTCTCCCAAACTGTCCTTTTCAGAATCCACAACACTACCTGGGGCTCCATCCATCTTTGTTTTGTCTGTAAACTTAGCCATAAAGCCATCAATTTCATCATCCAAATCGTTGACATATAACATGAAAAGATACGCTCCCAAAACCAACCCTAATGGGACACAAGTAGTCACCAGCAGCCAACCAGAATAGGCCCCCTTTATTCTGACTCTCTGCCTCCTCCCAGTCAGCCAGTCTTCTATCCATGCTAGTATGGGCAACCTTATCTTGTTTAGCAGTCTTATGTACAGACAGCACCTTGTCAAAGGCCTCTGAAAATCCAACTAAACAACATCCATCAACTCTTCGTCTATCCTGCCTGTTATTTCCTCAAAGAATTTCAGATTTCCAACTAAGGCAGGGGTTCCAAACCTAGGGTCCATAGCATAAGAAAGGATGAGAACTCCTGCCTTATGGAAACCATTCTGACTGGCCTATTTTTATCTTGCAAGTACCCTGAAACATCATCTTTAATAATAGACTCCAACATCTTCCAATCACTGAAGTTAGGGTAACTGGCCTAAATTCTTTGTAGTGCTGAAGTAGTGAAATCATTTCATTTGTACCTATGGCCATTTCTGGCATCTCCAAACCTGAATGCTTGAAACTGCAGTGAGCAGTTCTGAATTACCTTACGACATATTACTCACCAACTATCAGTGACAAAAATCACTGCTTTCTGAACACAAACACGTAAGCAAGGTGTAGTGTCTAATGGCCATACGACATACATGTGAGTGATGCTAGCTAGAAAATGTTCGGCAACCATCTTCTGTCCCAAGTAGGTGGCATAGTGTTCCAAATAAACAAAGGGAATTCCGGATATTTTCTCTGTTTATGTTCTTTAAGAGTTGTAAAGAGTTGTCCCAAATAAGCAGCTACCTCAATTAATTGTTGGCTCAAATAACCAGAATCGACTGTATATCTACTCTGCACACTTTCTAGTTTAATAACATCTTTCCTGTGAAAGGTTGATGAAAACTACTCTCAATCATCCAAGTGTGGTCTTACCACCATCTTATACAACAGCAACATAATTTTCCAACTCCTATACTCAATACCTTGACTGGTGAAGGCCAGTGGGCCAAGTACCTTGATTACCATGTCTACTTGCAATGCTACATTTAGTGAACAATGTACTATTCAATAACACTCTTAAATCTCTCTATCCCATAGCTCTCTTCAGTGCCCTACCATTCACTATTTAAGTCCTACCCCAGTTTGAAATGGTGTAACTAATATTTACCAAATTCAAAAGACATTTGCCAATTCCCAGCCCACATGCCTATCTAATTAAGATCCCCCTGTAATTTTTCATAACTTTCTGCATTAACTCTATACCACCACCTACTTTATTATCATTTGGAAACTTAACAATCATCCCTTGTGCAGTCACATCTAAATAATTTACACAAATTATCAACAACAAACATCCCAGCACTCACCCTGTGGCGCACCACTAGACAAAGACCAGAGAGAAAACTCTTGATGATCTGCCTTTGTTTACACCAGAGTCAATTACAAATCTAATCCACTATCTCCCCATGGGTCTCATGACATCTAAATTGTCATAAAGGAACCTGTCAAAGTCTTTGCCAAAGTCCAGAGGCAACACCAAGAGATTTGTTAGACATGACTTCCGATGCAAAAGCAATGACGACTGTTGCAAATCAGACCTTGTTTCTCCAAATGTTGGTAGTTCTCAGAAACAATTTAGTCACCACTGTCAGTCTCACAGACTTGCATTTTCTTACCCTTTTTAAATAATGTTATGACATTAGCCACATTTCTGGCCTGGAGAACCTTACCAGTGGCCAGAGATAAAACAAAAATCTCTGCAAGGACCCGTACAATTTCTTCTTGGAACTTGTGTGAAATGAGTGAACGCACCAGGTTAGGCCCCGGGGACCACCTTGATACTTTTAAGATGTCCAATTACCTTCTCCCTGGTCATTTCCATGTTGTCCAAACAATACTATTCAACTGCCTCATTCCCTTAGCTTCTATTATTTTCTCTACAGTAAAATCTCCAGAGAAATAAATATTCACTTCGAATCACAAATTTAAAAACAAATTCATTTTGATAGAAACTACCTA
Organism: Hypanus sabinus; assembly: GCF_030144855.1. Lineage (NCBI taxonomy): Eukaryota > Metazoa > Chordata > Chondrichthyes > Myliobatiformes > Dasyatidae > Hypanus > Hypanus sabinus. The sequence continues at coordinate 120,538,659 of NC_082707.1, forward strand.
TCAAATTGATACTGGAAGAATGTACTATTGGAATTTTGAAGACAGCCATCTCCAAATTTGCCAGATTTTAAATTGTTTGTTTTCTACACTTAAACCAGGGAAGTCAATTACCTTCACAGTACCACGTGCTAGAAGTGTTTAACGATCTAGCAGCCCAAAGGATTTGTAGTATCCTTTTGCAAATGAAACATCGTACATATGCAGGAAGTAATTTCCTCATCCTATCATTCCTTCTTTGCCTTTACTACCCAAAGCTCCAGCTTACCGGGTCACACATAAAACAAGTTTGAAGCAAAACTGGTCCCTATTGCAGCTCATCCTTAAGACAATCATAACTTGAATTGTAGGTATTTTGCTGGTTTCACTGGGTGCCGTATAAATACCCAATCGGAAGTCACACGAAGAAAGAAACAAAACTGGGCATATTTGCTTTAACTGTTCATTATCATGATCTGCATGTCAATAAAGCTTTAAAACCTGATCAGCATGTTTCATGGATGATTGCTCCCAGCTTTCACAGAACTACCAGATTATTTGCGTGCAGACCATGGGAACAGAGTTGATGCTGGAGAGCACAGGGGTACATTGGGGGTGGGACAATGCTACATATTTCGTTTATTCTCTCAGCCTGACAGATGGAATAGGCTAAGAAAGCCTCTCGATGAGGAGGCTTGGGGTCACACGCAATCAATGGGAGTATCAGACACAGACATGGATATGTAAAGGGCAGTAAGCAGTCCATAGATTTGAATAGAGTATTGACAACACATATCTTCAATAAAAATTAAAGAGGTTGCTTCTAAGCATTTAAAAATAAATAAAATAATCCATTAATTCCCTAAGATGTAGGAGCAGAAATATACCACTTGGCCCATCGAGTCTTCTTGGCATTCCATCATGACTGATTTAGTATCACCCTCAACCCCATTCTCCTGTCTTCTCCCCATAACGTTCAACTCCCTCAATTATCAAGAAGCTATCAACCTCCACTTTAAATATATCCAATGACTTGACCTCCATAGCCATCTGTGGAAATGAATTCTAAAGATTCGCTACCCTCTGGCTAAAGAAATTCCTCCTAATCTCTGCTCTAAAGGGATGTCCTTCTCTTCTGAGGCTGTGCCCTCCCCCACCATAGGAAACATCCTACTCATGTTTACTCTATCTAGGTCTCAATGACATCCTTCCTCACTCTTTCAAACTCAGCAACTAGTACAGATCCAGAGCCAAAGCGTCCTCACGTGCATTTCTGAGAATATGTTAACACCTTTTCATTCTTGTGAACCTTCTCTGGCCCTCTAATGACAGACAGACATACTTTATTGATCCCGAAGGAAACTGGGTTTCGTTACAGCCGCACCAACCAAGAATAGTGAAGAAATATAGCAATATAAAATCACAAATAATTAAATAATAATAATGCAAGCCATCCTTTCTCAGATACGGAGCCCAAAACTGCTTACAATATTCCAAGTGCAGTCTGATAAAGCCTTATAAAGCCTCAACATTACATCCTTGCATTTACATTCTAGCCCTCTTGAAATGAATACTAAACATTGCATTTGCCTTCCTTACCACTGACTCAACCTGCAAATTGGCTTTTAGGGATTCCTGCTTGAGGACTTCCAAGTCCTCTTGCACATCTGCTTTCTGAATGTTCTCACTCTTTTAGAAAACAGTCTACATCTTTATTTCTTCTACCAAAGTGTGTGACCATACAATTCCCAATATTTCACTTGCCATTTCTTTGCCCATTCTCCTAATCTGTCTTTCTGTAAATTCAATGTTTTCTCAACACTTCCTACCTCTCCAGCTATCATTGTATCGTCCACAAACTTGGCTACAAAGCTATCAATTCCATCATTCAAATCATTGACATACTGTACAACTTGAAGCGGTCCCAACAGCTACCCCTTCAAAATAACACTTGTCACCAGAAGCCAACAAGAAAATGCCCCCTTTATTCCACTGCTTGCCTCCTGCCAGTCAAACAACTTTCTATCCATGCTAGTATCTTTCCTACGATTCCATGGGCTCTTATATTATTTAGCAACCTCATGTGTGGCGACTTATCAAAGGCCTTCTGAAAATCCCAGTAAACAACATCCACAGACTCTTCGTCTATCCTGCCTATTATTTCCTCAAAGAACTTCAAAAGTTTTTCCAGTCCTCAGCTACCATTCCAGAATCTAGCGATTCTTCAAAGATCACTCTTTCTTTGTTCCTCATTACTAACTGTTCAGTGTCATTTTCCAGTGGTACAATCTTTTGGTATCTTCGTTTATATCTTTGGCGAACTTTGTACTTCATATTTTCTCTCCTTATTGCTTTTATCACTTGCCTTCTGTTGAAAAGCTTCTGAATCCTGGATTTGGCACCCCACTGTAATACTGACATATCTGACTTCAGCTTCTCCTTCTCAAACTCAAAATTCATGCATGGTTCCTTGTTCTCAGTGTGATGTATTCATTTTTTGAGATATATTATTGAGGACTGTAAATGATAAACTTTTCATTTCTTTTTCAAGGATCGAGGTTCTTTGAAAAATCAACTTTATTTGCCATAAAAATGTACACCTATTAGGAATTTGTGGTGTACTGTATGGTGGTGTGACATGCAAACAAAAACAACTATATTCAACAATTGTAAGAATAAAAAAATGTAAAAAATAAACTTTGAGGTCAAGTACAGATATGGAATAAAAATGTTCATAAATACCAGCATGTATTTACAATGGAAAAATAAGTATAATAAGTAGCTTAAAGTATTTACAGTGCAGTACAGAAGAAACTTCTAAGATGGTGTGAGGTTTTAGTTTTAATCTCCCTATGGCGCTTTCCAGAAGGGAGCTTTTGGATAGGGCAATTTGCTGGGTGGGTAGTATCCACAATAATTTTTCCTACCCACTTCTTTGCCCTGTTCTGCAGTGATGGCAGATTGCAGCCAATGGTCTTTTCAGCTGATCCGATAGCTCACTGTAGTTTTTGTAAACTGAGAGGATACTGCAACAAACCAGACAGTAATGGCTGATGTGAAGATGTTCTCTATGATACCAATGTAGAATTGCACTGGTATTTTCTTGGGCAGATGGAATTTTACCAACTGCCAAGCCTTTTTGTTAATGAGAGGTATCACTGCCCCACAAGGTTCTGCCCAAGTACCTGAATGACAAACCAGTGCTAACTGTTGAGTTGTTGATGATGAGTGGGTGGAGAGGAAGCATATTTCTCCTGAAGTCGATATGAGTCTCTGCAATTGAGGGCATTCAGCTCTAAGTTGTTGTGATTGCACCAGGACACTAGCTTGTTAACTTACAAATGATACTTGGATTCAGTGCCTCTGGTGATTAGTCCTATGACAGTGGTGTCATCTGCAAACTTTTATCAATTTAACAGCCGACATCATTAGTGCATAGCAAAAATAGGAGAAGGGAGAGAACACACCTGTGGTGCGCCAGTGCAAGGTGAGCAGATAAGGATATGTGCATATCTAGTCTCGCATACTGCCTTCTGTCAGAAAGTTTGAGATCCACCTGCACAAACATCCTTACAAATTCACTTGGTAATTAAACTGAGCTGTACATACTGATGAAGTACTCATTTGCAGGAATTACAACAGGGAAATGAAGACGTACACTTCTAAATAAGTTCGAAGTTCTTTTTATGTGCAGTTTACAAATAAAAGAGCAAATGGATCAAATTTCTAGACAATTTCAAGTCCATGTGGAAAATGATATTTATGTGGTGGGAATAGTTGACACTAGAAAACCATGCAGTATTTTTAAAACCTTAACTCCCTATTTAACCGGAGATGCATCTTCCAAAGGATTTGAAAGGGAAACTCGAATTTCTTCAGAATTTGTTGTTACTAATTTTAGTAAATGTGAGGGATAAGGGCCAATATGAACTTTAGAGAATATGAAAAGCAATGTAGGAAGAAAGCCACACTCAGGTTGGAGGAACACCTTATATACCAGCTGGGTAGCCTCCAACCTGATGGCATGAACATTGACTTCTCTAACTTCTGTTTATGCCCCTCCTCCCCTTCTTACCCCATCCCTGACATATTTAGTTGTTTGTTTTTTCCTCTCTCTCTGCCCATCACTCTGCCTGTGCTCCATCTCCCTCTGGTGCTCCCCCCCTCCCCCTTTCTTTCTCCCGAGGCCTCCCGTCCCATGATCCTTTCTCTTCTTCAGCTCTGTATCACTTTTGCCAATCACCTTTCCAACTCTTAGCTTCACCCCACCCCCTCCGGTCTTCTATCATTTCGCATTTCCCCCTCCCCTTCCTACTTTCAAATCTCTTAGTATCTCTCCTTTCAGTTAGTCCTGACGAAGGGTCTCGGCCCGAAACGTCGACAGTGCTTCTCCCTATAGATGCTGCCTGGCCTGCTGTGTTCCACCAGCATTTTGTGTGTGTTGTAAGAAGAAAGTGCCAGTTATCAAAATGCTCCAGAGTGCCTTTTGAAGAACATACACAAAATGCTGGAGGAATTCAGCAAGGCAGACAGCATCTATGGAAGGAATAAACAGTTGATGTTTTGGGCCAGTGCTTTCTGAAGACATATTGTTGTCACCAATATAGATAAATTTATTGCCAGAGTAGACAAATTTGAAAATGTTAAAGTCAGGGGTAAAGCAGATTTGCTGCATTCATTGAAAATCCTTTGCTTACCTCTCAGTTGATCTCTTTTTCATGTTACTTTTTTCTCCACAAGGATTGTTTATTTTTGGCATGTCTTCTTCCAGGAAATCTTCATCCTCAGTGTTAGATAAACCACCATCCAAACTGGAGTTTGGAAATGTATGGGTATTACCTTGCTTTTTTCTGTGTTCAGACTCTTCCTCAGTTTTGAATCTTAAATGCTCACTGGATTCAGTTGCAACACTGCTGCATGAGGCAGAATCATCACTGCAATCAGCATCCATCAATTCACTGCCTTGGTGCCTCAGCTCTCGCATTGGCCTACTGTTCAGCCCTTCATCCCGAAAACCCTTTGCAAATGGATTGAAGTCAATTTTCAACTGAGTGATCCTCATGTTCTGATAAGCAGTTACAGCCACAAACTCCGTCTGTGGAAAAGTGAAGGTGTGCACATTTGGGCCACTGAGGGAAATTACATCAGTTGACTTGTCAGCAGAGATGATATGCAAACGTGGCAGGTACCGGTGCATGGAATGAAGGATGATGTGACCTTCTTGATCTAAAGTATTATTGGTAAGTTTCAATTTATGAAAGGATATGGGTTGCCTCATCCAGTAGCTCCCACTGGAAGGTGAATTGGGATGAATGTACACCCTTCCAAGAACATGAGGTTCTGCTTTACCATTTAGTTCCCACCACTGACCATTCCATTTGTAGCGCTGGTTGTCAACAGGAGCAATATCCATTACCAAGATGTACTTCTTCAAAGGATCTAGGCCCAAAAGGCAGAATCTGCAGTAGGGGAACATGCGCCGGCCACGTTTTGTTAGAACCATCTCTGTGCCATGCTTGTAAAATTGATTCCACATTTCCTGGTTCTCTAAAGTGACACAAACATTCCCAGAATGGCACTCAAATGGATGACTGGCTGTCCCTGGCATCAATCTGTTACTTTTTTCCAGAAGGCAACCAATACCCCCAAGTTCTTGCTTTGCCACGACCATGCTGCGTTCAGTACCACTACTGCCACCGGCCTTCTTAACAAGGACAAAGTATGCAGCAGGTGTGCCAGAGTTTGCTGGGGCATTACTCTCTTGTTCTGTGTGTTCTGGCTGCTGTTTCTCCATGTTCTTTTAAGGTTAAAAATCAAAGAGAGAAAGTGAGAGAGAGGAAACGAGTACAAGATATCCAAAACTGTCGTCAAGAGAGGCCCATAAGATACCACCCTGTAAAATACAAACAAAAACACATATCAAATAAAGTTTCAATAGCACCTCACAATCTCTCTACTGTATATCAATGATAGAATCACACAATCTCAAGTTTCAGAAGAACTCCACCTCTCAACTCAAAGTATTAAATTATCAGCGCCATATAGTGAAGAATCCTGATAATTAAATAAGTTTCTAGCAGAGAATGAAAATTAATCAGTTTCCTATCTACAGTCAAGTCAAAATCAAGTCAACTTTATTGTCATTTAACTACATATGTGTCTATAACGTAGCTGACTATATAACATATAGAAATCAGACGACGTTTCTCTGAATCAGGGTGTAAAGCACAGTGGTACACATAACACACAATAACTTATGAAGGCAAGGATAAAATCTACAGATGAATTACACATATATAACAAAGTGCATAAATTAAATCTCATATGGAACAGGTTAACCAGTGACATTTTGAAGGCGATGCGGCAGGGAGTTCAGAACCTTACTGGCCTGGGGAAGAAAATTGTTTCCCATCCTGACCATTCTTGTTTTTATGCATTGGTGTCAGCTGTTAGATGGTAGAAAGTCAAAAAGAGGATGCTGGATGGATGGGTGGGAGCATTAATAATACTAAAGGGCCCTGTGTATGCAGCACCCCTAATAATCATCTCCAATGGATGGTAGGGAGACCCTTATGACATTACTTCCTACAAAGCGAAACCCAATAGTATGAATGGCAGCGATGCTTCACTACCAGATGAACTCAACGGCTTCAATGCCCACTATGAAAGGGAGAACACAACCACAGCTGTGAAGATCCCTGCTGCACCTGATGACTCTGTTATCTCTGACTCAGAGGCCAATGTTAGGCTGTCTTTAGAGAATGAACCCTTGTAAGGTGGAAGGTCCAGATGGAGTACCTGGAAAGGTTCTAAAAACCTGTGCCAACCAACTAGTGGGAGTATTCAAGGACATTTTCAACCTCTCACTGCTATGGGCAGAAGTTCCCACTTGCTTCAAAAAGGCAACAATTATACCCGTGCCTAACAAGAATAATGTGAGCTGCTTAAGTGACTGTCGCCCAGTAGCACTCACATCAACAGTGATGAAATGCTTTGAGGTTGGTCATGACTAAATTGAACTCCTGCCTCAGCAAGGACCTGGACCCGCTGCCATTCACCTATCACCACAATAGGTCAACAGCAGACGCAATCCAAATGTCTCTCCTTACGGCTTTAGACCACCTGGACAACACAAGCACCTATGTCAGGATGCTGTTCAACAATTTTAGTTCAGCATTTAATACCAACATTCCCACAATCCTGATTCAGAAGTTGCAGAACCTGGGCCTCTGTATTTCCCTCTGCAACTGGATCCTCACCTACCTATCCGGAAGATCACAATCTGTGCGGGTTGTTGACAACATATCCTCCTTGCTGACGATCAACAATGGCGCACTTCAGGGGTATGTGCTTAGCCCACTGCTCTACTCTCTATATACACATGACCAGGCATAGCTAAAATACCATCTATAAATTTGCTGACGATACAGCCATTGTTGGTAGAATCTCAGGTGGTGATGAGACAGTGTACAGGAGCGAGATATGGAGTGGTGCCACAGCAACAACCTGACACTCAACGTCAGTAAGACAAAAGAGCTGATTGTGGACTTCAGGAAGGATAAGACGAAGGAACACATACCAATCCTCATAGAGGGATCAGAAGTGGAGAGAGTGAGCAATTTCAAGTTCCTGGGGGTTAAGGATCTAACCTGGTCCCAACATATCAATGTAGTTATAAAGACAGTGGCTATACTTCATTAGGAGTTTGAAGAGATTTGGCATGTCAACAAATGCACTCAAAAACTTATATAGATGCACTGTGAACAGCATTCTGACAGGCTGCATCCCTATCTGGTACTGGGGGAGGGGCTACTGCACAGGACCGAAAGAAGCTACAGAGGGTTATAAATCTAGTCAGCTCCATCTTGGGTACTAGCCTCCAAAGTACCCAGGACATCTTCAGGGAGTAGTGTCTTAGAAAGGCAGCATCCATTATTAAGGACCTCTAGCACCCAGGACATGCCCTTTTCTCACTGTTACCATCAGGTAGGAGATACAGAAACTGAAGCCACACACTCAGTGATTCAGAAACAGCTTCTTTCCCTCTGCCATCCAATTTCTAAATGGACATTGAACCCTTGGACACTGAACCCTTGGACACTACCTCTTTTTTAAAAATATACAGTATTTTTGATTTTTGCATGTTTAATCTATTCAATATACGTATACTGTAATTGATTTATTTATTGAGAACCATGGATGTATGGTCAAAGGAAGTGGACAGCATTCACAAGACTGCTTTAAATCAGTGGACTGGACAATATCCAGGGACACATATGTCACAATTGTCACTGACTTCATCAAGACTTATATGGTTCAGTATGTGCCTTTGAGAACATACTGGACATACCCAAACCAGAAGCCATGCATGAACCATGAGATTTGCAATCTGCTGAGGACTAGATCTAGGACATTCCAGAACTCTGCAAGAAATCTAGGTATAACCTCAGAAAGGCAATCTCAAGGGCAAGCAAAAAACAATTCCAAGTGAAGTTAGAAACAGAATCGGATGCATGCCAGCTATGGCAGGGTAAGCAGGCCATCACTTCCAACAAGGTGAAACTTAACATAAGTGACTGACACTTCACTCCCAGCTGAGCTCAACACCTTTTATGCATGCTTTGAAAGGGAAAATAAAATTACGCCTGTGTGAATCCCTGCACCATTTGACAACCCTGCAATATCTGTGTCAGAGCTGATGTCAGGCCCTGATGGGCACTGAAAACCTGTACCAACCAACTGGCAGGAGTATTCAAGGACTTCTTCAGTCTCTCAGTGCTCAATTGCTTCAAAATGACATCAATCATATCAAGTTGCCCAAGAGAGGCAGGGTGATCTGCTTCAATGACTATCACCCAACTGAACTCACATCTACTGTGATGAAGAGCTTTGAGAAGTTGATTGTGGCTCAAATTAACTCTTGCCTAATCAAGGATCTGGACCCACTGCAATTAGCCTATTGCTACAATAGGTCCACAACAGATGCGATCTTACTGGCCTTTGACCATCTGGACAACAATGATACCTACATCAGCTGCTAACTTTGTGTTCAATACCATCACCCCCTCAGTAGTAATCAACAAGTGTCAAAACCTGAACGTGTTTACTTCCCTCTGCAAATGGATCAATGACTTTTTTAATCAGGAGGACACAGTATATGCAGATTGAAAGTAACATCTCTCCCTCACTGACAATCAACACAGGTACACCCACTGCACTACTCTCTACCCTAGCGGTCACCAACCTTTTTAAGCCCAAGATCCCCTACCTCTGCCTTAGTTAAAAGCAAGATCGACCCCAGATCAATTAGTTACAAGCATGCGCACCAAGGCAGAAAAAGACCGGAAGTAAAACCCTGCAACCCGGAAGTAGAAATAATGTATAAACACCAGGGTTACCCACCCTATTTTGCACCACAGACCTGTTTAATATTGATAATATTCTTGTGCACCGGCCGACCGGGGGGGGGTGTTAAACACGACGGGAACACAGCGATACTCGAAGCAGGTTCCTTATGCCCAGTCTATCCCGCAATTTAGTTTTCGCGGCTCCCAGCACTTAGCTTCTGTCCCGCGCTGCTCACGTTTTTTCCGCTGACAAAACTCAGCGGGTTTGTCTTTAAGAGCTGGGTGCTTGGACTCAGGGTATCAAAGTAGTTTTGAGGGTTTCATTGCCTCATTGGACAGCCTCCCGCCCGCCGCCAGACACCTGGCCAGGTGCGGTTGGTCGTGAGTCGGGTGAGAGGACAAGGTCAGGACCGGAGGTCCCCGTGCCAGGGCCGCGGCGGTCGCAGTCCGGACGGAGAGAGCAACCAACCGAGCGAGGAGTGCGACAGGGCGCCTGCCCCCCCCAGTAGGATCTATCAACCAACAGAAGTTTGTTTCAGTAGATCGCAGCGCGGTAGCTGCTCTGATACTTATAAAAAGCTGAGCCCAAATTAGGTTGCCTGCGAATATTTTAGCACCGGGTTCCCCACGAACATTTGCTGCGTTAAACAAGTTTAGAGGCAGCACTCCAGGCCAGTAGCAACGGCACTTCCTGCTGGCCGCCCGATGCCAACCAGTGATCCCTGGTGTGGAGGTATCACTCCAGTTAAGCAACCGATGACCTCGCGTGGGTTTAAGTTCAACAGTGGGTGTGACAGGGAATGAGGAAAGGTTCAGCTGACTCCTATCGTTTCCCTATGGCCCGGTAGTTGGGGACCACTGAAGTACACTGTGTAGTGCAGGGGAGCTACACGCACGCACACTGGGCAGAAAGAACGGAACTAAAACCCCGCAACCCAGAAACAATCTCTCAACAGTATCTGTGTATTTATTTTTCTTTTTTTTCAGGATCTACTGGGAAAGTCTCAAAGATCGACAGGTTGGCAACCACTACTCTACACACAACTGTGTAGCTAGGCCAGGGGTGGGCAAACTTTTTGACTTGAGGGCCACAAAGGGTTCTAAGATTTGACAGGGGGCCGGACCAGGAGCAGATGGACGGAGTGTTTTGGTAATACACCTCATAAGAGAAAATAAAATATCATGGGATATGTAGAAAACCATGTGCTTTAATTTCAATTGAAAGTGAACACATGCATTACAACAAAATATCTGTCTTTGAAGTCCCATGGTATTTAGCTATTTATTGAAATGACTTTTAAAACACAGAAAATTAAATGAATAAAATACAGCTTTTTTTAATAGTAACAGTTATTATTTTAAAGCACTGAAAATTCTGTTATCCTTCAAGATATTATCATCATCACTCTCCTCCTGACTGTCTTTATTTCAAAAACGGTAGGAGATGCAGGTCTACTTGTCCTGCTCCTTCTTATTCAATTGTCCCCTGTGCCAAAACTCAACAACGACCAGCACAAGGACAGAACAGTGACAGCGCGCCAGCATGCGGAGCGCGTTATTTGATCTGGAGCGCATTTTTTATTTTGAGAATGTACGTGCACCTGCGCACTACTCATGTCCATCACTTAACAGAAATGACATGTAACATGTAAGGCTTATTGAAAAAAATATTTTCAAATGCATTTTTTACATAACACAACGAAGAAACTTATTTTTAATTTCAGTGGGAACAGTGTTGTTGGTCTCACTTTTTAGCCAGCACATCAAAGTCTGGATTTAGTTTTGATGTGGCGATTCTCAGGATGGATCTGAGGTGTTGGTCAGTTAACTTGGATCTGTGGCTGGCTTTGTTGATGTTCATGATGCTGAACGCCTGTTCACACAAATAGGTTGAGCCGAACAAAGAGTAAAGCGCAAATGTGGAGTAATACGCTGCACCTCAACAAAGGTCAATGTGTAGCGGTGTGCTACATGCAGCGCTAAAATTACGACATGGAGTCGGTAACTGCAGTCGAAGAAAAAAAACTTTATTCGAAATCCCCAGCCTCACTTTAAGCCTCCCTCAACCTGCCCCCCTGCGCAGAGGCTCCAAAGCTCTGTGCTCGCAAATCCCCGCAGGCTACCTCCCTTAGCCGGAATGCTGGCTAATTGTGAGCCGGTTCGGATGTGCCAGGAAATGGGTCGCCACAAATGTATATAGAGTGTGTCATCTGTTGGGAAAATGCTAGAATTGCGGGGAAAAAACGTTAACAAGGTTTATTAATATAATTTCATCAAGTTCTGCGGGCCGGATTAAAAAGATTAGCGGGCCGCATATGGCCCGCGGGCCGTAGTTTGCCCATGCCTGAGCTAGGCACATCTCAAAGCCAGCTATAAATTTACAGATGACATTACTGTTGTCAGCAGAATCTCAGATGACAACAAACAAGCATACAGGAGTGAAACAGATTGGCTGGTTGAGTGGTGTCTCCAAGAACAACCTTGCATTCAATGTCAGTAAGCTCAAGGATTGAGTCATGAAGAGGAAGCCAAGAGAACACACACATACACCAGTCCCCATCAAAGGGTCAGCAGTGTAAAAGATAAGCAGGTTCAAGTTCCTGGTTGTCAGTGTCTCTGAAGAATTTTCCTGGGCCCAACATATTGATGCAATTACAAGGAAAACATGTTAGTGGCTGTATTTCATTAGGAGTTTGAGGAAATTTGGCAAGTCAAAGACTCCAGCAACTTTCTACAGATGCACAGCAGAGAACTGGTAGCATCACAGCACAGGATTGGAAAAAGCTGCAGTGGGTTGTAAACTCAGCTAACTCCATCATGGGCACTAGCCTCTCCACCATCGAGGATATCTTCAAAAGGTGATGACTCAAAAAGGCAGCATCTATCGTTAAGGACACCCCACCACCATCTCATTACTGCCAAAGAAATCACACTGGAGCTTGAAGAAACACACTCAATGTTTTTGGAACCCCTTCTTCCCCTCTGCCATCAGACTCTGAATGGACAATTAACCCATGAACACTACTTCACAATTTTGTTCTCTTGCCCTACATATTTAGCTATCTATTTTATTATAATGTATAATGTATTACACTGCACTGATTGAAGTTCAAAGTAAGTACAGTTGGAAGAGAAAGTTTGAGAACCCTTTGCAATTACCTGATTTTCTGCATTAGTTACTCATAAAAACATGGTCTGATCTTCATCTAAGTCATGATAATAAACAATTGCACGTTGTCAACACTGAGCACACCTCAGGGCCTGGACAACTTGCCAATTGTTGACGGGACAATGAAATCAAAATTGTATCAAGAGATTTTACAGGATAGTGTCAGGGTAGCGGTCCATCACCTGAAGCTTTATAGAAGTTGGATAATGCAATAAGACAATGATCCAAGAGTAAATCAACAACAGAATGGTTTAACAAGAAGAAAATTCTTGTTTTGGAATGGACAAGTTGGAGATCAAACGTTAACCCAATTGAGATGTTGAGGCATGACTTGAGGAGGGCTGTTCATGCAAGGTATCCAGAAATATTGGTGAACTGAAACAGTTCTATATGGGGGAATGTTCTAAAATTCCTCCTCACTGTTTGGCCATTAGTGCTGCTAAAGGAGGTTCTACCAATTATTATATACAAGGGTTCACATACGTTTTCCAGCATGGACTCTGAATGATTAAACAATATGTTCAATAAAAAAATGAAAACTACAAGCATTTGTATGTTATTAGTTAATGCAGATTGTGTTTGGGACTTAGATGAAGATCAGACCACATTTTTATGACTAATTAATGCAGAAAACCAGGTAACTGCAAAGAGTTCTCAAACTTTTTCTTGTAATTGTATACATTATACAATTTTGAGATTCCCTCCTAACAGTCAGCCACAAAACAAAGAAACCCAAAAGGAATCCATAAATAAAGACAGTCATACATCCAACGTGTGGAGAAAACAAATCATCCAAAGAATAACAACAACCAAATAGCATTCTGAACTTAAGTCCACAAAGAGAGTCCCACAGATCAGCACAGAAATGAGTACACTTTGAGGAACAGCAATCTGAGCCAGCCCATTCCTTGCTTCGGCCACTGACACCCTGACATTTTCAATCTGGCCTGGTACCTAAACAGGCATTCAAATATTCAATTGTCTGGATACACTCTGGGGCTGGATCCAACCACCTCGATTCGGCCTGTACTGACCTGTCCGATTCAGCCCAGTGCTTAAATCTCTGTCCCATCATCGAGTTCAGTTGTTTTAATACACTCTGGGGCCTGGACCCCACCACCTAAATTTGGCCCGTACCGACCTTTCCGATTCGGCCCAGTGCTTAAATCTCTGTCCCATCATCGAGTTCAGTTGTTTTAATACACTCTGGGGCCTGGACCCCACCACCTCGATTCGGCCCGCCGCTTAAAGCAATCTAACCTCAGGCTTTTCTCGCTCTCGGAGCCGGACCAGCTGCCTCACCTTAGTTCCGCCACATCGAATTGCCTCCAAGTCCAAAGGAAAGTTACAGACTATTACTTACGAACACCACTTGCCAGAAAAAGTGTGTATTTAGCAGTTTTCCTTGTTTCATTATCCACCAGCCAGAAGTTGCTGAGGTTCACCAATGCCATCTTAAAACGCAAGTTTACGAAGCTACAAAACGACAAATGTCATGACACACATCAGTGATAATAAACTTTGTTATGATTCTGACTGTCAGATCTATGATTTAATTTTCCTAGTTTATTATTCCAATTTTACCAACAAACATTTTGCAGAAAAGTAGCAAGAAACCCATTGTATTAAGTAGCCATTATGAGACTGCAAATGCTGGAAATCTGGAGCAACACACACAAAATGCTAGAAGATCTCAGTAAGTCAGGCAGCATCTATGGAGGGAAATGGACATTCAATGTTACAGGTGAAGAGCCTTTATCAAGACTGGAAAGAGGACAGTAGCCAGAATAAAAGGGTGGGGAGGAGAAACATGAGTTGGAAGTTAATAGTAGGTAATAATAATCCAGGTCACAGGGGAAGGTAGATAGATAGGGTGGGAGAAGGGAATTGAGAGGGGCAAATGTCTGAATAAGATAGAATCCATTAGGAGGGCAGAAGACAATGGAATAAAGGGAAGGGAAAGGGGAACCAAAGAGGAAGATGTGGGTTAGTCAGCAGGTGGTGAGGAAAGTAAGGGACACGGAAGGGAATGGTTACCAGAAGTTAGAGAAATTGTCTTTATAGTCTCCAATGATGTATCAACATTGACTTCTCCAACTTACATTCAGAGCTATTCCTCCATTTATTTTCCTGTTACATACTCTCTCCCACCAACCAACAAATGCCCCTATGATCTTTCTGTGACCCATCTGCACAAGCAATAATTTATTGCCACCGACCAGAACACCATTAGGATGCGGGTGGAAACTACAGCACCCGAGGTCAGGATCTAAACTGGAGTGTTGAAGTTGGTTTATGTGGCTTTTGACGAGGCTGCACGAGAAAGTTAAATCACAAAGGACCTAAAACAAGTTGCAAACTTGATCGAAAACTGGCGTGACAGTGGAAGGCAGACACTAATGGTGGATGAGTGCTTTACAGACTGAAAGGTAGTAACGACTGGTCTACCCGTTGGGAAGAGGTACAGGAGCCTGAAGACAGACCCACAGTAAGCATTTTAGGAATGGCTTTGTGCCCTCCACCAGGTTTCTGAGTGGTGCATGAAGACTAGCTCGACATGCACTCTTCTGTAACTTTTAGCAATTTTTATGGCTTGCACTCTAACACTGATGCAAAACAACACATTTGGTAACATATGTCAGCCATAATAAACCTGCTTATGATTCCACTCCACTCTTTTCCTCTATATTTTACCACTTACTGTACTTTCCCCTTCCCCTTTTTGCTCTCTCCAAATGTAATACTACTTCTGCTCACCTAACTAGTTCAATATTTTCCTGCAGCTCAGAAAAATTTTCCTTAGCTATTCATATCACAAGAATACTTGCAAAAAGTTAATCATAAACTTGACCAGTTGCACACAACGTCTTTTTCTTTAAAAATCCAGCGAATCCAGTGATTAAATACCTGGATTGGACCGAGTAAAACAATATTGTAATGTAACAATAGGGACTGCTTATTTTACAAATATAACTGTTGTAATTAAACACAATCTATTTCGAAATCACATAATTAAAATATTACATATTAAAACAGATAAACCTAAATGTCTCTTTCTATTTCAAGGTAATATTTACTACGATTTCCCGACACGTAAAGACACCGCAATTAGCAACCCACAACCCAACCCGCTCAGGCGTATGTCAATATTGTATACAAAGCTTTCAAATCAACCTTCTTGCTAAATACCTACTTCAATGTGCTGGACTCTCCGCGGTCTAAAGTTGGAGGCCTGCTAAATCTGTATAACAGGCACCGATTGTAATTGCACAGATCAGAGATAACATGTGGAACCAGCATTGCCCCCCTCGGAGGGGGCTGGACGCCCGAGAGATCGGCTCGATTTATCTTGCCTGGTTTAGGAAGGTTTGGTTTTACCGAACTTAGCGACGACTCAAAGTCTGCTTGACTGGTTCCCCCATAACAACGGGAGGAGAGTGGGTCGGTGCGGGCCCTGAACCCGGAGCACATCCGCCGGTGTGCTCTCCGCACCGCTTCCTCCTCACCACGTGAACGTGAAATCATTGCCGCCCCAGGCCGCTGCAATCGAGCTTCCCGATTTGATTTGGCGCCTTCCTCGATCCGCTCCGTCTCGGGGCTTTCATAACCAACACCACCACCGCCCCCCCCCCCAGCACCCCGACCCTCCCCCGCTTCATCTCACGTCCTTCGGCTGTGCCATCTTCCCGCCCGCCACCCGTCGGGACCAGGATCACAGCAGCGGACAGCGCGGCCGAACGGCCCGTCTTGGCAACATTGTTCGCCATGTATCCCAATACAGCAGCAGGGCGGAAGGGATGGGAAGTCCGAGATCTCCAGTACACCGATTCGTGAGAAAGCCGAACTGCGATGGGCCACTCGAAGTCTCCAATTCACACACCCACCATAACTTCCCAGCTGAATCGGGGATACACTTACCGGAGAGGCGTTCCCCTACCCCCCCCCCACCCCCCACCCCCCGTGTCCTCAGATTAGTCGGGGCAGGCTGCCTCCGGGCTTGTGTTCAATGCGAATGGGAGGGGGAGGGTGGGGAGTGCTACTGGAACAGCAAACAGGGAGACAGCCTATCTTCCACCACACACAAAAAGAACACAAAACCAGGAGCGATTGCGCCAAATCGCGGGCCTTCCCGGTGATATCACAAGACGAAAAGCTGCTGGTGAAGTTAAAGGCAGTTTGTTTAAAAAGGCGATTCGACTCTATATTCGATATGGGAACGGCAACGGGCTGCCGTTTTGTGTCCGTGCAGTGACTAATGTTTTCACACGTGCCGACAGAAGCACAACTGTGTCAGTTTACCTCGGGTTTCTTGCGTCACACCCGGGATTCCCCCCCCCCCCATCTCCATCCGCGCTTTGCCCTCAACACAGCAAGTAACTTGTCCCTTCGATTTAACTGGGAGGCTAGAGTTCCCCGTATTTACAACTGCGCACGATCTAAATTTGCAATGATTGTACATTCCCGCTTTGCTTTAATAATCTGTCACTGCATAATACTGTAAGCTCCGAACAGTAACCAGCAGCGTCGGTGATAGTGACAGATCAGCTGTCTACTGCGATGAGCACACCAAACTGAGCATGTTCTGCACACGTTTTTTTTTGTTTTGGAAAGTGAACCCAGACTTCAAAAATGAGACTTACCCTCTCGCGAAGACAAGCCGCTGCTCTCGTCCGGTATCTGTAAACCCACGCCCATCAACAATCCTCTGAACGATCAGTGTTAATCGTCCAGATTAAAAATAACACATCCACGGATACACGCAGGCTTCGCCTTCGCCGCTTTCTTTCTTTAACCACGGTGCCTCGATGGTTATTCAGACCCTGAATGTGCACACCTGCTTTCCCTATAATGGCCGGGTGGGTATTGTTGCCCCGAAAACTCCCTCCCCCACCCTCGCTCTCAGCGTGAATGGCTGGGGTTAGACCCTTTGGAATACCCCGCAAACCCTTTCGCGAAAGTGAAGACTGCCTGCATGGCCTCCCTCAGTTCCCACAATCCCACGGCTGCAGAAGGGCGGTAACCTCTAGGTGCTAATTTCTGCAGCTCGCCCAACGTGCGCCATTATGGCAGATTTACTCCTCCCTACGCGGCATCACCTTCTCTCCCTTCCTGTGCTCTTCCACCTCGGCGCGATGCGATCGCCGCCACTCTTCAGCCGACGGGCTCCGGGCGCCTGCCGCTCGGCTCGCACGCCATGCCGATCACGTGCTGCCCTCCCCACGGGCCCGGGCGCCCCAGCCCGAGCGGCCGAGCGGGGAAAGGCGCCAGGCGTGCGTGTGAAAACCCCGGGCCTGCCCGGCATGCGGGTGCCCACCTCACGTGACTCTGTCGGGCGGGGTGCCGCGCCGCGCCGCGCCCCCGCGGGGAGACGGCCGTGCCCTTTCGATCGGAAAGGTGTTGTGCTTCAGCTTGGCTGCACGACCCAGGTGCCTTTCTTCCGCTCCAACATTCTGCGCGACCCGACAGCTGCAACGAGCCTGCGCGCTGACGCCGCTGCGCTCACCGAGCATGCGCCGGCCCCTCGCCTCGCGTCGCCGGTCGGCATTCCATTCCCACCACGCCTGCGCGGCGTGCTGACATTCCCCGTCGCCCGCGGCGGAGCATGCGCGGCGGCGGGTACTGCGCTTCGAAGAGGAGGCGGTGTCCCGGGATGGGGTGGGTGCGGGGGGTCCGTGCGCCTCGGGCAGGGCGGGCGTTGTTGGCGGGGTCTCGGTTCGCGAACACCAGGCCTGCGATGGACACCCGCGGGGGCCGCCGTGAAGAAAGGCAATGGACTTCAATTGTTCCCACATCCCCACCTCTCGCTCAGCTTTCCCAGGCAGCTGGCTACAGGCTAGCCACACTGAACAAGCAGAGCGGGAAGCAATGCAATGAACTGAATGACTGTGCAGTCGTGGCGCTGGAACGGTTCAACAGTACTGTATACTGCGGGCATAGTTTGCCCAGTGCTTCATAGGCAGACTCCACCCAGACTGTCAAAGCCACTGCAGAGATTTCCTAGGAATTAATTCCCAATCTTTCTAACGACATCTCGGCACTTTGAAATAATTGTGGAGCGCGTTGCCATTATGGATCACGAAAAGATAAAAAAAAGTATTTCGTTTTAACCTTGATCCTATTGTGTCCTTGTTTACAAGAAAGTTCCTTCATGGGGATATCTTCATAAAATCTACAATTATGTTCTGTAGGATCACTGTTGTTGTAACAATTGTAGCAGAAAAATAGATTGGAGCAAATTAGAAAGTGGTTCCGAACAACTCATCGTATACCTTCAAATAAACTTATCGAAAAGGAATACCCTTTTGTAATGATATTGCTTGCAAAATTCTCGGTCTATTTTAGGAGGGCTTCATACTCCAAGGCAACATTGCAGCATGGAAATCCGTTGTGACGATTAAGTATTCTCCACTGACACCATTTTTTATGCCCCTGCTAACTACAGCTATGATGACAGTGGTTTTGATACTGAGTATTCGCGTCATAAAATAGGTTTCATCGTGTACGTTATTACAAGCTTTTCATGATATATAACATAAGAATGAGGAGGACAGTCCGTTCTTATTTATTTATTTGGTGATAGAGCACAGAATCGGCCCTTTGGGCCACACTGCCCCAGCAATCCCTGACAAACCCGATTAACTCTAGCCTGATCACAGGACGATTTACAAAGACCAATTAACCTACCCAGTCTTTGGACTGGAGGACCCGGAGAAAACCCACACATTCCACAGGGAGGACGTACAGAGACTCCTTACGGAACGGCGCCGGAATTGAACTCCAAACTCCGGAATACCCCGAGCCATAACAATGTCATGCTAACCGTTATGCACCGTGGTTTCTTTGAGAATGCTCCAAACAATCAATAAGTTGGTGGATGATCTAGCTCAACTTCAATACTGCTTTCCCACTTTCTGCACCCCTCAGCTGACTTGCAGTTATGAATCCCACAGCAAGGAAACTGACTTCATCCCAACTCATCCATACTGACCAGGATACCCATTTGCCTGCATTGGCCCACAGACCTTGGTGAACAAAACTCCTAAATACCCCACTGAGTAACTGGATGTTGGACTTCCTAACCAACAGACCTCAGATGGTCAGGATGCACAACTGCACTTCCCTCCCGATCATCCTCAACACGCTCCCTGGGCTGTGTGCTGAGCCCACTGCTGTACACTCTGCTCACCCGTGACGAGACGGCCAGACACCTGAGCAATCGTCTTGTCCACCGATGGCACAACAGTGGTGGGGCTCAACACCAATGACAATGAGATGGCCCACAGAGTGGAGGTGGAAGAGTCCAAGGGCTGGTGCCAAGCAAAAAACCTCTTCCTGAAAGTCAACAAGACAAAGGAAATGGTTATCGATGTTAGGAGAATCCACACCATTCACACCCCAATGGCAGCACAACAGTGGAAAGTGACAGCAGTTTCAAACTCCTGGCAGTAAGCATCTGACACAACTTCTCATGGTCCCAGGACACATCCTCTACAGCCAATAGAGCTCATCACCGCGTCTATTTTCTGAGGAGGCTGATGAGATCTGGACTACGGACATGAATACTCATGAATGTCTACTAATGTGTAGTAGAGAGCACAACCTAACATGCCGTTATCACTGTGTGATCCTGAAACTGCACTGTGGCAGGCAGGAATGCTCTGCAACCAGCTGTCAAAACTACCCAAGGTGCCTACCCGGTCTCAAGGACATATATCACACAAAGGTGCCAGAAAAAGTCCAGCAGTATCATGAAGGATCCCTGTCCCACTCCCATCAGGGAAGAAGCAACACAGCACCCGTGCCAGGACCACCAGACTGAAAAAACATTGTGACTTCCACCAAGGTGCCAGGCTGATCAAAAATTTCACCCATTAACCCACCCCACAGCACCACTGTCAATCACGTACAGACCCTTCTGTAGTGTGATGTTATGTAGTTACACCAGAATCAGGTTTAATATCACTGGCATATGTACCAGGTTTTGTTGTGCAGTATAAATGGGTTCATTGTCCGTTCAGAAGTCTGATGGCAAAGAGGAAAAACCTGTTCTTAAAATGTTGGGAGTGTGTCTTCAGGTTCCTGTAACTCCTCCTTGATGGTAGCAATAAGAAGAGGGCTTGTCCAGGTGATGGGGGTCCTTAATGATGGATGGCGTCTTTTTGAGGCATTGCCCTTGGAAGGTGTTCTCGACATAGGGGAAGTCAGTGTCCATGATGGAGCCGTCTGAGTTTACAACTTTCTACAGCGTTTTCTGATCCTTTGCGGTGGCCTCTCCGTACCAGTTGGTGATGCAGTCAGTTTGAATACTCTCCATGGTAGTCTGTAGAAACTTAACAAGTCTTTGGTGACATACCAAACTTCCTCAAACTCCTAATGAAATACAGCCACTGTCATGCCTTCTTTGTAATTGCATCAATATGTTGTGCCCAGGCTAGATCGTCAGGGATTTGACACCCAGGACTTTGAAACTGCTCACCTTTTCCCTTGATGGTAAGGGTGATCCCTTGATGAGGACTGGTTTGTATTCCCTCAATTTCCCCTTCCTGAAGTCCATATTCAACTCCTTGATCTTACTGAGGTTGAGTTGCACCACTCCATTAGCTGATCTAGCTCATTACTGTATGCCTCCTCATTGCCATCTGAAGTTCTGCCAACAACAGCGTGTCATCGACAAATTTATAGATGTATTTAAGCTATGCCTAGCCACACAGTCATTGGTGTAGAGAGAGTAGAGTAGTGGACTAAATACATATCCTCAAGGTGCGCCAGTGTTGACTACAGATGGAGGTACAGAGGTCCAGGTTTTGGAGCATGTCAATTAGCACTGAGTGGATGATAGTGTTGATCACTGAGCTGTAATCACTAAACAGCAGCCTAACATAAGTATTACTGTTGTCCAGGTGATCTAAGGCAGAGTGAAGAACCAGTGAGATTGCATCTGCTGTGGAACTATTGTGGCAGGTACAGGTCTTTGTCTAGGCCGGAGTTGATTCTAGCCTTGACCAAACTCTCAAAGCACTTCATCCCAGTAGATGTGAGTCCAACTGGGTGATAGTCATTGAAGCTGCTCACCCTGCTCTTCTTGGGCACTGGTTTGATTGTCGTCCTTTTGAAGCAGGTGGGAAACTCTTGAGTATAGCAGTGAGAGATTGAGGATGACCTTGAACACTCCCACCAGTTGATTGGCATGAGATTTCAGTGCCCCACCAGGTACAGCATCAGGAACCTGACACCTTCTGAGGACTCACCCTCTTGAAGGATATTCTAACTTCAGCCTCTGAAACAGAGGTCACGGGGACACCGGATGCTGCAGGGATCCACACAGATGTTGTTTTATTCTCCCTTTAAAAGTGTGCATTAAAGACACTGAGCTCATCTGGGAGTGAAGCATCGCAGACATTCGTAATGTTAGGTTTCACCTTGTAGGAAGTAATGGCCTGAACCCTGCCAGAGCTGACGAACATCCGAATCTGTCTCTAACTTCAATCAGGATTGTTTTGTAACTGGTATTCTTGCATGGTTCTGGATCACCATTATTTAAAGACACAGATCTAGCCTTCAGCAGACTATGAATCTCATGGTTCAGCCTGGCTTCTGACTTGGGTATGTCTGGTATGTTTTCAAAGGCACACCCTCATCCACATGGGTCTTGATGAAGTCGGTGACAACTGCAGCGTATTCATTCAGATTCAAAGATAAATCTCTGAATATTGTCCAGTTTACCGACTCAAAGCAGTCCTGTAAGCACTCCTCGACAATACCTTCTTGGTCCACACCACAGGTGCTATGCTCTTTTGTCTCTGCCTGTACGCTGGGAGTGTAAGTACAGCCAGGTGACCAGACTTTCCAAAGTAGGATGGCATGGTAAGTGTACTTGATGGTGGTATAACGGTGGTCAAGTGTGGCGGCTCTTCTGGTTGCACAGGAGATAATGTTGGTGGTAGATGTTCACAGACTCCTTCAAGCTGCCCCGGATGAATTCACCCACAATGATGGGGAGGCATCAGGTGTGCTGCTTCATGACTGATGTTCCTGCAGCCCCAAACTGCTTATTGTCATTTCCAGTACACAAGTGTGAAGGAGAACGAAGTAATTGTTACTCCGGATCCGATGCAGCACTAAAAACCTCAATAAGATAAAGACCCAATAATTAAAAAAATCAATAAATATACAACTTATACATAGATTGATTTTTACATCCTTACATAAAGTAAGTGCTAAGCTGAGGAGCGTCTGTACATAAGGTAACTGACAGGAAATGATAAAGTGGTGTTCGGGTGTGGAGATGTGGGCTAGTAGAAGAGGTGTTCATCAGCCTTCCTGCTTGGAAGAAGTAAATTTTTAAGTTTGGTGGTCCTGGTGTGGATGCTACGTAGCCTCTCCCCTAATATGAGTGTGACAAACAGTCCATGAACAGGGTAGGTGGGATCCTTCATGATGTTACTGGCCCTTTTCCGTCACCTTTTGGTATAGTGTGTATGTCCTTGATGGCAGGTAGCCTGGTGCTGGTGATGCATTGGGCAGTTTTGACTACCTATTGTAGGGCTTTCCTGTCTGTTGCAGTGCAGTTTCCGTACCAAGCAGTGATGCAGCATGTTAGGATGCTTTCTTCTGCATGTCTGGAAGGACATGAGTACTGTGACTGGCTGACTTTAGCCAGAGTTGAAATGTACACCTCTACCGGAATGGTGGCAGAAAACTCCCTCAGCAGATTAAAATGGACAACAGCTGATCATTAGATGTTGGGTGAACAGGATTGATACAGAACCATGATGATTCAACATGTTGGTTCACCATGATGAGTTAAACATGAAGCATACTCCATCTTATGTGTGTTTTTATTGCTGCATCGGATTTTGTTCATTGATGAATGACAATAAACAAACTTACATCTTGAATCTTAACCCATTCCTATCTATGTATCTGTCCAAATATCTTTTAAATGTTATTTAAACGTCTGCAAATCAATGACTCCAACAGTGCCTCTGCAGCTCTCTGGGACAGAAAACTTCAGAGATCCACCGCTTTCTGACTAAAGAATTTCCTTCCAATGTCTTTTGAAACCATTATAGATATACCCACCAGAGAAAACATCCTCACCATATTGATCCTGTCAGCCCCCTCAAAATTTAAGATGGTTCAATAAGATAATATCTCATTCTTCCGTATTGCATTGAGTATAAACCCAACCTGCTTAACCTTTCCTCATATAATCAACTCCTTCATCCCAGGTGTCTATAGACTCCATATCCATTGTGATAAAAGGGCAACATTCATTTGTCTTTCTAATTATGTGATGTACCTGCATGCCAGCTTTTTGTATTTAATGTACTAGAGCCCACAAATCCTTTTGTGCCGCAGCATCTGTTTAAATAATTATTTTCATTCTTCCTTCCAAAATGGATAACAACACTCTTTCCCATATTATACTCCATTTGCCAATTATTTTGCCCACTCAATCTATCAAAATCTCTGCAGTTCTTTTTGCGTCCTCCACACCACTTTCTAACCTACTCTCTTTGTGTCGTCAGCAAATTCATCCACGGCACACTCAGTCTTTTCATCCAAATCATTAATACAGATCATAAATAATTGAAATCCCAGCTTTAATAGTGTGACAGTCCACGAGTTTCTCATGCCAATATTTCTTATGTGGTATTGTATGACGTGCCTTCCGTAAATCTAAATATACTACATCTATTTTCCCCTTTGTACATCATGTTACATCTTCAAAGACACTTAGCAAATTTGTCTAAATACATATTCCTTTTCATAATACACTTTTCTTCCTTATTTTAAAAAACTTCCTGTTTTAAATTCAAGGCATCCAATTTTTAAAAATTACTTGTATTTAAGTGCTCTTCACAATAATCATCCTAAATCCTAGTCTATGTATCAATGCACCACAGAATTTGAATGTGCAACCCAGAATTGCTTTTGGTCTATTAGTACTGTCAAATGGTAGATAAAAGTGGGGGGGGGGGGGAGGTGTGCGTGCGTGTGTGTATTTTAATTCAGATACATATACTTATTTCTAATTTTTTTATTTAGAGATACAGCACGGTAACAGGCCCACCCAGATCAACAAGCCCATGCTGCCCAATTACACCCATGTGACCAATTAACCTACTAAACTTGTACACCATTGGAATGTGGCTGGAAACCCATGTGGTCACTAAAGGAATGTACAAACTCCTTACAGATAGCAATGGGAAATGAACACAGGTTATTGGTGCTGTAAAAACATTTATGCTAACAGCTGCATTATCGTGCCAGTCAATGGGAAGAAAATTTTGACTATAAGATATATAGGACCCAAAGATATATTTCATCAGGGCTGATTCAATTTCCCTCACAGCCTCAGTCTCCTGCCTTCTTCCTGTAACCCTTCATGCCCTGACTAATCAAGAATCTATCAAATTCTGCCTTAAATATATCCAGTGACTTGGCCTCCACAGCTGCCTGTGACAACAAATTTCACTGATTCACCACTCTCTGGCTAAGAAATTCCTCCTCGTCTCTGTTCTAAATAAACATCCCTCTGTTCTGAGGCTCTGCCCTCTGGTCCTAAACTCCCCACCACAGGAAACATCTCCACATCCACTCTGTCGAGTCCTTTCAACATTTGATAGGTTTCAATGAGATCTCCCTCATTCTTCTGAATTCCAGTGAGTACAGGCCCAGAGCCTTCATTCAGTTCTCATATCATAAACCTTTCATTCCCAGAATTATATTGCGTACCTCCTTTGAACCCACTCCAATGTCAGCACATTGCCCTTTCTAAGATAAGGGATCCAAAACTGCTCACAATTCTCCAAGTGGGGTTTTACTAGTGCCTTAAAAAGGCTCAACCTTACATCTTGCTTTTATATTCTATATTCTATTTTATATAACATTGCATTTGCCTTCCTTACCACTGACTCAGCCTGCAAATTAACCTGCATAAAGACTCCCTTTGCACCTCATATTTTTTGGAAATTTTTAGTAGCCTACACTTCTATTCCTTCTACCAAAGTGCAAGGCCATACGCTTCCCAACACTGTATTCCATTTGCCACTTCTTTGCCCATTCTCCTAATCTAAGTCTTGATGCAGCCTTCCTGCTTCCTCAACACTGCCTGCCCCTCCAGCTACCTTCATATTGTCCGCAACCTTGGCCACAATCCATCAATTTCATCATTCAAGTCATTGACGTAATACAAAAAGAAGTGGTTCCAACCCTGTGGACACAGGAAAGAAACACGGATGGTAGTATGCCTCCCAGGTGCCAGGGTCTGGTATGTTTCTGATCGTGTCCATGATATCCTGAAGTGGGAAGGAGAACAGCCAGAGGCTGTGGTACATATCGGTACCAACAGCATAGGTAGGAAAAGGGAGGAGGTCCTGATAACAGACTATAGGGAGTTAGGAAGGAAGTTGAGAAGCAGGACCTCAAAGGTAGTAATCTCGGGATTACTTCCTGTGTCACGTGACAGTGAGTATAGGAATAGAATGAGGTGGAGAAGAAACGCGTAGCTGAGGGATTGGAGCAGGGGGCAGGGATTCAGATTTCTGGATCATTGGGACCTTTTTAGGGGCAGATGTGACCTGTACAATAAGGATGGGTTGCACCTGAATCCCAGGGGGCCCAATATCCTGGTGGGGATGTTTGCTAAGGCTTTTGGGGAGAGTTTAAACTAGAATTGCTGGGGGGCGGGAACTGAACTGAGGAGGTGGAGGAAGGGCAGTTGACTCACAAGTAGAGAAAGCTTGTAGGCAGTGTGAGAGGGAGGATAGGCAGGTGATAAGGAAGGGATGCTTTCAGACTGATAGTTTGGGATGTGTCTACTTTAATGCAAGAAGTATCATGAACAAAGTGGATGAGCTTAGAACGTGGATCAGAACTTGAAGCAATGATGTTGTGCCCATTACAGAGACTTGGATGGCTCAGCGGCAGGAATGGTTACTAAGAGTGCCAGGCTTTAGATGTTTCAGAAAGGACAGGAAGGGAGGCAAAAGAGGTGGAGGTGTGGCACTGCTGATCAGAGATAGTGTCACGGCTGCAGAAAAGGAGTAAGTCATGGAGGGATTGTCTACTGAGTCTCTGTGGGTGGAAGTTAGAAACAGGAAGGGGTCAATAACTCTACTGGGTGCTTTTTATAGATCACCCAATAGTAACAGGAACATTGAGGAGCAGGTAGGGAGACAGATTCTGGAACGTTGCAATAATAACAGGTTTGTCGTGATGGGAAATTTTAATTTACCCAATATCGATTGGCATCTCCATAGAGCAAGGGGTTTAACCATATAACAATTACAGCACGGAAACAGGCCATCTCGGCCTTTCTAGTCCGTGCCGAACACTTACTCTCACCTAGTCCCACTGACCCGAAGTCAGCCCATAACCCTCCAATCCTTTCCTGTCCACCATTTACCTATCCAATTTTACTTTAAATGACAATACCAATCCTGCCTCTGCCACTTCTACTGGAAGCTCGTTTCATACAGCTACCACTCTCTGAGTAAAGGAATTCTTCCTCGTGTTACCCTTAAACTTTTGCCCCCTAACTCTCAACTCATGTCTTCTTGTTTGAATCTCCCCTACTCTCAATGGAAAAAGCCTATCCACGTCAACTCTATCTATCCCCCTCATAATTTTAAATACCTCTATCAAGTCCCCCCTCAACCTTCTATGCTCCAAAGAATAAAGACCTAACTTGTTCAACCTTTCTCTGTAACTTAGGTGCTGGAACCCAGGTAACATTCTAGTAAATCTCCTCTGTACTCGCTCTATTTTGTTGACATATTTCCTATAATTTGGTGACCAGAACTATACACAATACTCTAAATTTGGCCTTACCAATGCCTTGTACAATTTTAACATTACATCCCAACTCGTATACTCAATGCTCTGATTTATAAAGGCCAACATACCAAAAGCTTTCTTCACCACCCTATCCACATGAGATTCCACCTTCAGAGAACTATGCACCATTATTCCTAGATCACTCTGTTCTACTGCATTCTTCAATGCCCTACCATTTACCATGTATGTCCTATTTGGATTATTCCTACCAAAATGTAGCACCTCACACTTATCAGCAATATACTCCATCTGTCATCGTTCAGCCCACTCTTCTAACTGGCCTTAATCTCTCCGCAAACTTTGAAAACCTACTTCATTATCCACAATGCCACCTACCTTAGTATCATCTGCATACTTACTAATCTAATTTACCACCCCATCATCTAGATCATTAATGTATATGACAGACATTTTAAGTTTTAAAAAAGAAATAAATCGTAAATATCAACCTATGTAATTAAGTACGAAAAGATTTGATTAAAGGGTGATTATAGCTTAAAAAATGAAGAGCGCCTAAAAGGCAGATGTCTACGTTGCCATCTTGAAACTCCTCCCCCGTATATGACAAAAAACATTGGACCCAGTACAGATCCCTGAGGCACACCACTGGCCTCCAACCTGACAAACAGTTATCCACCATTACTCTCTGGCATCTCCCATCCAGCCACTGTTGAATCCATTTTACTACTTCAATATTAATACCTAACGATTGAACCTTCCTAACTAACCTTCCATGTGGAACCTAGTCAAAGGCCTTACTGAAGTCCATGTAGGCAACATCCACTGCTTTATCCTCATCAACTTTCCTCGTAACCTCTTCAAAAAATTCAATAAGATTTGTCAAACATGACCTTCCACGCACAAATCCATGTTGACTGTTCCTAATCAGACCCTGTCTATCCAGATAATTATATATACCATCTCTAAGAATACTTACATTAATTTACCCACCACTGACGTCAAATTGACAAGCATATAATTGCTAGGTTTACTCTTAGAACCTTTTTTAAACAATGGAACCGCATGAGCAATACGCCAATCCTCCGGCACCATCCCCATTTTGTAATGACATTTGAAATATTTCTGTCAGAGCCCCTGCTATTTCTACACTAACCTCCCTCAAGGTTCACCCCACCAAAATGGGGTGGAGTTCGTTAGGTGGGTTCAGGGAGGTTTTCTGACACAGTATGTAGATAA
Organism: Hypanus sabinus; assembly: GCF_030144855.1. NCBI lineage: Eukaryota > Metazoa > Chordata > Chondrichthyes > Myliobatiformes > Dasyatidae > Hypanus > Hypanus sabinus. The sequence goes on from NC_082707.1 coordinate 120,567,192, forward strand.
GCCTACAAGAGGAGAGGCAGTATTTGATCTGGTGTTGGGAAATGAACCTGGTCAGGTGGCAGGTCTCTCAGTGGGAGAGCATTGTGAAGATAGTGATCTCAATGATCTCTCCTTTACCATAGCGTTGGAGAGGGATAAGAGTAGACAATTTAGGAAAACGTTTGATTGGAGGAAGAGGAAATTTGAAGCTATCAGGCAGGAACTTGGAAATATAAATTGGAAGCAGATGTTCTCAGGGCAGAAATGTGGCAAAAGTTCAGGGGATATTTGCATGGAGTTCTGCGTAGGTACACTCCAGTGAGACAGGAAGGATGGTAGGGTACAGGAACCATGGTGTACAAAGGCTGGTGAAAATCTAGTCAAGAAGAAAAGCTTATGAAAGGTTCAAAAATCTAGGTAATGATAGAGATCTAGAAAATTATAAGACTAGCAGGAAGTAGCATAAGAATGAAATTAGGAGAGCCAGAAGGGAGCATGAGAGGGCCTTGGCAGGCAGGATTAAGGAAAACACCAAGGCATTCTACAAGTATGTGAAGAGCAAGAGGATAAGATGTGAGTGAATAGGACCAATCAAGTGTGACAGTGGAAAAGCGTGTATGGAATCGGTAGATGTAGCAGAGGTACTTAATGAATACTTTGCTTCAATATTCACTATGGAAAAGGATCTTGGTCATTGTAGGGATGACTTACTGTGGACTGAAAAGCTTGAGCATATAGACATTAGGAAAGAGGATGTGTTGGAGCTTTTGGAAAGCATCAAGGTGGATAAGTCACCAGAACTGGATGAGATATACCCCATGCTGCTCTGGGAGGTGAAGGAGGAGATTGCTGAGCCTCTGGCAATGATCTCTGCATCATCAGTGGGGATGGGAGAGGTTCTGGAATATTGGAGGATTGCAGATGTTGTTCCCTTATTCAAGAAAGGGAGTAGAGATAGCCCTGGAAATGATAGACCAATAAGTCTTACTTCAGTAAGTTGATGGAGAAGATCCTGAGAGGTAGGATTTAAGAACATTTGGAAAGGCATAATATGATTAGGAATAGTCAGTATGGCTTTGTCAAAGGCAGGTCGTGTCTTACGAGACTGATAGAAATTTTTGAGGATGTGACTAAACACATTGATGAAGTTAGAGCCATAGCTATAGTATATATGGATTTCAGCGAGGCATTTGATAGGGTAACCCATGCAAGGCTTACTGAGAAAGTAAGGAGGTATGGGATCCAAGGGGACCTTGCTTTGTGGATCCAGAATTGGCTTGCCCACTGAAGGCAAAGAGTGGTTGTAGATGGGCCATATTCTGGATGGAGATCGGTGACCAATGGTGTGCCTCAGGGTTCTATTCCGGGACCCCTGCTCTTCGTGATTTTTATAAATGACCTGGATGAGGAAGTGAAGGGTTGGTTTAGTAAGTTTGCTGATGACACGAAGGTTGGGGGTGTTGTGGATAGTGTGGAGGGCTGTCTGAGGTTACAGCGGGACATTGATAGGATGCAAAACTGGGTTGAGAACTGGCAGATGGAGTTTGACCCAGATAAGTGTGAGTTGGTACATTTAGGTAGGTCAAATACGATGGCAGAATATAGTAGTAATGGTAAGACTCTTGGCAGTGTGGAGGATCAGAGGGATCTTGGGGTCAGAGTCCATAGATCACTCAAAGCTGCTGCGCAGGTTGACTGTGTGGTTAAGAAGGTATACGGTGTATTGGACCTCATCAACCGTGGGATTGAGTTCAAGAGCTGAGAGGTAATATTACAGCTATACAGGACCCTGGTCAGACCCCACTTGGAGTACTGTGCTGGTCACCTTACTAGAGGAAGGATGTGGAAAGTATAGAAAGAGTGCAGAGGAGATTTACAAGGATGTTGCCTGGATTGGGGAGCATGCCTTATGAAAACAAGTTGAGTGATCTTGGCCTTTTCTCCTTGGAGTGACGGAGGATGAGAGGTGATCTAATAGAAGTGTATAAGATGATGAGAGGCATTGATCGTGTGGATAGTCAGAGGCTTTTTCCCAGGTCTGAAATGGCTAATACAAGAGGGCACAGTTTTAAGGTGCTTGGAAGTAGGTACAGAGGAGATGTCAGGGTAAAATTTTTATGCAGAGAGTGGTAAATGCATGAAATGGGCTGCCAGCAATGATGGTAGAGGCGGATACAATAGGGTCTTTTAAGAGTCTCGTCGATAGGTATACAGGGCTTAGAAAAATAGAGGGCTATGTGTAACACTAGGTAGTTTCAAAAGTAAGTACATGTTAGGCACAGTATTGTGGGCCGAATGCATTGTGCTGTAGGTTTTCTTTGTTTCTAACACTACTAGTCATTGGCAGCCAACCAGAAAAGGCTTCCTTTATTCCCACTATTTGCCTCCTACCAATCAGCCAATGCTCTATTCATGGAAGTATCTTTCCTGTAATATCATTGGCTCTTAACTTGTTAAGTAGCCTCATATGTGGCATCTTGTCAAAGGCTTTCTGAAAATCCAAGTACATGATATTTACTGTTTCTCCTTTGTCTATGCTGCTTATTATTTCTTCAAAGAATCCCAACAAATTTGTCAGGCAAGATTACCCCTTAAGAAACAATGCTGTCATCAGCCTAGTTTATCGTGCCTTCAAGTACCCCAAAACCACATCATTAACAATCAACTCAGACTTCTTCCCAACCACTGAGATCAAACTAACTGGCCTATAATTTCCTTTCTTCTGCCTCTCTCCCTTCTTGAAAAGTGAGAGTGCAATTTGCAATTTTTCAATCCTCTGGAACCATGCCAGAGGATTCTTGAAAGATCATTACTAATGCCTCCACAATCTCTTCAAACACCTCTTTCAGAAAGCTGGGGACCATCTGGTGCAGGTGATTTATCTACATTCAGATCTTTCAAGTTCCCAAGCACCTTATCCCTGTTAATGGCAACTTCACTCATTTCTGTCCCAACACTCGAACTCCCAGCATACTGCCAGTGTCTTGCACAGTGAATTATGATGAAAAATACTTATTCAGTTTGTCCACCAATTCCTTGTCCCCCCATTACTTTCTCTCCAGCATCAATTTCCAGTAGTTCAGTGTCTACTCTTACCTCTCTTTTATTTTCTCTTTATATATCTGAAGAAACTTGGGTATCCTCTTTAATATTATTAATTAGCTTACCTTTGTATTCCATCTTTTCCCTCTTTATTCATGCAACTTTTTTTGGTTGCCCTTTTGATGGTTTTTAAAAGCTTCCCAATCCTCTAACTTTCCTTTAATTTTTGCTTAATTATATGCCCTCTCTTTGCCTTCTTTGTTGGCTTTGACTTCCTTTGTCAGCCATCGTTACATCATCCTTTCTTTAGAAAACAACTTCTTTTTTGTAATGTATCTATCCTGCACCTTCTGAATTGCTCCCAGAAATTCCACTGCTACTCTGCCATCATCCCTGCTAGTATCTCCTTCAAATCAACTTCAGCCAATTCCTCTCTCATTTCTCTATAATTCCCTTTACTCCACTGTAATATTGATACATCTGACTTTAGCTTCTCCTTCTCAAATTTAAGGGTGAATTCTAGCATATTATGATCACTTAGTCCTAAGGGTTCCTTTACCTTAAGCTCTCTAATCAATTCCGGTTCATTGCACAACACCCAATCCAGAATAGCTGATCCCCTAGTGAGTTCAACTATGAGCTGCTCTAGAAAATCATCTTGTAGACATTCCACAAATTCCACCTTTTGGTACCCAGTACCAACCTGATTTTCCCAATTTACCTGCATATTGAAATCTCCCATGAGTTCATAACATTACCTATTTTGACAAACCTTTTCTATCTCCCATGTTAATTTGTCACCCACATCTTGGCTACTGTTCAGAAGCCCATATATACAGTGACTCCCAGCAGGGTGTTTTTGCCTTGCAGTTTCTTAGCTCTACCCACAAGGATTCTAAACCTTCCAATCCTATATGACCACTTATTGAAAGGTCTTTACCAACAGAGTCACCCCACCCCCTCTGCTTACCTGCCTGTCCTTTCAATACAATTCACTGGTCAATTGTATTTTCTTTGTACCAACCGGAAACCAAACTGTCCCAGCCACCTAAATTTTGAGTGGTCAGAGTGTGAATATACAGTTGTGATTGGCTCGCCTCCAGAGACTCCTACCATCAACAAGGTGCAAGTGAGAGTGAGGGAATATTCTTTACCTACTTGGTAAATGCAGCTCCAGCAATACAAAGGGAATTTAGCATTGCCCAAGGCAAAGTAGTCTGCAATAACCAGGACCTTATCTGCTGGTTTAAAAATTAGCTTCTTGCACCTTTTGCATATTATGCATTGCTATGAACTTCCAAGGAAGCTTTGGCAGCACTTTCCAAATACAAAACCTTGATCACCAAGAACAAATGGGATACAGATGTTTGGAACATTACTATTAATATGTTATTCTCATTTGTATTCCCAGCTTTTTCTAATTTCTAGCATCTGCATTTTTTGTTGATATTCATTATTTGGATTTGTGTCAGCATTGGGACAAAATCCTAGAATTCCCTACCTGGCACCATGCAGACACATTCACAGACCATCATTTTCTCAAAGGACAAATAGACATGAGTAATATAGACTGGCCTTGCCACCAGCTAGAACTTGAGTTTATGTAATGCACTTAACGTAGCAAAATGTCTAAAGATATATATTTTTTTAACTTATCAGACAAAAAAATGACAGAGCTGCATCAGGGTTGATGGCTAGTAGACCTTGGGTTTTAAGAGGCTTTTCTAAAGAAGTTTAGACACACGTCAAGGGTGTTCCAGGCTTCAGGGCCTTACTGGCTATCTGTGTTGTAGCAAATAAAAGAGAGGGACTCCCAGCCAGAACATGAAAGATACTAGGGATGTAGATTTCAGTGGTAGGGTAGAGTGAGCTCATGGAGAAAACTGTGATGTTGATTAACTAGGAGGTAGTGTGGAGGTGTGGTGGGTCACTATGGGGTTAGTTTGAGAGAGGATAAAGGCAGCAGTTATATCAAGGGCTTATACTTAGGGCAGCCGATGAACTCAGGCTGGGCATAGCTAACCTAAGTTTAAGAGGCGGAAATACATTTTCTCTGTGATAGCACAGTTACATGTGTAGTCAAACAACTCAGAACAGAATACAACTTCTTTACAGACACCTTTCTAGGACAGAGGTAGCTCTAGACACAAGGTATAGTGTTTATGACAGCATCTGAAAACAATAGCTTTGGAGTACGGTGATTATTCTGGATCATCATTATAGGAAGGATGTGGAAGCTTTAGAGAAGGTGCACGATGTTGCCAGGATTACAGGACATGTCCCATGAGGGAGGACTGAGGCATTTTTCTTCGAGGTGAAGGAGGATGAGAGAGGTATGTAAGAGTATAAAAGGCATAGATAGAGTGGAACGCCAGTACCTTTTTCTGAGGGTGACAACGCCTAATACCAGAACACATCCTTTTAAGGTGAGTGGTAGAAAGTTTAGGAGAGATGTCAGAAGTAGGTTTCTTACACAGAGGGTGGTAGGTGTTTGGAATGTACTGTCGGTTGGGTGGGGGGGGTGTAGTGGTAGAGGTCGATAAATTATGTGCATTTAAGAAACTCTTAGATAGGCACATGGATGAAATAAAAATGGAGGGTTATGGGCTATGTTGAAGGTCAGAATCGTAATCAGATTTAGTATCACCAGCGTATCTTGTGAAATTTGGGCCTGTAGAAACTGAATCAGAGAGATTCAAATATTATGTCCTGGAATTGTAAATGTTTCTGTTTGAAATCTTCCCACAGATGCTGCTTGACCTGCCAAATTCTTCCAGCAGATTGTTTTCCAAATTCTAGCATCTGCAATCCTTGTATATCAACCGATCAGTACTTATTTTTTTCTTTTCCCTTTTTTTAAAATAGTATTGTCATCTACCATAAAAGATCCTCACTATCCAGTGCAAGAATAAGTATTGTCCATCAACCATTAAGTTCTTGAACTTACCTGCACAACCCTAATCCCTCTTTCAGCATAGCAACACTGTAGTGCAACAGTACAGCAAAACTTTGATACTTAGCAATAGAGTAAACTTTGCCTTTTGTGTGTTCTAATTGTGTTTTTTCTTGTATAAATTTCTATAATTTATTTTTTTCCAGTGATTGTTGTGTTTCTATCGCTATGTGCTTATGGAGCTACTGCAAGTAAGTTTCTCACTGCACATTTGTATAATTATAGAATAATAGAGCAAAAGGACATGAATATAAACGGTTTGGCCCAGCAAGTCCATGCCGACCATGGTGCCCTACCAGCTAGACCCAATTTCCTGCATTGGGCCGTTATCTCTAAGACCTGCCCTCCATGTTCCTACTTGCGCATATGATAACAAACTCAACTTTGATTTTGATTTTGTCACATATGCTACCCTCCATTCTGTGGGAACCATTCCAGAAGCACCTACCTCACTCCATCAGAAGCTGCATTGTAAGGAGATGTTAGGCTCCTGATGAAGGGTCTTGGCCTGCAACGTCGACTGTTTCATAGATGCCGCATGACCTGCTGAGCTCCTCCAGCATTTTTTTAAATGTTTGCTATGGATTTCCAGCATCTGCAGACTCTCTCATGTTTGAGATGCTAGGCTATACCAGATTTTGTTAAGAGTACATGAAAAAGCCATAAAACAGGCGGAAGTGCACCATATGGCCCATTGAGCCTGCTCTATGATTGAACAAGATCATGGCTGATTTACTTCAACACCATTTTCTTGTTCCATACCCATATCTCGATTCCTCTAATATCTAGATATACATTAGTATCAGTTTTGAATGCAGTCTATGATTATGACCGTCTAGTATGTACTTGTTCCGCCTCTCCCTGCAGTGCTAGTCCAAAGTTTTCCATGCTTCATTGATGTAATATTATCTTGGCAATGTTTCCCTAATCAGTCCTTTGGGGCAATATTTCTTGAGCAAATAGTTTTTTCTTTATTCAATTGGCAAGCTAAGTCTCTCATGTCCTTTCTCAAGGATGCAGTCCATCTCCTTCAATGACCACTCTTCAGAGGGTGTGGATGATGATCAGTGTTTTCAACGGAAGCCTTCAGCATCATTTTCTTGTGCCATATACATTGTGTTCTTTGCCATACACATTTCATACTTTTCTCCTTCTCCTGCTCCCTATCTTCATCTTCTTCCTTACTCTAACAGACTCAATTGGCGGCATGTTTGCCTCTGAAAGAGGAGGTTGTAGTTTCAAGACTTGCTTGAGAAACTTCAGCAGAAAATTCAAGCTGGTAACTGCCATGTTTTAGATGAGGTAGTCCAAGCCTTAGCCTCCTTTCTCAACATATGCGGAAGATTCCCAGCATTGCTCTGACAAGAAGCATGGGAACAACAGATAACCTCCAGCGACTTCACTGAGTACATGTTCTCGTTATGTTGTATGAACTATAAAAACTGTGTATACTAATATGTACACTACAACATGGCAAACATAAATGGTCAGTTTCCATTTTAATTGTGAATGTAAAAACTTAAAATGTTAAAATATAAGTGAGTAACTTAGGGCTTGCTTAATTAGCTACTTATTATTTTTGCATCATATTTCACCTGATAGCCATGGATGACATTAATTTTCCTGCATGAGCATTAAACTTGAAGATATCTAACCCAATTAAAAGTATCACATGCTAAATCAAGGGTCTAGGATTGAAGGGAATTTGAAGAGGATTCCAGACTCCACCAGGACAAAGGAGAGAGTCTCACAGTTAAGGTAGAGCAAAATTTAACAGTATAATAGAGTACATGGGAATACTTTTAGGAGACCAATGGGGACAAACCATGTACTTTCAAGCCTGCTTCAACTTTTGTTAATTAGAAAGGTATGGAATGCAATTGCTGAACTTATGCTGCTGTTGTGTATTAGGAATGTAAGAAAGGCTCATGATCAAAGAATACTTATTTCACAAAAACATTTTTAAGAATAATAAACAGAGCCTCCCTAATGATAATATCCTTGTTTTATATCCCCAACCATCTTTAGGAAGCCCATAGTATCACATATTGCTGTTGCTGTGAATAGTGAACAAACTACACACATCCTTATTCCTATTCGCAAGGGGTCCCAACGTTTTTTATGCCATGGACCCCTACTATTAACTGAGGAGGTCTATGGATCCCAGGTTGGGAACCCCTGTATAAGTTTTTTCTGTAAATTTGTACTGAAGTTGCTGTCAACATATTCCAATGACCCAAACCACTTTGCAGGGATACTGAAATCTTATAAACTGGCAAGTACATGTGTATCTCCTTACCCAACATATTAAGCAGCACAGCTTCTGAAACAGGAAATATCAGAGTACTTAAATTGGTCTCAAATGAAGGTACGTCTTAAAAAAGGACTGACACAGAGTAAAGAGAAAGGTTTGCATGAAGAGATACACTGGAGTCAGAAGGAACAAGAAAAATGAATTTTATTTATTTAAATTTCCCCGAATAATTAAAAGATGAAGGAAAAAGAATTAACAATTGTAGAGATTAGTTCTCAGTACCAGGGAGATTGTTTGGCCATGGTTATCACTCTGTTCACAGAACACAAGACTGAAATGGCAAACCCTAGCTTCATAAGCCATGAGTGGTGTCAATTTGACTTCAGTCAGAGGGCGAGGTATAGGACGACTAACTACAGTTAGCCAAATGTTTTTAGTGTTAAGTTATTGGGAAGCTTTCAGTGACAGCATAAATGGGCACAGATTCATCAAGATAATTAGCATGAGTTTGATAAGGGAACGTTATGTCTGACCAACTTGGCTGAATTAAGCTGTATTGGGTGTTGATGTGGCTTATGTGGATTTTAGCAGTGAACTTCACAAAGTTTCATGTGGCAAATACATCAAATAGAGCAGCATAGGATGCAAGGGAAAGTGATAAGTTGGAATAAAATTTGATTCAGTAGTAAAAAAAAACAAAAGGGTAATGGTTGATGGGAGTTTTAATGATAACAGAGATGTGTACAATTAGATTACAGAGGATTTTCTTTTTATTGTACATGACAATGATTTGGATCAAAATTTAGAAGCCACGATTGAGAGGTTTGCAAATGGTATCAAAACTGACAGTGTAAATGATAATGAAGAAAAAGGATTGAAGTGGTATGTAAGTGTAAAAAGAATAGTTAGATGGGCACAAAAGTAGTAAATGCAATTACATCTGGAAATCAGTGAGGTAATGCTCAAGGGACAAGGAGTGCTTTGAATCAGTGGACTGGACTACATTCAGTGATCCTCTTTGAATCTGGATGAGTATGCTGCAGTTGTTATTCATTAAAACCTGTCTGGTTGAGTGTATCCTACCAAATCTTGCTGTACATTCCCAAACCGAAATCAGTAGATAAACCAGGAGGTTTGCCATTTGCTGAGAGCTAGACTTGTGGCATTTACGTTAGGCGACCCAAGAATGTACAAGAAAACCAGGTATGACTTGCGGAGGGCTATTTCAAGAGCAAAGAAACAATTCTGAGCGAGGTTGGAGGCAACTCAACCATGGCAGGGTTTGCAGGACATTACTTCCTACAAAGTGAGACCCAATAGCATGAATGACACTGATGCTTCACTCCCAGATGAGCTCTATGCCTTTTATGCTTGCTTTGAAAGGGAGAATAAAACTACTGTGAAGATCCTTGCTGCACTCGGTGACCATGTGATCTCTGTCTCGGAGGCCGATGTCAGTGCCCAAAAAGAGCAGTGTGAGCTGCCTTAATGACTATCATCCAGTAGCACTCACATCCACGGTGATGAAATGCTTTGAGATGTTGGTCATGGCTAGAATCAACCCTTGCCTCAGCAAGGACCTGGAGCCACCGCAATTTGCCTATTGCCACCATAGGTCTATAGCAGACGCAGTGTCAGTGGCTCTTCATACAGCCTTAGGACAATACAAACATCTATGTCAGGATGCTGTTCCGTGACTATAGTCAGTGTTTTACAACGTAAGTTATAGAACCTGGGCCTCTGTACCTCGTTCTACAATTGGATACTTGGCTTCCTAACCAGAAGGTTACAATCTGTGCAGGTTGGTATTAATAACTCCTCCTTGCTGATGGTAACCATTGGTGCATCTCAGGGATGTGTGCTTAGCCCACTGTTCTACTCTCTCTATACCCATGACTGTATGGCGAGTCATAACTCATAAGCCATCTAAAAATTTGCTGATGATACAACCATTGTTGGCAGAACCTAAGAAGGAGATGAGAGGGCATACAGGAGCGAGGTATACCAGCTAGTTGAGTGGTGTTGCAGCAACAACCTTGCAATCAACGTCAGTAAGACCAAAGAGGTGACTGTGAACTTCAGAAAGGGTAGGACGAGGGATCATGAACCTATCCTCATGGAGGGATCAGAAGTGGAGAGAGTGAGCAATTTCAACTTGCTGGGTGTCAAGATCTCTGAGAATCTAACTTGGTCCCAATGTATCGATGCAGCTATTAAGAAGGCAAGACAGTAGCTATATTTCATTAGGAGTTTGAGGAGATTTGGTTTGTCACCTAAGACACTTGAAAACCTCTACAGATGTACCATGCAGAGTATTCTGACAGGCTGCATCACTTTCTGTTATTGGGCGGGGAGAGGGCTAATACACAGGATTGAAAGAAGCTACAGAAAGTTGTAAAATTAGTAAGCTTCATCTTGGGCACAAGCCTTTATAGTATCCAAGACATCTTCAAAGAGAGGTGTCTCAGAAAGGTTGCATCCATCATGAAGGACTCCCATCACCCAGGTAAGTTGGTTATAAAATTTTGACCAGTGGCCAGTCTGGTCATTGGAAGCCTGGAGAGGAGGGAACTTCAATCAGGTCCATTGTCTGAGGATAACAGGCAGTAGCAGCAGTGTAACAGAGCTTTGATCAGCAAACAGTCGGCATCTGGGATTGATTATTAGAGCAAATTAAAGGAAGGCAAGGAAGCACAGTGGCCACCGTCTGAGTGGATATAGTCAGAATGGTGATTTTAGGCTTTGGCTCCTCAAAGGGTCTGTGAAGAGGCTTCACTCAGAGAAAGCAAAGGAAATCTCAATATTTTTTCCTTCTTTTCTTCATATCTGCTCAGCTAGGACAGTAGGGATGCCAGGCAGGTTAGTGAGATGCTCCTCTTGTGGGGTGGGCGAAGGCAGGGAGACCTCCAATGTCACTGATGACTAAAACTGCGAGAAGTGCATCCAGCTGCAGCTTCTAACAAACCACGTGAAGAAGTTGGAGCTGGAACTGGATGAACTCCAGATCATCCAGGAGGCTGAGTAGCTGAAAGATCAGGTATATAGAGAGGTAGTTACACCCAAGGTGCAGGACACAGGAAACTGGTTAACAGCAAGGGGAAAGGGGTTAATGACCTAGCGCAGAGTATCTCTATGGCCATCCTCTTCAGCAACAGGTATATCACTTTGGATACTGTTGGGGGAATGACCTAACAGAGGAAAGTCGCAGTGGTCAGGTCTCTGGCACTGAGCCTGCCTCTGTGACTCAGAAGGGAAGGGGAGGAGAAGAGGCATGCTGTGGTGAGAGGATTCGTTACGGGAATGGACAGGAAGTTCTGTGGGTGAGAACCAGATTCCAGGATGGTATGTTGCCCCCCCCGGTGCCAGGGACCAGGATATCTCAGATTGAGTCCTCAGCATTCTTAAGTGGGAGGGTGAACAGCCAGAAGTCATGGTCCATGATGACATGGCTAGGATGAGTGACAAGACTCTGCATAGGGAGTTCAGGGAGTTAGGTGCCAAGTTAAAGGGCAGGACCTCCAGGGTTGTGATCTCAGGATTGCTACCTGTGCCATGTGTTAGTGAGGCTACAGTTTAATACGTGGCTAAGGAATTGGTGTAAGAGGGAGGGTGTAGTATATTTGGATCAGTGGGTTCTCTTCCAGGGAAGGTAGGACCTGTACAGAAGGGCTGGTTTGCACCTGAACTGGAGGGGGACTAATATTCTGTGGGAAGGTTTGTTAATGCTGGACGGTGGGGTTTAAACTAGAATTGCAGGGGAATGGGAACCGGAGTGCCAGAACAGTTAGTGGCAAGGTTGTGAAGGCAGAGGCTGGTAAGACCTCAAAGTCAGGAATCAGAAGGTTGAGCATGGTGTGACTAGTCACCTGAATTGCCTATATTTCAATGCAAAGAGTATCGTAGGAAAGGCCGATTACAGTGTTGAAGATGAGGTAACTGGTTTACAAACAGAGGCAATGTGTAGTGAGGAGAGGCTGTTGATAGGGCAAAATTACAGTTAACAGGATGAGTTGCAACATTAAAGGCAGACAAAATCAAAAAGGGTGAATACAGGACTGAAGGTGCTATGTTTGAATATGCACAGTACACGGAATAGGGTAGTTGAACTTGCAGCACAAGTTCCTATTGTAGGCATCATGAAATTATGGCTGAAAGAAGATTACATCTAGGGACTTAATGTCCAAGAATACACACTGCATTGAAAGGGCAGGCAGGATGACAGAGAAAGCGGCATTGGTCTGTAGGTAAAAAATGAAATCAAATCATTAAAAGAGGTGACATAAGGCTCAGAAGGCATTGAATCATTGTGAATAGAGCTAAGGATCTGTAAGGGTAAAAAGACCCTGATGGAAGTTGTATACAGACCTCCAAACAGTAGTAAGGATGTGGACAACAAATTACAATGGAACATGGAAAATGCATGCCAAAAGGGCAATATTACAATAGTCATGGGGGATTTCAATGTGCAGGTAGGTTGGGAAAATCAGGTTGGTGCTGGATTACAGGAGGGGGAATTTCTAGTGTGCTGACGAGATGGCTCTTTGGAGCAGTTCCTGGTTGAGCCCAATAGAAGATCAGCTATTCTAGATTGGGTGCTGTCCAATGAACCAGAATTGATGAGAGCTTAAGGTAAAAGAACCCTTTGGAGCAAGTGATCATAATATGATAGAATTCTCCCTGCAATTTGAGAGGGAAAAGTTAAAGTCACATGTATCAGTATTACAGTTGAGTAAAGGGAATTACAGAGGCAATAGAGAGGAGTTGGCCAGAATTGATTGGAAAAGAACACTGGCAGGGATGATGGCAGAGCAGCAATGGCTGGAATTTCCGGAAGCAATTCAGAAGACAAAGGATACATACATCCTAAAGAGGAAGAAGTATTCTAAAGGAAAAATGACATAATCGTGGCTTACAAGAGAAGTAAAAGCCAACATAAAATACAAAGAGAGGGCATATAACGGAGCAAAAATGAGTAAACATAACTAGAAAGAAGGTCGTTGTGAAACTGAAAGGTCTGAAGTTAGGTAAGTCACTTGGACCAGATGGTGTACACTGCAGAATTCTGAAAGAAGTGACTGAAGAAATCATAGAGGCATTAATAATGATCTTTCAAGAATCACTAGATTATGAATGGTTCTGGAAGACTGGAAAATTGCAAATGTTGCTCCACTCTTCAAGAAGGCAGAAAGGCGAAAGAAACTACAGGCCAGTTAGTCTGACCTCATTGGTTGGGAAGATGTTGGAGTCGATTGTTAATGATGAGGTCTCAGGGTATTTGGAGGCACATGATATAATTGGCTGCAGTCAGCATGGTTTCCTCAAGGGAAAATCTTGCTAAACAGATCTGTTGGAATTCTTTGAAGAAGTAACAAGCAGGATAGACAAAGGAGAATTAGTTGATGTTGTGTACTTGGATTTTCAGGTCTTTGACAAGGTGTCACATGAGGCTGCTTAAAAAGCCACGAGCCCATGGTATTACAGGAAAGATTCTAGTAAGGATGAAGCAGTGGCTGATTTTTCAGGAGACAAAGAGTGGGAATAAAGGGAGCCTCTTCTGGTTGGCTGCCGGTGACTAGTGGTGTTCTATAAGGGTCTATATTTGGACTGATTCATTATATGTTATTTGTAAATGATTTGCATTGATGGCTTTGTCACGAAGTTTACAGACAATACAAAGATATGTGGAGGGGCAGGTAGTTTTGAGGAAGTAGAGAGGCTACAGGAGGAGCTGGGTTAGGAGAATGGACGTAGAAGTGGCAGATGGAATACAGCGTTGGAAGTGTCTGGTCATGCACTTTGGTAGAAGAAATGAAAAGGTTGACTATTTTCTAAATGGAGAGAAAATACAAAAATCTAAGGTGCAAAGGGACCTGGGAGTCCTTGTGCAGGGTTCCCTAAAGGTTGAGTCTGTGGTGAGGAAGGCAAATGTGATGATAGCTTTCTTTTCAAGAGGTCAAGTAATGTTGAGATTTTATAAAGCACTGGTGAGGCCTTCACTCGGAGTACTGTGAGCAACTTTGGGCCCTTTATATTAGAAAGGATGTGCTGAAACTGAAGAGGGTTCAAAGGATGTCCACGAAAATGATTCCAGGATTAAATGGCTTGTCACTCGAAGAGTGTTTGATGGCTCTGGGCCTGTATTTGCTGGAATTCAGAAGAATAAGGAGTGACCTCATTGAAACCTATCAAATGGTGAAAGGGCTTAATAGAGTGGATGTAGAGAGGATATTACTATGATGGGTGAGCCCAAGACCAGAGGACACAGCCCCAGAATAGAGGGGTGTCCTTTTAGAATGGAGATGAAGAGGAATTTCTTGAGCCAGACAAAGGGGAATCTGTGGAATTCTTTACCGCTGGCATTTATGGAGACAAGTCTTCATGTATATTTAAGGCAGAGGTTGATAGATTGTTGATTGGCCTGGCCATGAAGGGAGATGTGGAAAAGGCAGGAGACTGAGGCTGAGAGGGACATTGGTCAGCCATGATGAGTAGACTCAATGGGTCAAATGGTTTAATTCTACTCCTGTATCTTCTGGTCTTACGGGCATGCCCTGTACCTCCAGAAAGGAGGTACAGAAGCCTGAAGGCACACACTCAGCAATTCTGGACTCTGCCATCTAATTCCTAAGTGGACACTGAACCCATGAACACTACCTCACTTTCATCATTTTTGTTTTGCACTATTTTTAATTCAAAGGTACAATTTATTGTCAAAGAAATGCATACAATATACATCCAGAAATGCTTTCCCTTCACAACCATCCACGAAAACAGAGGAGTGCCCCAAAGAATGAACAGTAGTTAAATGTTAGAACCCCAAAGATCCCCCCCACCAGCTTCCCCCCTTGCACGCATAAGTGGCAACAAGCAACAATCCCCCCTCCCCCCACTGGCATAAAAAAGCAAGCATGGGCACTGCCACCGAGCACTCAAGCATGAGCAAAGCAATAGCAAAGACACAGACTTGCAGTTACCCCAAAGATTGCACATTTCACCCAGTATTCGACATACCACAGGCTCTCTCTCCCTAGTAAGGGAGAAAGAGGTGGCTCCATTTTCCCAGTGGGTGGGGAGACATGACAAACAAATTGCTGGTTTACGATGTTAAAAGTCCGTTACTTTTTTCAAGCTCTGTGCCTGACGATCACAAAGATCCCGACTCCCCCAACTACACACAGGTCTCCTGTCATGACACTGACCCTCCATCTGCCCATCTCCAGAGCCCCAAGATCCTAGGCTTCCAAATTTGAGCCGGACTCTTAGGCTGAGCCTTTGGCGTGCCAAACAACAGCCCGTTATGGAATCCTGAGAGCGGGTCCCATCCCCGCAAAGAACCGTAGTCAGTGTGTAACTCCAGGTCAAGGTCTTCAAAAGAACCCTGAAAGGGAAAAATAGAGATATTTAAGATGGAAGATCGTTAATACGTGTGTGTATGATATATATACACACACACACACTTACAGCAATCTAATTAATTAATTAATTCCCCCCACTATTATCATGCATTGCATTGTATTGCTGCTGCTAAGTTAACAAGTTTCACGATATATGCCGCTGATATTAAACATGATTGTGATTCTGGAAAACAGGCTGGGAAATGGCAGATGGAATTTAATGCAAACAAATGTGAGATGTTGTACTTTGGCAAGACAAACCAGGGTAGGACCTACATAGCAAATACACAGTGTGGCACTGGGGTGTGTGATAGAACAGGGGAATTTGGGAATTCAGATCTGTAATTCCTTGAAAGTGTCAATAGAAGTAGAGAGGGTCATAAAAAGAGCATTTGGTACTTTGCCCTTCATAATGCAGAACAATGAGTACAAGATTTGGGATGCTATGTTGAAGTTGTATAAGATGTTGGTGAGACCAAATTTGGAGTATTGTGTGCAGTTCTGATCACCTACCAGCAGGAAAGATATCAATAAGATTGAAAGAGTGCAGAGAAAAGTTACAAGGATGTTGCCAGGATTTGAGATCCTGAGCTACAGGGAAAGGTTGAATTGGTTAAGATTTTATTTCCTAGAGCATCAGAGAGTGAGGGGATATCTTATAGAGTGGTATAGGTAGGTTAAGTACATGCAGGCTTTTTCCCCTGAAGTTGGATGCGACTAAAACCACAGGCATAGGTTTGGGTGAAAGTTGAAATATTTAAGGGGAACCTGAGGGGGAAATGGATCAGGAGAACTTCTTCACTCAGAGGGTGTTGCAAGTGTGGAACGAGCTTCCAGCTGAAGTGGGGGATGCAGTTTCAATTGCAAAATTTAAGAGAAGCTTGGATAAATAGTCAAGTCCAGTTTACTGACATTTAACTATATACAGTACATGTTTAAACTATATACAGTACATGTTTATAATGTATATAACCATATAATGTATATAGGAATGAGACAAAGTTTCTCTGAACCAGGGTGTAAAGCACTGTAGTACACATAAGAAGAAGAAAGCCCTTAACTCCGAGTGGAGTCGTCGGGATGCCATTGTGACAGCACTTTTTTTAGCAGGCTTTCTTGTTCTTAAGAGGCCGAGTTGCTAGCTCAACACTCAACCCAGCACAGATGGAAAGCATGCAAAGGAGCCGGCTGGATTCGAACTCAGGAGCCTTCGCTCCGAAGTCCGGTGCTGGTGCTACTACGCCACCGGCCAGCGCACAATAGAACACATAACACGTGATAACTTATGAAGGTAAGGATAAAATCTACAGATGAATCAGATAAAAATAGCAAACTAAAGTACATTAATATTAAATAGTGGAAGGTACGGAAGTGATTAATCAGTGATATTTTGAATACTTTGTGGCAGCGAGTTCAGAAGCTTAATGGCCTGGGGAAAGAAACTCTTTCTCGTTCTAACGGTTCTTGTTTTTATGCATTGGAGTCTCCTGCCAGATGGTAGAAATCAAAGAGGATGTGGGATAGATGGGTGGGATGGTTAATAATACTAAGGGCCCTGTGTATGTGGAACTCCTGATAACAATCCCCAATGGGTGGTAGGGAGACCCCATGATCCTCTCATTCTCACTGTCCTTTGTAGGGACTTCTAGTCCGATGCTCGACTGCTCCCATACTAGGAGTATCAACCTGTCAAGAAGCTCTTAATGGTGCTCCTGTAAAACACAGTTAAGATGGGAGAGGGGAGCCTTGCTTGCCTCATTCTTAGGAAGTGGAAGCGCTGCTGTACCTTGTTCAGGGAGGTGACATGAAGGGACCAGGCGAGGTCATCCATGATGTGAACTCCCAGGACTTGGTGCACTTAACTCTGTCTATGGAGGAGGCATGTATTTGCCGGGGGGGGGGGGGGTCGTTTGTCTACATCTTCCTGAAGTCCACAATGATTTCCTTTGTCTTCTCCACATTCAGGCTTAGGTTTTTCTTCTCACACCATTCCACCAGCCGCTCCACTTCCTTTTTATACTCTGCATCATCATCATTCTTAATAAGGCCAACTACTGTTGTGTCATCCACAAATTTGATGACACAGCTTGAGCTAAATCCTTTTAACACAGTCAAACGTTAGCAGTGGGCTGAGCACACAGCTTTTAGGAGTGCCAGTTCTCAGCGTAATGGGATGAGAGACATTGCTACCCACACAGACTGACTGATAAATACATTGATGAGAGGGATACTGAGGTCTATGGTCTGAGTGAGAGTAGATAGGACTAGGCAAAACAACAGTTCAGCATGTTCCAGACGGGCTGAAGGGACTGTTTCTGTGCTGTAGTCCTCTATGGCTCAATGCTTAGACTCTTTTCAACCAAAGGAGCATCTTTCTTTAATATATCATGTTTTTTAACACGGTAAATATGGGGATACTTCAGTATATATAACCAATGAGATTTCAGTAAGTATATTTAGAAGAGGGAGTGAAAGTGGTTTTGGCAAGCTTAGGTGCTAAAGGTCTGGCTATTACTGTAATCACAGTGTGCCAGGGACCAGAACTAGGGGATACGAAGATCATAAATAACGGGTGCAGCGTTAAGCCACTTATGCCTTCATGCCTATTCTACCTAACCTAAAATGGAGATAAATGTCTTTAGGTCACTGAATTTGAAGAGGAATTCCACAGTTACTCCTGAATGGGTATAAGAGGGTTCAGGGAGGTCAAGAAAGTTTAGGTATGGTGACTGGTGCTGTTCCCTGAATTTCTCCTGGAATTGTTGCATGTGAAGATCATCTCCACTGTGCCCTTAGATCCAATATAGGGAACAGCTGGGTGTTGGCAGCTACTGAGGAAGATGCCAAAGATGACACTCCCGGCAGTAGATAAAAGGCTCCTCTACTGTAGACGTATATCGATTTACAATCCCTGAAGTCCTTATACATACAAAACCAACAGAGAGTGAAATGTTATCACATTCATGTTGCTCATTCATGCATTTCACCTTTTAAAGAGTCTGCACATGCAGCAGGAAGCGGTTAGCCAAAGCTCAGTAACTCTGAAGATGTCAATTCACAGGTCTCCTGTTGACTCTGCAAATTCCTGGCTCCTTGCACTTCACCAAGGCTCAGTTGTACAGTCACATATTCCCCTGCTGGCTCACATTTGTCAGTGAGCAACAACAGATGGTGGTGCTGGAGACTGTGACAGAGGTGACGGTTACCTCATTGTCTTGCTGAACTGACGTGGTGCGGTTGGGGCCATTGTGAGGGATGACCTTCCCTGCTCTAGGTTTCTTCTTGCTGCTCAGATAGGTTGTAAGTGTCCTGTCAAATAAACAACACTCCCCACTGAAACCTGTTTTACCTGTGTAATCTACAAACACTGAATAACAATGTATAGGCAACTCACTAGTGCAACATTTTGAGGGAAAATAGACAACAAATTTTGTTAGAAATAAATTTCTAACAAAATCTAGCTAAGCAAAAGCTGTAAACGGTTACTTAATATTGAATGATTTATTGTGTGATGTTTTAAAATTATCTAATTGTACAGCTAGAGGCAAGGAAAATTTAAAGCCCAGAAGAAGGCAAAGGCAAAACACTTCTGTAGAAAAGTGGTCGCCATAATTGTTTACATCATGTGACACGGCACATAATGATGACGATGATGATGACTTAAAGCAAAATAAACAGTAACTGACCAAAATTTAGTGTGCGTTATATCAACTAATCAAAATTTTTACCATAATTTGAGTTGGAAAAAAAATTCCAAAAATCAACAGTGAATTGAAAACAAAATATTCAAGTATAGCATCATGGAAAGAAAGCACAGAACTTCAAATGGCAGATTCAGATCGGCAGAAAAGGTAGATTCAGCCTCTTCATCACACGTTAAGGTATTATCATCGGGTGTTAGTTATTACTATTGCTTCCTTCCATTTCCCATACATCTGAGACTGACACACCCGCATTCTGCACACGGTCTTACACACACAAAATCCACATCTTCCCACACAAAAATAGATATCTATGTTCTTCCATACTCACATTCTTCCCCACACACATACTCATCCTCTCATTCTCATGCATACCCTACCACACATCTTCCCATATATCCACATCCTCCCACTCTTTCTCGTCATACACAACCTTTCTACATACACACACATCCACTCCCACACCCCCTCCCGCCCAAACAACATACAGATATGCTCCCACACACATCCTCTCACATTCATATACACATCCTCCAATCCATATGCAATCCTAAATGCATACTTTCCCTCCCAGACATGCACCCATAGATCGAAACACATACCTTTCAGTACAAGATTCCTCACATGCACACCCTCCCACACACAGTTATACCCCTTCCTACACATACATTTGCACGTTTTCTTCCCTCACATACCTTCACCGTAAATACACAATCTCTCACAAGCACAGACATAAACACACGCGCTTACACATACTTACACCTTCTCAATTATACATAGAAGCTCCCACAGAAATACATTCTAACACCTGCATGCATCCATACACATAGGGATAATAAATGCTGCCTCCCATACATATCCTTCCAAGCACCCCAACTCTCTCACATATCCTCTCCACACCCCATATACACGCACACGCACCCCTCCTGCTGGCCATTCCTCTCTGTTCACCATTACCCTGTTGCTCCTAGTGGCTGAACTAAACCTTTATGACCTTCAGATTCAGAGGGTTTGTTTCTCAGTGAAATGTGACACTTGCTTTAACAACCAACACACCGGGGGATGTGCTGGGGCAGCCCACAAGTGTTGTCACACATTCTGGTACCAACATAGAACAACACAAGCAGCAGCACAGCAAGAGAACGAAAACTGACAAAGCAAAACAAGCCCCTTTCTCACCCTCCCACCGGCCTCACACATGCAGGCCTCCAACCCCAGGACAGGCAACTTCCAAGCCTCCGGTCTTTGGCCCTGGATTCTCAAACTCACAGTCACTGGGTCTCCAACCTCCTGTCCTGCCTCTCCCTCTGGGTTTGTTGACTTTGGTTTTCAATCTTTTGGGCTTTCTACAGTCCTGTGCAAAAGTCTAGCACATATATAAAGCTAGGGTTCCTAAGACCTTTGCACATTATGTTTTTCCAGTTACCAAATTACACCTAATACTACTGAGCTAATACAAAGCTAAGTACTCTTATTTGTTTCTTAAACACCTTCCTATTTTAACCAACATACAGTACTGTGCAAAAGTCTTAGGCACCTTAGCTACATATATGTGCCTCAAAATTTTGCCAATACCATAGCTCTGAACTTCCCAAACTCTGTACTTTTCCCTCCAGCCTCATCAATATCTGGGTATCAATCAGATTGCCAATCAGATTTGACCTCCAGGCCTTAACCAACCTGACTTCCATGATTGTTAACCTTTGAACGCCAAGTGCCTTGGCTCTCAACCTCAGGAATCAGACAGGATGTTGGTTATCACCCTTGTTCTTCAACTGAGATCTAGTTGAGGTGGTGTAACCAATATCCATCCTCATCTCCAAAAAATAGAAAGTAGTCACTCGACAGAACTCTTTTTTTGTGACTTAGTCTGTCCTTGTGGATTAAAGACAATGTACTTCCACTCTGGTTCTGTGTGATGTAAGGTGAATGATGAAGCACGTATGGGAAACATGTATTCTTCTACAAGTGGGGCAGGAAGTGCACAAAGGGTAAGGCGTGTGGGTAGTTTGTGAAATATTTCCTTCTTCTCTCCATCTGTGTCCTCCTGATTCACAGACTTGTAATTTTCAATATCATCCCGAGTGCTCCTTTACCACTCATGGACCAGAGAGAGTGTCCCAGTAGTTAGTTTGGATGCTCTATTTATTCAAGGTGGCTTTGAGTACATCCTTGAATTTATTTCCTCTCTTTGCCTGGCAATCTCCTCTTACAGCATGTTCTGAGACCCTGCTGTTGCGCCTGTAATGAGTTGGCCTGTCCAACATTACGGACTAAGAGTAACTAGAACTTCAGTAAAATGGATAATGGAAGAGATCCTGAGGTTAGTTTTCTCACCCTTTCAGTGAACTCAGAGAAACTTGTGGAAACAGCACAGGTGATATCATCACTATAGTTAGTCTATGTCTCATAAGGAACAAGGAGGATAGAGTTACTGTGGCCTAGTAGACATGTTTTCTAGGTCTGAGGCCTTGATCTTCAAACTATGCACATTGCTCATATCCTCCGTGTTTAGGTGATACCACATGAAGCTTATCAAAAAAGCACCAGAGTAGAGGTGCAATTATTTGTTCCTCTGACTGGGCCCATTATCAACATAAGGGGACAGCCATTTAGGAAACTAAAGAGATTTTCTTTTTACCCAAGTGGTGAGTCTTTACAACACAATATATTCTGCAGATGCTGGAAATCCACAGCAACACACACAAAATGCTGAAGGAACTCAGCAGCATATAAAGAGTCCTGATGAAGGGCCTCAGACCAAATCGTTGCCTCTTTATTCCTCTCCATAGACGTGGCCTGACCTGCTGAGCTCCTCCAGCATTCCGTGAGTAAATCTTTAGAATTTTCTTCCATTAGGTTTTGGAGGCTCAGTTGGCATGTATATTCAAAGCAAGGTTCGATGGATTTTTTAAAATCAAAGGTCATGGATTAGAAAGGAGTATAAACTGAGCTAGCAGATCAATCTAGACCAGCTATGAAAAAACAAATCATCTACTCCTGCTTGCTTCTATATGTTTATGATCGTATGTCCACACAGCAGCAGGTTATGACCAAATAATTGTCTGAAATTTGGCTAATAACCCTACAGGCATAGTAATTTGATGGCTTGTGATAGGCATTTGACAAGTTCTGTACTAGGAGGCCAAAGGAAGGAGTGGAAAAGAGGGACTGTTGATCTGCACATCTTTGATAAGTAGGGTTGGGTGTTAGGCCAAAGGTCAGCTGCCAGAAATTGCAGGAGGAAAGAAGTTGGTAGACAATAGACAATAAGTGCAGAAGTAGACCATTCAGCCCCTCGAGTCTGCACCGCCATTCTGAGATCATGACTGATCATTCACTATCAATACCCAGTCCCTGCCTTGTCCCCATATCCCTTGATTCCCCTATCCATCAGATATCTATCCAGCTCCTTCTTGAAAGCAAGAAGCTTTCTTGGTAGCTGATTAGTGGTCGGTATGATTGGTAGCTGAGGGGCTGATTGGTAGATGAAGGGGGAAGAGGGATGGAGGAAAGAGTACTCTTGTGAGGTACAGTCTGAGTTTGTGGGTTGTCTCAGTCTTGCTGCATGCTTTGTTTTGTAAGGAGCTGTAAATGTATATGAACAATGTGTAGCTATCAGCAAACATTCCCTCTTGTTGTAACAGATAATCGAGTTTATAACAGTGCCTGGAGGAACTGCAGCAGCAGTTTCCCAGGGTTGAGCCCCAACAATACAAGTGTAACCCCCTGGGTCGCCTCAGGCTCGTTCAGCTCGTTTCGTCTAGGGGGAGCAGCCTTCGGCCCCGCCAAACTGGGTAATCAGCTGGTGTGGATGCTGTGTGATGTCCCCGCCTCGCCCAAAAACAGACAGTACACCATAAGTGATTAAATGAGTACAATTTATAAAGGTTACTATAACTAAGTGATTAATAAAGATACAGTATATATGAAGAGAAAAAAAATAAAGAGAAGGCGCCAAACTTATCAAAGTCCAAACCACTTCGTGCACAACCGTTGGAGCTCAATTTCTGAAGTCTTCTGGCCACCATTCGATCCCCTCCGAACTCCTCGACTCGCAGCTCAGGACCCTCCGAGTGGTCAACCAAGCACTTCTAGCTTCATCCCCCCTCCTCAGAGTACCTCCCGGCTTCGGACCCCCCTTTGGGGTCCGATCCTCGCCCAGCTTACAGCATTGCGTCCTCTCTCTTGACCCCCTCGCGCCGATCTGTCCAAAAGCCCGTCAACAAAAGCTTACAGACTCAGAAGAAAGAACATTAATCCCCATTTGGTTTACAAAGGAATACCATTCTCGTTATCAGTAAATTAGCATTCCCGCTAGTTAACAAAAAGAAGAAACCCCCTTTACACTCTCCCTCCACCAAATAAAAGTCATGTTCTCATGACTACTAAATAACTCGCCAGCTTTCCTGCCAACACACCGTAACCCAAGCACAAACAGTGACATCTCCTCCCCACACAGTAAACCTCACGCCCTGTTTTTCAGGCGCTACTTAGGCCAACTATCTGGGAGTTCCCTAACCCTTCTGAGACCTCCGTACCCCCTCACCTAAACCCTTCAGGCTTGGACACAACTGGGGATACCTTGGGCCCACTACCAACTCCTCTCTCAACCTCTCACTCATGCCCCACACTGCACACAGCTAACTATCCCCGCTACACCTGACTCAATGGGAGAAGGGCCAAAGGTCTCTTCCTCAATCGAGGGAAAGTCAGCAAAAGGCAGCATGTACCACACATCCAGCACATCATCCATCGAATCTGTATTCTTCCTCATTTCTGTGATCGGTAGCTGCTGTTTGATCTTCTCCAAACGGAAACACGTGGCCTGCACTGTTCCCGCAGTCTCTTCAGCCTCCTGTTCAGTATTCACTGCACTTCTCTCCAGCTTTTTCTTCCTCATGACTTCTTCCAGATCAACTTTCAGGTTTTGCACTTCATTTGAACTGTCGATGGTCACCTTCAGGTTCCCTTCAAGCCTCCGCTTCTCTCTTCTGAGATTTGTCTGTAATTTCTTCACCTCCGCAAACTCCCCTCTCCGGGTTCTCAGTTTGCTATTACCCTCAGACAGACAACTTTCTTCATTCTCTCCAACTTGTAAGTCTTACGACTGGTTCCAGATCACTTTCTCCAGTCTCTCCGTCTTCATTTCAAACTTGATTCCGTAGAGACAGTCACTCACGCGCTGCGACCTTCGCCAGCCCTGGCACGTGTCCCGAAAACACTTTAACTCGGTAGTTCTCAGCTGCTCCTGCAACGACCTCACTTCATATTCTCCTGAGGCAAATCCAAATACCAAGAGATCATCCACATACACCAAAACTTCAAATGCCTCCACATCCCCTATGGTCTTCCACCTGCCCCGCAGGAAGGTTGCAAGGGCTCCAGATATGCCCTGTGGCATCTTTTCGGACCCGAAGACTCCTAGGGAATTTATAACGGCAGTCTTCTCCTTGTCGGCCCCACTTATCGGGATCTGGCAACATCCACTCCTCAGATCCAGCACATTAAACCACATCGCACCACTCAGACAGGCCATCGCCTCTCTGGCCCTCAGGGCCATATTCTGGTCACTGACAGTGCGCCTCTTCAACGCAATATAATCCACACACACGCTGCCTACGTCTTCCACGGCTGTAGGGGTCAGTCGCCGCAACCTCTCTCTCTCCGAGGTGTCTTCAGCAGTCAACTCCCCTCCCTCGTGATATTTCGCAGTGTCCACTAAGAGGGTCTCACCCTCAGATACTTCCCCCAGGCCGTACCACCACTGGCTCTTGTTTGAATTCGGTATCAGCCCAATGCTGCTACACACGTCCGCACAAGCAGCTCGAAACTCTGGGTGCATCGACAATGCCTCCAAACAGTGCTCACCCGCCTCCTCCGGGCAGGCCCCCAAGCGCACCAGCAGGATATTGGTTCTCTCTAGAACAGAAACGCTGCCCGTCTCAAGTGGGTCCAGACACATCAGCATTAACGATTCATGAACCTCAGTCTCCTCCACATTTGCCTCTAAGAACTCCATTTTCACTGACCAACAACCGTTGTCTGGATAATCACCGGCACTGGTACCCCGAATCTCCAGTATCCTCAATGTCGTCAAGGGTAAATGCTTCCAATAACGGTTATGAAACAAACTGTACAGCAACTTCACCGGCGCCCCGGTGCCGAGGATGGCTTTAACTTGACTTCCATCCATCCGTAACAACACCTGTGCGCATGGCCCCTCTAAGCCTTCAGGAATAGAGTCTGTTCCTTTCGGGAGTTCGTTGGTACATTGCTGGGACCGTGCTCCCCCAGACACCCCAAGCCGTCCCCCCACTGGGCCTCCTCTAAGTTTCCCGACACCTCTCGAATCAACGGAACAACTGATCCCCTTGACAGATCCCCTTGGCACCACAAGCAATTTATCTGCCCCCCTAGCCAAAAAGGGATATCCTAAAAACTTCCCACCAATCTCCTGCCACGGATATGATAAGCCCCCCAGCTGCGGCATTTGACTTCCAGTTGAACCACACGCATTTTCCCACACTTTCCCAGAACTGGCAGCGGTCACTTCGAGGTAATTGCGCCCGACAGTTCTAACAAAGTCACCAGCCCGCCTACTCAAACTTTCAACCCGTCCCTGTCGCTTTTCCTCAGCCAAGCACTGCCACTCACCCAACAACTGAGGGGTCCGCTCCACCCACGCCTCCGCCCCTTTAGGGCTGGACATTATTCCAACAACCGGGCGGAGCTCAGCACTGCTGAAACATCCCAACCTGTCACTCCTCACTCTCCAAACAGTACGGACAACCCATGGTCCCACCACCATTTCGTCAGCACTAGTCGGAACTCGAACAACGACCTCCAGGCTAGCAACAGCAGCCACCCCACCAAACACACACACAGCGATAACCAGCAATCGCACACCCACAAAGGCACACCAGCTCTTACCCGCAGACACAATTTAAATAGGGTGATCACACAGCTTCCACAGAAATCAACCCCGGACAAGCACCCCACAATGTAACCCCCTGGGTCGCCTCAGGCTCGCTCAGCTCGTTTCGTCTAGGGGGAGCAGCCTTCGGCCCCGCCAAACTGGGTAATCAGCTGGTGTGGATGCTCTGTGATGTCCCCACCTCGCCCAAAAACAGACAGTACACCATAAGCGATTAAATGAGTACAATTTATAAAGGTTACTAAGTGATTAATAACGATACAGTATATATGAAGAGAAAAAAAATAAAGAAAAGGCGCCAAACTTATCAAAGTCCAAACCACTTCGTGCACAACCGTTGGAGCTCAATTTCTGAAGTCTTCTGGCCACCATTCGATCCCCTCCGAACTCCTCGACTCGCAGCTCAGGACCCTCCGAGTGGTCAACCAAGCACATCTAGCTTCATCCCCCCTCCTCGGAGTACCTCCCGGCTTTGGACCCCCCTTTGGGGTCTGATCCTCGCCCAGCTTACAGCATTGCGTCCTCTCTCTCGACCCCCTCCCGCCGATCTGCCCAAAAGCCCGTCAACAAAAGCTTACAGACTCAGAAGAAAGAACATTAATCTCCATTTGGTTTACAAAGGAATACCATTCTCGTTATCAGTAAATTAGCATTCCCGCTAGTTAACAAAAAGAAGAAACCCTCTTTACACAAGCACGTGTGTCTTGATTACAGCTTCCCTTTTGATGGCTGCCAATCAACGTCAGATTTACTGGGACTACAGCAGCTCAAGGAGGATCCAGCAAAATCCAGATCCCAAAAAATAGATAAATATAGGGCCCATGATGCCAATCACAGTCAAATTCTGTTGATAGTCATTTTAGTTAGAATAGCAAAAAAAATACACATATGCAAAGGTGTATAAAATCATGAAGGACATAGATGGGGTATATGTGCTCGATCTTTTCCCAGGGAAAGGGAATTAAAAAAAAGAGGGCATACGATTCATGTGAGAGGTGAAAATTTTAAAGGGGACCTTGGGGCAACTTCCTCATGCAGAAGGCGTGAGTACATGCTAAATAAAATGGTTTTGAATTGTAACTCACTCTCTGATGGAGATCATTGACTTTAAACAGGGACTGGGCAGGCTCTTGAAGCAAGAGAATTTGTAGGTGTGTAGAGAATTGGGATTAACTGGATTGCTTGACAAAGACAGCCTCCCTCTAAAGAGGAGGTGGAGCAAAGTTAAAATGGCGCTAAACGGCGACCCCTTTGCTTGCATCTTCAGAAACAACTCTATTTCCATCTTTAATATCTTTATTTTTCCCTTTCAGGGTTCTTTTGAAGACCCTGACCTGGAGTTGCACGCTGACTTCAGTTCTTTGCAGGAATGGGACCTGCTCTCGGGGTTTCAGGACTGGCCGTTGTTCGGCATGCCAAGGGTTCGGCCTGAGATTTGGAAGCCCAAGATCTCAGGGCTCTGGAAACAGGCGGATCGAGGGTCGTTGTCACGGCAGGAGACCCGTGTGCCGTCGGGGGAGTCTATTGCTGTGTGCCCAAAGACTCGGGATCTTTGAGATCTTCAGGCACAGAGCTCGGAAAAAGCGACGTAACGGACTTTTAACATCGTAAACCAGCGAGTTGTTTGTTATGTCTCCCTGCTCGGTTGGAAAATGGTGACACCTCTTTCTCCTTTATTAGGGAGAGAAAGAAAACCTGTGGTATGTTGAATTCCGGGTGAAATGCAAAGTCTTTGGGGTAACAGCAAAGTCTGTGTCTTTGCTGTTGCTCTGCTCACACTTGAGAGCTTGCTTTTTTTTGCTGGTGGGGGAGGGGGGTTTGTTGCTCACTGCAGCTTACGCATGGGGGGGTGGGGGAATCTTTGGGGTTCTTAAGTTTACTGTCATTCATTCTTTAGGGCACTTCTCTGTTTTCATGGATGTTTGTGAAGAAAAAGCATTTCAGGATGTATATTGTGTACATTTCTCTGACATTAAATTGCACTATAGTCATTCTGTAATTTCAGGATTCTTACCTCATCTCTGGAATGTAACTCTAGGCTGTGACTGAGATTAGATAGAGGACAGTAATTAACCATGTTGGATTTGTCCTGCTTTACATCACCAGGGCATACGTGGATAATGTGCAGACTCTTTTGTAACTGTACAGGTACAGCTAGACTAAATGTACAGGTCCTGTCAATTTCTGTGCTGATATTAGTAAAATGAGACTTGAAAACAAGTTGAAGCAAAAGTAATACAAGCTGAACCAGATCTGAGACATGTTAGATAAACAGAAGGGGTAAGGCTAGTGAAAGAGCAATAAGCAAATAACAGCATGAATTTGACAGCAGTCACAGCTTGTCTTCAGCAATTTCAGTTGTATGTAGAAAAGCAAATATCTCCATGTCATAAACACAAGTAAGTCTGTAGATGCTGGAAATGCAGAGCAATACATATAAAATGCTGAAGAAACTCAGCAGGTCAGGCAGCACCTATGGAAAAGAATAAACATTCGATGTTGTGGGCCAAGACTCTTCTCTAGGACTGTAAAGGAAGGGGGAAGATGACAGACTAAAAGTGGGGAGGGGAAGGAGGATAACTAGAAGGTGATAGGTGAAGCCAAGTGGGTGGGAAAGGTAAAGGGCTGGAGACGAAAGAATTTGATAGGAGAGGAAAGTGGACCATAGGAAAAAGGTAAGAAGGAAGGGGCCCCAAGGGAGGTATTGTAAGAGACCAAGAGTGGGGAATAGAAGAAGGGAGGGAGAAGAGGGAAAAATTCCTTCAACTGTTGAAATACCAAATCGATTTACTTCATCCCAACTTACCCACCATAGTTCACTCTACTTCACGTTTCTCTACGACACAGAAGGATGCCATTCCACCCACCAAATCTATGCCAATGTCGGAACAATCCAATCAGTGCCATACCTTCACTTATTTCCTGTAACCTATTCTCTCGTGTATATCCATTAATACTCATGACCCTCCTGCCACTCACTTACACTGAAAATAATTTACAGGGTTGCATTCACCTAATAACCAGTGTTATCTACTGTAGATGCAGTGGGAGGAATCCCCAGCATTCACAGGAGGAATGCATTCTCACACATCGACTGCACCAATGTCAGAGTCCAACAGGGGCTGCTGGAGCTGTTTATCTGTGGCACTACCCACGGCATTAGTGCCACTCTATTTCGGTAACACACTTCAACTAAGGCTCAGTAGGTAATACCGTCTCCTTTCCTCAGTCATGTTCTCAGTTTAAGTCCCATTCCAGCAATTCAAACACAAAAGGCTATCCTGGCACTCCAATGTAAAGCATTAGCTCGCTAAGCAGATACCACTATTTCAAATGCATGTCGACTCCACTATTCTGAACAAGTTCATGCCTCAATCACGACTGCTTAAAAATATTATCTAGTTATTGACAATTCCCTCTTTCGGGAGTATACTGTGAACAAAATGGCATTACTTAAAAGTGCCACTTTACTACACCCATGGATGCTCCAAAGGCAGCAGGAAAAGTACCAAAAACAACATAATTCTTTTATCTTCGACTCTAGTTTGCAAGTCTACAGAGTACTTATGATGCACTACTTGTAGCCTCTGATGAATCGCTGATTTCAGTCACTCCTACGATAGAGGTCACAGAACGTCAGTTGCAGAGAACCAAGTTCCACAATGCTGGAAATCAAAATCAGGTTCATGTTATATGTTATATGTTATATGATGTGAAATTTGATGTTTTGTGGTAACAGAACAGTGCCAAGACAAAAATTTACAATAAATTACAAAAAAAGCAGTAAAAAGAAATTAGGTTGTGTTCATAGACCGTTCAGAAATCTGATGGCAGAGGGGAAGCAGCTGTTTCGGAATTGCTTGGCCTTCAGGTTACTGTACTTCCTTCCTAATGGTAGTAATGAGAAAAATGCATATCCTGGTTGGTGAGGGTCCTTAATGATGGATGCCACTTTTTTGAGGTATTGCCTCTGAAGTATGTCCTCATTGGTGGAGAGGGTTGTGCCTTTAATAGAACTGGCTACAACTTTCTATAACTTCTTGTAATCTCAGAGCCTCAAACCAGACTGTGATGCAACCAGTCAGAAGACTTTATTGTACATCTACAGCAATTTACAAGTCTTTTGTGATATCTCCTCAAACTCTACTCCAAATGGAGTAGAGTTCCTTTGTGACTGCATCAATGTGTTGGGCTTATGACAGATCCTGAGATGTTGGCACCCAGGAAATTAAAACTGCTCACCCTTTCCCTGACCCTCAATACGGACAGGTGCACGTTCTGCTGATTTATCTTCCTTCAAGCTCAATTCCTTAGTCTTGCAGATGTTGAGTGCAAAGTCATTGTGACATAACTCAATTACCCAATCTATCTTACTCCTGTACCAGTTGCCATCTGAGATCTTACCAACACCAGCAGCGTCACCTGGGAATTTATATATGGTGCTTGAGCTCTGCTTAGCCACATAGTCATGAGTGTAAACAGTCAAGCAATGGGCTCTACTCCCCTTGGGCATCCTTGAAGGGCATCTGTGTAGAACCCCCTCACCCACTCACCTTCCCCTCAACTGGTTTCACCTATCAGCTGCCAGCCTGTACTACTTTCCCTCCCCCACCTTCATATTCTGGTTTCTTCTCCTTCCTTTCCAGTCCTGATGAATTGTCTTGGCTTGAAATGCCAACTGTTTATTCCCCTCCCCAGATGCTGCCTGACCTGCTGATCTTCTGAAAGGATAAACCAGAAACTACAGCCCTTGCATCAGTGTGAGGGGTATTATCAGAGAAAATCTTAATGGATAGGATTTATGTAAATTTGGAAAGGCAGAGCAGGAATGGCTTTGTGTAAGGGAAAACATATCACAATGTACATGTCCTTTAACAAGGACAAATCCTTTATTGTAATCTGCTTTCTGCTGTACTGAAATGAAAAGAGAAATGTACATTTAATATATTAATTTTGTTCAAGCCTTCAAATTTACCTTTACTTCTCTTAATAAGTATGTAAATCAGAGCAATGTATGGCATTGCTGACAATTGATTATTCATCACAGAAAGAGACAGGCTGGCCAATCATACTCTACAAGCTCTTTGAAATCCTAACTTATTCATTCCTAAATTCCCACTTACTGTCTTTAAAATCTGCAAGTTTATCAGCACTTGTTTATAGAACATTCTAGATTCCAACAATTTTGTTTAAAATTAATTATCATTGCCCTTCTCAGCCTTTTGCTAATGTTTTAAAATCTAGGATTTAAAGTTACTGACCCACTCCTTAGGTCTTTGAATATTGTTTCTCTATCTATGTTCAGGAATCTCCTTACATCTTGATAATCTTCACTTTAACTTCTGTAAATGGAGAACAATCCCAAGATCCAACCTCCTTGATAACCTGTGCCTCACTCCTGGTAACATCCTAGTAATTATCTCTGCTCTCTTTATCTTTTCTAAATACTACAAAGCTTTATCCCCTTTCATTTATAAACTCAAGTGATTTGTTACATTAATTTTAAACCACTTTGTCAACTTTATATGCTACATTTTAAGGTCTTGTGTAAACTGACACCAATATCTTTCTGACTCCTGATGAAGAGTTTCGGCCCAAAAACGTCGTCACTACCTCCTCCCATAGATGCTGTCTGGCCTGCTGAGTTCTGCCAGCATTTTGTGTTTTTATCCAATATCTTTCTATTCATTTAGATTTACCTTTCCATGATACAGACTTGGCAAAACTCAAGAGAATTGCTAGTAATATTCACATTGACCACTCCACCCCCACCATCACCCTGGCCATACTACATGCTCCACAACAAGCAAGTTTGCATTTACTGTTGGAGAACATAAATAGTTCACAAGTGGTTTATTCAAATCGACCGCAGTGGAGCGATATCTGTACAACTTTACTTAATCACTTAGATTTGCAAGGCTTAGGAAGATCAAGGTGGATATGTGATTCTGCTTTGGAACATAATTTAGAAAAACTTAGAAAAATAGAGGACTATGGATAACCCCAGGTAGTTTCTAAAGTAAGTACAAGTTCGGCACAGCACTGGGGGCTGAAGGGCCCGTATTGTACTGTAGGTTTTCTATGTTTCTAAAGCTGACAGTATTTTTGAGAAGGATAACTAAAAAGATTGAAGACATGGCAGAAGTTGTTCATGTGGACGTTACTGAAACATTTGACAACTGTGGTAGGCTTGACTAAGGGCCAAGCTGGAGGAGATCCAAGGCCCACTACCTGTGTAGAAAAGGGAGAAGTGAGGTGCTACAGCGAAAAGGAGTTCTGACCAGCGACCAATCTGCATTTGGAATTAATTAGTGAGAGTAAATTGAAGGAAGGCGGGGTAAGCACAGTGGCCATCATTGCAGTGGCTGTCATGAATGGTGATCTTGAGGCTTTAGCTCTTAGCGAGTCTTCAGTGAATAGAGGCTTCATTCAGCAAAAGCAAAAAAAGAAAAGCTCAAGGTTAAGTTTTTTCCCTCCTTCCCTTCTTTATATCTGCTCATCTGGGAGCGTAAAGATGCCAGGCAGAATAGTGGAATACTCCTCTTGGGGTACACGGAAAGGCAGGGAGATCTCCAGCATTCCTGCCAACTACAACACTGAGAAGTGCATCCAGCTGTAGCTTCTAACAAGGAGGTGCTGCTGAAACCAGATGAACTTCAGATCATTTGGAAAGCTCAAAGTGTGACAGATGGGACATGTGGGATTGAATTTAGGAGTCAAGAGGTAATGTTACAGCTATACATTATAGGACCCTGGTCAGACCCCACCAGCAGTACTGTGCTCAATTCTGGTCACTTTGGACTTATGTACAAATCTGACTTAAAGACGGGCTCAGGAACGGAACTCGTTCGTAACCCAGGGACTGCCGGTATACGATAAGGTTAGACCACAGTGACTGTTGTGTCAAGTTCTGATTGCTACACTATAGAAAGGATGTGATTGCACTGGAGAGAGCATGGGGGATTGACCATGACATTGTCCGGATTGGAGAACAATAGTGATGCAAAGTGATTGTAGAATCCCAAGGGATAACTCAATAGAGGTATGCACAGATAATCATAACCTTTCTTCCATATGTATTAACAACAAGGTATGAGTTTAAGAACAGAGGAATGGCTTTTGTAAGGGACTTGAGGGGAACCTATTTTGTTCATTCAGAGTGGCTGAAATCTACAACTCATTGTCTGAGTGGTGATGGAGTCTGATATAATTCCTCTGTTTAAGGGGCATTTAGAGGTGGGCAAAAAGGTCTGCAGGGGTACAATGGACTAAAGGGCCAGTTTCTGTGCTATCTAACTCTGACTGTAATAAAAACAGGATTAGCGGGTGTTTGATGGTTGGCACAGCCTCGGTGGGCTGAAGGGCCTGTTTCCATGGTAGGACTCCAAGCTATTGCTAATCTATGGACTGCTTGGCTAAGTTACACAAAGTATGAATATAAAAACAGAAGATGTTGAAAACCTTTAAAAGCTATTAAGTTCGACACCTGAAAACATTAACTCTACTTCTCTTTCCACTAATATTGCCTCACCTGAGTGTTTCTGCCACTTTCTGCTTTACTTGAGATTTCCAACTAACCCTGCCTTTGATTTAATTTTGAAAATGTGAACATACTTTGCATTGAACTTCAGAATCATATAATTCAAACTGTATCACTGGTCACCGAGGATCAATGTATAACATTGTATGGAACAGCTTTCCAGGAAGGCAAACGTTAAAGAAACATTTAATTTGATTAAGCCTCGCGTATAAGGATCGGACCTGATGTGGGCAACTGGGTAAAATGTAGATGGATAAAACAGGTAAGTATGGATCTGTTTCTGTGCTGCATAACTCTAAGATTGGCAAGAAAGGAACAAAACAAACACATCCTCCAATGCACTGCTCACCTGATGGCTACTAATACATAGTGGACATTGAGGTCCCGCCCAGTGAGCAAGTTAATTGCTGCCACTTACTCCAGTGGAATTCCCTTCCGTCAGCTGTCTCCGCACCACGTGATCGCCCGACTCCCGCCAGCGTCACATCATCACGTGAGTCCCACCGCTCCCTCCGTGCGCGGGAGAGTCTGTCCGCAGTCATGTTTGGAAACGAATAAACTCCGCCAGAGATCTCGGCTTTGACAAAAAAAAATATACATATACACAAATGATCGTACAGCGCAAATGATCCGGCCACCAAATTCGAACATCGCCACAATCGTCGTCGGACAAGGCGCGGGAAATTGACCACGTGATCCAGAGCGCCGGGGTTTCCGAGGCAGTCTGGCAGGGCCGCCGGCCGCCGGCCGCCGGCCGACTGCTTTCGTTCGCCCTTCGCTGCCAGATAACTCTCACATCTACTGGGTAAAAAGTTATAGTGACAACGCTTCGTTTCGCTCCACTTGTTTCGGTCGATTCTGATTCTCCAATTGCTGCTTTAGGAATCGCGCCTCGCTACCCTGCGTCGGAAACTGCTCGTTCGGCAATTTCCGGAATCCCGGAGCGGTCTTTCGGTAACTTCCGCCGCCCTTCGGCTGGACGGAGCCGGTCATTGAAAACGTTGCAAAGTCAAACCCTCCCGATCTCTCTGCAGCAACCGATTGCTTTCGCAGATTAGCCTAACGTTGCTCAACCCATTTAGAACTGGTGAAACAGGATAATTGCGGAGCTTTAATAAAAACTTAAAAAAGTCAAAATGCTCAGAAGGTCAAGCAGCAGCTTTGCGGACAGAAAAAGAGGTTACGTTTCAGGCCATCATTTCTCTCTTAGCTGGTTCCACATCACTTTACATAATGGTATGCCAGACTGTGTTAATGTGACTCGGACACCGCAGTATTAAACACACATGTTCATTCAGCAGACTTCCATTTTACAAAACCCGCCTTCTGACGTCATACGCACTCTGACCTCCGAATACTCACATAATACATTACATCCCCCTTCTCAAGGTTTTTTTTACAATACTGTGAATTACCAAAACAATGCCCCTAGGTATGAATTTCTAACATTACAACAGCCATGACATAAACTAATAAAAATCTTAACTTCTTATACTGTAGTCTACATTGTATCTTACAATACTAACAGCAGTATATTTTCTTTCACTAACATAGACTAATAAACCTTTTATTTCACACCTTGGAACTTATAACATGTGTGATTTTGTCTCAAACTGTGTGAGACTGTAGGTAGATCTAGTCTCTGTATCTAGCTGGAAGTTTGACTTGTCTCCCAGACCTTGTGCGATAGAACTGTGACTGTGCTTGTCCTTCAGAGTCAGTTTCTCGAGTAACCTCTGTGTCTGCATTTCTACCTCGGTCTGTCTGCTCCAAGCTTTCACCGTCATTGTGTTGTGGGGTTTCGTCATGCCCCTCCCTCTTGGTGTCGTTTGTTTCCATGTCTATCCGTGGAAATGTCCTGTGTATCTGTACGTGGAAACTCCCTCTCACCCGTCTTCAGCAGATGCTTCCTGTTCCTCCTGTAGACTCTTTCATCCGGCGTGCGAACTATGAAGGATCTTGGTTGCTGATGCCTGTTCACAACCACAGCTGGCTGCCAAGTGTCTCCTCTCTGTATTCTGACATTTTCACCTATATGCAGATCTGGTAACTGTCTTGTATGTCTGTCATAGTACCTCTTTTGTTTTATTTGCTTGTACTTTAGCTTGTCATGTACTTGAGCATTACTTTCAGGAGTCAGTAGAGTTGTGGATGTTGGGAGCTTGGACTTCAGATGACATCCCATCAACAGCTGTGCAGGAGAGAACCCCATACCTTCAATCGGTGTGTTGCGGTATTCAAACAGAGCAATGTATGAGTCACTGTTGCTGCTGTGTGCCTTCTTGAGCATGTTCTTCACAGTTTGTACAGTTCTCTCTGCTTGTCCATTGGACTAAGCGTGCCCAGGACTGGAAGTAACATGTTGAAGTTCCCAGCTTTCTGAAAACTCTCTAAACTCACCATTGTCACTGACGACAATATCTGGAATACCATGTCTTGCAAATGTCGACTTCATTGCGGTAATGACACCTTGACTGGACCTGTCACTTAACTTGGTGATTTCCGGATATTTTGAATAGTAAGAATAATAATTTTTGATAATAAGAAATAAGAATAAGAAATAATAAGAATTTTTAATAATAATATTTTGATATTTGATGTTTTGAAGAGAAAGAAGCAAAGAGAAAGCCACTTCTCCTCTTCACTGTGCTCAGGAACAAGATTCCAGTCAGCGGTTTGTTGGAATCAAAGATCATTGACAAGAAAACATTTGATGAACTGGAGAGAGGGAAAGTAAGACCAGGAGATGCGCGCAAGTTGGAGTCGGTGAGCAAATATCTTCAAGGTTCAGACAGTATGGCTGGAGTGTTTGTAGAGCCCACCAAAGAGAAGATGAGCTTCTACCAAGCAATGAAGAAGAATCTGTAGAGACCAAGAATAGCAGAGATCTTACTGGAAGCTCAGGCAGGGACAGGTTTCCTCATTGACCCTGTGAAGAATGGCACACTCACCGTCGATAATGCGGTGAAGGATGGTCTCATTGGACCAGAACTCCACGAGAAACTTCTGGCTGCAGAGAAAGCAGTAATGGGATACAGCGACCCCTACACTGGGTGAAAGATCTCCTTATTTGAAGCAATGAGAAAGGACCTTGTCCCCAAAGAACATGCAATGCAGCTTTTGCAGGCTCTGGTGGCATCATTGATCCCACTTCTGACACCACAGTATTAAACACACACGTTTATTCACCAGACTTCCATTTTACAAAACTCGCGTTCTGACGTCATAGGCACTCTGACCTACGAATACTCACATAATACATTACAACCTCCACCATCCCACACACACAGCTAGCTCATCTGCTTTTTTTTTTGCCCTTGACCCATTATTGTCCGCTAAGAATCCCGTCCCTGGTTATTTCTATGTGTTGACAGCCTCATCCCTCCCTCTTAATTCTTTAAATTGGCTATTATTCCTCTGCATTCTCAGTCATGTGCCAAGACATTAACTATCCTGTTTGTCTTCCCACAGATGCTGCTCAAACAGCTGTGTACCTCCAGCAGCTTTTTTTTTGAAACATTTACCCTGTCCATGTGGTCTGACCTGCTTGAGTAGTTAAATATATGTTTTTGTTTCTATTTTAGAGGTAGAATTTATCTTCCTTTTGCCAGGCAAAATCTAATCAACATATTGATATCCTTCTGTTCTCTTCACAATTTACTTGCGTACTCTTTTTTGTCATCTGCAATTTAGGATCTGTACCTTCGGTATTTTAAGTTGTAATTGGGCATCTGACAAGACTTCTCGCAGTATCAGAATCAGGTTTATTGTCACCGATGTGTGACATGGAATTTGTTAACTTAGTAGCAGTTCAATGCAACACATAATATAGAAGAAAAAATACTACTACTAATAATAAGTAAATCTTACTCGGTATACGTGTACAGTATATATATATATATATATATATACACTAAATAGACTAAAATCGTGCAAAAAGCCGAAATACTATATACTTAAAAAAAGTGAGGTAGTGTTCATGGATTCAATGACCTTTTAGGAATCGGATGGCAGAGGAGAAGAAGCTGTTCCTGAATCACTGAGTGTGTGGCTTCAGGTTTTGTACCTCCTACCTGATGGTAACAGTGAGAAAAGGGCATGCCCTGGGTGCTGGAGGTCCTTAATAATGGATGCTGCCTCTCTGAGACACCACTCCTTGAAGATGGCCTGGGTACTTTGTAGGCTAGTACCCAAGTTGGAACTGACTACACTTACAAAACCTAAATTTAGTAGGTTCATCCAAAAATGGAATCCACTGTGATTTAGCCATTTGCAACCAGAAATGGCTTGCCTATAGGAGACAGAGAATAGTGGATTGATGAGACTTATTTTTGCTGGAGGTCTGTGACTAATGGTGTTCTTCAGGGACATAGAATCAGGTTTATAATCACTGTTTTACATGACATGTTGTTCTGTTGCTGTAGTACATTGCAATTGCATAAAATTAATATAAATAAAATAAATAGTGCAAAAAGATGCAGTGTTCATATTTATGATATATGTAAATTTATGTGGTTTTTGCTGCATCGGATCTGAGGCAACAATCATTTTGTTCTCTTTTACACTTGTTTTGAAGAATGATGATAAACACTCATGAATCTTGAAATGACTTGGAGGAAAATGTTGATAAGAGGGTTAATAAGTTTACTGACGATGCAAATGGAGTATGTAACAAAGGATATAGATCAGTTACAGACATGGGTTGAGAAATGGCAGATGGCGTTTAATCCAGCTGAGTATGAGGTGTTCCACTTTGGGAGATAAAATGTAAAGGGACAGTACTCAGCTAAGAGTGTATAGGAGGATCTTGGGGTCCAAGTGGTTGCACTAA
This sequence comes from Hypanus sabinus, assembly GCF_030144855.1. Taxonomy (NCBI): domain Eukaryota; kingdom Metazoa; phylum Chordata; class Chondrichthyes; order Myliobatiformes; family Dasyatidae; genus Hypanus; species Hypanus sabinus. The sequence continues at coordinate 120,605,823 of NC_082707.1, forward strand.
TTGATCGGGTGGTAAAGAAAGGGAATGGCATGCTTGCCTTTATTAGCTGAGGCATCGAATTCAAGAGTGAAGAAGTTATGTTGGAGCTTTATACATCTGCAGTATTGCATTCAATTCTGGTTGCCCAATTACAGGAAGATTTGGAGAGAAGGTGCAGAAGGGGTTTACCAGGATGCTACCTGGATTAGAGGGCGTGTGCTGTAAGGAAGGTTGGACAAATTTCAGTTGTGTACACTGGAGTGTTGAAGGCTGAGAGGAGACATTTTAGAAGTTTATAAGAAAATGAGAGGCATAGATAGGGTAGACAACCAGTACCTTATTTCCACATTTGAAATTTATAATACCACAGGACATGCAGTTAGAGTGAGATAGGGTAAGTTTAAAGAAATATGTGGACAAGGTTTTTTTAAACAGTAATACATACAAAATGTTGGTGGAACACATCAGTTTAGGCAGTATCTGTGGAGAGGATCTTGGCTCAAAATGACAGCTTTTTATTCCTCTCCATTAGTGCTACTTGACCATCTTGGGTGCACTACTCTGGTTTTCCAGTATCTGTAGAATATCTTGTGCTCTTTAAGCAGAGAGTGCTGGGGGTCTGGAATGCACTGCCAGGGGCAGTAGTGAAGGAAGATACAATAACAGGGTTTAAAACACCCTAAGATAGACATATGATTGTACAGGAATAAAAGACTGATATAGACTTTGTGTGGGATGAAGATCCAAGTCTTTTCTTCTTGTTAGCTGGTAAGTCTTCTATCCATACATATGTGTTACCTCCTACTTTACTCTGTCACTGTCTTAGGCACGTGTTTAAAAAAGTTCTATAAAGTGAAAATGCTTTCAAAATAATGAAATTAATGGTTTCTAAACATCAAAGAATTACTATAAAGAGCAGTAAACAAGTAAAAATAAACAAATTAATATTTGGTGTGACCACCTGCATCAATTCTCTTAGATATAAATACATCCTGGTCTGGGGAAATAAGAACACTTATTCTGATGCACATCTATTCCCATTGAACAGATAATTTAGACATTCCAAAACCATTATAGGCTGACAATGTGGAAGAGAGGCAGGAACATAATTCTATAGTTGGGAAAATGCAGGCAGCTATTAACGAAGTAGAGGAATTGGGATGTTGATGGGAGTTTAAATTTTCTGTTGTACAGACTCATGTTTTTTGTTTTTCCAAAAGGATCATTACACCCATAATTGATCTCAAACTAAATGGTAAATCCCTTAAACAAAAGTTATTGGTAAAGTTTCTAGGTATGTTGACAGACATGGAAGGTGGATGTGAATAAAATTCTAGAGAAATGTTAAAAAGCCCTTATTGAGCTCAGGTGCTTTGTTGGGGTGTAAGTAGGTCAATAAACAAATACTCAGTATATTGCTTTAATCAGATCTGTCTTTATGGATGTGTTGTGTATGGGGCAGCAGTCTTAAAGTTCAAACTCAAGCATTGAGATTATGTTGTGGTGCTATTAAATCATCCCCGATTTTGCCATTACTGATGAAGTACCTTTACCTGTATGCAGGTTACAGTTACTTTCAAGTTTCAAAGTACATTTATTATCACAGAATATATAAATTACACAACCTTGAGATTTGTTTGCTTACAAAGCAAGAAACCAGAAAGAACCCAATTAAAACAAACTGAAGACCAACACCTGATGCACAGAGAAAGGGGGAAAAGAGTTAAATCATGCAAATAATAGAAGCAGGCAACAACATTCTGAACCAAAGTGAGTCCTTCGATCTGAACCATTTAGCAATGTTTTATTGGGTTAACATAAGAGGACATACAGTTGGTCATTCAATATTGGCAACATTATTAGAGTGTTGGGAGCGCTGTATTTTTAAGATCTTCAGTTTTGGGTGGATGGGAACAAAATCTTGGGTGGTTTAATGTAGATTATGGTCCCATTGTATCCTTTTCTGTCACTCTTCCATGTTTCTTCCCTTTGCCTGTTTTTCAGGAAATGATCAAAATTAGGAATGATTGTTTCAGTGGCACAGGAAGTTCAGCAAAATAGGCAAAGCATACATCATGGATTCCTAAATATCTACACAGATGGTTCAAAAGATCCAGGTTGTTCTGGTGTTTCTATTCATGTTCCAAAGTTTCACGTGTCTATTAAGAAAAGATTACCAGACAGTGTATCAGTATGCACGTCTGCGATGGTTGCCATTTTTTGCTTTGGAGTGGGTCAAAGGTGCATCCTAATTATGTACTTCTGTGCTCTGATTCATACTTGGTTTTGACATCTATTAAAAAAGTATTTGAAATTGTAAGCCAGATCGGGTTCCTGTCCAAGTTGGGATTGTGGGAAACAATGCTGTATATAATTCCTTGTTCAGAATTAATATGCATAGTCTGGGCATTTGTCAAGAAACAGATGCAACACATGCTGTTTAAATGCAGTTCCTATGAGGTGCAAAGGAAACATCCAATTACTAAATTGAGATCTTTGGGACAGACACAGTTTAACATGGAAAGTTTGTCCAGATACCACTGCTGTCAAAGCATTAGACTTTCTGATATTATTTGAGGATTTATTTTGGGGGTGGGGAGGGAGAATTTAGTGGGTATACAATTGGCCCTGCTTATCTGCGGATTCCGCATGAGCGGATCAGAAAAACCCGTAAGTTCTCTCTCCAGCACTCGTTGTTTGAGCATGTACAGACTAATTTTTCTTGTCATTTTTCCCTAAACATTACAGTATAACAACTAATTACATAGCATTTACATTGTATTAGGTAATATAAGTAATCTAGAAACTACAGGTAGTCCCCGGGTTATGAATGAGTTCTGTTCCTGAATCCATCTTTAAGTCGGATTTGAAGTCGGAACAGGTATATCTGGTATTATTTAGCGTCAGTTAGTCAAACATTTTTGTTAGTATATAGTACATATTTTATCTTTCTATGCATATAAAACAATTAAGAAACATATGTATTTCAATAATTAAACCTCTGCGTTGCTTAGTAATAATTGTAGCTTTCATCGGGGCAGGGCCTTTCGCATGCTCCATTAAAATTGTTCTGATCGTTGACCGACTGTAGCCTAACGCTTTTCCAATGACCAATGGCGTTTCATCTCTTTCCGATCGCTTTATTACTTCCACCTTGTTTTCAATTGTGATTATTTTCGTGAGCAGAAACACCGTGGATTCAGAGCTGCACTGCCGGGTCCTAATGAGGCACGTTAAAGTAAGTCCGGGGTTCTATTGGGTCCTAAAGACCACCGCACTGAGACAGGTTAAATAAGGGACTTGAGCATCTGCGTTTTTTGGTATCCACGGGTGGTCTTGGAACCAACTCCCCTGCGGATAAGGAGGGCCGACTGTAATTTCTGTCTCTTTGCTCCACCCTCCAATAGGTGATGGTAATGCACCTTACGTTGGTCTGCCAACCTCCATTAAATTTTACAAGAAAAAGTGGAGTGTTGATTGTAACAATGAGCCAGTGTCAGTGTGGTGAGGCTTTGGCATGAGGAGGCCCAATAAATGGCTCAGGTGTTTGGAGTAAGTGCAGGAACTCTAAAATGTGTCATTAATTGGTTAATTAGAAGGTACTTTATGCAATAAAAGGAAGATAAAATGAAGTAGATTGGCCTTTTGGAACAGAAATTGTGAGATTAGTAAACTGAGACCTTCAGTGAAGGGGAATAAATGATAAGGTTTTATTTTGCCTTTCATCTTTAGAACTTGAGTCATTGTAGGTAGGATGGTAGTCAGGGCAGTGGAATGCTCCTCTTGCCAAATAATAGAAAATCACTCTATTCCTGATGAATGCATCTGTGGGAAGTGTACCTGAATGCAGCTTCTGCCAAAGCAGGTCAAGGAACTGGAACTGGAGCTGGAGTTGGATGTACTCAAGATCCGATTCAGAGTGAGTTTCATTTATTTATTTTATGGTATATTGAAGCACATGGTGAGATGCGTCTTTAGCATTAACAAGCAACACAGACTAAGGTTGTGCTGGTGGTAGCCCGTAGTATCACCACCCATTCTGGAGCTGATCATGACCATATAACAATTACAGCACAGAAACAGGCCATCTTGGCCCTTCTAGTTGGTGCCGAACACTTACTCTCTCCTAGTCCCACCGACTTGCACTCAGCCCATAACCTTCCATTCCTTTCCTGTCCATATACCTATCCAATTTTTAAAAAATGACAATATCGACCCTGCCTCTACCACTTCTACTGGAAGCTCGTTCCACACAGCTACCACTCTCTGTGTAAAGAAATTCCCCCTCATGTTACCCCTAAACTTTTGCCCCCTAACTCTCAACTCATATCCTCTTGTTTGAATCTCCCCTACTCTCAATGGAAAAAGCCTATCCATGTCAACTCTATCTATCCCCCTTATAATTTTAAATACCTCTATCAAATCCCCCCTCACCCTTCTACGCTCCAAAGAATAAAGAGCTAACTTGTTCAACCTTTCTCTGTAACTTAGGTGCTGAAACCCAAGTAACATTCTAGTAAATCTCCTCTGTACTCTCTCTATTTTGCTGACATCTTTCCTATAATTTGGTGACCAGAACTATACACGATACTCTAAATTTGGCCTCAGCAATGCCTTGTACAATTTTAACATTACATCCCAACTCCTAAACTCAATGCTCTGATTTATAAAGGCCAGCATTCCAAAAGCCGCCTTCATCACCCTATCTACATGAAATTCCACCTTCACGGAGCTATGCATTAGATTATTCCTAGATCACTCTGTTCTACTGCATTCCTCAATGCCCTACCATTTACCATGTATGTCCTATTTGGATTATTCCTATCAAAATGTAGCACCTCACACTTATCAGCATTAAACTCCATCTGCCATCTTCCAGCCCACTCTTCTAACTGGCCTAAATCTCTCTGCAAGCTTTGAAAACCTACTTCATTATCCACAACGCCACCTATCTTAGTATCATCTGCATACTTACTAATCCAATTTACCACCCCATCATCCAGATCATTAACGTATATGACAAAAAACATTGGACCCAGTACAGATCCCTGAAGCACACCACTGGCCTCCAACCTGACAGTTATCCACCACTACTCTCTGGCATCTCCCATCTAGCCACTGTTGAATCCATTTTACTACTTCAATATTAATACCTAACGATTGAACCTTCCTAACTAACCTGTGTGGAACCTTGTCAAAGGCCTTACTGAAGTCCGTGTAGACAACATCCACTGCTTTACCCTCGTCAACTTTCCTAGTAACCTCTTCAAAAAATTCAGTAAGATTTGTCAAACATGACCTTCCACGCACAAATCCATGTTGACTGTTCCTAATCAGACCGTCTATCCAGATAATTATATATACCATCTCTAAGAATACTTTCCATTAATTTACCCACCACTGACGTCAAATTTACAGGCTGATAATTGCTAGGTTTACTCTTAGAACCCTTTTTAAACAATGGAACCACATGAGCAATATGCCAATCCTCCGGCACCATCCCTATTTTTAATGATATTTGAAATATTTCTGTCAGAACCCCTGCTATTTCTACACTAACTTCCCTCAAGGTCCTAGGGAATATCCTGTCAGGACCCAGAGACGTATCCACTTTTACATTCTTTAAAAGCACCAGTACTTCCTCTTCTTTAATCATCATAGTTTCCATAGCTACCCTATTTGTTTCCCTTACCTTACACAATTCAATATCCTTCTCCTTAGTGAATACTAAAGAAAAGAAATTGTTCAAAATCTCCCCCATCTCTTTTGGCTCCACACTTAGCTGTCCACTCTGATTCTCTAAGGGACCAATTTTATCCCTCACTATCTTTTTGCTATTAATATAACTGTAGAAATCCTTTGGATTTATTTTTACCTTACTTGCCAAAGCAACCTCATATCTTCTTTTAGCTTTTCTAATTGCTTTCTTAAGATTCTTCTTACATTCTTTATGTTCCTTGAGCACCTCATTTACCCCATGCTGCCTATATTTATTGTAGATCTCTCTCTTTTTCTGAACCAACACTGCCCCTTCTCTAGCTGGTACCTCTATGTATTGCTGCAAAAAACTATCCTGCACACATTTTACAAACTCCAAACCATCCAGCCCTTTTACAGAATGGGCTTCCCAGTCTATGTGTGGAAAATTAAAATCTCCCACAATCACAACCTTGTGCTTACTACAAATATCTGCTATCTCCTTACAAATTTGCTCCTCCAATTCTCTTTCCCCATTTGGTGGTCTATAATTCACCCCTATAAGTGTTACTACACCTTTCCCATTCCTCAGTTCCACCCAAATAGTCTCCCTAGATGAGCCCTCTAATCTATCCTGCCAAAGCACTGCTGTAATATTTTATCTGACAAGCAATGCAACACCTCCCCCCTTACCCCTCCGATTCTATCACACCTGAAGCAACGAAATCCAGGAATAATTATTTGCCAATCACACCCCTCCTGCAACCATGTTTCACTAATGGCTACAACATCATATTTCCAGGTATCGTGCTGTAAGCTCATCCACCTTTCTTACAATGCTCCTAGCATTAAAATAAATGCATTTAAGAAATTCTCCACCTCTTACTCTCTGTTTATCCCTAACGGTGCAAACAACTTTACTATATTTTTCTTCCTTCTCCCCTAAATCTTTGGTCTAAGTGCTGTCCTTCTCTACCACCTGCCTATCCTCCCTCACACACTGTCTACTAGCTTTCTCTATTTGTGAATTAACCTCCTCTCTCCTAGACTCTTCAATTTGATTTCCACCCCCCAACCATTCTAGTCTAAAGTCTCCCCAGTAGCCTTAGCAAATCTCTCCAGTTTTCTCATCTAGAAAACTGAGAAAATCATACACGAGATTTTTATTGAGGTGATCAAATGTAGGGTCCAGGCTTCAGATAGACGAGAGACCACCAAGCATTGTAAAGGGCCCATGCAATTTGTGCAGTGTTTCCCTATGGCCATATCCCTCACTAAAAGGTATTATCCCTCTCTACCCCACCCTTGGATACTGTTGAAGGGCATGTTCTTTCAGGGGCTAGCAGCACTATCAGGTTCAGGCTCTGAGGCTCAGATTGGAAGGACAGGGTTATAGTAGTAGATGACATGACAGTGAAAGGGACAGAAAAACATGGCCGAGAGAAGGGGCAGCTCATTTTTCCAAGATACAGATGAGACAGATACAAATAAACATAGAGGGGGTGTAGCCATTTTGATGGAGGGGGGACTTAACAGCAATACTTAGAGAAATTCTTTGGTGATTGTCCGGTGAGGCCATGTGGGTTAGAACTTGGAAGCAAGAAGGTTGAGTCACTACATTCAGGCTGCATTATACATCCCCAGTAGTTTGTGGGAACTTGGAGAGCAGAAATTGTGTAGAGAAATTGCTCATGGTTGTAAGGATAATAGTTATATTAGTGGGAAATTTTAATTTCTCTGGTATTGACTGGACCATGTGTCTCGGAAAGTTTCCTGACACAATATTTAGAGGGTCCTATTTGGGAAGGTGCAATAGTGGACTTAATCCTCGGGAATGAGGCAGGGTAAGTAACTGAAGTGACAGGAGAACACTTTGTCGCTAGTAACCATAATTCTATTATTTTTAGATAATGATGGAAAAGGATAGGTCAGGTCCATCTGCAGGATAAACCTGGCAAGATTTGAGAACCATGGCTGATGAGATATTGAAGCTCTGGTTAAGAGAAAGAAGAAAACACACATTGGGCTTTAAAAAGTCAGGATCAAGCAAATCCCTTGATGTCTATGAAAAGACTAAGAATGCTTTAAGAGAGAAAGAATGGCAAGAGTTGGTGTGAGATGGATCTGGCAGGTGAGGTATATGTAGGTGTAAAAGGGTAGCTAAGGTGGGAGTAAGTCCCCTTGGAGATCAACAGCACCGCTTGCTTCGAGAGGCGCAAGTGATGAGTGACATTTTATGAAGTATTTCTCCTTGGTATTTACTGAGAGAAAAAGAAGGGAAAAGAGAAGCAAATAGAGATGTCTTGAGGATATTCATATTATCTGGAAGAAGGTACTGGCAGCCTTGCAGTACATTAAAGTAGATAAATGCCAGGGCCTGACCAAGTGCATCCTTCTACTTTGTGGAAAGTTAGAGAGAGGCCCTTGTGGAGACAATTGCTTTACTGTTAGCTTCTGGTGAAGTTCCTGAATGTTGTTCCATTGCTTAAAAAGGGTAGCAAGTACAAGCTAGGGAACTACAGTCTAATTAGCTTGACATCAGTAGTGGTGAAGCTAATGAAGGAATGCTGAACCAAGAAGTAGATGAGGGTAAGGAAGTGGATGTTGTTTATTTGGACTTTAGACCATAACATTTAGGAGCACAATTGAGCCATCTGGCCTGCCAAGTCTGCCCCAGCATTTCAGCATGGCTGACCAATTTTTCTTCAGCCCCAATCTCCTGCCAAATCCAAGTCCTAATGTAGCCTCCCTATTTCCTCAGAACTACTTACCCCTCCAACTATCTTGATATCATCTGCAAAGTTTGCAACAAAGCCATCAATGCCATCATCCAAATCATTAACATATAACGTAAAAAGAATCGGTCTCAACACAGACCCCTGCAGAACACCACTAGTCACTAGCAACCAACCAGAAAAGGCTCCTTTTATTCCTACTCTTTGTCTCCTGCCAATCAGCCACTGATATACCCATACTAGAATCTTCCCTGTAATACCATGGGCTCGTAGCTTGTTAAGCAGCCTCATGTGGCTCCTTGTCAAACGTTTTCTGAAAATCCAAATACACATCAACTGTTTCTCCTTTGTCTATCCTGCTTGTTATTTCTTCAAAAAATTCCTACAGATTCGTCAGGCAAGATTTTCCCTTGAGGAAACCGAGATGACTCTGGCCTATTTAATCACGTGCCTCCAAGTACTCTGAGACATCATCCTCAATTATTGACTTCAACATCTTCCCAGCCATTGAGGTCAGACTAACTGGCCTATAATTTCCTTTCTTCAACCTCTCCCCCTTCTTGAAGTGTGAGTGACATTTACAAATTTCTAGTCTTCTGGAACTATTCCAGAATCTAGTGATTCTTGAAAGATCATTACTAATGCCTCCACGATCTTTTCAGCCCCCTCTTTCAGAAACCTGGGGTGGGCACCATCCGGTGACTTACCAACCTTCAGATTTTTTAGTTTCTCAATAACCATCTCTCAAGTAACGGTAACCTACACACTTCATGACCCCTGACACCTGGAACCTCCATCATACTGCTAGTGTCTTCCACAGTAAAAAATGATGCAAAATAGTTATTCAGTTTGCTTCGCATTTCCTTGTCCCCATTACTGCCTCACCAGCATTGTTTTCTAGTGGTCCGATATCCACTCTTGCCTCTCTTTTACACCTTTATGCACCTGAAGATACGTTTTGTATCCTTTTTAATGTTACTGGCTAGCTTAATTTTGTATTCCATCTTTATCTTAATAATTTTTTTACTTGCCTTCTGTTGGTATTTAAAAGCTTCCCAATCTTCTACTTTCCTCCTAATTTTAGTTTTATTATATGTCCCCTCTTCCTGTTAGTCACAGTTGTGTCATTTTGCCTTTAGAATACTTATTCCTCCTTGGGATATATATACTCTGTGCCTTCTGAATTGCTTCCAGAAATCCCAGCCATTGCTGTTCTGCCATCATCCCTGCCACGTTCTTTTCCAGTTAATTCTGGCCAACTTCTCTCTCATGCCTTTGTAATTTCCTTTACTCCATTGTAATATTGATACATTGTAATATTAACTTCAGCTTCTCCTCAAATTTCAAGGTGAATTCGATGATATGATAATTTCTCCTAATGGTTATTTTACCTTGAGCTTGCTAATCAATCCTGGTTCTTTGTAAAACACCCAATCCAGAATAGCTGATCCCCTGGTGGGCTCAACCAAGAGCTGCTCTAAAAAGCCATCTTGTGGACATTCTAGAAATTTCCCCTTTTGGAATCCAGCACCAACCTGATTTCCCCAGTCAATATGCATATTGTAACATTGCCATTTTGGCATGCATTTTCTATCTCCTGTTGTAACTTGTAGATGACATCGTTTGGGGGTCTGTATACAATTCCCATCTGGGTCTTTTTACCCTTACAGTTACTCGGATCTATCCACAACAATTCAACGTTTTCCCACTCTGCATTACCTCTTTCTAACGACTTAATTTCATTTTTTACCAACAGAGCCATGCCCCCCCGCCTTCCTGCATAACCTTTCGATACAATGTGTATCCTTGGACATTAAGCTCCCCGCTATAATCTTCTTTCAACCGAGATAGTAACACCTTGGCAAGGTAGGCCGGTCTGAATTTCTTAGATCTCATGGAATCAATACAGATGGTGTGAGGTGAAGCAGTTTGGAAAGTCAAACCAACCTGGGAAATATGCTATGAATAGTCGGGGACTAGGAAGTTTAATGGAACAGAAGGACTTGGGAGTACATGTGTATAGTTCATTGAAAATGGTATCACAGGTGGACAGGGTAGCTTTTTAAAAAAAGGCATTTGGTTTGTTGGTCTTCATCAGTCAGGGCATTGAGTATAGGTGTTGCAACATTACATTGTAATTGTAGAAATCATTGGTGAGACCACATTTGGAGCACTTTATACAGTTTTGGTCATCTTGTAAGAAGGATGCAGTTATATTGGAAAGAGTGCTACAAAGATTACTAAGGATGTTGCTGTTACTAGTGGTCTTTGTTAAAGGGATAAGTAAGCTAAGTCTTTATTGTTTGGAACATAGGAGAATGAAGGGTGATGTTATGGAACTGTGTAATTGAGAGGCATTGAAACAGTGAATGGTAACACTCTATTCCCCAGGGTAGGGCAATTAGGGGGCATAGATTTCGGGTGATGGGGAAATATTTAAACAGGCCCTGATAGGCAAAGATTTCATGTGGAGGGTGGTGAGTATATGAAATGAGCCACCAGAAGAAATGTTTGAGGCAAGTACAATAGTATCATTTAAGAAGTACTTGAATAAGTAGGATTGGGGGGTGGGTAGTGGTGAGCTTTGACAGATAAAGGCCAAATGGAATTAAATTGGGGCTAGCTGTTTGGGCACTGTAATCGGCATAGACTCATGGCCCAAAGAGCCTGTATTTGTGCTTTATATCTTTATGACTTTGTTCCAAAAAGTGAATATACCTTTTGGATTTCCCAGGTGAATCACCTGGCCCAGAGCAGTCTTGACTCTAAAAGTGAAACAGGTTGTGGCTTTCGTTTTTTTTCTTTCTCCTTCAGCTTTTGATGCTCTATTTCATGGATTCCGACCTACTGCCAACCAGCAGCATAATGATATGTACTTCCATCAAATCTAGACCCATCCAATCCCATGGAGGCAAATACAACTTAACTGGCAAGTCATTTCTCTAAAATTTTACTTGTCTCAACAGAACAGATAAGCCTTGACAACTTATCCAGGGCCAACATCAGATTCAGCTGGTCCCATTTGCTGTTATTTAAAATCAATATGTTGGAGGAGGCTATGTTATCTGTAGCTTTCCAATCACAGATGAGCATCAAAAGACTTAAAGATCCTTTGTGTCTGGCTGTAAGGATATCACTGAGCCATCCTTGTCCTTAAAGCTTCTTATCACAAAGCTCCTTCTGAAGTTGAAGTTCAAGTTTATTGTCATCTGACTGTACATGACTATACAACTAAATGAATGACATGCTGGTAGAACTTTGCAAACTTTTTAAGTTTGTGTGATTGAAGTCACCAGCAACAATGGGGTGAGAGTCTTCAAGGTCCCAGATGGTGCTGCAGAGTTGCAGTGCCTCTCCAACACTAGCACGGGGATGTAATACAATGGCAGTGTAATGGCACTTGGTAAGTGGTCTGCATGTCACCATTTTAAAAACTCTATCTGTGTTGAATAGTGGGCCATTATACAGAGGCATTCACACACCCAGTTCTTACTGATGTAACTATAGAAACCTCTTCTATGGGTATTACTGGAGATAGCAGCATTTTTGTCCACACAAAAGGAGATTAGACCTTTTACCTGGATGGTTGGGTCTGGAGTGATATCCTGAAGCCATGTTTGCAGTCAGGGTGACTGTGAAGCAGTTTCTAATGTCTTGCTGGCTCTGTGAGCCTTCTCAAAGAAAAAACATGCACTTTACTGCATCTGGATATTTTTGCATCTGTATTACTTAGCAAACACACAATCTATAGAACTGAGGCAAAACTGTGGTGAGGTAATGGATTGGGTCTGGATTGCAGAAGAGGAGGTGCTTGAGACAAATTGGGGTGGGTAAGTCCCACGGCCTGACAAGATGCCCCCTCGGACCTTGTGGGAGACTAGTGCAGAAATTGCAGAGGCCCTGGCAGAGGTATTTAAAATGTCCTTAAGCACAGGTGATGTGCCAGAGAACTACAGGATAGCTAATATTGTTCCATTGTTTAAGAAGGATTATAAGAATGAGCCAGGAAATTATAGGTTGGTGAGCCTGATGTCAGTATGGGGAAATTATTGAAGGTATTGTAAGGATGGGATTTTAGTAAGTACTTGGATAAATGGGAAATCAGATGCTGAATATCTCCTGAGCAACATACTCAAAATGCTGGAAGAACTTAGCAGGTCAGGCAGCATCTGTGGGGAGTAATAAACAGTAAACATTTCAAACCAATGCCCTTAATCAGGACTGGAAAAGAAGACTATAAGATATAGAAGTAGAATTAGGCCATTTGGCCTATCAAAATTGCTCTACCATTTGGTCATGGCTGACTTATTATCCCTCTCAACTCTGTACTCCTGCCTTTTCATTGTAACCTTTGACACACTTACTAATCAAGAACATATCAGTGCCTGCTATAAATATACCCAATGATTTAGTGTCCACAGCCACCTGTGGCAATGAATTGCACAGATTCACCACCTGCTGGCTAAAGAAATGTCTCCTCATCTCTGAAAGGGATGTCCTTCTATTCTAAGGCTGTGTCCTTTGGTCCTAGACTTGTCCACTATTGGAAACATTCCTTACACATCTACTTGATCTAGGCCATCCAATATGTTTCAGTGAGATACCACCATCATTCATCTAAACTCCAGTGAGTACAAGTCCAGAACCATCAAGTGCTCCTCTTTGATTCCATGAATGAAAGGTTTAACCATTTTCATGAATCTCCTTTGGACTTTCTCCAATGCCAGCATATCCTTTCCTTGAGAAGGGACCCAAAACTATTCACGATATTCCAAATGTTGTCTGACCAATGCCCTATAAAGCCTCAGCGTTATATCCTTGATTTTATATTATCTTTGTCTTGAAATTAATGTCAGCATTGTATTTGTCTTCCTCAAGCTGCAAGTTAACATTTAGGGAATTTTGCACTGGGGCTTTCAAGTTCTTTTGCACCTTTGATTTCTGTATTTGCTTCCCATTTAGAAAATCTTCTATGCTTTCACTCCTCCTGCCAAAGCACATTGGGTGGTGGGGTGGAGATGTGTCTCTACCAAAGGCAGTTCCAAGATGCTCCTTCCCTCTGCTAGCCTGCAGGTTACCCTTGGGCAAGATATAGCACTTGCTTAGCACCCCAGTCTGGGTCTTGTGAAGCTGTGTGAGCAGGTGATGCATATCACAAGCTCTGGTTATTCAACCACTAATGCCAGTCAGACAATTCTCAGATGTATTGATAATGGCTGGGGTCATCCATCTTGTGAATACACTGCCCAGCAGAAGGCAATGGTACACTACTTCTGTCGAAACATTTGCCAAGATCAATCTTGGTTAAAGACTATGATTGCCAGTGTCACTTCAATTGATGACCAAAGCACACGACTATACACTGGTCTATACAGTATTCCAACTGCTACTTCTTTAGCCATTCTCCTAATCTGTCCAAGTCATTCTGCTGGCTCCCTGCTTCCTCAACATTTCCTATCCCTCCACCTATCTTTGCACCATCTGCAAACCTGACCACAAAGCCATCAATTCCATTTGATGAAAGAAGAACAAGCCAGATAGACAGCGATTAGGGATAGTCTACATGACTTTGTGCATGGTAGGTCGTGTCTAACCAATCTAAAAGAGATTTGTTACTAGAAAAGTTGATGAAAGAAAGGCAGTGGACATTGTCTACATGGACTTTAGCAAGGTCTTTGACAAAATCCTGCATGGGAGGCTGGTCCATAAAGTTCAGTTGCTTGGCAATGAGGATGATATTGTACATTGGATTCCTCTTTGTGAAATCGGAGAGACCTCCCCTCTGATTGAAGGCCTGTGACTAGTGGTGTGCTGCAGGAATCACATTGGCTCAGAATTTGGTTGTCATCTGTATTAATAATTTGGATGATAAAATGTTAAACTAAATTAGCGAATCTGTGGATGACACTAAGACTGGGGGCATAGAGGACAGGGAGGAAGGCTATTATAGTTTGCAGCAGAATATAGCTTAGCTGGAAACGTGGGCTGAGACACAGCAGATGGAATTTAATGCAGAGAAGTGTTAGGTGTTTCACAATGGAAAGACAAACCAGGGTAAGGCTTAGTGAATGTCAGGACTCTGAGTATACGATAGAAGAAAGGCATCTGGGAATACAGATCTATAATTCATTGAATGTGGTGTCACGTATATATAAGATGATAAAGAGAGCTTTTGACACATTGGCCTTCATAAATCAAACTATCGAGTTCAAGAATTAGGATGTTATATTGAAGTTATTTAGGAGGTTGTGGAGGCCATATTTGGAGTATAAGACCATAAGACATGAGAGCAGAATTGGGTCATTTGACTCATCAAGTCTGCTTTGTCATTCCATCAAAGCTAATTTATTATCCCTTGATGCCTTGACTAACCAAGAAGCTATCAACCTCTGTTTTAAAGTTATTTGAAGACTTGCCCTCCACAGCTATCCATGCTAGTATCTTAAGAATCAATCAGATTTAATATTACTGGCACATGGTATGAAATTTGTCTTTGCAGCAGCTGTACAATGCAATACATAACAATAGGAAAAAAACGTGAATTAAACAGTACAGAAATAAAAAAAACTAAGTAATGAGGTTGTGTTCATGGGTTCAATATCCATTCAGAAATTGGATGGCAGAAGGGAGAAGCTGTTCTTGAATCATTGAGTGTGTGCGCCTTTATGCTCTATACATCCTTCCTCATATTAGCAATGGAAAGGGGACATGTACCAGGTAAGGAGGGTCCTTAATGATGGATGCTGCCTTTATGAGTCATCGTTCCTTGAAGATGTCCTGGAGGCTAGTGCCTATGATAGAGATGACTAAATCTGCAAGTCCTTGCAGCTGTGCAGTAGTCCCCCACCCACCCATACCAGATGATCTATCCTGGCCTCAGTGGAAAAAGGCTGCTTGCATTCACTCTATCTATACCCGTCATAATTTTATACACCTCTATCAAATCACCCCTCATTCTCCTACTCTCCAGGGAATAAAGTCCTAACCTATTCAACCTTTCTCTGTAACTCAGTTTCTCAAGTCCCGGCAACATCCTTGTAAACCTTCTCTGCACTCTTTCTACCTTATTAATATCCTTCCTGTAATTCAGTGACCAAAACCAAAACCTTCTACAGTGAAATGCTTAAGTTAATCCACCATTTCTTTGCCCCCCCATTACTATCTCGCTAGCGTCATTTTTCAGCAGTCCAGTAACCTCTTTTACTCATTATATATCTGAGAAAATCTTTTTGCGCCATCTTTTATGTAATTGATTAGTCTGCCTTCATATTTCATCTTTTCTCTCCTTGTAGCTTTTTTAGTTGTCTTCTGCTGGTTTTTAAAAATTTCCCAATCCTCTAACTTCCCACTAATTTATACTATTTTATATACCCTATTTTTTTTGCTGTATTTGAGTTCTCTTGTCAGCCATAATTGCATCATCCTACCTCTTAGAATACTTTTTTGTGATGTATCTATCCTGCACCCTCCAAATTGCTCCCAGAAACTCCAGCCATTGCTGTTCTGCCATCTTCCCTGCTAGTGCTACCTTCCAGTCAATTTCGGACAGCTCCCCTTTCATGCCTTTGTGATTCCTTTTACTCCAATGTTATACTGATACATCTGACTTTTGCTTTTCCCTCTCAACTGCAAATTATATCATATTGTGATCACTATCTCCTAAGGCAGGGGTAGGCAAGCAAATATTGGGATAGTATGCTTATCTGGCCCACGAGCGATTGTCCCTTATTCTGAATGTTTCACGTGACCACACTGATGGACATGCATGGCGTCTTGTTACATTGGCCCCAGATTCCGTTTTGTTCCAAACCAAACACTGGTATATATGAATGATGGGAAGGCAGATGACCTTATTAATATGTATTAGATATTCTCCATGCATGCACAGATTTTTCAGATGGGATCATTCAAATTTGTAAACAGAAACAACGTCACTGTGTTTTAACAAGAAATCCACGCTAAATATCCAGATATTTACATGTGCTATGATACTTATTGAATAACTCGCATTTCGAAATAAAATTGAAGAAAAAAATTCCAATGGCAATGAATGCAAAACACAGGAGGGTAGACACTGAGTGCCGAAATTTCCAAGACACTTGGACACTAGATTACTTCTTCATCGAACAAGCTGGGAAACCAGTTTGTCTCATTTGCCTAGAAAATGAGACAATAGACGATAGACAATAGGTGCAGAAGTAGACCATTCGGCCCTTTGAGCCTGTACCGCCATTTTGAGATCATGGCTGATCATCTACTATCAATACCCGGTTCCTGCCTTGTTCCCATATCCCTTGATTCCCCTATCCATAAAATACCTATCTAGCTCCTTCTTGAAAGCATCGAGAATTGGCCTCCACTGCCTTCCGAGGCAGTGCATTCCAGACCCCCACAGCTCTCTGGGAGAAGAAGTTTTTCCTTAACTCTGTCCTAAATGACCTACCCCTTATTGTCAAACCATGCCCTCTGGTACTGGACTCTCCCAGCATCTGGAACATATTTCCTGCCTCTATCTTGTCCAATCCCTTAATAATCTTATATGTTGCAATCAGATCTCCTCTGAATCTCTTTAATTCCAGCGTGTACAAGCCCAGTCTCTCTAACCTCTCTGCGTAAGACAGTCCTGACATCCCAGGAATTAACCTTGTGAATCTACTCTGCACTTCCTCTATAGCCAGGCTGTCCTTCCTTAACCCTGGAGACCAAAACTGTACACAATACTCCAGGTCTCACCAGGGCCCTGTATAAGTGCAAGAGTATTTCCTTGCTCTTGTACTCAATTCCCTTTGTAATAAAGGCCAACATTCCATTAGCCTTCTTCACTGCCTGCTGCACTTGCTCATTCACCTTCAGTGACTGATGAACAAGGACTCCTAGATCTCTTTGTATTTCTCCCTTACCTAACTTTACACCTTTCAGATAATAATCTGCCTTCCTGTTCTTACTCCCAAAGTGGATAACCTCACACTTATTCACATTAAACTTCATCTGCCAAGTATCTGCCCACTCACCCAGCCTATCCAAGTCACCCTGAATTCTCCTAACATCCTCATCACATGTCACACTGCCACCCAGCTTAGTATCATCAGCAAATTTGCTGATGTTATTCTCAATGCCATCATCTAAATCGTTGACGTAAACAGCTGTGGTCCCAATACCGAGCCCTGTGGCATCCCACTAGTCACCACCTGCCATTCCAAGAAACACCCATTCACCGCTACCCTTTGCTTTCTATCTGCCAACCAGTTTTCTATCCATGTCAATGTCTTCCCCCCAATGCCATGAGCTTTGATTTTACCCACCAATCTCCTATGTGGGACCTTATCAAATGCCTTTTGAAAATTGAGGTACACTACATCCACTGGATCTCCCTTGTCTAACTTCCTGGTTACATCCTCAAAAAACTCCAATAGATTAGTCAAGCATGATTTACCCTTGGTAAATCCATCCTGGCTCAGCCCAAACCTATCACTGCTATCTGGATATGCCACTATTACATCTTTAATAATGGACTCTAGCATCTTCCCCACTACTGATGTTAGGCTGACAGGTGGGTAGTTCTCTGTTTTCTCCCTCCCTCCTTTCTTAAAAAGTGGGATAACATTAGCCATTCTCCAATCTTCAGGAACTGATCCTGAATCTAAGGAACATTGGAAAATGATTACCAATGCATCCGCAATTTCCAGGGTCACCTTCTTTAGTACCCTAGGATGCAGACCATCTGTACCTGGGGATTTGTCAGCCTTCAGTCCCATCAGTTTACTCATCACCGTTTCCTTCCTAATGTCAATCTGTTTCATTTCCTCTGTTACCCTATGTCCTTGGCCCATCCATACATCTGGGAGATTGCTTGTGTCTTCCTTAGTGAAGACAGATCTAAAGTACTTATTAAATTCTTCTGCCATTTCTCTGTTCCCCATAACAATTTCACCCAATTCATTCTTCAAGGGCCCAACATTGTTCTTCTTTCTCTTCACATAGCTAAAAAAGCTTTTGCTATCCTCCTTTATATTCCTGGCTAGCTTGCGTTCGTACCTCATTTTTTCTCCCCATATTGCCTTTTTAGTTAAGTTCTGTTGTTCCTTAAAAATTTCCCAATCATCTGTCCTCCCACTCACCTTAGCTCTGTCATACTTCCTTTTTTTTTAATGCTACGCAATCTCTGACTTCCTTTGCCAACCACTGTGGCCTCTTTCCCCCCTTTGAATCCTTCCTTCTCCGGGAGATGAACTGATTTTGCACCTTGTGCATTATTCCCAAGAATACCTGCCATTGCTGTTCCACTGTCTTTTCTGCTAGGATATCCATCCAGTTAACTTGGGCCAGCTCCTCCCTCATGGCTCCATAGTCTCCTTTGTTAAACTGCAACACTGACACCTCCGAGCTGCCCTTATCCTTCTCAAATTGCAGATAAAAACTTATCATATTATGATCACTACCTCCTAATGGCTCCTTTACTTCAAGATCGCTTATCAAATCCTGTTCATTACATTACACTAAATCCAAAATAGCCTTGTCCCTGGTTGGCTCCCGTACAAGCTGTTCCAAGAATGTATCCCTTAGGCACTCTACAAACTCCCTATCCTGGGGTCCAGCACCAACCTGATTCTCCCAGTTCACCTGCATGTTGAAATCCCTCATAACTACTGCGACATTACCTTTGCCACATGCCAATGTTAATTCCCTATTCAACTTGCACCCAATATCCATGCTACTGTTTGGTGGCCTGTAGACAACACCCATTAGGGTCCTTTTGCCCTTACTGTTCCTCAATTCTATCCACACAGACTCCACTTCTCCTGATCCTATGTTCTCCCCACCCTTGCAAAGGACTGAATCTCATTCCTCACCAACAGGGCCACCCCACCCCCTCTGCCCACATTTCTGTCCCTACGATAGCACGTATACCCTTGTACATTCATTTCCCAGGTCTGATCTCCCTGCAGCCATGTCTCCATTATCCCAACGACATCATAGTTACCCATTCGCACCTGAGCTTCAAGCTCATCTGCCTCATTTCTGACACTTTGTGCATTCAGATATAGAATTTTTAGCCCATTTCTCCTTTCTCTGTTTGAATCTCTGCCTGTTGTGCTTAACCCAGCTCCCTGAACTCCCATTGGGCTATACGCCCCTAGAATTTTGTTGTCCTTCCTAAATTTACTTATTCTTTCTGCACATTTAACTCCATGTTCCGTTAGACCATCCCTCTGTACATGTGTCCTCCTTGTCACTTGTTCCGCCTCACCTTTCTCTACTACACACTTAATATTCCGGAACCGTGTAGTCCCCACCTGTCCTTTACCCTTCATCTTGCTATCCTCTCTCACATTCTGGAGAGAGGTCCAAGAATTGAGAAAAGAGTTTGCATCTCGTTTTAGTGATTTTCTCTTGCATGCAAATGAGTTCAAGCTGTTTCCTACTCCATTTGATGTGTAAGTAGATACTACATTAGAAATTTTTCAAATGGAATTGATTGAGATGCAGTGTGACGACATATTGAGATCGAAATTTCATTCTGAAGATGTGTCAGTGCTTGAATTCTATAGAAAATATATTCATTCAAGTGGGAAGTATCCTAACAGTGGACCATGCAAAAAAGATGGCGTCATTGTCTGGCAGCACTTATCTGTGTGAGCAATTCTTTTCAAAAATGAAGCACACCAAGAACCATTTGAGAACAAGATTCTGGATAATGTCTTGCTCTTGACATCAACAAGTCTGACACCCAATATTGAGAAGCTTTCAAGCAACAAACAGCATCAAGTTTCACATTGATTTATCAACTGTTTGCATTAAAATTTTCTTTTTTATTATACTTAATTTACCACCATTCAATGCATCATGTTCATATGTTTTATGTTTAAAGATTCTTTGTGTCCTTTTAATAGATTCAAAAGATACCTTGATTAAAATAAATGGCAACTAAACTGAGTTATTTGGTTACTAATTGGCATCCTTGGTTAAGTGCAAATGACTTTCTAGCATGTGTTATTCATTAATTTGAGGCAAAACATAGCTTCATGTATTTAAATGGATAATTCCCATACTTCAAGTTTGTCATGGCATTTATCTGGCCCACTGTCTGCTCATTAATACGTGATCCGACCCTGAGAGGCAAAAAGGTTGCCGACCCCTGTCCTAAGGGTTCCTTTGCCTTAATCTCCCTTATCAAATCTGGTTCATTACACATTCTCAAGAAATGTGTTTTTGTTCTTCCTCACTTTTATCAGAAAGCTATTTATGAACCATTTCATAATGCTGTTTTTATGGAGGACGTTCTGTCCATCACTGTTTCAGAACTAAAGATGCTTTGTGTTACTATCTTAACCGGTTCTTTGCATATTTCATCACCTCTACAAAATCAAGCAATTATGGCTGGGCTAGATTATGTTGTAGCAAGACAAATAGGTAAGAGCTTGCATCAAATTTGAAGTATGTTGACAACACCACTGTTGTTGACCAAAATAAAGGTGCTAATGAATCAGCATAAAGGAGGGAGATTAGAAATCTGGTTAAAAGGTGCTATAACAACAACATATCACTTAATGTCAGCGAAATTTAAGAGCTGATTATTGACTACAGGGGAAAGAAGTCGGAGATCCACAAGCCAGCTCTCATTAGGGAATCGGAGGTGGAGAGGGTAAGTAACTTTAGATTCTATGACCTTCTCAGGTTAGAGGGTTTGTCCTGGAACCAACATGCAAGTTCCACGAGGAAGGCATGATAGTGCTTCTACTTTCTCATAAGTTTGCATAGATCCCATACCTCACCCAAAAACTTTGGCAAACCTCTCTATAGGTACAGTGGAAAGTACCTTGATTAGTTGTATCATGGCCTGGTATGAAAACACCAAGGAGCCTAGGAATGGAAAGAACTTACAGAAAGTGGTGGACCACAGGTAAAGTTATGCCCACCATTGAGCACATTTACATGGAGCACTGCCACAAGAAAACAACATTCAGCACCAAGGACTGTTACCCTGCAGAGCAAGCCGCCTTGTTACTACCTTTGGATAGGAGGTACAGGAGTCTTAGGTCCTATGTTTCCAGGTTCAGTAACAGTTATTGCCCTACAGCCCTCAGGCTCCTGAATGGCGTGGATAATTTCATTTACCACAATGCAGACTGATTCCACAAGATACAGACTCTTTCAAGGCCTCTACGACTCATGTTCTCAGTATTATTTATTTGTGTACAATTTGTCTTTCTTTGCACATTGGTTGTTTCGGTCTCATTGCATTTCTTTATTTTCTCCACAAGCAATTGAATCTCAGGGTAGCATATGTACTTTGAATTTGATTGTTTACTATTCTTTCATAGTTTCTGCTCAATGTGCTAAATGTTTTTAAAAATTCTTTCCCTGGAAAACAGTTAAAAAGGAAAAGAACACCCTCTATTCATAATTCTTTAACATCACTGAGTGGGTTTCCATGTTCAGCTATAATCTTTGAAAACCAGCAGCAAGTATGTTGAAACTACCTGAAATAAATGTGATAAACATATTTGACTTTTTTTTTCTGCTGAATTCCCGAAAAATGTTACTTTAGTTCTTGCTCACTTTTATCGCAAAGCCCTTTATGAACTGTTTCATTATGCCGCTTTTATGGAAGAAATTCTGTGCATCATTCTTTCAGAACATAAGATGCATAGTACCTTTTAATCATGCCAGATCTTTCACTCCACCCTCTTGAAACTCTGTTTTTTGTCCCTTGATTTGAACAGTTTTGTTTTTTTGTTGATGTATCTGATATTTTGAACAAGCTGGAATGAGTAAACACAATTTAATAATATTTCACTAATAAAGTTAAATAACATGGACATGAAGTTCTGCTAATGCTGGAAAGCCAAAGCAAAACACACAAAATGTGGAAGGAATTCAGCAGGGCAGGCAGCCTCTATGAAAATGAATAACCAGTTGATGTTTTGGGCTGAGACCCTTCTTCAGAACCGAGAAGGAAGGGGGAAGATGCCAGAATAAAAAGTTGGGAGGAGGGGAAGGAGGCTAGCTGGAAAGTGATAGGTGAAGCCAGTTGAGTAGGAAAGGTCCAGGGCTGGAGAAGAAGGAATCTGATAGGAGAGGAGAGTAGATCATAAGAGAAAGGGAAGGAGGAGGGGACCTGGGGGGAAGTGAAATTGGAAATAACATAGTTTTATTAATATAAATAAAATGATTATTGTGAAAAATATGCTAAATTACATACAGCATTTACCTTTATTGTCACTGAATATCCAGAGTTCACTCACAAATGACAGAAGAAGAAAATAGCAGAAGGAAGCCAATGTCAATTGGCCCATGCATTTACTATCTAAATTCTGATGTGTACACTAGGTCTGTGAGGATTTCAAAACTTACCAAGCAATGTCACGTGTTCTCACAACTGCCCAGCTGTGCCAGACCAGCATGAGACATTTCCTGTGAAAACATCTCACTGCTCTTGGGTTCTAAAAATGTTATTCACTGCAGAAATGATAATCATTATACATCTTTTTATTATGGGTGGGGTTTAAAGAATTGAAAGGTGGTTCTGCATGCTGTGTGCCAACAACATTTTTGTGTGCCATTGGCTTGCCATTGCCACCCCTGAATGCCATCAGCTTGAGCTATTGACCTCAGATAGGCTGATAAACCCCTTATAACAGACAATCTACTTGCTTATTGTGTGAAACTAACCTAAACTGTTCAGACGGCTCCTTAATAGTTTCTGCTGCCTTGAACGATCCAACAGGACTCACCTTGGTACTTGGAAAGTGAATCCTGATCAAGAAACCACATAAGGAGCCATTGAGCCATATATCTCTGACAGAAATATTTCAAATGTCATCAGAAACGGGGATGGTGCCAGAGGATTGGCGTATTGCTCATGTGGTTCCATTGTTTAAAAAGGGTTCTAAGAGTAAACCTAGCAATTATAGGCATGTTAGTTTGACTTCAGTGGTGGGTTAATTAATGGAAAGTATTCTTAGAGATGTTATATATATATAATATAATTATCTGGATAGACAGGAAGTCGGGAAGTAGCCTGGTCGAGGGAAGTGCCTGGTGTGAAAAGTGCTAGTCTTTGGCTCGAGAGTCTTCGGCGAGGAGACTATGTCAGGCACAATTGCAGAGGGTGAAGACATGACTGCTAAGCTGATTCAGCGTGCTACGTGCATGATGTGGGAGGTCAGGGACACTGATGGTGCCCCCGGCTGCTACAGCTGTGGAAAGTGTGTCCAGATTCAGCTTCTGAAGGAGCATGTTGCAGCACTGAAGAAAGAACTGGATGACCTCGTTTAATCCGCGAAAACGAGGGTTTTCCGGACGGGACCTACAGTGAGGTCGTTACACAGAAGATACAGGAAGAGAGAAAGGGGGCGACGATGAGGAAGGAAAGGATGCTTGAAGTACAGGAGACCCCAGGGGATGTACCTCTCTTTTTCTTTCTTTTCTCTTTTTCAATCTTTTTATTGAGTTTCATATAAATATAAAAAAAAACATAACATAATAATGAATAGGTTATGAATACAATAGACTTGAAATTACATTAATAATAAGATAATAATATCCTATTAAACATCAACAAAAAAAAGTACATTAATCAATCAAGTCTATATAATTATATATGAAAAAAAACAAAAATAATCGTCAAAAGAAAAAGAAAAAAAATTTGAAAATATATAAAAGAGAATATATATTGAAAAAAAACACTAAACTAAACTAACATGGGCAATAATAACAGTTTATAAGTATATGATAGTGTCAAAAACTCCAGAACTCCATAGCTGAACAAGAATAAGCAGAGAGAAGGTCTGGAAAAGGCCAAATTAATTCATATGAAAATGTGGAATGAACATTCTTCAAGTTTCTTCAAATTTAATTGATGAGTCAAAAATAGTGCTTCTAATTTTTCCCAAACTCAGATAAGAAATAGTTTGAAAAAGCCACTGAGACGTGGTAGGAGGATTTACTTCTTTCCAATTTTGTAATATAGATCTTCTGGCCATTAATGTTACAAAAGCAATCATTCGTCAGATTGAAGGGGAAAACTGATTACCATCCTCATTTGGTATACCAAAAATTGCAGTAATAAAATGAGGTTGTAAATCGATATTCCAAATTGAGGAAATGGTAACAAATATGTCCTTCCAATAGTTATGTAAAGTGGGACATGACCAAAACATGTGGGTCAATGAAGCCACTTCTGAATGACATCTGTCACATTGAGGGTTAATATGAGAATAGAATCGAGCAAGCTTATCTTTAGACATATAAGCTCTATGTACAATTTTAAATTGTATTAAAGCATGTTTAGCACATATAGAAGAAGAATTAACCATTTGTAAAATTTTTTCCCATTTATCTGTTGATATATTGTATCGAAGTTCTTTTTCCCATTGTTGTTTAATTCTATCAGATATTTCTGGTTGTATCTTCATAATCACATTATAAATAAAAGCTACTAATCCCTTCTGACAAGGATTTAAGGTAAAAATCAAATCTGAGAAATCCATTGAAGTTGAATTGGGAAAAGATGGTAGAACTTTATGTAAAAAGTTTCTGATTTGTAAATATCTGAAAAAATTAGATTTAGGTAATTTAAATTTATTGGAAAGTTGGTCAAAAGACATCAAAGTACCTTCAAAAAAAAAGATCACGAAAACATTTTATGCCTTTCCTTTTCCATATGCTAAAAGCTTGATCTGTCAAGGAAGGTTTGAAAAAAAAATTAAATAAAATAGGGCTATCAAGAACAAAGTTTTTCAGAGTAAAAAATTTACGAAATTGAAACCAAATTCGTAATGTATGTTTGATAACAGGATTAGATATCTGTTTATTGAATTTAACTAAATCAGCAGGAAGAAAAGAACCAAGAACGGAGAATAGAGAATATCCCTTTACCTCATTGCATTCCAAATTTACCCACTGTGGACACAATGGTGAGTCCAAATCTAATTTCCAATACGTTAGGTTACGAATATTATTCGCCCAATAGTAAAATCTAAAGTTAGGTAAGGCTAAACCACCATCTTTTTTAGATTTTTGTAATTGCCTTTTACTTAACCTGGGGTTTTTATTTTGCCACACAAATGAGGAAATTTTTGAATCAATGTTGTCAAAAAAAGATTTAGGAATAAAAATTGGTAAGGCTTGAAATAAATATAAAAATTTCGGTAAAATCATCATTTTAATAGCATTAATCCGACCAACTAATGATAGGAATAAGGGAGACCATCTTGTGGTAAGGTGTTGAATTTGATGAAGCATAGGTAAAAAATTCAGTCTAAATAAATCTTTATATTTCTTGGTAATTTTTATACCTAAATAGATAAAGTTATCAGTAACAACTTTAAATGGAATCCTGTCATTCAATAAAGTTTGCACATTTAAGGGGAATAATTCACTCTTATCTAAGTTTAATTTATAACCAGAAAAACTACCAAATTGAGCCAACAAGGATAAAATAGCGGGAATAGACCTGTCAGGATCAGAAATATATAACAGCAAGTCATCAGCATAAAGTGATAATTTGTATAACTTCTCATTACGGGTAATACCAAAAATATTAGGAGATTCACGAATAGCAATGGCTAAAGGTTCTAATGCAATATTAAGTAATAAAGGACTTAAAGGACAACCTTGTCTCGTACCATGAGATAATTGAAAAAAAGGGGATCTATACTTATTTGTAAGAACAGAAGCAACAGGTTTATAATATATTAATTTAATCCATGATATAAAATTAGGACTAAAATTAAAATTTCTCAATGCATTAAATAAATATGTCCATTCAACTCTATCAAAAGCTTTTTCAGCATCTAATGAGATAACACATTCTGGGACTGTGGGTGATGAAGTATAAATTATATTAATCAATTTTCTAACATTAAAAAAAGAATACTGATTCCTAATGAAACCAGTTTGATCTTCTGAAATAATCTGTGATAGTACCTTTTTCTAATCTAATGGCTAAAATTTTTATAAGAATCTTAGAATCTACATTTAATAATGATATAGGGCGATAAGATGTACATAAAGTAGGATCTTTATCTTTTTTAAGAATTAGAGAGATAAGGATGTACCTCTCGTAAACAGGTTCACCCTCTTGGAAGCTGTCAGGACAGAAGATACTGCCAGTCTGAGAGGCAGACAGGTCTGCAAGCCGGAAATTAGTGCAGAAGCAGAGCCGAGGAGTCAGACACCAGGAAGAGCCGTGGTAGTAGGGGACTCCATAGTCAGAGGTAAGGAAATGGGTTTCTGTGGCAACAGGTGAGATTTAAGGATGGTGTGTTGCCTCCCTGGTGCTAGGATCCAGGACATCATGGACCGATTGCAGGGAATCCCCAAGGGTGAAGGTGAACAGCCGGAAGTGGTAGTGCATGTCGGCACAAATGACATCGGGAAGAAGAGGAAGGACATTCTGCAGCAGGACTTCAGAGAACTCGGAAGAAGGCTGAAAAGCAGGACTTCCAGGGTGGTTATCTCTGGTTTGCTCCCAGTTCCTCATGCTGGAGAGGGCAGGAACAGGGAGATAATGGATCTGAATGTGTGGCTGAGGAACTGGTGCAGGAAGCAAGGATTTACATTCTTGGACCACTGGGATCTATTTTGGGGTAAGGATGAATTGTACAAAAGGGACGGGTTGCACCTTAATAGGCGGGGACCAGCATTCTGGCAGACAGGTTTGCCACTGCAACACGGATGTGTTTAAACTAAATAGTGGGGGCTAGGGGATGAACTGGAAATATAAGGATGGAGTTAAAGGTAAAGTGAAAATAAGAAAAGTTAAAAAGGACAACAGAATCAATGGAGTAAAAAGCTCAAGAAGAGATCATACAGTATGGCCAAGTGAAATAGGAATTGATATGAAAGGAGAGGGGAGTACCGAATTAAAAGTATTATATATGAATGCACGAAGTATAAGGAATAAAATAGATGAGCTTGAGGCTCAGTTGGAAATTGGCAAGTACGATGTTGTGGGAATAACTGAGGCATGGCTTCAAGTGGACAGGGCCTGGGAAATGAATATTCAAGGATATACATCTTATTGAAAGGACAGACTGACTGGCAGAAGGGGTGGGGTGGCTCTGTTGGTGAGGAATGATATTCAGTCCCTTGCGAGGGGGGACATAGAATCTGGGGATGTAGAGTCAGTATGGATAGAACTGAGAAATTCTAAGGGTAGAAAGACCCTAATGGGAGTTATCTACAGGCCCCCAAACAGCAGCCTGGATGTAGGGTGTAAGTTGAATGAAGAGTTAAAATTGGCATGTTGCAAAGGTAATGATACAGTTGTCATGGAGGATTTCAACATGCAGGTAGACTGGGAGAATCAGAATGGTACTGGACCCCCAAGAAAGGGAGTTTGTGGAGTGCCTCCGAGATGGATTCTTAGAACAGCTTGTACTGGAGCCTACCAGGGAGAAGGCAATTCTAGATTTAGTGTTGTGCAATGAACCGGATTTGATCAGGGACCTTGAGGTAAAGGAACCATTAGGAGGTAGTGACCATAATATGATATGTTTTAACCTACAATTTGAGAAGAAGAAGGAAAATCTGATGTGTCAGTATTACAGTTGAACAAAGGGAACTATGGAGCTATGAGGGAGGAGCTGGCCAAAGTTCAGTGGACCAATACCCTAGCAAGGAAGACAGTGGAACAAAAATGGCAGGTATTTCTGGGAATAATGCAGAAGGTGCAGGATCGGTTCATTCCAAAGAGGAAGAAAGATCCTAAGGGGAGTAAGGGATGGCCAAGGCTGACGAGGGAAGTAAAGGGCAGTATAAAAATAAAAGGGAGGAAGTATAACATAGCAAAAATGAGCGGGAAACCGGAGGACTGGGAAGCTTTTAAAGAGCAACAGAAGATAACAAAAAAGGCAATACGCCAAGAAAAAATGAGGTACGAAGGTTAACTAGCCAAGAATATAAAGGAGGATAGTAAAAGCTTCATTAGGTATGTGAATAGCAAAAAAATAGTTAAGACCAAAATTGGGCCATTGAAGATAGAAACGGGTGAATTTATTATGGGGAACAAGGAAATAGCAGATGAGTTGAACAAGTACTTTGGATCTGTCTTCACTAGGGAAGACACAAACAATCTCCCAGATGTAATAGTGGCCAAAGGAACTAGGGTAAAGGATGAACTGAAGGAAATTTATATTAGGCAAGAAACGGTGTTTCAGACTGTTGAGTCTGAAGGCTGATAAGTCCCTGGGACCTGATGGTCTGCATCCCAGGGTACTTAAAGAAGTGGCTCTAGAAATCATGGATGCATTGGTAATCATTTTCCGATGTTCTATAGATTCAGGAACAGTTCCTGCTGATTGGAGGGTGGCTAATATTGTCCTACTTTTCAAGAAAGGAGGGAGAGAGAAAACAGGGAATTATAGACCAGTTAGCCTGACGTCAGTGGTAGGAAAGATGCTGGAGTCAGTTATAAAAGAGGAAATTACGACACATTTGGATAGCAGTAGAAGGATCAGTCCGAGTCAGCAGGGATTTATGAAGGGAAAATCATGCTTGACTAATCTTCTGGAGTTTTTTGAGGATGTAACTATGAAAATGGACAAGGGAGAGCCAGTGGATGTAGTGTACCTGGACTTTCAGAAAGCTTTTGATAAAGTCCCACATACGAGATTAGTGGGCAAAATTAGGGCACGTGGTATTGGGGCAGAGTACTGACATGGATTGAAAATTGGCTGGCTGACAGGAAACAAAGAGTAGTGATTAACGGGTCACTTTCAGAATGGCAGGCTGTGACCAGTGGGGTACCGCAAGGTTTGGTGCTGGGACCGCAGCTGTTTACAATATACACTAATGATTTAGATGAAGGGATTAAAAGTAACATTAGCAAATTTGCTGATGACACAAAGCTGGGTGGCAGTGTGAAATGTCAGGAGGATGTTATGAGAATGCAGGGTGACTTGGACAGGTTGGGTGAGTGGGCAAATGTATGGCAGATGCAGTTTAATGTGGATAAATGTGAGGTTATCCACTTTGGTGGCAAGAACAGGAAGGCAGATTACTATCTAAATGGAATCAAGTTAGGAAAAGGGGAAGTACAACGAGATCTAGGTGTTCTTGTACATCAGTCAATGAAAGCAAGCATGCAGGTACAGCAGGCAGTGAAGAAAGCTAATGGCATGCTGGCTTTTATAACAAGAGGAATTGAGTATAGGAGTAAAGAGGTCCTTCTGCAGCAGTACAGGGCCCTGGTGAGACCCCACCTGGAGTATTGTGTGCAGTTTTGGTCTCCAAATTTGAGGAAGGACATTCTTGCTATTGAGGGAGTGCAGCGTAGGTTCACAAGGTTAATTCCCGGAATGGCGGGACTGTCATATGTTGAAAGGTTGGAGTGACTGGGCTTGTATACACTGGAATTTAGAAGGATGAGAGGGGATCTGATTGAAACATATAAGATTATTAAGGGATTGGACACGCTGGAGGCAGGAAGCATGTTCCCACTGATGGGTGAGTCCAGAACTAGAGGCCACAGTTTAAGAATAAGGGGTAGGCCATTTAGAACAGAGATGCGGAAAAACTTTTTGACCCAGAGAGTGGTGGATATGTGCAATGTTCTGCCTCAGAAGGCAGTGGAGGCCAAGTCTCTGGATGCATTCAAGAGAGAGTTAGATAGAGCTCTTATAGATAGCGGGGTCAAGGGATATGGGGAGAGGGCAGGAATGGGGTACTGATTGTGTATGATCAGCCATGATCACAGTGAATGGCGGTGCTGGCTCGAAGGGCCGAATGGCCTACTCCTGCACCTACTGTCTATTGTCTATTGACAGGGTCTGATTAGGAATAGTCAGCATGGATTTGTGCGTGGAAGATCATGTTTGACAAATCTTATTGAATTTTTTTGAAGAGGTTACAAGAAAAGTTGACGAGGGTAAAGCAGTGGATGTTGTCTATATGGACTTCAGTAAGGCCTTTGACAAGGTTCCACACGGAATGTTAGTTAGGAAGGTTCAATCGTTAGATATTAATATTGAAGTAGTAAAACGGATTCAACAGTGGCTAGATGGGAGATGCCAGAGAGCAGTGTTGGATAACTGTTTGTCAGTTTGGAGGCTGGTGACTAGTGGTGTGCCTCAGGGATCTGTACTGGGTCCAATGTTGTTTGTCATATACATTAATGATCTGGATGATGGGGTGGTAAATTAGATTAGTAAGTATGCAGAATATACTAAGGTAGGTGGCATTGTGGATAATGAAGTAGGTTTTCAAAGCGTGCAGAGAGATTCAGGCCAGTTAGAAGAGTGGGCTGAACAATGGCAGATGGAGTTTAATGCTGATAAATGTGAGGTGCTACATTTTGGTAGGAATAATCCAAGTAGGACATACACGGTAAATGGTAGGGCGTTGAAGAATGCAGTAGAACAGAGTGATCTAGAAATAATGGTGTATAGTTCCCTAAAGGTGGAATCTCATGTGGATAGGGTGGTGAAGAATGCTTTTGGTATGCTGGCCTTTATAAATCAGAGCATTGAGTATAGGAGTTGGGATGTAATGTTAAAATTGTACAAGGCATTGGTAAGGCCGAATTTGGAGTATTGTGTACAGTTCTGGTCACCGAATTATAGGAAAGATGTCAACAAAATAGAGAGAGTACAGAGAAGATTTACCAGAATGTTACCTGGGTTTCAGCACCTAAGTTACAGGGAAAGGCTGAACAAGTTAGTTCTTTATTCTTTGGAGCATAGAAGGTTGAGGGGGGATGGTAGAGGTAGAGGTATTTAAAATAATGAGGGGGATAGATTGAGTTGACGTGGATAGGCTTTTTCCATTGAGAGTAGGGGAGATTCAAACAAGAGGACATGATTTGAGAGTTAAGGGGCAAAAGTTTAAGGGTAGCACGAGGGGGAATTTCTTTACTCAGAGAGTGGTAGCTGTGTGGAATGAGCTTCCAGTAGAAGTGGTAGAGCCAGGTTTGGTATTGTCATTTAAAGTAAAATTGGATAGGTATATGGACAGGAAAGGAATGGAGGGTTATGGGGTGAGTGCGGGCCACTGGGACTAGGTGTGTGTAAGCATCGGCACGGACTAGAAGGGCCGAAATGGCCTGTTTCCGTGCTGTAATTGTTACATGGCTATATGGTTATATGGAGTGCTCAGTGGGAAGGGTCCTATCAGGTGCTGTTCATTGCTAAGTCAGCAGGAAAGGTAGAAGGGACAAGCAAGTGGATACACTCTAGCCACTGTAAGTGTGCTAAGGCGGCACCAAGAAATGAAGGTGGAGACAGCAAGTACTAAGGTTAATGTACTAGTAACTCTGACTCAATGCCTGTGCTGCTGTGCTATAATGAGTAAATCATTAACCAGTAGGGAGATGTCAAACGAAGATGCTAAACCAGTGGACATGGCTGTTCTTGCCTGTACCTTGTGGTGCACTGGTTGGCAGCCTTGTCGTTTCTTTAGCATTTTTGTCTTTTGTTGTTTTTTATTGAGGCAAGTTGCAAGTGTTACGTCCGTAGCCCCCTCCTTTGTGAGAATCGCAAGATCACTGTTGGGTTGGGTCAAGCGGCCCAGGAAATGGGAAAAGAGACGTGCAGGCTGGCTTGTTTCCCCGGCGATGTAAAGCTACGGGACATGGCCATTGTCTCTTGAAGACCAATTTGTGGATTGAGCTACTATACTACATGAACGCCCTCAGGCAAAGTGGGCTGGTTGAGGGAAAGAGTGCACACCCCCAACCTGATTGACATCTACGACCCTGCGAGTCAGGATAAAAGAGGGTCTGTAGGAACAGTCCCTCAGATGCACCAGGAGAAATGCTAGAAATCCCGTGACAGCGTTTAATAGCGACAGCCGGTGGGGGGGCTCGCGTGCGTCCTTTCCCTCGCCTGGGATTGGCAGCCTCACCACGGAAGAATGGCTCTAGCTAAAAGAGAGGCCACAAGTGAACGGCCACACCAATGAGACTCCGACGGATCGAAATCGTAAAGGTTGGAAAACCCGCAGTGGTAACTGTTCCCAGTCTATTCCTATTTCTCTCTCTCTCCAACAAAGTGCAACACAGTGACAACCAAAAGGCTGCAGCCTGCATGAACTGAGTGACTTTTATATTTCCATCGGACAATACATTATCCCCTAGACAACGATAGAGCTATTTCTTATTGGTTATTATTAAACCCGCGCTTTAGATTTAGTATTGATGACGAATATTATCTGTCTGTTTGCATTAATCTTATTTTGTGCCCTTTATCAATAAATACTTTTAAAAATAGTACCATCAGACTTCAACGGACCTCTCTAACTTTGCTGGTAAGTGATCCAGTTACGGGATTTCGTAACACTAGCTTGATGCCCAGCATGGACGGAAAGTGTGCAAGGAGCTGACCAGATTTTAACCCCGGGACCACTCGCCTTGAAGTCTGGTGCAGATGCCACCAGCCAGCTAACCAGTGGACATAATTCAGTCTTGCACTCAACACTGGTACTGCAAGTTTTACTACCTCTAAATTTTCAGATGTACTGATTCAAATGTATTGAGAATCGAATTGAATCGACTTTTTCTTACATCCTTCACATACATGAAGAGTAAAAATCTTTGTTATATCTTCATCTAAATGCGCAATGTGCAATTTGTAATAAATAGTATGTACAACAGGACGGTCAATATAGCATAGAAATACAATTATATCAGTGTGAATTAATCGGTCTGCTGGCTCAGTGTTAGAAGCCATCCTGGAGCCTGTTGTTCCTGGGTTTTTTTTGCTGTGATACAATTTCCTGGATGGTTCCAGCTGGAACAGTTTGTGGTTGGGGTGACTCTGGTCCCCAATGATCCTTCGGGCCCTTTTTACACTCTTGTCTTTGCAAATGTCCTGAATAGTGGGAAGTTCACATCTACAGATGTGCTGGGCTGTCCGCACCACTCTCTGCAGAGTCCTGTGATTAAGGGAAGTACAATTCCCATATCAGGCAGTGATGCAGCCAGTCAGGATGCTCTCAATTGTGTCCTGTAGAAAGTCCTTAGGATTTGGGGACTCATGCCAAACTTCTTCAACTGTCTGAGGTGAAAGAGGCACTGTTGTGCTTTTTTCACCCAACAGCCAGTATGTACAGACCACGTGAGATCCTCGGTGAAGTGTATGCCAAGGAACTTAAAGCTGTTCACCCTCTCAACCCCAGATCCATTGATGTCAATAGGGGTTAGCCGGTCTCCATTCCTCCTGTAATCCACAACCAGCTATTTTGTTTTTGTGACATGACACCACAGTGTCAGGGTGATGACTTCTTCTCTGTAGGCTGCCTCATTATTAATTGAGATGAGGCCAATCAATGTATTATTGTCAACAAATTAATTAGCAGATTGGAGCTCTGGGTGGCAATACAGTCATAAGTAAACAAATAGTAAAGGAGGGGGCTTAGGACACAGCTCTGAGGGGCACCTATGTTGAGGGTTAGAGGGGCAGAGGTGAGGGAGCCCACTCATACCACCTGCAGCGATCTGACAGGAAGTCCAGAATCAGCTACACAAGGCAGGGTGAAGGCGGAGGTCTCTGAACTTCTTGTCGAGCCTGGAGGAAATGATGGTGTTGAATGCTGAACTGTAGTCCAAGAACAGCATTCTCACATAAGCATCCTTCTTCTCCAGAAGCTCCAAGGTGGAGCTGTTGGATTAGGGCCCAGATTGTTTTATTTTATTTTGTGTTTTCCCTTGTAGTTTTAGCTTTTTTAAATGCTTGCATTAGTTATCTGCTTGTCTGTAAATTTTTAAATTGCTGGTAGTATATATGGTCCTGTACTTCTGTCATTTCTTCAGCAAAGCTGAAGTCACTGTTCACAGGTTTCTTGTCTGGGACCAGTTTACCTGGTTTCATAGTTTGAAAAGGAGAGCATGTGCTCATCTTCCTTTGTTACCATCACAATTACAGTTCTTTTGTTACTTCTCTACCTTACTTGCTGGTACAGGTTGACCCTGTCTATAGAAACACAGAAAACCTCCAGCACAATACGGGCTCTTTGGCCCACAACGTTGTGCCAAACATGTCACTACCTTAGAAATTACTAGGTTTACCTACAGCCCTCTATTTTTCTAAGCTCCATGTACCTATCCAAAAGTCTCTTAAAAGACCCTACCGTATCCGCCTCCACTACCGTTGTCTATTATGAGTTTCTAATAAGACAGTGGTAGCCATAAGATTTTTCACCTTATTCTTGATTTCCAATGAACTTTCTGGACAACGTAATCCCTAGAACTAATAGAGTTCACCAAACTGTATGTTCCACCACCTCTTTTTCCTCAACAGGTTCTGGGATCAGCATTTTGATGTTGAGTTTCCATATGCCTCTGGTCTTCATGTGTGTGACAGTCAACCAGCAGGAGGCAGTGGTTAGAGAAGGACACAGGAGTCAGATTAGTTGATTTAAGTTTATTTCTGGACTTGAGAAAACGATTCCTGGAATGCATTGAACTATCTTGTGTAGACCGGATATATTGTCACTAAACTCCATCTGCAGAGTTGAAGAAGACTTCACCCAATTTTGCTTTTTTTTTTGCTGCTCCAATTAGCACATTAGACGTAGCATCAAGTTTGCTGGTGTCTGGCCGGATTGATGAAGTTGAAGTCATTATCCAGAATGATTGACTTGGTTGTCCCCAGCAGCAGTGGGAGCTACGGGAAAATGTTGAGCATTTAATTCCTTGGTGCTAAGGAAAGGACGTTAATCAGAACCTTAATTAGGTTTAATATCACTGGCATATGTCATGAAATGTATTAATTTTTTGGCAGCAGAACAATGAAATACATGATAAATAAATATCGAGAAAAAGTTACATTAAATATATATGTCTATTAAATAGTTAAAGTAGTGCAAAAAATATCAAATAGTGTTCATGGGTTCAATATCCATTTAGAAGTTGAATGGCAGAGGGGAAGAAGCTGTTACTGAATTACCGAGTGTGTGCTTTCAGGCTTCTGTACCTCCATCCTGACGGTAACAGTGTGAGGAGGGCATGTGTTGGGGTCCTTAATGATGGAAGCTCCCTTCCTAAGGCACTGTTCCTTGAAGATGTCTTTGATACTACAGAGGCTGGTAGCCATGATGGAGCTGACTGATTTTACAATTTTAAGTCTATGTGAACCATCTTTGTACAATACATTTAGTATGAGGTGCCTATCCTTCTGCTGTCTCTCTGACTTCAGTCAGAGTCAAGTTGCTCAGCAGAATGGCCAGCCAGGGAAGCAGTGACTCCTGACCACACTACTTATCTATTAATACTAAACATCCCCAGTTTTGAGGAATAAAATGTCATTCTCGTCCTTGGCGAGATAATCTATTGTACCTACACATTATGCAGTGCTATTGTCAATACTCACTGTGGTAACTTCTACTTTACAAAAAGACCACTCGACAACTTGATGGCCAAAAGAGCATCTTTATCTGGGACGGCAAATGATATTTACAATACAGAGGCTTCCAGGTATCTCGTGCAGCATGGGTGGAGGAACTATATACAATGCATACCGGGAGTAGAGAGAGCGGAAGTAAAGACCCTGCCAACCCTGGATCCTGCCTCTTGCTACCAACAGCTTCCTGATTAGTATTAACTTACTTTTAATAATACACACATTACAACACTCAGAGTAATAGATACTATCTTAAGTTGCATTCTTAACAATAAAATTAAAATTTGTTTCTTTGTTCTAGCATGCCTATAGCATGGGTGATCTGCTACACATGCCCAGGACTGAGGACTGGGTCTCGCATCTACCTGAGTTAATAATTTTTCTTGTGGGGTAAAGCTTCTGAGATTGATCTTTGAAATCCCCTCTTGAAATTTCTTAAACAAAATTGCTGTTCCCAGATTCTCAGAACTGGGGTACTTTACTTTTCATTTCTTTGCTCCCAGATTCCTGGAGATGGGATATCCTTGCTCTTAGATTCTGAGAGCTTTTCCTGGTGTTGCTGTTCAGTTCCTACCACACTGCTTCTCCTGGATGCTCAGAGCTGGGAATACCTCTGCTCTGCACCCTTTCAGCTCCACTTCCTGAAGTCCTACATTCCAAAATAGACACAAAGTTCCATGTGTTTGACATGAGTTCTGACTCTATGAACAATTATCATGATGCATTTCCTTAACAGGCGGTCAACGCAACCTCCATGAGAAATTTAATGATACAAGTGTAAACATTTACTTATAACTAAAAGAGGTACTGTGATGTTAAATTAAAGTATTGGTAGCTTAACATATTAAAATGATCTATGATGCTGCCTTTTTGTATGGAGAGTTTCATTAAATAATTTAAAGTATCAACTGTTCTTCAAAGTTGATCAAGCATTGACATGCCAAGTACATCAGATAGCCTTGTGTATGGATTTAGACAGAGATGTGACTATGGGAGGAGTTGGGGGGGGAGTGGGGAGAAAAATTAGATTTTTGTGATTTCTTGAGGTATGATGGTTGATCATTACCAATAAGTTCTTTTGAACTCTGCTTTAGAGCAGTGTTTCCCAACCTCATTTAGCCCAATGGCCCCCCCAAAGCACCTTCATACTTGCTAACGCCCCCCCCCCCCAAAGCAGCTTCATACTTGCCCATGTCCCCCTTGGACACAATATACTTTCTGGCATAGTATATTAACATGTCTACCGTATGCTAACATGAAAAAATATCTACTTTAAATTTTCATTTGTCTTTAAACCTACACTACACAGTACCTGTGTGCTGTACAGCAGCTTCGATATCAATATGATCCTAGAGCCTGATGGTTTTTAGCAAGAGTTGAAACATTTGGTTAAGTTGTGACAGCCGAAGCCTTAAATCCCCACATGGAATAACGTCCAAGTGGTTTCTGTTTTCTGTGAGTGTGTGGTTCACTGCGCTGAGGCCTCTTTCAACAAGCTGGGAAGATGGAAATGTAATGAAGAGCAGTTTGGCTCTTCTCCAAAGACCAGGATACTTTTGTATGACAGTGTAGCCACATACCACAAAAGCCGACGTTTTTGAAAAGCATTTTTGTTTCTTCACCATTCTGAATTACAATAATTTCTTCTTGTAGGCTCGCTTCCTGTTCTTCCACTTTGTAAAGAAATGGGTTAATTACCCAGTCCAGAATTTCCAGATTGTTTAAATCCTTGAATTGATTCTGAAAATCCTGTTCAGTGACTGCAGGTGTAAGCAGTACTCTTGCAAATCACCATCTGTGAAAGAGTGCCATACTTTCTATGCAGGGAATCTGTGAGAACATTCTTCTCCCACTGTTTTGCTTATATATTTCCAATTTCTCAATAAAAGTGGGTACTGCACTTTTTGCCTGGATTAAATAGAAATCCTCACCCTGCAAATTCATATTTGGGAAGTTCATTTTGTTATACATCGGCTGGGTATGCCACATCTCCATGTAGAAGTCAACCTTGTTTTCCAAGCTCTTGTTGACTGAGCAAAAATTCAATCATAGTGTCAAAAAGATCAAAGAAACTTTTTAAGCAGCAGCCTTTTGACAGCCAATGCACTTCAGTGTGAAGAAGTAAACATTCAAACTCTTCATTGTTATCTTGGTATAACTGGCAAAATATTTTGCTATTTAATGGATGAGCTTTAGTTTTGTTGATAAAATTGTAAAAGGCATTGGTGAGGCCAAATCTGGAGTATTGTGTACAGTTCTGGTCATCGAATTATAGGAAAGATGTCAACAAAATAGAGAGAGTACAGAGGAGATTTACTAGAATGTTACCTAGGTTTCAGCACCTAAGTTACAGAGAAAGGTTGAACAAGTTAGGTCTTTATTCTTTGGACCGTAGAAGGGTGAGGGGGGTCTTGACAGAGGTATTTAAAATTATTAGGGGTATAGATAGAGTTGACATGGATAGGCTTTTTCCATTGAGAGTAGGGGAGATTCAAACAAGAGGATATGAGTTGAGAGTTAGTGGGCAAAAGTTTAGGGGTAACACGAGGGGGAACTTCTTTACTCAGAGAGTAGTAGCTGTGTGGAACGAGCTTCCAGTAGAAGTGGCAGAGGCAGGTTTGATATTGTCATTTAAGGTAAAATTGGATAGGTATATGGACAGGAAAGGAATGGAGGGTTATGGGCTGAGTGCAGGTCGGTGGGACTAGGTGAGAGTAAGCATTCAGCATGGACTAGAAGGGCCAAGATGGCCTGTTTCCGTGCTGTAATTGTTATATGGTTATAGCAGATATTAGAAAAGTCATGCTTGAAAAAAGTTGCTGGCTGCATTTTTTTTGCTGCAAGATGTTGATGATGAATTACACAATGAATTGCAAACAGACTTGGAATTTCTTTTTTCATAAATGCCGCTAAACCAGCATGGTGAGCTGTCATATATGGTGCTCCATCGGTTGCACAAGAAATCTTCTTCCTAAATAAAATTCTTTTATCCTCAATATGCGTTTTGAACTTGTCATAGATTGATTCTCCATTGATATTTGATGTTAACTTTTTACAAAAGAGAATATCTTCATTAATTTTTTGATTTTTGATAAACAGTATATATGCCACTTGCAATGCCTCATCCAGTTGCATTCCAGATTCTGTATTTTGTAGCTCTGTGCATAGTTGATACTCAGTGTCTTCGCACATTTCATCAATACGACGAGCTACAGAGTTATTACCCAGAGGAATTGATTTAAAAATACTGGTATGAGATTTTCCACCCTTTTGAAAATGTTATAAGAAGCAATGAGACCACAATCAAGGTCATTTTTAGCTTTCTTGGCAAATGATGAATGTGTAATGCTTTTCAAATGCTTCTTTCATCTTCTGGAACTGAGTAATATCATAAGTAGTCTTTTCAGGGTGTCTTTTACAGAAGTATTCCAACAATCTTAATGATTTCATGACTTCATTAGATATTACAGTATTACAAATAAGACACATGGGGTGCCGCTGATCTGATGGGAATGGAATAAAACCATAATCCAGGTATGTAACATTGTATTGATGCACTTTCTGTAGTTTCTGTTTGTTAGCAGTATTAGAATTCAAGTTTCACCTCCTTTAGACTGCTAGAGATCACACCATATGTATTTATCTATCATTAACTGGGCTAAATTACAATTAAAAATTAACACAAATTTGGAATGCATATTGAATATAGACGACTGCAGTGAGTTAGTCAGGTCTCGTGCCTCAAGTTAGGGTGTTGCTTATGCCCCACCATGAATCTTGTATGCTTCCCAATGACTTCTATTTCCCCAAATGCTCCCTTGAACCTATATCATTATTATTAAGTTCTAAAGCAGTGATTACTGCCACCATTGGGTTCGAGGACTTTCACTTTATTCTGACCAATAGATGTGGTATACTGATCAATTATAACCCTTTTGCCAATCCTTTATTGGAATAAAATTGCAAAACCTGCAAACATCTTGTAAGAAAAAAATAAGTAATTTTTCCACTCTACATAAAATTAGCAATATTGATGGAGCAGATTATGTGACTCTTTCATTTTAAATTTCATTGTTGTTAAAGCCAGGGTGTGCAATAATCACATGACCAAAGTTATACTTTTTTAATGCCAGAGTCAAGATTATGTAATGTCATTTCCTGTATACAAGTATAAGGAGAACAAACTAGTTGTTACTCCAGATCCAATATAGCACAGAAAAATCACCAAAATATTAGAAAACACAATAAATATAAATACATAAGATAGTTCATATACATTGATTGTGAAGTGAGGCTGTTCATATGGTGACTGATGGGAAATAATAAAATAGTGGTGGAGTTACTGAATGGAATTGTTGATCAGTATTACTGCTTGGGGAAAGTAAATATTTTTGAGTTTGGTGGTCCTGATGTAGATACTATGTACCCTCCTCCCTGATGGGAGTGGGACAGACAGTCCATGAGCAAAGTGTGTTGGATCCTTCATGATGTTACTGGCCCTTTTTCACCACATTTCTGTATATATGCTGTTGATGGTGTGTAGTCTGGTGCCAACTTTGACTACCCGTTGTTGAGCCTTCCTGCCCACCTCAGTGCAGCTTCCATACCAAGCAGTGATGCAGTTTGTTAGGATGCTGTCTGCTGCATAGCTGTAGAATGATGAATGAATGGATGTGTGAAGTCCAGTTCTCTTAAGCCTCCTCAGAAAATAGAGGTGTTGCTGAGCTTTCTCGACTATGTTCTGAGATCACGAGAGGTTGTGTGGGATATGCAGAGAAATGTAATGACTCTTCTTGAAACAATTTCCATTTTCTCCAATGTCTTTGCTTGTACATTTTTCACTTCCCCAGGTAGTCCATTTCATATGTTCCTTCTAAGTCAAATCTCCCTGGTTACCTTCTCTCTTCAAGTGTGTCTGTGAGCTCTGATTTTGCAGATTGTAGTAATTTTGAATGTATTTCAGAGTAATGATCAGTGATTCACCTCTGACGAATAATGCAAAGAGAAATCTATAGCACTGATCATACACTGACGCATGTACAATGCTATCAATATCTGTTGCACTTCAGGTGACAGAAGTAATTCAAATTTTCTGTCATATTTTATTAACCGCAATGTTTGACACCCGTAAATGTAAATTTTATTTCATTACTGATTTTTTTAAAATTTAAAATTCATTCATTGTGACTCGTACCCAAGTAGTTTGTTTCTTTTAGTCATCCCTCCCTAACACCACATGGAAAGTTTAGGGATTTTACAATTGTGACACTGCTTTTGGGGTTGATTAGCTTCATTGATCAATCTTCTTGAATGTCTCAGCAACTAAAAGCTTAGATGTGAAGTTGAGGTACATTTCTGAGTTAATAAAAAGGGTCATGGTTTGAAACATAAGTGCTGAACCCGGAATCTAGATTGTACTGCAGGAGTGCTGGACTCTTGTGAAGCTGACTGGACCCGTAAGTTTCAACATGACACATCCTACTCAGTTTGGGCCTGACTATGCGTCATGCAGGCAGTGGGTGGGAGAGAGAGAGGAGGGAGGTGAGATATAAGATAGGTAGAAGAGAGAGAGGTAATATAGGGAGGTGTATGTGCCTGCACAGAAACAGACTGCAGATTTTAACATGGGTCTATTGATATTTCCTGACCAGCTGAGTAGCTCCAGCTTTTTATGTGTTTCTGCAGAGAAATAATCACCAGGTTGAGCTTAGACTGGGCTCCAGTTTTATAATGGAATTGACCTTGACCACCTGACTGTGGTCTGGATTTGCACGAAGGCCACCAGTCACATCAGAATGTGTCATGTGCTCCAGCAATGATCTTACCCATGTCAAAAGTAAAAGATGGGAGATTGAGTCTAAAAGCATTGAGGCTTACCTCTGATGTGCAAAATAATGTTTCTGTGACAGTCAGTTCATGAATGTGTTGGTTTATAGTTTGTTGCTGTAATATTCATGGCCCATTGATGCACCATCAATAACTCACTCTGAGACGTAAAGGCGAGATATCGGCTTTTATTGACTGGAAGAAGGAACAAGCAGTGAGTGACCACCATACTACATCCTGGAGACTGAAAGGCTGGGCTCAGGCCTTGATCGCCTTTATACAGGTGTCTGTGGGAGGGGCCACAGGAGCAGTCAGCAGGGGGCGTGTCCAGACAGGTATATGTAGTTCACCATATTCACCCCCCCCCTTTGTTTTAATAAAGAGTCCCCATATGGCGAAGTTTCTTACAGATTAAGTCTATCAGGTGGTCGAATCTGTCGCTGAGATCTACGTAGCACCGGCTGTGATTGCACAGATGCCGGTGGTGGTGATTGCACAGGAGCCGGTGGTGCTTGCACCGGAGATGGTGGTTGTGCTGGTTCCGGCCTATATTCTGTGCCCTGCACCACCAATGTCACTACACAACTAACCCGGATGTCTGTGGAATGCGACCCAGAAGCCAAGGTGATCCTCTGGCTTACCGGCCATGTCACGAGTCCGCAGCGTTGCACTGTGTCCGGGTCAATAAAACTCTCAGTGCTGCCTGTATCAAACAGGCAACTAGTCCTGTGCCACTCCACCAGGATGTCCATCATTGACCTTGCAAGCTGGTGCGGGGCACTTTGGTCGAGGGTTACGGTGGCCAGAGTTGAACTGCCGTCTTGGTGCCCAGTAAGCACCAGTGGGTAGGGGCGGGGCATGTTGACGCCGACAAAGATGGCCGCCAACATCCGGGCATGCAAGATGGTGGCCCCCATGTCTTACACGCAGCGCTGCTCGACCCCACTCATGCTTTAGACTTACAGACCTTGGCGAAATGGCCCTTCTTCCTGCAGCTGGAGCAGGTCGCTTCTCAGGCCAGGCAGCATTTTCAGGGGTGCTTTTCGAGTCCGCAGAAATAACACAGCTCGGGCTTTCGCCTGGCCACAGCCATGATTGGGTTCGGGGAGCTCGTGGAATCACAACTGGCAGCGGCGTTGGCAAATTCGCTCGTGGGAACCGGCGGCGGCGGGGTCTGAGGTGTCCACAGAACCGGCGGGGAATCGCGCGGCTGGACAGCGTCAGCGTTGTGCAGAGCAGCCTCCAGCGTGTCGGCCGTCTCGATCGCCAAGCGTAGGTTAAGATCGGCAGGTCTCTAATAAATGAATAAACTTTTGGGGTGACTCTCGAGAGGAGAATTCTGTGCATAACAGCGGGTTCAGTTGCACTAACCTCCTCCAAGTATGATTGGAAGCATGCAAGCCAGAGTTCAAAGGCAAGAGCTGCATCAATTTTATTGACTGGAAGAAGGAACAAGCAGTGAGTGACCACCATACTACATCCTGGAGACTGAGAGGCCGGGCTCAGGCCTCAATCGCCTTTATACCGGGGTCGGTGGGAGGGGCCACAGGAGCAGTCAGCAGGGGGCGTGTCCAGACAGGCATATGTAGTTCACCACATCCATCACTAAAAAATAGGAAGAGGAGTAGGCCACCAGGCCCACTATAGACATACTGATTTATGCTGGACTCAATTCCTTTTCTATGCCATTTCTCTATACCCTTCAATTCCTTGATCTTTCTAATATTTATTTATCATACGTTCCTTACGAGTAAAGGAAGCTAGTCACCCCTGCCAATATCCAAGCAGGTTCCTTCTGAAATGATGTGCTGTTTGGCTCAGATGAAGAAAATGTTGTTCTGCTTGCTGCATACTCAAGTGTACACTGCTATGTCTTTGTAGTTCAGTTACGCACCAGCAAGCAGCAGGTCCTGTTTCAGAAAGCTTCTATAAGCCTTTATAGAAAGGTTATATCACAGCAAGGCCATTAGTCCCATCAAGCATATGCTGGCCCTGTGCAAGCACAAACCAGTTCTTTCCGATCCTCACCTTTTCCCCATCACCCTACATTTTCTTTCCCCCTGTTAGTTACTTTTTTCTTTTGAATGCCATGACTGAAACTGCCTCACTAAAGGTCTAGGCAGCGCAGAACAGATCCAGACTACTCACTGCTTAAAGGCTTTTCCTCATCGTGTTTGGTTCTTGGCCATTGCCTTCTTTGGAATTTTTACCTCTTTATTCCCTCATAGTTTATTTCCACCCTGTGTAGACCCTTAAAGATCTCCATCAGATCACTTATCAACCTCTCCTATTTCATCGATTACTTCTCTCTACCTTACCTGAGATATTAACAATTTTCTTTGTGTTTGGCCTTTGGAATTGGGCATAACACTTCAACTGTGGCTAAAACAGTTTATTGTGACTTCCTTGTATTTGCATTCAGTGCCTCTGTTTATGAAACTCTGATATATTCTTTTAAATGTTTCTCAACCTTTTCTACTATATTTCTAATTGTGAACATTGAGTCATATAGCACAGAAAAAGGGCCTTCTGTAAAACCATGTCTGTGTTAACAGCAAATGCCTTTCTACTGTAAGACTATTTATCAACAATTGATCCATGGCCTTCTGTGCTGCAGTGAATAAAGTGCCCATTCAAATACATAAAAGAGAATATTGTTAGAACAGTCCTTACCGCCACCCATTCAGGTAGAGTACTCCGGTTTCCAGCCATGGTCAAAGTGCAAAATTCTTTCTATGATTCCCTTTAAACCTTTTCCTTCTAGTTTAGATATTACTGAGCAAAAAAAGACAAACTGTGCAAATACTAATAAATAAAATAATTTGAGAACACGAGCTGTAGAATTCTTGAAAGTGAGTCCATATGTTGTGCTCAGTGATTAGTTCAATGTAGTGGTGAGTGAAGTTATCCACGCTGGT
The DNA here is from genome assembly GCF_030144855.1 of Hypanus sabinus. Lineage (NCBI taxonomy): Eukaryota > Metazoa > Chordata > Chondrichthyes > Myliobatiformes > Dasyatidae > Hypanus > Hypanus sabinus. The sequence goes on from NC_082707.1 coordinate 120,650,319, forward strand.
TCAGGAGCCTGCTGGTTGAGGGTAATAACTGCTCCTGATCCCAGTGGTGTGGGACCCAAGGCTCCTGTACCTCCTTCCCGATGGCAGCAGCAAGATGAGAACATGACCTGGACGGTGGATGCTACTTCCTTGTGGCAGTGCTTTTGTCTGATGGACCTTTTGTAGGCTCTTCTGTTCTTGGGCATTGGGATGCAACCTGTCGAGATACTTTCTACAAGAAAATCTCTAGATACTGGAAATCCAGGGCAACAGACACAAAATACTGGAGGAACTCAGCAAGCCAGGCAGCATCTATGGAAAGGAAAAAACAGTTGACATTTTGGGCTGAGGTTCTTCATCAGAACCGGAAAAAAAAGATGAGAAGTCCCAATGAAGGGTCTCAGCCCAAAATGTCAACTGTTTTTTTTTCCTTTCGAAGGAAACCTCCATCTATAGAAATTTGTTAAAGTTGTGGATGACATGCCGAATCTGAGCAAACTTCTAAGAAAGTGGAGTCACTGCCATGTGTTCTTGACGGTGCCAGGATAGAATAGTGGTTAACGCACTCTATCACAGCTTGGGGCATCGGAGTTTGGAATTTAATTCCGATGTCATCTGTAAAGATGAGAGAATAAGATGTGAGAAAATAGGACCAATCAAGTGTGACAGTGGGAAAGTGTGTATGGAACCGGAAAAGATAGCTGCGGTACTTGAAGAATACTTTGCTTCAGCATTTACTGCAGAAAAGGATCTTGGCGATTGTAGGGATGACTTGCAGTGGACTGAAAAGCCTGAGCATGTAAATATTAAGAAAGGGGATGTGCTGGAGCTTTTGGGAAGCATCAAGTTGGATAAGTCTCTGGGACTGGTTGAGATGTACCCCAGGCTACTGTGGGAGGCAAGGGAGGAGATTGTCGAGCCTCTGGCAATGATCCTTGCATCATCAGTGGGGACAGGGAGGTTCCAGTGGATTGGAGGGTTGCAGATGTTGTTCCATTATTCAAGAAAGGGAGTAGAGATAGCCCAGGATATTATAGACCAGTAAGTCCTACTTCAGTGGTTGGTAAGTTGATAGGAAAGATCCTGTGAGGCAGGATTTATGAACATTTGGAGAGGCATAATATGATTAGGAATAGTCAGCATGGCTTTGTCAAAGGCAAGTCATTCCTTACGAGCCTGACTGAATTTTTTGAGGATGTGACTAAACACATTGATGAAGGAAGAGCAGTAGCTGTAGTGTATATGGATTTCAGCAAGGCATTTGATAAGGTACCCCATGCAAGGCTTATTGAGAAAGTAAGGAGGCATGGGATCCGAGAGGATCTTGTTTTGTGGATCCAGAATTGGCTTGCCCACAGAAGGTAAAGAGTGGTTGTAGACGGGTCATATTCTGCATGGAGGCCACTGACCAGTGGTGTTCCTTGGGGATCTGTTCTGGGACCCCTACTCTTCGTGATTTTTATAAATGACCTGGATGAGGAAGTGGAAGGATGGGATAGTAAATTTGCTGATGACACAAAGGTTGGGGGTGTTGTGGATAGTGTGGAGGGCTGTCTGAGGTTACAGCGGGACATCAGTAGGATGCAAAACTGGTCTGAGAAGTGGCAGATGGAGTTCAACCCAGATAAGTGTGAGGTGGTTCATTTTGGTAGGTCAAATATGATGGCAGAATATAGCATTAATAGTAAGACTCTTGGCAGTGTGGAGGATCAGAGGGATCCTGAGGTCAGAGTCCATAGGACACTTAAAGCTGCTATGCAGGTTGACTCTGTGGTTAAGAAGGCATACGGTGCATTGGCCTTCATCAACCGTGGGATTGAGTTTAAGAGCTGAGCGATAATGTTACAGCTATATAGGACCCTGGTCAGACCCCACTTGGAGTACTGTGCTCAGTTCTGGTCACTTCACTACTGGAAGGATGTGGGAACTATAGAAAGGGTGCAGAGGAGATTTACAAGGATGTTGCCTGGATTGGGGAGCATGCCTTATGAGAATAGGTTGAGCAAACTTGGCCTTTTCTCCTTGGAGCGATGGAGGACGAGAGGTGACCTGATAGAGGTGTATAAGATGATGAGAGGCGTTGATCATGTGGATAGTCAGAGGCTTTTTCCCAGGGCTGAAATGGCTAACATGAGAGGGCACGGTTTTAAGGTGCTTGGAAGTAGGTACAGAGGAGATGTCAGGGGTAAGTTTTTTACGCAGAGAGCGGTGAGTGCGTGGAACGGGCTACCGGCAAAGGTGGTGGAGGCGGATACGATAGAGTCTTTTAAGTGACTCCTGGACCGGTACATGGAGCTTAGAAAAATAGAGGGCTATGGGTAACCCTAGGTAATTTCTAAAGTAAGTACATGTTTGGCACAGCATTGTGGGCCGAAGGGCCTGTATTGTGCTGTAGTTTTTCTATGTCTATGTTTCTATGTAAAAAGTTCATACTTTCATCCCTGTGAATGGTGGGTTTCCTTACCCGTTCCAAAGATGTACCGGTTAGTAGGTTACTTGATTACTGTAACTTGTGATTAGGCTAGGGTTAAATAGGTGGTTTGCTGGCTGGCATGTCTCATTGGGTCCGAAGGGCTTGTTCCACACTATATCTCTATAACAATAAAACTTCTTTGTTGATGGCACTGGCATGCTGGCCCCAGGACAGAACTTCTAATATGATAATGCCAAAGAATTTAAAGTTATTGACCCTCCCTGAATCCCTAATGAGCCCAGGCTCATGGACCTTCAATTTATTCCTTCTGTAGGCAATAATCAACTCTTTTGGTTTGCTGATGTTGAGTGAGATGTTGTTGTGCAACCATTCAACAGATTTTAAATTTCCATCCAATATGCTGATTGTCACAGTCTTTTATTCGATTCACAATGATGGTGTTGTCATCAAACTTAAATATGGCATTAGAGTTGTAATTAGCTGGACAGTCAAAGTGAGTAGAGCAGGGGGCTAAGCACACAGCCTTGAGTTCCCCTTGTGCTGATAGTGATTATGGAGGAGATGTTGTTGCCAATCTGTACTGACTAGGGTCTACAAGTGAGGAACTCAAGGATCCAGTTACTCAAGGAGTTATCGAGGCCTAGGTCTTGGAGGTTATTGATTAGTTTTGAAGGGATGATAGTGTTGCCTGGTGAGTTGTAGTCAATGAAATGTCCTGATATATGCACCTTCATTGTATAGGTGATCCAAAGCAGAGTGAAGAGCCAATGAAATTGCATCTGTTGTGAAGCTACGTAAAATGGAGCAGATCCAAGCCACTCCTCAGGCAGGAGTTGATGTGTTTAATGACCAACCTCTCAAAGTACTTCATCACAGTGGATGTCAGTGCTACTGGGTGATAACTATTGAAGCAGGTTACCACATTCTTCTTGGGCACCATTTATGATTGAAGCCTGCTTAAAGCAGATGGGTACCTCAAACTGCCAAAGCAAGAGGTTAAAGATGTCGGTAAACACTCCAGCCAGTTGATGAGCCCTGGTCTTCAGTACTCAGCCAGGTACCCAGTCTGAGCCAGATACTTTCCATGGTTCACCCTCCTGAATGATACTCTCACATTGGCCTCAGGGACTAAAATCTCAACATCGTTAGGGACTGAGAGTTTGTGAAGGTGCCTCCATGTTTTATCAATCAAAATGAGCATAAAATGCATTGAGCTCATCTGGAAGAGAAACCTTGTTGTCATTTACGTTCCTTGGTTTTGCTTTGTAGGAGGTGATGACATTCAAGCCCTGCTACAGCTGTCAAGCATTCCTCTGATTCAAGTTTGGTCTGAAAATACACAAATGAGTTGGCTTACTCCTTTTATACTTTACTGAATCGCCAGTCCTGAGCACCACTGATCTAGCCCTCAGCAGGCTGTGGGTCTCTTGGTACATCCAGTACCTTTGGCTGAGGAAGACTGAATGATTTTGTAGATATACACTCACCCATGAGGGCCTCTTGGATGTGATAACAGTGACGTATTGGTTCAGGTCCATTGAGTCCTGAACATGGTGCAGTCCCATAGCCGCCAGCCACTCTGCCTCTCATGACCACCTCCATAGCCCCATGTCGCAATGAATTCCACTGGCTAAAGAAACTTCCCCTCATCTCTGTTCTAAATGGACGTCCCTCTGGTCTTAGACATCCACTATAGTAAACATTCTCTCCACGTCCACTTTGTGTAGTTCTTTCAATATTCAATAGATTTCAATGAGATCCTCTCTCACTCTTTTAAACTGCAGAGAGTACAGGCCCAGAGTAATCAAATGTTCCTCATACATTAACGCTTTCATTCCCAGGATCATTTTCATGAGCCTCCTCTGGACCAGCTCCAATGCCAGCATTTTTCTTGGATAAGGGACCCCAAATTGCTCACAATACTTCAAGGGCAGTCTGATCAATGCCTTATAAAGTCTCAGCATTACGTCCTTGCTCTTATATTCTAGTCCTCTTGAAATAACTGCTAACATTGCATTTGTCTTCCTTACCTCCAACTCAATCTGCAAATTAAATCTTTAGGGAGTTCTGCACAAGGACTCCTAAGTCTCCTTGAATCAATGATTTCTGAATTTTCTCCCCGTTTAGAAAAAAATTAAGCCTTTATTTCTTCTACTAAAATGCATGACCATACACATCCCAACACTGTTCCATCTGCCATTTCTTTTCTCATTCTGCCCATCTGTCTTTAGTTCTTCTGCAGACTCTCCACTTCTTCAACACTACCTGCCCCTCCACCATCTTTGTTTCATCCCAAACGTGGAAACAAAACTATCAATTTCATCACGCAAATCGTTGACGTGTAATGTGAAAAGAAGCAGTCCCAATCCCGCCCCCCTGTGGAACGCCCACCACTGGCATCCAGAGAGAATAGGTGCCCTGTATTCCCACTCTTTGCCTTCTAGTTAGCCAATCTTCTGTCGATCCTAGTATATTTCCTGTAATACTATTGTCTCTTAACTTGTTAAACGGCGTCACTTGTGGCAGTTTGTATAAGGCCTTCTGAAAATCCAAGTAAACAACATCTATTGACTCTCCATTGTCTAACCTGCCTGTTATTTCTCTAATAATTCCAAAAGATTTGTCAGGGAAGATTTCCCCTTAAGGAAACAATGCTGACTTTGGCCTACTTTATCATGTGGCTCCAAGTACCCCAAAAACTCTTTCTTACTAATGGACTCCACCATATTCCAGCTACTGAAGTCAGACTAACTGGCTTTTCTTTTATCTGCCTCCCTTCTTAAAGAGTAGAGTGTCATTTACAATTATCCGGTCCTCCTAAATATTCTTGAATCTAGTGATTCCTGAAAGATCATTACAAATTCCTCCACAATCTCTTCTGCTACCTCTTTCAGAAACCTGGGGTGTCGTCCATCTGGTCCAGGTGATTTATGCCCCTTCAGCCCTTTCAGCTTCCCAAGCATTTTCTTCTTGGTAATAGCAACAGCACTCACTTCTGCCCCCTGACAATTTCTGGCATGCTGCTTTCATCTTTTCTCTGCTTTGTGTTGGTTTTTAAAGCTTCCCAATCCTCTAATTTCCTACTAATTTTTGTTACATTCTATGCCTTCCCTTTTTTAAAGTGTTGTCTTTGAATTATTTTTGTCAGCCACAGTTGCTCTGGTTTCCTCACAGGTTGGAGTTAGTAAGTTGTGGGTATGCTATGTTGGTGGCTGAGCTGCTCCCAGCACATCCTCAAGTTGTGCTGATCTTTGATGTAATTCATGCATTTTACTGAATATTTCAATGTACATGTGTCAAATAATCTTTATAGCTTATTTTATTTATTTATCCGTAATATATGATGTGGAGGAACAAAGTGTCTACTGTCACTCAGAATGTACCCATCAGCGAGATCTGATTTTTCAGCAACGGAAGTGTCATGTTCATCTGTGGGTGAGTGACAAATCATCTCTACTAAAGTTTACTGATACAAGTTGACAGTCAGCTTACTTGTACTTTTTCTCTGTAGCTTCTTACTGCGGCCAGCAGAGGGGGATGAGAGCACAGTTTATCAGGCAATAAAACTGGAAGAAAAATGTCCTGGACTTACATAGGTCCTTTCATGATCCTACCTAGGAGGTCTCTAAATACTTTTCAAATGATACAGTAGTTTTGAGCAGTTAACCTTAAGGAACATGGCAATCAGAGTGCATTCATAAAGTTCACACAAGCAGTAACACGATAATATCCTGATATGTTTCTTTCAGCAGTGAGGTTTAATGAATAGTCATTGTCTAGTGCACCCAGGGGAGTTCTCCAACTCTTCTTTAAAATAGCGACATGGTATTTTTAATTATATTATTGCCTTTTCAGTATGTGCTGCACTCCCAGGATACCGTCTTTCTGATCAGATATTAAATGAAGGCCACATCAACCCTCTCAGTTGAAAGTAAAAGATCTACACGAGCATGTTAAAGAGAATTGTTACTGCCTTGACTGACAGGAGCAGAATTAGGTCATTCAGCCCACCAAATGTTCTGTGCCATTCAATTATGGTTGATTTATTTATTCCATCCTAAATCCCATTCACCCGCCTTCTCCCCATAACCTTTGATGCTCCTGCTAATCAGGAGCCCAAGAACCTCCGCTTTAAATGTATGCAGCGACTTGGCCTTTGCAACAGCCTATGGCAGTGAATTTCACAGGTCCGTCACCCTGTCTGTGGGTCTGAATGAATGGTCATCACGGACTTTATTACAACAGTTGTAGATAGTGTGTCTCCAGAAAATCATTCAGTTTTCCCCCAAACAGAAGCCCTGGGTGACCACAAGATTCGCAATCTGCTGAGGACAAGGTCAGAGGCATTCAAGTCTGGGTGACCAAGAAGGTTTCAAGAGGTCCAGGTATGAAAGCAATCTCACAGGCAAAGTGGAAATGCCGGTCTAAACTGGAATCAATGAAGGGTGCTTGACAGTTATGGCAGGGTTTGAATGCTATCACCTCTTATAAGCCTCCAAGAGCACCACAACCTTGTCATGACTTGGAGGCTTGCCTGCCTCACTGACCTGGAGAGCTGCACTGGCTGAAGTCAGGTAGAGTCACTCATGCCAAACATATCAAAGGGTAGAGGCCAGACTTAGAGTGGTCCGTCGTTTCTCCAGGTTTTGGAGTTCAGCTCAGGGCTAACAACCTTGACTGGACAAAAATTGTTACGCAAACAGCAACGAAGAATCCTTCTGTATCTGAGTGTAACGGTATTCCTGAGTTTCCACCCAGAACTTGCATGACTGACAGTCGTGAAAACAGAAATACTGACACGATGATGAAAGCCCTGAACACCACCAGAAATGGCGGACCTTCATTGCTGCCCTGAATGCCAGTGGTGTAAATGGGCAGTAAGTAAGTACCTCTTATAGGGAATGTGGGTGACAACAGGGCTTTGCTTCCAAATGAGATCAATCATTCCTATGCTTGCTTTGACCATCAAGATACAAAGAATCCATCATGAACACTTGAAGACCCTGATAGAAACATAGAAAAAAGGTGCAGGAGTAGGCCATTCGGCCCTTCAAGCCTGCACCACCATTCAGTATGATCATGGCTGATCATCCAACTCAGAACCCTGTACCTGCTTTCTCTCCATACCCCCGATCCCTTTAGCCACAAGGGCCATATCTAACTTCCTCTTAAATATAGCCAATGAACCGGCCTCAACTGTTTCCTGTGGCAGAGAATTCCACAGATTCGCCACTCTCCGTGTGAAGAAGTTTTTCCTCATCTCGGTCCTAAAAGGACTGATGATCCAGTGATTTCAGTCTCTGAGGCCAGCGTGTGAGCAGCTTTCAGAAGGATGAACCCATAAAAAGCAACCAGCCCAGGCGGGATACCTGACCAAGTATTAAAGACTTGAGCTGATCATCTGGCTGGAGTGTTCATTGTAATCTTTAACCTCTCACTTTGGCGGTCTAAGGTATCCCATTCTTCAAGCAGACTTCACTTATACTGGTGCCTAAGAAGAACGCGGTAACCTGACACATTGACTAACATCCAGCAGTGCTTACATCCACAGCGATGAAGTGTTTTGAGAGGTTGGTGATGTAGCATATCAACTCCTGCCTGAGGAGTGACTTGGATCTGCTCCAATTTGCCTACTGGTACAGAATGTCCACAGTTGATACCATCTCATTGGCTCTTCACACAACCCTGGAACATCTGGACAGCAAAGATGCATACATCAGGATGCTCATTATCAACTACAGCTCAGCATTCAATACCATCATCCCCTCAAAACTAAACAATAAGCTTCACGACTTTGGTCTCAATACCTCCTTGTGCAATTGGATCCTTGATTTCTTCACTTGCAGACCACAGTCAGTTCAGATTGGCAACAACATCTCCTCCACAATCTCCATCAGTACAGGTGTACCACAAGGCAGCTTTACGCTAAGTACAGCTCCAAAGCCATATTCAAGTTTGCTGTCATTGGCAAAATCAAAGGTGGTGAAAATCTGGCTGACTGGTGCCACAACAACAACCTCTCACTCAATGTAAGCAAGACCAAGGAGCTAATTATTGACTTCAGGAGGAGAAAACCAGAGGTTATGAGCAAGTCCTCACCAGAGGATCAGAGGTGGAGAGGGTCAGCAAATTTAAATTGCTCTGCGTAATCATTTCAAAGGGCTTGTCCAGGGCCCAGCATATAAATGCAATTATGAAGAAAGCAATCTGGTGCCTTTACTTCAGGAATTTGCGGAGATTTGGCATGATATCTAAAACTTAGTTAAACTTTTATAGATGTGTGGTGGAGAGTATATTGACTGGCTGCATCACAGCCTGGTATGGAAATACCAATGCCCTTGAATGGAAAATCCTACAAAAAGTAGTGGATACGGCCCAGTCTATTATGAGTAAAACCCTCCCCACCATTGAGCTCATCTACAGGAATCGTTGTCACAGGAAAGCAGCATCCATCATCAGGATCCTCCACTATCCAGGTCATTTTCTCTTCTTGCTGCTGCCATCAGGAAGAAGGTACAGGAGCCTCAGGACTCACACCACCAGGTTCAGGATCAGTTATTATCCCTCAATCATTAGGATCTTGAACCTGAGGGGATAACATCACTTACCCTATCATTGAACTGTTCCCATAACCTATGGACTCACTTTCAAGAACTCTTCATCTCATATTCTTGATATTTATTGCTTATTTATTTATTGTTATTATTTCTTTCTTTTTGTATTTCAACAGATTGTTGTCATTTTCACACAGTTTGAACATCCAAGTTGGTATGTTCTTTAAGTGATTCTATTATGATTGTTATTCTATTATGGATTTATTGAGTATGCACACAAGAAAATGAATCTCAGGGTTGTAAATGCTGACATATGTACTTTGATAATCAAATTACTTTGAACATCCTCTATTCTGAGGCTCTGCCCTCTATTCCTAGACTCCTCCATTATAGCAAACATCCTTTTTTGGTGGTGGGGGATGACGCTTTCCTGTGACAACGATTCCTTTATAGGCCCTTCGATATACAATAGGTTTCAATGAGATCCACAATCATTCTTCTATGCTCCAGTGACAGCAGGTCCAGAGCCATCAAATGCCCCTTATGTTAACTCTTTCATTCCGCCTGTTATTTGCATGAACCTCCTCTGGATCCTCTGCAATCCCAGCACATTCCTTTAAAAAGGGTTCCAAAATTGTTTACCATATTCTGAGTGTGGACTGACAAATGCCTTTTAAGGTCTCAGCATTACATCCTTGCTTTTATATTCTAGTCCTCTCAAAATGAATGCTAATATTGCATTTGCCTTCCTTACCACCAACTCAACCCCCAGGTTAACCTTTAGGGAATCTGGCACAGGACTCCAAAACCCCTTTGCACCTCTGATTTCTAAACTCTCTCCCTGTTTAGAAAATAGTCTGTGTCTTTATTCCTTTTAGCCAAGTGTATAACCATACGCTTCCCTACACTGTACAATATTCCATCTGCCTCTTCTTTGCCCATTTTCCTAATCTGTCTAAGTCTTGCAGACTCCATACCTTCCATCTATCTCCATATCACCCACAAAATGGCAAAAAAGCCATCAATTCCATCATCTAAGTAATTGGCAAATAGCAGTCCCAACCCCAACAGTTGCAGACCACTACAGATCACTGCCAGTCAACCAGAAATTGCCCATTTTTTTGCACTCATTGCCTCCTACCAGTCAGCTAACCTTCTATCCTCGCTAGTATCTTTCCTATGATATCATGGGCTCAAATTTTATTTAGCAAACCTATATGTGGCACTTTGTCTAAGGCCTTCCAAAAATCCAAATAAACAATATCCACTGGCAGTCCCTTGTCTTTCCTGCCTATTATTTCCTCAAAGAATTTGAACGGATTTGTCAGGCAAGATTTCCCTTAAAGAAGCCATACTGACTTTAGCCTGCGTTATTGTGTGCCTCCAAGTATCCAAAACCTCATCTTCAATAACGGACAAACATCTTCCCAGCCACTGAAGTCATGCAACTAGCCTTTAATTTCCTGTCTTTTGTCTCTTTTCCTTCAAGAGTGGAGTGACATTTTGCAATTTTCCAGTCCTTTGGAACCATTCCAGAACCTAGAGATTCTCGAAAGATCATTACTATTGCCTCCACAATCTCTGCAGCCACCTCTTTCAGAACCCTGGGGTGTCATCCATTTGATCCAGGTGACTTATCCACCTTCAGACCTCCCAGCTTCCCAAGCACCTTATCTTTAGTAATAGCAACCACACTCTCAAATTGCTGGCATACTGTTTGAGTCTTTTAGTGAAGAATGATGCATAATACTTATTGAATTTGTCTACCATTTCTTTGTTTTCCCCCATTACTACCTCTCCAGTGTCATTTTCCTGTAGTCCAATATCCACTCTATTTTACTCTTTATATATCTGAATAAAACCTTTGCTATCCTCTGTTATATTATTGGCTAGCTTACCTTCATACTTCAAATTTTTTCTCCTTATTCTTTTGTAGTAGCCTTCCGTTAGTTTTTAAAAACTTCCCAAATCTCTAGCTTCCTGCTATTATTTCCCTTTATTATATGCCCTTTCTTGCTTTTATGTTGCCTTTGATTTCCCTAGTCAGCCATGGTTGCTTTATTCTCCCTTTAGAATGCTGCTTCATTTTTGGGATGTATCTGTCCTGAGCCTTCCAAATTGCTCTTAGAACCTCCAGCTAGTGCTGTTCTGCCATCATCTCTGCTCATGTCACCTTCCAATCAACTCTGGACAGCTCTATTCTCATATCTCTGTAGTTCCCTTTACTCCACTATTATACTGATACCTCTGATTTTAGATTTTTGCCTCTGAAACTGCAGGGTGAATTCTATCATATTACGATCTCTGTCTCCTAAAGGTTCCTTTACCTTAAGCTCCCTAATCAAATCTGGTTCATTACACAACACCCAATCTAGAATTGCCTTTTCCCCAGTGGGATCAACCACAAGCTGTGATTTAAAAAAAACATCTTGAGGGCACTGTACAAATTCCTTCTCTTGGGATCCAGAACCAACCTGGTTTTCCCAATCTACCTGCATATTGATATCCCCCATGACTATTGTAGCATTTTGCTTTTTGCATGCCTTTTCTATCTCCCATTTTAATTTATATCCCACATCCTGACTATTGTTCAGAGGCCTGTATATGACTCCCATTATGACTTACCTTGTGCTTTCTCATCTTTACTGACAAGTATTCTACACCTTCTGATCCTACGGCACCTCTTTCTAAGGATTTGATTTCATTTTCTTTTACCAACAGAACCACCCCTAGTTGTTGTATTTCCATTTATCGGGCTTTGCAGTGCATTTGGGATCTCTGAGGAAATATCATTTTCACTTCCTCATGGCCAGTTTCAATGCCACGAGAAGGCAAGAGTGAGAAAAAAAACCATCAAAAAAAAACAAAAAAAAGCTCATCAATGGAGATTCTGTGAAACAAACCAATGCAGCTGGAGGAAGAGGAACCCTCAAGAGAGGAATTATCTAGCAATCCAACATCTGACTTTGAGGTGTACATAACCAGGCCAGGCTCTGGAAATCCCCTGCACCAACTCTTTATGGATTGAGCTGATTTTGGTTGAATATGATACAAGCACAAAAACTCAGATAAAATGCCCTTTGTTCAGGACTTGGACTTGCTCTTGTAGAGATGGACTTCAGTACTGATTGGGGAAAAGCCTAATGGCTCTTTCCAGCAGCTATAGCCTGCTTGAGTACGAACATGAGTGGCTTTGATGTGTGTGTATTGGTGTGGCAAAATGCACGTAAAGTACATCAGTACAGTAGCATAACAATCTATAGCACTAGCTGTAAGATCGGGTTCAATTCCAGCTGCTGTGTGAAATGAATTTGTACATAGTATCCTGCGACCACATGGGTGTCCTCCCACATTCCGATGACACACAAACACACAGGTTAGGGCTAGTAAGTAGGGGGCATGCCATGTTGGTGTGGAAGCCTCCAGCACAACCTTGATTGTGTTAGTTGTTGATACAAACAAAACTTTCCACTGTATATTTCAATGTTCACATGGCAAATAAAACTAATCTTAAATAAGACTGCGCAGTGAGTTTATTGTCATTCCTGTGTATTTTTTAATAAACAAAGTATATTTTTGAAATAAAAGGAGGAACAGAATCCAGTAAAGGGCTGTTAATGTATTTGAGTATCAATACTGCTAAAATAGTCTCAGGTCAAGTGTTGGAGAAGCCTAATGAGAACTGGGACTCTTTGCAGGCTAGCCCTGTGGGTTCACCAAATCTGTCAACAGTACCTTGAAATATCAGGATATATTCAAAGGTGAAACATTATTCAGCCATACCCTTTATTTGCTGATTATTGGCCACAGTGTGAGGAAGCAAGCTAAATTCTTTATAGCTAATCATTGAGTTTCAGTATTCACTTAATAGAATAAGTTCCCACTGGGGGTTAACCTGATGAGAGACACCACAATGTCTCTTTTAGTTTTATCTCTCTGGTCAAATAATTGGACGAATCAAGTTAAATATCAGTGTCTCAGACTCAATAAGTCATTGAGGGCAGAAATGGACCCTTCAGCCCACCCCAACTATGCCAAACGTTTTGCCCTTCTGCAGTAATCCCACTTGCCCGCATTAAGCCTATATCCCACTATGTCTTGCACATTCAATGTAGCGATTTTTAAAATCTGAATCCACTTGGGCACTGTGGTGTAGCGATTAGGGCAATGCTACTACAGCTCGGGCCCTCAGAGATCAGAATTCAACTCTGACACAGTCTATAAGGAGTTTGTACATCCTCCCTGTGAATACATGAATTTCCTCTGAGTGCTCCAGTTTCCTCCCACAGTCCAAAGATGTAATGGTTAGCATTGTAAATTGCCATGTGAGTAGGTTAAGGTTAATCAGGTTTCTCAGGGGTTGCTGGGGTGGTGTGACTGGAAGGGTCTACTCTGCACCGTATTTCTAAATAAAAATAAATAAAATTAATAACATCTCAACTTATATTTCGTGAAGCGCAGAATCAAATATCGCTGTGATGATTGTACGCTCTAGTATCAATTGTTTGGTGACAAATAAAGTTGCAGCATAACATCCCAGTTGGTATTTTCTATACCCCAACCTGCAAAGGCAAGTATGACTCATGCTGTTTTCACAACCCTATTCATTGAATTGCAATTTGCAGGGAATTACAGACTTGAATTCTGAGATCTTTGTTTATCAATGTTCTTTAGTGTTATTAGTTTACATGTCCTATCCCTATTTCATGTACCTAAATACATCATCTTGCATTTAACAGGATTAAGTTTTATCTGTCAATTCACTGTAAACTTTCCGTATGATTGATGTCATTAGATTCCTGGGTGTCACTATCTCAGAGGACCTGTTCTGGACCCGTGATATAAACATAATTGCGAGGAAAGCACAAGAGCACCTCTGCTTCCTCAGGAAACTGTGGAGGCTCGGCACGTCATCACAACCTCGGCAAACCTCTATGGATGTGTGGTGGAAAGTGTGCTGACTGGCTGCATTGTGGCCTGGTATGGGAACACCAATGAGTGGAAAATCCTGCAAAAGCTAGTGGATTCGGCCAAGGATGTCATGGGTAAAACCCTCCCAACCCTTGAACACATCCACATGAAACATTGCCAGAGGAAAGCAGCATCCATCATCAAAGATCCTCACCACCCAGGCCAAGCTCTGTTTTCACTGCTGCCATCAGGTAAGAAGGTACAAGAGTGTCAGGACTTGCACCACCAGGTTCAAGAACAGTTACTACCCCTCAGCCATCAGGCTCTTCAACAAATGGGGATAGCTACACTCATTTAAGGACTCTTATTATTTCATGCTCCTTATTTATTGCTGTTTATTTAGATCTGCATTTGTGCAATTTGTTTTCAGTTGCTGTTCTATAGAATGCTCACAGAGAAAGAATCTCAGGGTTGTATGTCGTGACAGCTATGTACACTGATAATACATTTTACTTTGAACTGAACGTTAGGTTCAGGGTGAATAATTTAACCTGAAGTTATTGCAGATATTCAAATGAGCTGATAGCTTGAAACATCGAACCTCTCAAAAGCTAAAGTGAACACACTATAAAAAAACATTTGGCTGGATGGTTTACAGTTTGACAACACTTCTACTAAATTATTCAATTGACCTTAAAAGCTGTGATATGATGATTTTCTCGTGTCACTAGATAATGAAAGGTTCAGTAAAATTGACAAAAAGGAAGTGCTTCAAATTATAGGTGAGATCAGGGACCATGAATATAAATTTTAAAAAAACAACATGATTGAAATCTATAAGAAAAACACTAAGTGCGGGAAACACTCAGCAGGATGGAGAGAGAAACAAGTTTATGTTTCAAGTCCAAGATTCCTGGGCCTGAAACATGAACTGTTTCTCTTTCCACAGATGCTGACTGACCTGCCACCAATGTGATATAGGTGTGTCAGATTCGATCCTGGTCTCCGGTGCTCTCAGAATGGCGCTTGCACGTTCTCCGATTCTGAGTCTCTCTCACATCCTACATTCCAGATATGTGAGTTAATTAGGGTAGGTAAGTGGCAAAATGAATCAACTGGATGTGCATCAGCACAAGAGAGAGAATAAGGTTTAGGAGCACACATAAATAATGACACTGATGCTGTGGTTTGAATGGCCTAATTCTGCACTGTAATAGGCAAGGAAGACAGGTGCTAATAACACCGAGGAGAATTCAGGTGAAAGCTCTTTAACTGGAGAATGGGACAACCGGCCATCAGAAAGAGTCGCTGAGGCAAATAGTGTGAAAAGAGGAAACAGGCTGAAGTGAAGGAAAGGAAGTAGAAGGGCATGTTAGCGAGGTAGAATGGTAGCCTTTCCCTGGGAAATATGGTTGCTTGATGAACCATTCTACTTTTTTTGTTAATTAGAGGACAGTGGAACAGATGATAGCTGTATTTAAGTTAAATAATTTCTGTCCTTCGGTGTCTGAATTTCATCTTTAGTTAAATAAAATCACAGCTTTTCCATCAAAATCAGGCAGTTCCTCTGCAAAACACCTTTGGATATCTTTCTAATGTAAAGTTACGGAGCCATACAGAACAGAAACATGTCCTTCAGCCCAACTCATCAATACCAATGGAAATTCCATTTTCCTGAATTTGGCCCACACCACCCTATTCCCTTCCTTCCTATTTATCTGTCCAAATGCTTTTTAAACCTTGTAAATCAAACCTCTACCTGTCATCAACCAGCTCCTCTGCTTGCTTGTTCCACATAGCCACCATCCTCAATGTGGAAAACTTCCTCTTCAAACATCCTTTAAATCTTTCCCCTCTCACCTTAAAACTACATGTCTAGTTTTTGACTCCCTGACCTAGGGAAAAAAAGACTGTTATTATCTACTGTATACATAATTTTATAAACTTCTATAAGGTCACCCCTTAGCCTCCTGTGCTCCAGTGAGAACAACCCCAGCCTATTCCGTCTCCTTGTAAATAAAGATTTTCATTCCAGGCAACATCCTGGTGAATGTCTTCCGCACTCTTTCTGGTGCCACCACATAGTCTGGAGATCCTGACCCGATTTACACACAATACTCCAAGTGTGACCTAATTTATGTCTTGTATGGTTGTAACACAATGGCCTAGTTCCTATACTCAACATCCATGCCTGTGATGAAAAGGAAGCTAAACTCCCTTACTACTCTATGTCACCATTTTCAGGGAGCTGTGAACTTACACTGCAGATTCCTCTCTATATCAAGTTCAAGTTTATTGTCATCTGACTGTGTGTGTGTGTGTGTGTATATACACACAACCAAATGAAACAAAGTTCCTCCAGACTATGGTGCACCCACAAACATGTGACTTAAATGGTCCCTTCTGGGGCAGCATCAAGAAAGGTGACTCGTGCGAGCAGCTCCAGTGATGATGATGATGACGTTGTCTCAGGACTGCGTGGCCAGCGTCGGGCATTTTCATGCCTTACAAGGCACGGAACAAAAGACTGTGTGGCACGCCACTCCTCACACAAGCACCAATGGAAACCGTCAAATACTCCCGTTTCAGTCCACTACAGCTGAAACCACAACTACATCTGAGGTCTGTACAGTTAATAACATCATCTTAATGCAATTAAAAAATGTATCACTACTTAAAATCGACAGAGCTCAAATGGACTCTGGTCGCAGTTCTCCTTTAAGACAGTGGAAGAAAGGATGCTGAGCTGGTTAAAAGACTGTCCAAGGAAGTGCGGCTTTCAGCTGCCATAACCAGCCATCTTGATGGCAAACTTCGAGTCTCTGGTAAATAAAACTGAAGATCTCAGAGCCAGAGTGCTGTACCAGAGGGACACTAGGACCCGTTGCGTTCTTTGTCTCACGGTATTTTGGTTAACCATTCCAGACACAGTGATTCAGATTGATGGGTTCACAATACACTGCCAAGATAGGACTGCTGAGTCTTTCACAGGCGGAGGAGAAGGAGTATGCTTCGTGATCAACTCCTCATGCTGTACAAACATTATGATTCTGTCCCAGTCCTGTTTACACCACTTGGAACACCTCGCATCAAGTATTGTCCGTTTTATTTTTCACGGGAGATTTCAGCCATCATCTTGGTAGCAGTGTACATCCCACCTCAGGTCAGGGTAAAACAGGCTCTAGACGAACTGAGTGATGTAATCATCAGGCATATAAGAGCACTTCCTGATGCCTTCCCCAGCATTTTGGAATATTTAAACCAGGTCAGCTTGAAAAAGTCTCTACATAATTATTATCAACAAATCACTTGTAGAACCAGAGGAAACATTACACTGGACCACTGTTACACCACCATCAAGAGCACTTCCTGTGCTATCCCACGCCAGCACTATGGAAAGTCTGGTCACCTGGCTGTACTGCTACTCCCTGAGCATAGGCAGAGACTGAAGACTGCAGCACCAGTAGTGATGGACCAGGGAGGCACAGGAGTGCTTACAGGACTGCTTTGAATCAGTGCACTGGACTATATTTGGGGATTCATCTTCGAGTGTGAATCAGTACACCACAGCTGTAACTGACTTCATTTAAACATGTGTGGATGAGTGTATGCCTGCAGTGACTTACAGTACATTCCCAAATCAAAAGCCATGGATGAAGCAGAAGGTTCATAGTCTGCTGAGGGTGAGATCAAGTCTGGCAACCCAGGTCTGTACAAAAATAACAGGTACAACTTCCGGAGGGTTATTTCAAGAGAGAAGGAACAATTCCGGTTGAGGTTGGAGGCAACATTGGATGCCAATTCTGTCAGGGTCTGCAGGACATTACTTCCTACAAGCAAAACCTAACATCATGAGTGACAGTGATGCTTCACTCCTAAATGAGCTGAACGCCTTTTATGCTCACTTTGAAACTACAGCTATGGAGATCCCTGCAGCACCCAGTGACCCAGTGATTTCTGTCTCAGAGGCCAATGTCAGGCTGTCTTTCAGGAGGGCAAACCCTCGCAAGGCGACAGGCCCCGATTGTAAGGCTCTGGAAACTTGTGCCATTCAACTGGCGAGAGTGTTCAAGCATATTTTCAATCTCCCATTGCTAAAGTTGGAAGTTCCCACCTGCTTCAAAAGGGCAACAATTATACCAGTGGCCAGGAAGTGGAGGGTGAATTTCCTTAATGACTATTGTCCAATAGCTCTCACAGCTACAGCGCTGAAGTGCTTTGAGAAGTTGGTTGCGGCTAGGATTAACCCCTGCATCTGCAAGGAGCTGGATCCACTTCAATTTGCTTATCACCACAATAGGTCTACGACAGACGTGGCCTTGGATTACTCAGACAATATTAATAGCTCTGTCAGGATGCTGTTTATTGATGACAGCTCAGCATTTAAATCCATCATTCCTACAGTTCTGAATCAAAAAGCTCCAGAATCTAGGCCTCTGTACCTCCCTCTGCAGCTGGATCCTCAGCTTCCTACAGAAGACTGGGTCCAGTTACAGAGGGAGGTACTGGACCCCATAATCTATGCCAATTGGAAATAACATCTCCATCTCTCCGACGATCGGCACTGCTCTACTCTCTCAACACCCATGACTGTGAGGCTACGCCATCTATAAATCTGTTGATGATACAGCCATTGTTGGCAGAATTTAAGATGCTGATGAGAGGGCATACAAGAGTGAGATATACCAGCTAGTTGAGTGGTGTCGTAGCAACAACCTCACATTCAATATCATTAAGATCAATGAACTGATTGTGGACTTCAGGAAGGGTACTATAAGTCAAGGGAACACAAACCAATCCTCATAAAGGGATCAGAAGTGTGCAGTTTCAACTCCAGGGTGTCAATATCTCTGAGGATCTAACTTGGACACAACATATCAATGCAGCTACAAAGAAGGCACGATAATGACTATACTTCATTAGGTCTTTGAGGAGATTTGGTTTGTCTCCTAAAACACTCGAAAACTTCTACAGATGTTCCATGGAGAGCATTCTAACTGGCTGCATCACCGTCTGGTATGGGGGTCCGGGGTGGGGTGCTACTGCACAGGATCAGTGTAAGTTGCAGAGAATTGTAAAGTTGGTAAGCTCCATCGTGGGCATCTTCAAGTACAATGCTTCAAAAAGGTGGCATCCATCATTAAAAACACCCATCAAACAGGTCATGCCCTCTTCTCATTTTACCAACAAGAGGGAGTTACAGATGCCTGTAGGCACTCACTGAACAGTTTCTTTCCCTCTACCATCAGATTTCTGAATGGACATTGAACCGACGAACACTACCTATCTACTTTCTTTTAGACCATAAGAAAAAGGAGTAGAATTAGGCCATTTGGCCCATCGAGTCTTCCTTTCCCATTTCATCATAGCTGATCCAATTTTCGTCTCAGCCCCAATCTTTTGCCTTCTCTCCATGCCCCTTCATGCCCTGACCAACCAAGAATCTATCAACTTCTGCTATAAATACTGTATACACACAGACTTGGCCTCCACAGCTGCCAGTGGCAAAGAATTTCATAGATTGGCTAAAGAAATTCCTCCTTATCTCTGTTCTAAAAGGACACCCCTCTATTCTGAGGCTGTGTCCTCTGTTCTGAGACTCTCCCACCAATGGAAATATTCTCTTCACATCCACTCTATCAAGGCCTTCCACTATTTGATAGGTTTCAATGTGGTCAACCCTCATTCTTCTGAATTTTTGCAGGCCCAGAGCCATCAAACTCTCCTCATATGATAAGCCATTCAATCCTGGAATCATTCTTGTGAGCTTTCTTTGAACCCTTTCCAGTTTCAGCACATCCTTTCTAAGGGGCCCAAAACTGTTCACGGTACTCCAAGTGAGGCCAAGTGAAATATATATACACTGACTATAATTCATGTTTTTTTCTCCATTATCATGTATTGTACTGCTGCCACAAAGTTAACAAATGTCATGAGATATGGCGGTGATATTAAACCTGATTCTGATATAAACTAACATATTACCATAAATAAGTTAATAAATATAATTTAAAATGCATGGTTTGGTGTTTGGTGGTCTGATGTCTTGTGCATCTGTACCACACAATGATGTAGACAGTCAGGACGCTTTCAGTGGTCCTCCTGTAGAGAGTTGTTAGATTGGAGCAGTGTTAGGATGCTGGAGTAGGGTTCCAATCACAGACCCAGTGTTGTATACACAGTGATATTAATTGAGTAACAAATCCCGAGGTGCAAACAAAGTCAGTGTCAAAGTTCAGGCAGAGTCTGTAGCCTAGTGCAGTTTTATGTTGTTTTACGTAGTCTAGTGTAGCCTTGTGCTGTCTCACATAGTCTAGTATAGCTTTGTGTTGTTTCATGTAGCACCAGAGTCCTGGAGGAATGTTGTTTCATTTTTACTGTGTACTGTACTAGTAGTTTATGCTCAAAATGACAATAAACTTGACTTGACTTGAGATCAAAACATCCAGAGAAATCCAAAAGTCAGAAATGGGAAACAGGCAGAGTCGATATCCAGATAGACCGAGTACAGATACAAATGCTGGAAAGGCTCAGGAACACTCACTGGCACAATCTGGCAACAAACAGCTGAAAACACAGGACTGAAATACACTGAGTGATAAACAGAGAGGCAGATGATGGGTGGAGCACAATGAGACACAGGTGGCAGCAATACAGGGAATAATGAGAAACAGATGAGAGACGGAGTACTCAGTAACACAGGGGTCGGAGTAGAGTGGGAGTGAGGACAGGAGCACATGGCAATACAAGACCACAGACTGACAGCTAGGGGAAGCACACAAAAAGACAGAGTTCAACTGGAGGTACTGACAAGAAGGGAGCCTGGCATGCCTCAGTCTTCCCAGACAATGTTTCGGTAGATACTGCTGTGCTTCCTGACTAGACCAGAGTTCTGGGTCCAGGTTAGATCATCTGCTATGTGCACACCAAGTAACTTTGTGCTCTTCACTCTCTCCTCAACAGACCCACTGATGTGCAATGGAGAGCGGTTAACCTGTGCCTTCCTGAAATCCGCAATCATCTCTCATGTCTTGTCCATGTTGAAACTCAGGTTGTTATTCTCACACCATTTCAAAGATTCGAAGTACATTTATTATCAATGTACACGGTATAAAAACCTGAGATCTGTCTTCACAAAGAGCCAGGAAACAAAGAAAACCATGGCATCCATTCAAAGAAAAACATCAAACCCCCAATGCGCACAAAAAATAGCGTGAACAGAAAAAAAACCAAGTGAAAAAGACAGAATAAGAAACACCAAACCACAAAGTCATTCAAAGAGCCCAGGCACATTCAGTGTAGCTGAAAGTTCACTCAATCTAGTGCTGTGTTGTTCGTTAACTCCAGGCTGCAGAGTCAGTCTGTCCCGATCAAAATCACATGAAAAGGTGCAACCAGAAACCAGAAATATGCCATAATATGAACTGCAGATTCCAATCCCCAAACTGCATCGATTAAACCTTGCCCAAGATCCAGGACTCTGGCACCATCCTTAGCAGCATCGAGTGAGAGGGAAGGATGAAGTCATTCATATGCAGGTACTTCACCAGGAGCAGTGGGCAAGAGGGGAAATTGACTGGTCACACGCGGGTCGATGGCACTGAACACCCGCTTGCCTTCCGCTCCCATCCTCATTGATTTCAATCTCCCCCCGACGCTTTAATCAGTAAGATCGGCAAGAAATGGAGTCAATCATGATCTCCAGACTGCACGCTTCACTCGAAGCCTCAGTGAATCTCCTCAGAGATAGAAGTGTGCCAGATCTCTCATTTAGCCCAAAAACACACCACTAAATCAAAAGGTCCATCAGTAGCAGAACCACATTTAAAAGAAAAAGAAGTGAAGGAAGTAGTTTTGTGAACCATCTCAAGGATGTCATTGTTCACTGGTGCCATTTGACAAATCTCTCAAGCTCCTCTCCGCATTGGTGCTGATGAGGCCAATCACTGCTTCTAATACCCCTACCATTTATTGTGTGTGTCCAACCAGTACTAGATGACACAAAATGTATTATATCAAACTTGTCTGGATTAAGTTCCACCTATCACCACTCCACCCAACTTTTCAATTGATTTACATCCTTCTGTATGTTTAGACAACTCTTCCAATCTTTGAGTTTCTTGTCCAAGTAATTTATAACAACAACGCTCATGGCTGCGATCCCTGAGGAACACTACTGCTTACAGATTCCTAATCAGAAAAGAAACCCTCCTCCACTACCCTCTGCCTCCTGTTACTAATCCAGTTTTGGACTGATTTGCCAAGACACCTTGGATCCCACGTGCCCTAACTTCCTGAATGAGCCTACCATGTGACACATTGTTGGATGTCTTGCTAAAGTTCATCTATATCAAGTCTACATTCTTGCATTCATCGAATTTCTTAAGTAACCTCCTCAAAAGATTCAATCAGATTAGTAAGGTAGGATTTCCCATGCACACACCAAGCTAACCCCTCCTAATCTGTCATTGCCTTCCCAAGAATTTTTTTCTCAGTTTCCCTACTATTGACGTAGGACTCATCAGCCTATAGTTTCCTGGTTTGATCTTACTGGCTTAGCCCTTCTTGATTCTGCAAACAACAATAGCTGTCCTAAATTACTATGTACACGCATGCTAATTTTACATTTCACCAGAGTTATTTTGATTCCATTTGGAGTTATTGAATTGAAACTATTACTTCATTGCTACATTTAGAAAAACACTGAATTTTACATGCTTTGAGTTGGAGATGATAGTGGTTGCACTTTTTTTATGCAAATGTTTATCTGAATTTTAAATAAGAGTCCTTGTCTCCCCTCTTTGTTGAACATAACAGAACTTTATTTTTGAAGAACAGAGAGGGAATCAGAATTAAAACCACGTTTATTATCACTGACATGCAATTTGTTGTTTTGTGGCAGTGGTATAGTGCGATACATAAAAAAATACTGCAAGTTACAATAAGAAATATTTTAAAAGTGTCTTCTTTTGGAAGAAGACAGCGAGGCTTTGAGAGGAAGTGCGGCGGCGGCCATTTTCAAATTGTCCAATTGCTTCTCAGATCGGAGTTCTGAGAGGCGGGACTGCGCAGGCGCGTGAAGGAGGCCTGGGAAGGAGGGAAGATATAAAAAGAACGCAGCCTTAAGCAGCGGGCAGCTTCGTTTGCGGGCAGTGGAGTGAGCCGGGAGCAGAGTGTAGGGCTTGGGCTCAGAGGGCTTAGGCGGAAGAGGGCACAGTAGGCTTATCTTTTAGTTCTCCTTGTTATTTTCAGTTATTCAGGAAATATGAGTGTGAGGGCAGCTTGTTGTTCTCTGTGTCGGATGTGGGAGATCCTGGAGTCTCTGAGCCTCCCGGACATCCATATCTGCGCCAGGTGCGCCGAACTGCAGCTCCTGAGGGACCGAGTTGGGAAACTGGAGCTGCAGCTCGATGACCTTCGCCTGGTCAGGGAAAGTGAGGAGTTACAGGCAGGTGGTCACTCTGGGGCCACGGGAGGCAGATAGGTGGGTCAAGGTCAGGAAGGGGAAGAGGCAGGTACTAGAGAGTACCCCAGTGACAATAAGTACTCATGTTTGAGTACTGTTAGGGGTGACAGCCTACCTGGTGGAAGTGACAGTGGCCGGGCCTCCGGCACAGAGGACGGCTCTGTAGCTCAGAAAGGTAGGGTTAGAAGAAAGAGGACCATAGTAATAGGGGACTCGATAGTCAGGGGTTCAGACAGGCGGTTCTGTGGAGGTGATCGGGAGTCCCGGGTGGTAGTTTGCCTCCCTGGTGCCAGGGTTCGGGACGTTTCTGATCGCGTCCAAGATATCCTGAAGTGGGAGGGTGAGGAGCCAGAGGTCGTGGTACATGTAGGTACCAATGACATAGGTAGGAAAGGGCAAGAGGTCCTGAAACGAGAGTATAGGGAGTTAGGAAGGCAGTTAAGAAGAAGGACCGCAAAGGTAGTAATCTCGGGATTACTGCCTGTGCCACGCGACAGTGAGAGTAGGAATGGAATTAGGTGGAGGATGAATGCGTGGCTGAGGGATTGGAGCAGGGGGCAGGGATTCAAGTTTCTGGATCATTGGGACCTCTTCTGGGGCAGGCGTGACCTGTTCAAGAAGGATGGGTTACACTTGAATCCTGGGGGGGACCAATATCCTAGCGGGGAGGTTTGCTAGGGCTACAGGGCAGACTTTAAACTAGTAAGATGGTGGGGGGGGGGGGGGTGGGAATCAATTTGAGGAAACTATGGGAGAGGAGGTTAGTTCACCAGTAGAGCAAGTAAGTAGACAGTGTGTGAGGAGGAAAGGCAGGTGATGGAGAAGGGATGCACTCAGCCCGAAGATGTAGGGGAGAAGAAAGAAAAGGATAATAAATTTGAGTGCTCGCTTTGGCAGCACATATACTAAAAAACTGGAACGATACAGAGAAGATTAGCATGGCCCTGTGCAAGGATGACACGCAAATTCGTGAAGCGTTCCATATTTTTTAAAAAATTTGAATGCATTGTTAGGGATGAAAAGAGAGGAGGAGGTGGAGAGTATCTTAAATGTATCTATTTTAATGCTAGGAGCATTGTAAGAAAGGTGGATGAGCTTAAAGCGTGGATTGATACCTGGAATTATGATGTTGTAGCTATTAGTGAAACATGGTTGCAGGAAGGGTATGATTGGCAACTAAATATTCCTGGATTTAGTTGCTTCAGGTGTGATAGAGTAGAAGGGGCCAGAGGAGGAGGTGTTGCATTGCTTGTCCGAGAAAATCTTATGGCGGTGCTTTGGAAGGATAGATTAGAGAGCTCCTCTAGGGAGACTATTTGGGTGGAATTGAGAAATGGGAAAGGTGTAGTAACACTGATAGGAGTGTATTATAGGCCACCTAATGGGGAGCGTGAGTTGGAAGAGCAAATGTGTAAGGAGATAGCAGATATTTGTAGTAAACACAAGGTGGTGATTGTGGGAGATTTTAATTTTCCACACGTAGATTAGAAAGCTCATTCTGTAAAAGGGCTGGATGGTTTAGAGTTTGTGAAATGTGTGCAGGATAGTTTTTTGCAACAATACATAGAAGTACTGACTAGAGATGGGGCAGTGTTGGATCTCCTGTTAGGGAATGAGATAGGTCAGCTGACAGATGTATGTGTTGGGGAGCACTTTGGGTCCAGTGATCACAATAGCATTAGATTCAATATAATTATGGAGAAGGACAGGACTGGACCTAGAGTTGAGATTTTTGTTTGGAGAAAGGCTAACTTTGAGGAGATGCGAAGGGATTTAGAGAGAGTGGATTAGGTCAAGTTGTTTTATGGGAAGGATGTAATAGAGAAATGGAGGTCATTTAAGGGTGAAATTATGAGGGTACAGAATCCTTATGTTCCTGTTAGGTTGAAAGGAAAGGTTAAAGGTTTGACAGCACCAAGGTTTTCAAGGGATATTAGAAACTTGGTTTGGAAAAAGAGGGATGTCTACAATAGATATAGGCAGCATGGAGTAAAGGAATTGCTCAAGGAATATAAAGAATGTAAAAGGAATCTGAAGAAAGAGATTAGAAAAGCTAAAAGAAGATATGAGGTTGGTTTGGCAAATAAGGTGAAAGTAAATCCGAAAGGTTTCTACAGTTATATTAAAAGCAAGAGGATAGTGAGGGATAAAATTGGTCCCTTAGAGAATCAGGGTGGTCAGCTATGTGTGGAGCCAAGGGAGATGGGAGAGATTTTGAATGATTTCTTCTCTTCGGTATTCACTAAGGAGAAGGATATTAAATTGTGTAAGGTGTGGGAAACAAGTAAGGAAGTTATGGAACCTATGACAATTAAAGAAGTGGTAGTACTGGCACTTTTAAGAAATTTAAAAGCGGATAAATCTCCAGGTCCTGACAGGATATTCCCCAGGACCGTGAGGGAAGTTTGTGTAGAGATAGCAGGAGCTCTGATGGAGATCTTTCAGATGTCATTAGAAATGGGGATTGTGCCGGAGGATTGGCGTATTGCTCATGTGGTTCCGTTGTTTAAAACGGGTTCTAGAAGTAAGCCTAGCAATTATAGACCTGTCAGTTTGACATCAGTGGTGGGTAAATTAATGGAAAGTATTCTTAGAGATAGTATTTATAATTATCTGGATAGACAGGATCTGATTAGGAGTAGCCAGCATGGATTTGTGCGTGGAAGGTCATGTTTGACAAACCTTATTGAATTTTTTGAAGAAGTTACGAGAAATGTTGACGAGGGTAAGGCAGTGGATGTTGTCTATATGGACTTCAGCAAGGCCTTTGACAAAGTTCAACATGGTTAGTTAAGAAGGTTCAGTCGTTAGGTATTAATGCTGGAGTAATAAAATGGATTCAACAGTGGCTAGATGGGAGATGCCAGAGAGTAGTGGTGGATAATTGTTTATCGGGATGGAGGCCGGTGACTAGCGGGGTGCCTCAGGGATCTGTTTTGGGCCCAATGTTGTTTGTAGTATACATAAATGATCTGGATGATGGGGTGGTAAATTGGATTAGTAAATATGCCGATGATACTAAGGTCGGAGGTGTTGTGGATAATGAGGTGGGTTTTCAAAGCTTGCAGGGAGATTTATGCCGGTTAGAAGAATGGGCTGAATGTTGGCAGTTGGAGTTTAATGCTGAGAAGTGTGAGGTTCTACATTTTGGCAGGATTAATCCAAGTAGAACATACAGGGTAAATGGTAGGGCATTGAGGAATGCAGTGGAACAGAGAGATCTAGGAATAACAGTGCATAGTTCCCTGAAGGTGGAGTCTCATGTAGATAGGGTGGTGAAGAAGGCTTTTGGAACGCTGGCCTTTATAAATCAAAGCATTGAGTACAGAAGTTGGGATGTAATGTTAAAATTGTACAAGGCATTGGTAAGGCCAAATTTGGAATATTGTGTACAGTTCTGGTCACCGAATTATAGGAAAGATATCAATAAATTAGAGAGAGTGCAGAGACAATTTACCAGGATGTTACCTGGGTTTCAGCACTTAAGTTACAGAGAAAGGTTGAACAAGTTAGGTCTCTATTCATTGGAGCGTAGAAGGTTGAGGGGGGATTTTTTCGAGGTATTTAAAATTTTGAGAGGGATAGATAGAGTTGATGTGAATAGGCTGTTTCCATTGAGAGTAGGGGAGATTCAAACGAGAGGACATGATTTGAGCGTTAGGGGGCAGAAGTTTAAGGGAAACACGAGGGGGTATTTCTTTACTCAGAGAGTGATAGCTGTGTGGAATGAGAAGTAGTAGAGGCCAGTTCAGTTGTGTCATTTAAGGTAAAATTGGATAGGTATATGGACAGGAAAGGAGTGGAGGGTTATGGGCTGAGTGCGGGTAGGTGGGACTAGGTGAGATTAAGAGTTCGGCACGGACTAGGAGGGCCGAGATGGCCTGTTTCAGTGCTGTGATTGTTATATGGTTATAAAAGTGGTGCAAAAGGAGAACAAAATAGAGGGTTCATTGTCCGTTCAGAAATCTGATGGCAGAGGAGAAGAAGCTGTTCCTGAATTGTTGAGTGTGTGCATTTAGGCTCCTCTACCTCCTTCCTGATTAAAACATTGGGGGAGATTGAAATCAATGAGGATGAGAGCGGAAGGCAATGAGAAGAGAGCGTGGCCTGGGTGATGAGGGTCCGATGATGCCTTCTTGTTGAGGCATCACCTTTTGAAGATGTCCTCAATGGTGGGGAGGCTGGTGTCCGTGGTGGAGCCGGCTATGTTTACCCTCTGCAACCTTCTTCCATCCTGTACTTTGGCGCCTCCATACCAGACGGTGATGCAACCAGTTAGAATGCTCTCCATAAACACCTAGAAATTTGTAGTGTCTTTGGTGACATACCAAATCTCCTCAAACTCCTAACAAAGTATACCCGCTGCTGTGCATTCTTCATAAGTGCATCATTATTTTAGATAGAGCTTCTCAGATATCGATACCCAGGACCTAGAACTGGCTGGGTAGCCTCCAACCTGATGGCATGAACATTGACTTCTCTAACTTCCATTAATGCCCCTCCTCCCCTTCTTACCCCATCCCTGATATATTTAGTATTTTTCCCCCCTCCTTTTTTTCTCTCTCTCTGCCCATCACTCTGCCTGTTCTCCATCTCCCTCTGGTGCTCCCCTCCCCCTTTCTTTCTCCTTAGGCCTCCCGTCCCATGGTCCTTTCCCTTCTCCAGCTCTGTATCCCTTTTGCCAATCACCTTTCCAGCTCTCAGCTTCACCTCACCCACTCCAGTCTTCTCTTATCATTGTGCATTTTTCCCTCCCCCTCCTACTTTCAAATCTCTTACTATGGTTCCTTTCAGTTAGTTCTGATGAAGGGTCTCGGCCCGAAACGTCGACAGTGCTTCTCCTTATAGATGCTGCCTGGCCTGCTGTGTTCCACCAGCATTTTGTGTGTGTAACTAGAACTGGCTCATTCTTTCCATTGCTGACCACTCGATGGGAACTGGTATGTGTTCTCTTCCTCATCCTGAAGTTTGCAATCAATTCTTTGGTCTTAATGATGTAGTGTGCAAGGCTGTTGTGATGCCACTCAACCAACTGATCTTTCTCAGTCCTGCATGCCTCCTCGTCACCCATCTGAGATTCTGTCAATGTCGCTGGCAAATTTATAGATGGCATTTGCGCTGTGTCTAGTCACTCAGTCATGGGTGTGGAGGGAGTAGAGCAGCAGTTTAAATAAGCATCTTTGAAGTGCACCTGTGTTCATCGTCAACAAGAAGGAGATAATATTTTCAATTCCACTTATTGGGTTCTCCTGATGAGCTAGTCGATGATCCCACTGCAGAAGGAGGTACAGAGGCCCAGGTTTTAAAATGTTTTGATTAGTACTGAAGGGATAATGCTGTTGAATGCTGAGCTGTAATCAACAAACAGTGCCCTGAGATAGGTATTATAGTTGTCCAGATTGTCCAAGACCAAGTGAAAAGCCAGTGAGATGCATCCATTATATCCTCATGTGGCGGTAGGTCTAGGTCCTTGCTAAGCAGGAGTTAATTCTAACCATGACCAATCTCTCAATGCACTTCATCACAATAGGTGTGAGTACTACTGGGTGGGTTGGACATATGTCTCTACCAAATGAACTGTAAGGCGCTCTTTCCCTCCGTTAGCCTGCAGGTCACCCTTGGGTAAGGTGTAGCACCTGCCTAGCGCCCCACCCCTCCACTGATCAGGGTCTCATGAAGCTGTGGAACAAGTGCTGGATGGTTGTATGAGCAGCTGGTGCATATCACAAGTCCTGGCTATGCGACCACTGACACCAAGCAGACAGTCTCTCAAGAATTGATAATGGCTGGTAAAAATACTGCCCAGAAGAAGGCAACAGCAAACTACTTCTGAAGAAAAAATTGCCAAAAAACATGAATGCCCACGTCATACGACATGGCACATAATGAATGAATGAATTAATTTTGAACTATCTGTGTCGATGGGGACCAGGCTACAGTTTAGCGATGAGCTACTTTCAACTCTTTATTGGCCTTCCTTGATCAAAACTGATTTCCATCTTCTGTATCTCTCACTGGCAATGTGGAATGAACTCACACAGAAACCTGCATAAAACAGCAGCAAGAGTGAGTGTTCTTACCATTAAACATAAAGAACAGTTTTAGATAAATAGTGTTTAGAAATAAGTCAGCTGAATAGTGCCACTGATTTTAAGACAGACTGACTGCTCTTACTGTCTGCTTTTGGTATCTGAAGTAGAAATGAATTTAAGACTGAGAATAAAATAGTCTCCAGAAAGTGAATGGTAATTGGTTGGTAATTATTTTCACATGTACAGTACTGTGCAAAAGAATTAGACATTATACACACACACACACACACACACACACACACACACACACACACACACACACACACACACACACACACACACACACACACACACACACACACACACACACACACACACACACACACACACACACCTGACGTTCCGGAAAATGATGGTTCAGCACCTCTTTTAATTCAGATAAAACTACAGTACAAGGCCAAGTATCCCTCATTTTTCATGAAATGTCTATTAGATGAGGTGAATTCTGGCAATTCTATATAGACATTTATTAAAGAATTTAACGTGAAGGATGTTCTTTAGTTCATTGCTCGAGGGTGGGGGAAGGTAGAACCTTCAAAACTAAAGAATGGCTGGCATAAGTTGTTGCCTGCCTTGATGTTTGAAAATGTGCCTGAAGAAAACCTTGACGATGATTTTACCAGATTTTGTGTATCAAAGGAGTAAGTGGTTGTTCATGATTTGCTTGTGTATGCAAAAAGTGATACACGATCTGTTTTCAAAGATACAGCAAGTAGTCTTAGTGAAGAAAATCTATGAGAGTGGATTGTTGATGATGGAACAGCTATTGTGCGTCAGCTTACAGACTCGGAAATTATAGACAGTGTTCTGAACGTTGATAAAAACATTGCAAGTGATGAAGATGGCAGTGATGATGATGAAACGGATGAAACTGAAAGATTTACTATTGACAATTTAATTGAGTTGTTGGGTAACTTAATCAAAGGGTTAGAGAAATGTGCCTTTGAGAGCTAATGAATTTTTATTTGATGGAAGAAAAATTACATAGGAAGAGATCAAAACACATGAAACAACTTCGCTTGGATGAAATGTTTAAAGAAGCAACATACTTTGTAAGCATGGTAATTAATAAATTTATATTTAATATTTACTTAATAATCCTTTCCTAGCTTCTACAGTCCATTTTTGCTTTTAATTATTGTGCGACCTATTTTAAACTTGCAAAGACATGAATGCGGCAAGGCTCAGGAACCGAGGGTGTTGGAAAATCAGTGGTCAACCTGGGAGCAATCTTTGAATGTCTCAGTCTTTCCCTAGTCGGGGATAACGAGAGACAAAACAGTATATACTTCCAATCAATGCTACAGCACATCTACATGAAATGTTGTCATAGGACCTATGCAGTCATGGGAAAGCAACATCCATCATCAGGGACCCCCACCACCCAGGTCATGCTCTCTTTTCACTGCTGCCATCAGGAAGAAGGTACAGCAGCCTCAGGACTCACACCATCAAGTTCAAGAACAATTACTACCCATAACCATCAGGCTCTTGAATGAAAGGGAATAACCACACTCCCTTGCCCCATCGAGACGTTTCACACAACCAATGATCTCACTTTAAGAATTTATTTATCTCATTATCTCATGTTCTTGTTATTTATTATTATTTATTTATATTTGCTTTTGCACAGTTTATTGTCTCTTGCATTCTGTTTGATCTTACATTGATCCTGTCATAGTTACTATTCTATAGATTTGCTTAGTATTCCCACAGGAAAATGAATCTCAGGGTTGTATATGGCGACATATATGCACTTTGATAATAAAATTTAATTTGAACTGAGTGGGAATTGGACACTGACCTTCTGATCTTCTTTTATTTGGTGTTTTCACTAAATGGTGGGCGAATTGCTCCTTTATTCAATAATTTCTATTAATCAAAACTATAGTTGTTGGTGAAATCTCCCACCCCCGTCCCCACATACACCTCAACAACCTAACAGTAAAGTCTCAGTTAATTAGCTCTACAAATGCAAGTAGCATGCAGTTACCAGAGGGTATGAGCTTGTAATGACTGACTGTGTTTGTAACTCCGTGGGAGTGGAATAAGTGCTCTGCTTAAATGTTACATTTACATACAGACAGATGAGACTTGCTGTAATGCTGACTTTCCCACGTGATCTATTAATTTCCTCATAATGTGATTTATTTATACTGATGCTCCTAACAAGGCAATTGAAACCAAAGCATCAAGGTCCCAGTGGGAACCAGCCTGGGTAATCCTTACAGACAAGGGGGATAATTTTAGTGTTCTGTGTCTGAGATGGAGCCTTAATCTGAGAAATACTAACAGGGTGGAGATGGTAGGATTGGGTCAGATTTTAAATAGGTTCCAAAAGGAGAGGAAGAAAGGTGGATTTTAAAAACTTGCATATAAATGAAGTATTTGATTGTCCGGAGTCACACAATAGCTAAAGACACACTATTTTTCTGTAACCAAAGTGTACAGAGAAAGCTCCCACAAACTGACTACACGATAAGCTGGATATTGGGGACACAAGAGACTACTGATGCTGGAACCTGGAGCAGCAGATAATCTGCTGGAGGACCTCAGCGGATCAAGCAGCATCTGTGAAGGGAAAGGACTGCCGACATTTTGGGTTGAAGCCCTGCTATTCTGATGGTTGTTAGCAAGTTGTTTGTTTAGCCGTTGCGCCAAAGAGCTCCCCCTGCTCTTCTTCAATTAGCTCCAGGGAATCGGTTTCATCTAGTGGAGAGAGGGCTCTGTTCAATGTCCCATCTGCCCAGTGGCACTTCCAGGCAGCATGGCTGTCTGTCAGATTTACAGAGCAGTGTCAGCTTGCGGTTGATGGTGTGGGCAGCAGCTGCTGGAGCCACTGAGAATATAACAAGCCTAAT
Source organism: Hypanus sabinus (assembly GCF_030144855.1). Taxonomy (NCBI): domain Eukaryota; kingdom Metazoa; phylum Chordata; class Chondrichthyes; order Myliobatiformes; family Dasyatidae; genus Hypanus; species Hypanus sabinus. The sequence continues at coordinate 120,682,616 of NC_082707.1, forward strand.
CAGGAAGGCGCAAGTGTTGGTGTGTGTGATACCTTGTTATGCAGTGATCGCTTGTCACATTATGGACGATGTGATGAGAATGACATCATATCAAATGTGATTTGGAAGGTCCTGTGGGTGAACAGCACTATGTAATACTGCAATTACTACAGAGTTCTTGATAAAATACTCAATGAGAGCAGGCGTTTAAAAACCTGAGGAGCGCTCAGGTGGCGGGGAATACCAATTACCCCCATCTTGTGAAGTAGCTCTTCATTCTCACAGCAGCTTGAAAGATTACTGAGATATGTTCTGATTCCTGACCTTATAACTCAGTCTGATTTTGTACAAGTTAAAATGCCACTTAGTCATTGAGTATTACAGCATGGAAGCAGGCCCTTTGGCCCAACTCGTCCATGCCAGCCATGGTGCCCACCAAGCTGGTCCTGTTTGCCTGCATTTGGCCCATCTCCCTCTCAACTTTTCTTATCTGTGTTCTTATCAAAAGTCTTTCACTTGGTGCTATGTCCAAGCCACAAAATGATGGACATAATAAAAGCTAACTTGGCTCAAGGGCACAGTGGCACCGGGTTACTTGGTTCACACTCACAGTGGCATCAGATCACTTGGTTTATGCCCTAAGAGATACCAGTTTACTCAGCGAAGGGCACAATGGTCTGGTTTTCTTGGTGCACATCAGTTCACTCAATAACTGGCACGGTTCATGATGATGGGCACAGTGTAGTTTACTCCGTGATGGATACCATAACGGCAGGCACCATGGTACCAGTTACTCATTGGTACAATGATACCAATCTAATCATGTCCCAGGTTACTCGAGCATTGGAGGCTGAGGGAAGACGGGATCAAAGTTTGTAAGAATAGGAGAGGCATAGATAGTGTAGACAGTCGGAATCATTCTCCCAGGGTAGAAATGTTAAATAGTGGACAATATGCATTTAAGGGAGGAAGTTTAAAGTGCACATAAAGGACGAGATTATTACATACACATATGTACGGAATGGGTGGTGGAAGCAGAGGTGATAGTGGCATTTGAAAGGCTGTTAAATTTCACATAAAATTGTAGGGACATAAAGGATGTGGGCCATGTGCAAGGAGAAGAGAATTAATTTAATTAGTCTTTGTTTGCCACAGACACGGTAAGCTAAAGGACCTGTTCCTGTGCTGTACTGTTCAACACCCAGTACATGATTCCTGCTTCCATTCTGTAATACTCAATGACTAGGTGGCATTTTAACTTGTACAAAATCAGGCTTAGTTATAAGGTCAGGAATCAGAACATATCTCAGTAATCTTTCAAGCTGCTGTGAGAATGAAGAGCTACTTCACAAGATGGGGGTAATCGGTATTCCCCGCCACCTGAGCGCTCCTCAGGTTTTTAAACTCCTGCTCTCATTGAGTATTTTATCAAGCAAGAGTATTATTGGGTACCTAATAAAATAGCCACTGAGTCTATGTTCATGGTTTCTGCTGCTGTAGCCCATCCACTTTAAGCTTCGATGGGTTGTGTATTCAGAGATACTCTTCCACACACCACTGTTGTAACACATGGGTATTTGGCTTACTGTTGCCTTCCTGTTAGCTTGAACTTGTCTGGCCATTCTCCCCTGTCCTCTCTCATTAACAAGGCATTTTCACCGAAGAACTGGATTCTTTTTTTTTGTTTTTCATCCTATTCTCTGTAAACTCTAGAGACTGTTGTGCACGAAATTCCCAGGAGATCAGAGTTGCAGAGATCCTCAAACCACCCCATCTGGCACCAACAATCATTCCACAGTCAAAGTCACTTAGATCACATTTCTTCCCCATTCTGATGTTTGATCTGAACAACAACTGAACTTCTTGACATGTCTGTGTGCTTTTATGCACCGAGTTGCTGCCACATGATTGGCTGATTTGCATTAATGAGCAGGTGTGCAGGTGTACCTAACAAAGTGGCCACTGAGTGGGATGTTCTCTGTCTGCCAGTACACTTGACTTGGTGATGGCAAGATGGTGCTTACTGTGACACCAACGTTATGATGTAGATGCTCCTACTGTGATCTCATTCTCTATCAGAATGTGGCTGAATATCTTGAAAGAGATTTGAAGGCTGCAAATTGAATCAAGAAATGAATTTGATAGGTGCTTCAAATTACAGGCCTCTTGAGCTCCGGAGTGCCTCATCTTCTGCAATTTGATTGCAATCTCACTGAATGACTTGACAATCATTCACAGTTAATATAATTTTAATCATCTACTCAATTTTGTCATAGACCAGTCCAAACATATTATTAGATCCTGAGACAGATCGATGGGAATTGTAGCATTATATCGCATGCAAAGAGACAACGGGATAATTGAAAAAGCAACAAATTACAGCTACTCCATCGCTCTCTCATCCTAAACCTTGAAAGGTTTGCTATTCAGCTGATATCCAATTCTCATTCCATTTCCCTTATTTCAATGCATTCATTGAAACATTGAAAGGAATAATTCTCATCTCTCCTCTTTGGGTCTTCACCAGGCAGAGCAACTGAGGACAAAGATATGTAAATCAGCATCTCTAGAATCTTGTTATTCTATATTCAACGATAGAAACTTCCTCTTGAACTCAAAATCCTTCTACCTACTTGGTGGTCGCTCTACCATTCAAGCTGCTTGTAGCATTGAAAGAGAAGAATAGTCCCAAACCAAAGAGAATGGCAGGTTGCTCCCAGATCTTTAAGACTTTTAATCAATCATTCCCTTTTGTTCTTCTTTCCTACAGTTACCATCTGCTGCAGTTCCAAAAGTGCCAGTGTCTTCTCCTTGTCCTATTCCACCCTCTAGCTAAAGAAATTTCTCCTCATCTCCGTTCTAAATGTCCCACTTGGTGGTTCAATAATATCAGTGCCGGACTCCAGAGCAAAGGTTCCCGAGTTCAAATCCAAGTCAGGTTGAGCGTTGAGCTAGCAACTCGGCCTTGTAAAAACAAGAATAACTTGCCACGGAAACACCGTCATGACGGTGCCCCAATAACTCCACTGCCCAGTTAAGGGCTATTCTTCTTCTTCTTCCATTCTAAATGCCGTCCCTCTATTCAGAGGGACTCTGATCCGAGGTTCCCCCACCTAGGAGATCTCCTCTCCACATCCACTCTATTGAGGCCTTTCAACATTTGATAGGTCTCAATGGGATCCTGCCTCATTTTTCTAAATCTAGCAAGTAAAGACCCAGAGTTATCAATCACTCCTCATATGATAAGCCTTTCATTCCCAAAATGAACCTCCTCTGAACCCTCTCCAATGTCAGCACATCCTTTCTTAAATAAGGGGCCCAAAACTGCTCACATTATTCCAAGTGAGGCCTCACCAGTGCCTTATAAAGCTTCAGCATTACATCCAAGGTAATTTTTTAGTCTCAGTATGTGTATTAAGACAACATGATTTACCAGGATGCACAACAATAAGGAAACTATCTGAACTATGAGGATATGCAGCCTGCTCCTATCTCAATAAACCAATGTGCTGAGGTCCCAGGAAGGAAGAAACCACACCTCTATCAAACCTGTCCAACAGTCAGAGGTGCATGGAACAGGATTCTGAAATATTACTAGTCCTGCAATCCTCTGCCTCCAGCTCCACGATCTTGCAACCGCTTTGAAAAGGCAAAAAAAAGCCTGTGTGAATAAATTAAATGAAAATAAAAAGTCTGCATATGTTGTAAGTAGATATTAAAAACAATATACTGGAGACACTCAGCATCTGTAGAGGGAGAAATGTCAAAGATCCTTTCTTAGAATTGGGTAAGAGACAAAACAAGGTAGGTTTAAGGTGAGTGAGGGGCAGATAGGACAAAGGGAGCAGTTCCTGGAAGGATGAGGCCAGGGCTACTGTAGGGATAAACTGTAGATGAAGCACAGTCTGTTGGGGCTTTATAACACCACTGACCTTTCACAGAGTATGAGGAAGAATGAAGTGTCACTACAACAATAAACCATATGTAGGGACTCAGGCCCAGACTAAGTTTCACCAATAGAGGAAAGGAAACAAAATGCTTACAAAATGTGAAGCTTCTCAACAGTTTCCAAAGCTAAGTGGATGGCCAGCATTTACATGTGTTTTTCTCATACAATTTTTCAAAATAGTTGACAGAATCCTGGTTGTTCCTTGTAATCCCCAACATTAAAGTTTAATCAATAGCTTACAGCTATGAAGAATAGAAGAGAAAAATCACAGGGCATTGTGCATTCTTTTTTCACTCTCTTTGCATGCACTGATTTCTTAGCAAAGTATTGGAAAGAGTTGTAACTCACAGTTTGAAATCATCCAGCTGGGTGACAAGGTGAACGTTGATGAACTCCAATCATACCATTCACTTTGGACGATGGAGACAGGAGATCATCAATGGCCTCTGTTCCACTGGGAGCTAAGGCCCAGGAAGAAGAAGGGTGAGAAGGTAACTGCTAACAGTCCAATCAATGAAGACAGAAATCTCACATATTTCAGTAACAAGCCAATTTATGCATCAAAAGTGAAAAAAAGACATTGCAGTTTTCTTTCCAAACAGCCCAAGTTGTTTGTAGTAGCGATCTGTTTTATTTTAATTTAGAGATACAGTGTGGAATAGGCCCTTTGGGCCATACTGCCCAACAACCCCCTGTTTAACCCTAGCCTAATCATGGTGCACTTTACAATGCCCAGGTAACTGGTACTTGGACTGTGGGAGTAAACTGGAGCACCCAGAGAAAACCCACACATTCCAAGGGGAGGACATACAAACTCCTTACAGATGTCGGAATGGAACTCCAAACTCCAACTGTAGCTGTAGTAGTGTTGTGCCAAATGCTATGCCATCGTGGCATCCTCATCTGCAGATTAACCCTTAATTTTAGGAATTAGAGGAACCCTTGGGTTGTCACAGTGTCATGTATATCAAGGTTAGCAACTCAAGCTGCATTGGAAGTTCTGAGCCTTTGGCTGCAGTGAAAATCACACTGTCGACATCAGGGATGCTGGCCACTGTGAGTGTATGCTAGGATCCAGAAATTGCAAGGCACTGTTGGTTTTCCATGCTGAACTGGGCTGTGAGCTCAACATGGCATTTTCTATCAGTGTTGCACTATTTTTTGCAGGGCTCTACATTAGCCCAGTGGGTGGAAATCTTTGCAGCCATCTCTCACAAATTTAGGCCAGAGTACAGGGTGCTCTCTTCTCGATACATGTGAGAATTGACGCTGAGTAATTGGATTCTGCGGTGATAGAGGGAGGTGGAGGAGTTGTGCCAAGGGGTGTTCAGAGAGCAAGACCTGTCAGGGAACTGTCAACACCCCTGGGGCTGCAGCCAGGTGCTCCTGATGGGAGCTGCCAGTGAAGATAAGGAGCGTCAATGAAGGCTGCAAGGCAGGGAGATCCCAATGCACTCTCTCTCCTGCTGCCCTTGTAGTCTAAAGGAAAAGATTAAGACTCCTCCTTTCCTTGAGCATGGAGTTCGCATGACCTCCCTGAACCACAAGCTGTGAGAGAGGTGGAAGTCCCGAAGACCCCAAGACCTTTGCCATTTTCAGGCACACAGCTCGTAAAAAGTGACAAAATGGATTTTTTAACATCATGTAACCATATAACAATTACTGCATGGAAACGGGCCATCTCGGCCCTTCTAGTCCGGGCTGAACGCTTACTTTCACCTAGTCCCACTGGCCCGCACTCAGCCCATAAACCAGCGGGTTGTTGTTATGTCTCCTGTTCGCTGCGAAAATGGGGGACACCTCCCTCTCCCTTATTAGGGAGAGAGAGAGAGCCTGTGGTTTGTCGAATGCCGGATGAAATGCGATAGTCTTTGGGGTAACTGCAAGGTCTGTGTCTTTGCTATCACCCAGCTCACGCTTGTGTTTGGTAGCGGGTGCGCTTTTTTGTGCTGGGGGGGAGGGGGGATCGTTACTTGCTGCTGCTTATGCGTGGGAGGGGGGATCCGGAGGGGGACTTTGGGATTCTCATGTTTAACTGTCTTTCATTCTTTGGGACACTTCTCTGTTTTTGTAGATGTTTGTGAAGAAAAAGCATTTCAGGATGTGTATTGTATACATTTCTCTGGCATTAAGTTGGACCTTGGAACCTTGAACCTTTGATGTCAACAGCAGCAAACAGTTCTAGGCTAGAGACTTTCATCAGTGAGAACATAGAGGTGTATCTGGTAGAGCTACTGTCTCTGGGCACCAGAGACTCAGGTTCAAACTTGACCTCAAATACTGTCTGTGTGGAGTTTGCACATACTCACTGTGACTCAACACTCTTCCTTCTTCTCCATTTCTTCTCACGTCCTGAAGAGAAACAGGTTGGTGGGTTACTTGGCCACTGCAACTTGTCCCTAGTATGCGGGTAAATGGTAAAATCTGGGAATGTGGAGAAAATTTTAGAAGGTGAGTATATGAAGACAGCATGCTGACTGGGGCTGAATGGCCATAGACCATAAGATATAGGAGCAAAATTAGGCCATTTGGCCCTTTGAGTCTCCTCCACCATTTCTTCATGGTGGACCCATTTCTCTCCCACCCCCAATCTCCTGTCTTCTACCCTTAACCCCTCGTGCCCCGACTAATCATGGCTCAACCTCTGCCTTATATTGTTGGCCTCCTTATCCGTGGATTCCACATGCGCGAATTCAACCAACCGCAAATTACGAAAACCCGGAAGTGCTCTTCCAGCACTCGTTGTTTGAGCATGTGCAGACCTTTTTATCTTGTCATTATTCCCTAAGCAATGCAGTATAACAACTATTTACATAGCATTTACGTTGTATTAGGTATTATAAGTAGTCTAGAGGTGATCTAAAGTATATGGGAGGATGTGCGTGGGTTATCGTGGATCGGGATAGAAAAAAAATCGGAAGTTCTCTTATTAGGTAAGTCAGAACAGGTACAACCGGTATTATTTAACGTCAGTTAGTCAAACATCTGTCTTAGTATATAGTATATATTTTACCTTCCTACTCATATAAAACACTTAAGAACGAATGTTTCAGCACTGGACTTGGGAACAAAAGTTCCTGAGATCAATCTAGTGACAGATCGCTCCCGAGTGCGCTCTCCGCTGTGCCGGGTTGATGTGGAGAATCAAAAACCAAAACCCCAAAACCCAATAATTAAACCACTGCGTTACTTAGTAATAATTGTAGCTTTCATCAGGGCAGAGCCTTTCTCACTTTATCCTTTAAAATTGTTCCGATCGTTGACCTACGTAGCCTAATGCTTTTCCAATGACCGATGGGGTTTCACCGCTTTGTTATTTCCATTTTATTTTCAATCATGATCGTGATTATTTTTGTTATTTTGTGGATTTAGAGTTCTGCCGCCAGGTCCTAATGTCCTCCTCACTCAGACAGGTTAAGTAAGGTCTAGGGTTCCACTGGGTCCTAAGATCCACCACATGCACCAGGTTGAATAAGGGACTTGAGCATCCGCGAATTTTGGTATCCACGAGGGTTTGGTTCCGGGACCCCTCGTGGATAAGGAGGGCCGACTGTATATACCCAATGACCTGGCCTCCACAGCTGCCTGTGGCAATGAATTCCACAGGTTCACCACCCTCCGCTCCTCCAAGAGGACCATAACCTTTTTGTAGGGTTTGGAGACTTGTGTGCCTCCGTGACCCGGAGAACAATATTGGCTGGAGTCAGGGCCTTGTGCTTTGACTCCGTCTGGTTAACCACGCAAAGCAGGTCAAAGAGTGGGGGCTGGGTAAAGAAGGGTTCTCCAGGTTCAGCGGTTCAGAAAAAAATAGTTTCGGGAAAAGCAATGAATGGGACCTTCATTGCTGACCTAAATTCCAGTGGCATTATAGGCAGTCATGACTAACTCTCTGGTTAAAAAAAATTTCTGTCTCATCTTCTTTCTAAATAGATATCCCTTTATTCTGAGGCTGTGACTTTTGGTCTTACACCCCCCCCCCCCACCAAAGGAATCATTCTCTCCACATCCATTCTTTTGAGGCCTCTCAACATTTTTTAGGTTTCAATAGATTTTCTTCCTCCACACCCCCCATTCTTCTGATTTCCAGTGAGTACAGGTCCAGAGCCATCAAGTCAAGTCAAGTCACTTCTTATTGTCATTTCAACCATAACTGTTCATACAGTACACAGTAAAAATGAGACAACGTTTTTCAGGGCCGTGGTGCTACATGAAACAATACAAAAACTCCACTGAACTACGTAAAACAACACAAAAAACTACACTGGACTACAGACCTACCCAGGACTGCATAAAGTGCACAAAACAGTGCAGGCATTACAATAAATAATAAACAAGACAATAGGCACAGTAGAGGGCAGTAAGTTGGTGTCAGTCCAGGCTCTGCGTATTGAGGAGTCTCATCAGATGATAAGCCTTTCTATCCTGGAATCATTTTTGTGAGCCTTCTTTGAGTCTTCTCCAATGTCAGCCCATCCTTTCTTAGGTAAGGGGCCCAAAGCTGCTCACTATACTCCAAGTGAGTCCTCACCATTGCTTTATAAAGTCTCAACATTACTGTATATCCTTGCCTTTATATTCTATTCCTCTCATAATGAACACTAACATTGATTGTGCTTTCCTCACCACAGACTCAACCTGGAAATTAACCTTAGGGAATCATATGCGAGGACTTCAAAGACCCTTTGTACCTCAGAATATTGAATCTTCTCGCCATTTAGAAAATAGTCTGCACTTTTATTTCATTCTACCAAAGTGCATGACCATACATTTCATTACACTGTATTCTATCTGCCAGTTTTCTGTCAATTCTCCTAATCTGTCAAAGTGCTTCTGTAGTTTCTCTGCTTCCACAAAACCATCTGCCTCTCCACTTATCTTCATATCGTTTGCAAACTTTGTCACAAAGCCATCAATTCCATCATCTGTATGATTGACATATGATACAAAGATAATCGGTCCCAACACAGACTCCTGTGGAACACCACTCGTCATCAACAGCCAATCAATTCCCACTCTTTGCCTCCTGCCAAACCACCAATGCTTTATCTTTGCTAGTATCTTTCATATAATACCATGGGTTCTTAATTTGTTAAGCAGCTTCATGTGTGGCACCTTGTCAAAGGCCTGCTGAAAATACAAGTGCATAACGTCCACTGATTATCCTTTGTATGATTATCTTTGTATGTCCTGCTTGTTATTTCTTCAAAGAATTTCCACAGATTTGTCAGCAAGGTTTTCCCTTAAGAAGTCCAAACGCTTATTTTATCATATGCCTCCAAGAATCCCAAAACCACATCCTTAACGATTGACTCCAACATCTTCCCAACTACTGAAGGTCAGATTAAATGGCCTATAGATTCCTTGTTCTGCCTCTCTCTCTTTTTGAAGAGCAGAATGACATTTGCAATTCTCTAGACTTTTGAAACCATGCCAAAATCTAGTGATTCTTGAAAGATCATTCCTACTGCCTCCACAATCTCTTCAGCCACTTCTTTCAGAATCCTGGGGTTTAGTCAATCTGGTGCAGGTGACTTATCTACATTCAGACCTTTCAGTTTCCAAGCACCTTCTCCCTAGTAGGGGCAATTTCACTCATTTTTGCCCCCAACACTCTTGAACTTCCAGCACACTGCTAGCGTCTTCCATAGTGAAGACTGATGCAAAATATTTATTCTTTGTCCAGAATTTCCTTGTTTCCCCATTACTGCCTCTGCAGCATCATTTTCCAGTGCTCCAATATCTACTCTCGTCTCTTTTTTACATTTTATATAGCTGATGAAACTTTTGGTGTCCTCTTTAATATTATTGACTCGCTTAACTTTATGTTTCATATTTTCCTCCTTTATAACTATTTTAGTTGCCTTCTGTTGATTTTTAAAAGCTTTTCAACCCTCTAACTTCCCATTAATTTTTGGTCTATTATATGCCCTCTCTTTGGCTTTTATTTTGGCTTTGACATCATTTTTCAGCCACAGTTGTGTCATCCTGTCTTTAAAATACTTCTTTGGGATGTATATATTTTGTGCTTTCTGAATTGCTCCCAGAAACTCCAGGCATTTCTGCTCTGCCATCATCCCTGCTAGTTTTCCCTTTCAATCAATTTATGGAGAAGTCAGTGGGAGGTGCTAAAGATGACGCTAGAGGTTTTTGCTGACCTAGGCAACTTCTTCAATTTAATCTGCAAAACAGTTTAAATCTTCTGTTCTCATGTCCTTTTTTTTTGGCTTTTCAAGGTGGCTGAATCCTGTCAGAGCCCATGATCTACAGTAACACAAACTACCTTCATCATGGATGGTGGGTTTTCACTACTTGGAACTCGCCAAGCAGCCTGCATTACGGGGTCTCCAGGAGTGGCTTGGAAGACCTGTGTCTTCGAGGTGTGGCCCTACGGATAAACCAATTCCTCACCGATGTCACCGACTGAATGTTGTGGGAGATCAAATGATCGAGACAGTGAGCACAGCTGTTGGAGGCCTCTGTACTCTCTCTCTGTCTTGACGGTGAAATTGAAGGGTAGATTCTATCATATTATGATCTCTGATCCCCTAAGCATTCCTTTACATTAACTTCTCTAATCAATTCCAGTTCATTGCACAACTCCCACTCCAGAATAGCCAGTCTCCTAGTTGGCTCAACCATGAGCTGCTCTAAAAAGCTATCTTTTAGGCATTCTACAAATTTCCCTTCTTGAGATACTGCGCTAAACTGCTTTTCCCAATCTACCTGCATATTGAAATCACCTTTGACTATTGTAACATTGCCCTTTTGACATGCATTTTCTATCTTTCTAGACCACACCTTTGCTCAAAGGCCGGTATATAACTCCCATCAGGGATTTTTTTTTACCCTTGCAGTTCCTTAGCTCTATCCGCAGTGATTCTGCACATTTCTGATCCTATGTCACCTCTTTCTAATGATTGGATTTCATTTTTTATGCACCCCCCCCCCCCACCTACCTGCCTATCCTTGGACATTAAGCTCCCAACTATAACCTTCTTCCAGTCATGATTCAGTGATGCCCACGATATACATGATGCACCATCAATAACTCACTCTGAGACGTAAAGGCGAGATATCGGCTTTTATTGACTGGAAGAAGGAACAAGCAGTGGTTGACCACCATACTACATCCTGGAGAATGAGGGCCGGGCTCAGGCCTCAATCGCCTTTATACAGGGGTCTGTGGGGGGAGCCACAGGAGCAGTCAGTGGTGGGGGGGGTGTCCAGACAGGTATATGTAGTTCACCACAATACATGCCAATCTTAATTGTGTTGCAAGTTTATCTACTTTATTCCGTATACTGCGTGTATTCAAATATAACACCTTCGGTCATGTATTCATCACCCTTTTCAATTTTGGCCTCCTTTTACACTACAGCTTATCCTGTTGGCTGCAGTTTTGCCCTATCATCAGCCTCTCCTTGCTAGAAGCCTCACTACACACTGCCTCTATAAACCAACTACCCCATCCCCAGCACTATCACTCCGGTGGTTCCCATATCCTGCCAAATTAGTTCAAAGCCTCCTGAACACTCCAGCGAGCCTGCCCATAAGGATATCGATTCCCCCCTCGGGTTCACGTGTAACCGATCCCTTTTGTACAGGTCGTACCTTCCCCAGAAGACATCCCAATGATCCAGAATTCTGAATCCCTACCCCCTGAATCAGTTCCTCAGCCACACATACATCTGCCAAGCCATCTTATTCTTACCCTCAATGAATCTTGGCACAGGCAATTACTACCCTGGAGGTCCTGCTTTTCAGCTTTCTACCTAGCTCCCTAAAATCTCTCTTCAGGACCTCCTCCCTTTTCCTCTCTATGTCATTGGTGCCAATAATTTCCAAGTCTTTTGGCTGCTCCCCCTCCCCCTTTAGAACGCTGTGCACCTGATCCAAGACATCCCTGACCCTGGCTCCTGGGAGGCTACACACGATCCACAAAAGCGGCAACATAAACACCATACATTTCCACAGCAGATATCCTTCTGGGAACCATGTATTCATTATTAAATTGGGCTTGAATTTGGAAAATTGAGCCAAGTCAGGATTTAGGAGCAAGAGCCTGGGAAGATGAACAAAAGGCCACATTGTCATCAATCACAATATGTTTGTATGAAACTTTCTAATATTATGATACCCAGCCATTCAATAGTAAAAATATTGACTCCAGCTCCGTAATCTTCATCAAACCTACCCTGGCTCCACATTTTTTTGGCATCAAACTGACTCCAGCTCCAGGTTTTGGATCAAACTGACTCCAGCTCCACATTCTGTATGAAACTGACTCCAGCTCCACATTCTGTATAAACCCACTCCAGTGAACAACCCAAGATCACAGCCCTTGTCAGCCTGGTAAAAGGATCTTGTGAATTCAGCCAGTACTGTGCAATGCACTTTCTGCAGACTCTGTGTGTTTCTATCCATCCTGACCATGTAGTCTGAGCTGTCCTTTCTCTCTCTACATTTTTAATCCATGCAGAGAAACCATTCAACTTCACCGAGCCGTGTGTCGCTGCCAACATTGAAAAGACACTTCTGAGTCATCTGGCTATCCAACAGGTTGGTTAAAAGCTTTTATACTCTGCCATTGTTTTAATATGGAGACAAACACAATGAATAATTATTAAAGGTGCAAAAATTGTTAATGTCTGTTATTCAGTTTGTCTGCTGCAGTGTAAATCTTTTTAAGAAGTAGCTTGACTTGAAGGGTACCTTTCTAGTCTTACATTTAAATAAAAATGGTTTTTGGATATGGTGTGGCAGGCACTTCACAAGCTATAACCAGCATTTGTTACTCATTTCATCAGCCTCTCCAGATTCAGCTACAATGCTCGGGTCAATACAAATAACTTTTCCATCTCTACTACCCTGTCTGCATCATACATACAGCCTCTACACATCCTAGTCCCAATCTAGTTTCCTCTGCCTATACAATTACTGCATTAATATTTTCTGCTTATACGACCGTCTCTGCCTACATCATACCCATATGATCATAACTCTTTCTGATCATATCATTCCCAGTGTAACCGTCTCTGCTTGTAGTTTTTGTACTCCATGGACTCTCCACATAACCGTTCTCCCTCAAGTTCTTCTCCTGAATCCCTCATTCAATATCCACCTGTACACTGGAGGCAGTTTGTGGTGTTCAATTAAACACATCCTGGATATGGGAGAAAACCATATCCAGAGGAAATCTGTGCTGGCCTCAAATTATTTTGATTTTTCAGAAAAAGTTGTTTGATTTGTCTATGAATGAGCTTGCACGTTTTCCCTGCCACAAATCTTGGATTTCTGTATTTTGTATTGGCTGCTGCTGATTACAAAGACAAGCAATTATCTTCATTCAACCTGCCTTACAAGGATGTCTGAATAGCAGCTCCATACAATAAACACAAGGAATTCTGCAGATGCTGGAAATCCAGAGCAACACACAAATTGCTGGAGGAACTCAGCAAGTTCGGTAACATTTATGGAAATGAATTAAGAGGCCAGAGTGGGCAATAGAGGAAGAGCCGAGGGGGAGGGGGCATTTTTTTTACCGGAATGAGAAATCAATATTTATGCCATAAGGTCAGAAGCTACCCAGATGGAATATAAGGTGTTGCTCCTCCACCTTGAGGGTGGCCTCATCACAAACAAGAGACTGACATGTCGGAGTGGGAGTGGGAATGGGAATTAGAATCCTTGGCCACCGGGAAGTTCCGGTTTTGACGGGTGGAGCTGAAGTATTCAGGGAGACTGACCCCAATTTACAACGGGCCTCACCGATGTAGAGGCACTGGACACAATAGGCGATTCTGGCAGATTCACAGGCGAAGCGTTGCCTGACCTAGAAGGACTGTTTGGTGCCCTGAACAGAGGTGAGGGAGGAAGTGTTTGAGTAGGTGCCGCTTGCAGAGTTAAGTGCCGGGATGGAGATTAGTAGGGAAGACAAATAGACAAGGGAATCATGGAGGGAGTGATCCCTGCGGAAAGCAGAGTGGGGGTTTTGGGGGGAAGGTAAAGATATTTTTGGTGGGGGCAGAAGTTGAGGAGCATGATACGTTGGATATGGAAGCTCGTGGGGTGGGTGGTAAGGACAAGAGGGACTCTATCACTGTTAAGGTGGCGGGAGGATGGGGTGAATGTGGGTGGTCATAGTGGGGAGGGATGAATGGACAAGGGAATGGTGGAGGGAGCTCCATACAATTGTATTCTGGCACTTGATTCATGAGGCATCATTCAGATTCTTCTTCCACTGCTACTTTTTCCTTCTGCAGTGCATCATTTCCAGCTTCCCTCCATTACATTGGACCAGGCATATTTCCTCTCTACCAGTCTTCATGCTCCATTAGCAATTTGATTTTCAGTTGTCTGCAATCTCCATAAATTCTACTCTCTGTTTTTTTTGCATACAAGTGGCAACAGACTGATCCTAATTCCCATCTCTCGGGAATCCCACGTGCTTCTTTTCGAAACATCAAGCCAGTCAGTGTACCAGCACAGTTATTTATCATAAGGTAGACGCAGACTATCAGCTTAGTGTCAGATACCTTGCTGTGTGCCTTGTCGTGTACAATGTTAGCATGAGGCATTCCCATGTGAATGGATGAACCATCTTTCTGAAATAGAAGGCACATCACTTATGCTGCAAATCCAAAAAGCTGCAGATGCTGGATTTCCAAAGGAAAAGCAGAAAATGCTGGAAACACTCGGCAGGTCAGGCAGATTTTGTAGAGTGGGGGGATAGAGCTAACTTTTCTGCCCAAAGATCTTTCTTCAGAACTGGATTTCTACTGAAGGGTCTTCAGTCCGAAATGTCAACTCTGTTTCTCTCTCCAGAGATTCTGCTTGACCTGTTGGATGTTTCTAGCTTTTTCTGTTTTTGTTCCTCACTGATTTGTACTAAAATAGGAACTACATTTTTCTTATTCGGTGAGTCCATTGGCTGTGATGCATTTTGGAATATCATGCAGATACATTTCATGATCACTTGCAGAGCCTCAGCATTCATGTTCCAAAGCATTATATGGTCTCGGAGTTACTTTTTGAGGTGTAGTCATTCTTGATAGATCAGAAAAATGGCAACAAAGTGTGCATAAACTCCAAACCAATGAAAAATAGGGGCAGGAATCATCCGTATGGCCCTGCTGTAGTAGTCCATAAAACCATAAGACATAGAAATACTGTAGACCATTTGGCCCATCAAGTCTGGTCTAACGTTCCATCATGGCTGATTTATTAACCCCTCTCAACCCCACTCTCTACCCTGCTCCCTTACTAGTCAAGGACCCGTCAACCTCCACTTTAAATACACCAGTGACTTGGCCTCCACAGCTGTCTGTGGCAATAAATTCCATAGATTCACCACCCTCTGGCTCAAGAACTTCCTCCTCATTCCTATTCTTCCAGGACATCCCTCTATTCTGAGGCTGTGCCCTCTGGTCCTAGTCTGCCCCACTATAGGAAACATCCTCTCCATCCACTATATCCAGCCCTCTCAATATTCAATAGGTTTCAATGACATCCCTTCTCATTTGTCTAAACTCCAGTAAGCACAGGCCCAAAGCTCTCCAAAGCTCCTCATGTGTTAACTATTTCATTGCCAGGATCATTCTTGTGACCTTCCTCTGGACCCTCTCCAATGTCAGCATAGATAAGGAGGCCAAAACTGCTCACAATACTCCCAAGTCTTATATTCTAGTCCTCAGTAAATGAATGGCAACACTCATGATTCAAGATTGTTTAATGACGTTTCCAGGACACGAGCGCGAAGGAGAACAAAATGCTTGTGACTCTAGATCAGATGCGGCACAAAAAACGCATTAAGATAAAGGACACAGTAATAATAAAAACATATATATTACGTAAGGTAGCTTATATACTTAGATTGATTGTATGTTCGTAATGTAATGCTAGACACAGGAGTGTCTATCAATAAGGTGACTGACAAGAAATGATAAAGTAGTGATGGTTAGAGATGTGTGGTGGGGTGGGTTAGTGGGTCGAGGTGTTGATCAGCCTTACTGCTTGGGAACAGTAACTGTTTTTGGTCCTGGCGTGGATGCTGTGTAGCCTCTTCCCTGATGGGAGTGGGACAGACAGCCCATGAGCAGGGAAGGTGGGATCCTTCGTGATATTACTGGCCCTTTTCCACCGCCTTTCTGTATGTACCGTACAACCTTGAGGGCAGGTGGAATGGTGCTGGAGGCTGGGCAATAGAAATCAGAGTATTTTCAGTGTTCACTGTGTTGCCAGTGCAGAGTTCAGCTGCACTGGAAGTGTTCACTGTGTTGCCTGTGCTCAGTCAATGCAGAGAGTGGTCAGAATATCAAACTTCTTACCCTAGGGAGTAGAATAGTTAAAGTGCATTCAAGGAAATGAAGTAGCCAATAGTGAGAAAAGGAGAAACTAAGAGCTGTTAAGGTGAATTGAGAGGCTTATGTGGAGCCTGGTTTCATTTGTCAGGCTATTGGGATATGTGCTCTTACAGCCATGCTGTAAATTCTAGAAAACTTAATGCAAAATAAAACACAAAATACTACCACCCATCTTAAATCATTGCATCGACACAGCAGCCCATCAAAGACAGCCACTGGCATTGCTGTTCATGGACCCAGTCCAGCTATGTGCTTCCATCTCTGCAACATTATATGAAATGTATTGTTATTTTATCATCTCCCGTGGTGGTGTTCACATGTCACAGGTTTAAAACCAGTCACGAAGAGCAAGTTGCCACTAAATCAGCTGCTCATTTTCACACCATGTCTGAACTGCTCACTCACAGCTCCCTGAGAAACTGCTGCAAACCCCCAGAACCACTTCTTACAGATTTATTAGCGTTAACATTCTGCGCTTACTGTTAGGATGATTTACATCTGTAGTTTATGGTTCTAGCAGGCATATAGGAATAAATTGTAAAATATGTTATCTTTCCCTGGTAGTGAATAACCTAATGACCTGTAGTTACAGAGCAAATCTCCAAGATAATATGAAGACTGCAGTCAGTTCAAGTGAGTGTATCTGGAATGACGTGAAAGGCAAGTTTTCACACACAGAATGGTTGATATCTGAAAAACACTGCCAGAATGGTGGAATCAGATATGATCACTATGTTTAAAGAGGCATTCAGGCAAACACGCAGACAGGCAAAGCGTAGACGATACAACCTAATGCAGGTAAATAAGAGTAAAAAGGTTGGAATGGATGTGTTGGTAAGGATGTGTTTCTGTGCTGTGTAATGAGCTGAACTTCAGTGTTGCTATGTAGTGCATTATTTGTTGTACTAATCTCTGAGTGTGTGTGCTATTCTATGGAGGTAGAGTTGCCAAAGCCATTTAACACTCTAGCGTCAGAAGGATATAAAAGTCACACCTTAGTCAGGAGAAATGAGGGAGAGGTGGCCAAGAGGAAGGTGGGTCCTAAGGAGCGGGTCAGATGAAATGAAGACAAGGTCAAATGGGAGTCAATGTCAGGTGGGGCAGTGCTAGGTAGACCCTGAAGATGGTAAGGTCTCAGTTAAGTAGGACTGGGAGTTTTCTGGATGGGAGATCTAGCACAGTAAGCTTTAGAGACTAAAGTGCTAAATATGGTTAAGAGATCTTTCAAGGCACAAAAGACCTCAAGGAATAAGGGTAGAGAGCAAGGACACACAACTGAGATAAATAATCAGCATGGTCATATTGACTGGTGGAATAGATTGTAGGAGTGAATAATCTTCTCCCACATTTTTATAAATGTCTGATCTAAAGCAGAGATCCTTGGTCTGTCTATATGGGTTACTTTTTTGTTACAACTTATGAAATAGGAAATCTACAGGTCAACTAGCCAATAATATAAAAGTTTTTAAGATAAATAAAGAGTAAAAGAGGTGAGAGTTGTTATTGGACTTCTGTAAAATGATGTTGGAGAGATTGTAATGGGGGATAAAGAAATGGCAGACAAACTTAATAAGATTTTTGCATCTCTCTTCACTGTGGAAGGCACAGCAGCGTGCCAGAAATTCAAGAGTGTTGGGGGCAGAAGTCAGTGCAGTTGCTATTACTAAGGAGAAGGTGTTTGGGAAGTTGAAAGGTCAGAAGGTAGATAACTCACCTGGACCAGATGGACTACACCCCAGGATTCTGAAAGAGGTAGCTGAAGAGATTGTGGGGGCATTACTTGTCATCTTTCAAGAATCACTAGATTTTACAATGGTTCTGGAGGACTGGAAGATTGCAAATGTCACTCCACTCTTCAAGAAGAGAAGGAGGCAGAAGAAAGGAAACTATCGGCCAGTTTACCTGGCTTCAGTGGTTGGGAAGGTGCTGGAGTGTATTATTAAGGATGAGATTTTGGGAGTCATGTCATAAAGTAGGCTAAAGTCAGCATGGTTTCCTTATGGGGAAACCTTGACTGACAAATCTGTTAGAATCCTTTGAGGAAATAACAAGCAGGATAGACAAAGAAGAATCAGTAGATGTTACTTACTTGGATTTTCAGAAGACCTTTGACAAGGTGCAATGCATCATTCTCTGCAACTTCTGCTATCTCCAAAGGGCTCCTACCACCAAACATATCTTTACCTCCCCCTCCCCCTGCTTTCTGCAAGGATCACTCCCCTTGTGATTCCCTTGTTCATTCATCCTTCCCAGCATTTATCCCTGCAAACAGCCAGAGCTTCATCTGCCCATTCAGCTCCTCCCTCACTTCCATTCAGGGCCGCAGCTGAGGCAATACTTCACCTGCGAGTCTGTTGGGGACATCTACTGTGTCTGGTGCTCCTGATGTGGCCTCCTCTTCATTGGTGAGACACACCATAAATTAGCGAAAAGTGGAATTTCCAGGTTGCGAAATATTTTAATTCCCATTCCCCTTCCACGTGTCAGTCCATGGCCTCCTCTTTTGCCACGACGAGGCCACACTCAGGGTGGAGGAGCAACATCTTATATACTGTCTGTTTGGCTTCCAACATGATGGCATAAATATTGATTTTTCCCTTCTGGTAAAAAATAAATTCCTCCCCCTCCCCTTTTCTTCTATTCCCCACTATGACCTCTTGCATCTCCTCACCTGCCTATTACCTCCCCCTGGGCCCCCTCCTCCTTTCCTTTTTCCAATGGTCCACTCTCCTCTCCTATCAGATTCCTTCCTCTCCAGCCCTTTACCATTCCTACCCATCTGGCTTCACCTATCATTTTTTAGCTATCCTCCTTCCCCTCCCCTCCCCTTTTATTCTGTCATCTTCTCCCTTCCTTTCCAGTCCTGAAGATGGGCCTCAGACCCAAATGTTGACTGTTTATCCATTTCCACAGATGTTGCCTGACCTGCTGAGTTCCTCCAGCATCTTGTGTGTGTGTGTTGTTCTGGATTTCTAGCATCGGCGGACTTTCTCGTGTTTACGATTTGCTGCACGGGGAGGTTGGCTGTTAGTGACCAGTGGTCTACAAGGGGTGGCGTTGGGACCGCTTCCTTTCACAAGTCAAGGATCTGAAAGATGGAATTGATGGCTTTGTGGCCAGATTTGCAGATGAGAGGGCAGGTAGTGTAGAGGAATCGGAGTATGCAGAAGGAAGTAGACAGATTAGGAGCGGGGGCAAAGGAGCAGCAGATGGAATATAGTGTAGGGAACTGCGTGGCCCTGCACTTTGGTAGAAGGAATAAAGGTGTAGATTATCTTTTGAACAGAAAAATTTCAGAAATCAGAGGTGCAAAGGGACTTGTGCAGGATTCCCTAAAGGTTAACTTGCAGGTTGAGGTGGTGGTAAGGAAGGCAAATCTAATATTAACTTCATTTTTGAGAGGACTAGAATATAAAAGCAAGGATGTAATGCTTAAGGCTTTGGTTAGACTGCACTTGGAATACTTTGAGCAGTTTTGGGCCCCTCATATACAAAAAGATGAGCTGGCACTGGAGAGGGTTCAGAGGAATTTCACCAGAATGATTTCAGGAATGAAAGTGTTAATGTATGAAGAGCCTTTGATGGCTCTGGACCTGGAGATTGGAGAATGCAGGGGGATCTCATTGAAACCTATTGACTACTGAAAGGCCCAAATAGAGTGGATGTGCAAAGGATGCTGAGCCTAAGACTGGAGATGGATTAATAATTCAGCCATGATGCAGATTCAAGAAGCAAAACAGACTAATTCTGCTCCTATGTCTGATAGTCTTGTGGCCTTATGTGTATTCCATTAAAGGCTCTAATATTCCTCCCTCTCATCTTCTAATTTTAAACTTGAAACCCTTTAAACTCAGTTTGAAAATATTGATTCTAAAGCTGAATTATGAAAGTTTAAAAATCTATATTTGGTTGAAACTGATTTCCATGTTCTTGTTAAATTGGGCAAACCTGGTTATGGATAAAAATATAATAGAGAAATTTTACTGTAGGCGTTCACAGAAGGATACAATGACAAATAAGCCACTTACGCTCCTGACATAGAGGAATTTTCATTGCCAAAAAGACGTAGGTGGCTAAAGAGTCATGGAGTGATGTTGAACACAAAGTTTGCCAGGAAAAGGGTGAAAATTCATACAGAGCCTGGTGTCCGGGATGGATTCGATAATAGGACAAGGTGACAGGACAGGTTGGCAGAGCTACAGGAAATGATGGAAATAAACTTGCAATGTATACCAGAAGCAACATAAAACATGGTGTTGCAACTATATCAGGAGTCGGGGGTGTAGCTAAAAGCTATTGTAAGGAACTAATGGTGAAATTGTAATTGAAGATGAAAAAATGTCAGTAATCACACTGAAAGTAAAGGATGTGTATCTGAATATCCCCGACAACAGATAGATCAGAGACTGGGACTTGCCAGGACTCTGATGAGAAAAGCAAGGGAGGGAAGCACGATGAGCAACCAGGCCCAGACCTTTTTCAGACCAAAATCCAAAGGTGACAAAATTGCTTTTGCTCTATTATATTCCAAAAGTCCTTTCAATTCACAAGCCAATGATGCAATTAATGAAACATTAAAATCCAGATGAGCATTTATTGCTACATCTACTCTGACGAAATAGGAACAGAAATTTATGAATTGACACAGACCACCTGAGCCAGCTGATGTGTCTCAGCCGTATCCAAGCCTCATCTCACCCTCCACACCTCAGTCTGCCTGTTCCTTTTCCCTCCACCTATCCATCGCAGTCTCCTCTAAAAACATTTCTGCATATTTTCGCTCCATGCGTTAGTGTGTTGGACATTCTCACCAGTCTATGGATATAAACGTTCTTTAAGAATTCCATACTGCTGACTCTCTTATTATTCTGGCTCCCTTCTTTGGATACAACCTATGCACCTATCAAAGTTTCACATAATCTTAAAGATTTCTATTACATTACCCCTCTGCTTTCCTTATCTCAAGTTCCAAGTTGTGTTGTCCTCTTCTGGCAAGTAAGAACTCTCAATTTTGCTCTAATGCTGACTACCCTGTATCGTAACACCATTCCGCACCTTGACTCTACATCCACCGATGAGTTCCCAATGATACTCAGCCTCTACACAGCTGTCTCATGGAGGGGAGGGGACCAAGATTACCTTATCACCTTGTCCAAACACTGAATAGTTTTGGCTCCTGGAAATATCCAAATGGGAACAGTTGATCAAACGTATGGAAAATTATTTAAAAATTTCTAACAAAATATGGGAAAAAACCTGAAGCTTCTAAAATTGCTCAAAATCATTCAGATAAATTAAAATCATTGAAAGTCCAAAAATAAAACTATAATAGACTAAGTCACATTAAGGCATAGAATATAAAATAAATATTCTAAGACCATAATCCCAAGCAGCTACTCTCCCCCTCTGTGATCGGATGCAATTTGTTTGACCAGAGTCAACAGGATTGCTACACTGGTGTATGAAGGCACGGCAACCCAAAAGGGAATTCGATGGCCGAACATGGTTCTTGGAATTGCCCGCGAAAAGCTGATAGAAAATTTGGGAATTCTGTGGGCACGATCTTGAACCTGCTGGCACTTGTGGGCCAGACACCAGCAGTACCACACAGGATCTGAACCAACACCTCTTCTGAAACACGGCATCAAATTTCCGGTTTTAGTTGGCGCTGCAGCTCGTACTTTACCGCAGTGGATGCTGTCACACTGAAGTAGTTTCATTATGGAGATTAACTCAAATTCAGGGAAAGGAAGTAGTGATGAGCGAACGTCTAACTCATAATCCAAAGTAGCATTTGTTTTGACAGCTATTCTAAATTTAAAAAAAGAACAGAAAAAGGACATCCTCATTTTATAAAGTGTTGTTTGTTTTTTGCTCATTTGCCTGGATTAGCTTTGCTTTGACATTCTTTTAGACTGTCTTTTGTTCCAGACAAGTCTATGGTGAGGATTTATGGAATTTTAACTACAGCTTGGTTTGAATACATCATTCATCTGGAGCAATCACATTGTGAGAAACAACAGCCCAATGTAAATCTCCTTCCGCACCAAAACCTTCATGATTCACACTGATGTCAAATGTGACTGTTTAACGCACTGACTCTTGCTGCTATTAAATGTTTCAAGAATTAATCGCTCACATCATGGCCTTTATATTTCCCTGCCTACTGCTGAGACCTACACACAGGAACGGGAGGACTCTCTGCACTCTGACATGCCTGATATCACATTCGATTAGGTCATCCAATCACAAACAAGAGAAAGTCTGCAGATGCTGGAAATCCGAGCAACACACACAAAACGCTGGAGGAACTCAGCGGGCCGGGCAGCATCTGTGGAGAAAAGTAAACAGTCGACATTTCAGGCCAAGACCCTTCAGTTTTCAACTCCATCTGACCATCAGCATTAACAACTTTAATCAATAAAAACTACTACTTATGATATTCGAATGACCATCCCCATCTCTTCCCCCAACAGGTTGGAGTTCCTGGACACTCTTCTTAGCGCTGATTGATCTGAAGGTGATGGTGTCATGTTTGGACTGTCCTACTTGTGGATGATCTACCCTACAGAGTGGTTGGGCCACATCCAGTGACTGCCCTGTTTCGAAGTTTCAATCACAGACATTCAGCTAAAGCATTGGATAACACTTTGGGGGTAAGTCTCTAAAATGGCTTCAACAGGGAAATAAGGATTGTCTATTTAAAACAAAGATGCTGCAATTTTTTTTTACCCCTTGTGGGCCATAAGTCCTTGGAAAGGTGCTGCAAGCAGAGGTTTGACCGTATTTACAGCAGAAGTACATAGTTTCTTGATATGCAAAGGAAGTCACTCGGTGTAGATGAGAATGTCAAGGTTGCAATTGGATCAAGTGGCCTACTCCTGCTCCTAATACAGTACCGTACAATTTTTAGGCACATAAATATATATAGCTAGGGTGCCTTAGACTCTTGCACAGTACTGTGTTTGTCAACCTGGAGCAGAGAACGAGTTTGTAAATCTGGCGGGAGCAATGGATGTTGGGAATGGTGAGGGAGGAACACCTTGGCTGAAGAGCGCCCAGGGCAAGGGGAGGGTGGTACAGGTGCAGGCACACACAGCCCTGAGGCACCAGACGAAGTCACTTCATTCCAAACAATTGGTTTATTGATCATTACAGAATGTCTCTCTGGTGCGTCCCACTCCCTTCCCCTTCTCCCAACCATGCTTCCCCTCTCCCTGTCCCCTTCCCACTCTTAGTCCACAATAGAGACCCAGATCAGAATCAGGTTGGCACATATATCATGAAATTAAGTGTTTTTGTGGCAGCAGTACAGTGCAAAACATAAAATTAGTGCAGTAACTGTGCAGTCTTAGGCACCCTAGCTATATATATGTGCCTATGATGTTTGAACTGTATTGTACAGGGAACTGAGTTCTTCGTCACACAGAGATGCATTTGGAATATAAGAACTGGCAACAAACTCTAAAACTACACCAAGCCTGCTCTATGATTAGCTTGGGATTATGATGGAAGGTAACGTCATTAGGAGAACTCCACATAATTCACAACCAGCGACATGGGGTTGGGATTTCACTTTAAGAGCCCGATCTGGCGTTCAATAAAATGTGTTACAGGTTTCTTTAAACATAAAATGCCACACTTGGTTTTGTGTGTGGAAACCTACAAGCTGTTAATTTACTATGCTTGCAACACACTTCCCCTTCCTCAACATTAAGCCACTGAGTTCATTCTTAAAAATTTCAGATCTTTTGCAGCGTCTAACAGGAAGTCTTTGGGGGGGGAGGGGAAGAGAGAGAGAGAGAGAGAGAGAGAGAACACGCGTGCGTGAGTGTGTGCGTGTGAGTGCGTGTGTGTGCGTGTGCATGCGTGTGTAGAAGTGATGCCTGATCAGCTTTAATACAGATGTTAAGATTAAACCCCCTCTTTCTCAATTTACCAGCAATTATTTCTCGATATTTGTTCCTTTTAATATTTTAAATGCTCTGATGAAATCACAACAGTTAACCCATATGCCACACTTCAAGTGTATTATAGGTAAAATAATTCATCGCCCAAATAATTTTCTTGAAGCTGCTGCCAATGAGTCAATGCAATTTGCATTTTACTTTTACCTCTGCTCTTTCAAATTGCCACTAAAGTGATAATAAACCATTCTTGTTTAATCAGTGTTGTTTGCTAACATTCTCTCTGTGCACCTTTCATTGAGGTGTACAGAATGGAATTAATATTAATCAAATGAAGCTGCTCAGTCAGATTACCTCATGAAACACAGGGCATGTTTGTTCCGAGCATTGAAAAAAAGAGTTAGTTATACAAACGTATGTTCATAGGAACAGGAATAGTCTATATGACCCCTTGAACTTTTTCCGCTATTTATTAACATCACAAGTGTATTTATTTCTCCTAGTTTCTTATAAGAGGCCATTCAACCCTTCTATTCTATACCAGATCTCAGAGCAATGTTATCAATTCCATTTCCCATTTTATTTCCTTACAGTCTATTCCTTCTCCCATTAACTCCCTGATTTTCCTCTTGCTCACTTACACAAGGTGGGTAATTAACAGTGGCCAATTAGCCTGTTTTTGAATGTGGGAGGAACCTGGAACAGTTGGGGACAATCCCACAAGGATACAACGAGAGTGTGCAGATTTTATGTGGCAATTCTTACACCTGCAGGATACCCCAGGACTTCACAACTTCACCTGCTCGGAGTATGTCAACTCTACAGTAAGCTTGTGCAGAGAAAGATCCAAAGAGCTCATCATCTGATTAAAGGGATAAATATTTTCCAGAACATCAGAGGGAACCTATCCCATCATCTCCCTTGAAGTAGGGGTCTGTGTGGGTGAGTTGGAACCTTGGTCTACTGTCATCTCAGTTGATCAGAAGCAAGTGCAGGATTGACGGTTTTCTAAATTGTCCTGGGCTTTTTGGAACTCCTCTTTCCGAGAGCCTTGGGTGAGTCAGGTATCAGAACGGTCCCAGGACCAATCCCTGACTTACACTGGGGGGGGGGGGGGAGGAGGTGGGTTGACTCCTGTGCTCCAAGGCTAAAGTTAGGGCCTTAGGAGTGGAGGATGTGTTGGCCATCTAGTTAACTGTGAGCCAGAAAGATAGGAGATTGACCTGACCTCATCCTCCTAGGTCAGGGTCAGCAAGTGCTCTAGGCTGTCTTGACATGGATTCATTGTTGCCTCTGGAACTTCTGACCCAACAACCCTATGGGAGAAGTCAACCATGTTGAGTTTACTGCCACGTGCTGAAGTATGAAGTACAGGTACAATGTAGATTCCAGCAATACACAGAACATAAATTATACAAGGCAGTGAAGAGAAAAATACATTAGTTAAAAAAAAACAGAGGCAGCCCCATGGTAGTGCAAGAGGTGATCTGTAGTGTTTTGAGGGGTTAGGCTGGCCCACCACCACCTACTTAAGATGCCAAAGGGTGAGCAACAATTGCCTCTCTTGCCTGTCAAGCCCCCCCCCCCCGAACAAAATGGTTAAAGTATATCACTTGGGAAGAGGTTATCAGTTCCATAGACAATGCTTTTAACCCGAACAGCTGCAGTGGAAGAAATATGGGAACCGGGAACTCCTGAGCAGTTGGTGGTACATGGATTATTCTGTACTTTCCACACAGGTGAGCCGATGATGACCTTAAATGAATCCGGTGACTGGGCTGTGGCCCTGAATGGTTCAACGTGCAAAGCGACCACGTCCCCCACATTCTCGGGCGTTTGCCTGCTCTTGGATTTGAAGCCCTTTTTCATCCTGCTGTACGCGGTGCTGGTGCTCGTGGCTTGCGGCGGCAACCTCCTCCTCCTGGCTCACATCGCCACCACCAAGAAGCTCCACACCACTACAAATTTCCTCATCGGCAACCTGGCCGCCTCCGACCTGGTGATGTGTGTCTTCTGCGTTCCGATGACGGCTTCCTATGCCTTCGAGAGCAGGGGCTGGCTCTTTGGGATCTTCATGTGCTACTTTATAAAGCTGATGCAGTCCACCACCGTCTTTGTATCTGTCTTATCCCTCACTGCCATTGCTGTGGATAGATATGTGGTGGTGGTATATCCCATCCACCGCCGAATTAGACCACGCTCTTGTGCCTACATCATCATATTAATTTGGATGCTCTCTATGGGGATCTCGATGCCAACTCCCCTGCACACCCAGTACATGAACGTAAACCAGCTGGGATACAACATGGTCATCTGTGAGGAGATTTGGTACGAGCTGGAGAAGCAAAGTCTGTTGTACTCCTGCACCATCTTCCTGTTGTTCTACATGCTCCCACTCTGTGCTGTCTCCATCTCCTACTGTGCCATCTCGTGCCACCTGAAGAAGAGAAAGATTCCGGGTGCTGCCTTGTGCAGCCAGGAGAAGTGGTCAAGGAAGAAAAGGAGGACCTTCTGCATGCTCCTCATTTCCGTCCTCTCCTTTGCCCTCTGCTGGATGCCTCTGCAGACAGTGAACCTGATATGGGACATCAACCGGGACCTCATAGACAAGACCTACTTGGGAGTGATCCAGGTATCGTGCCACTTACTCGCCATGAGTTCTACCTGTTACAACCCCTTCATCTATGCGTCACTCCACAACAAGTTCCGGCTGCACCTGAGCAACCTGCTGAGCCGTAGTAAGAAGCAGGGCAGTAGTACCATGTCCAGCCAAGTGTCCCGCTTGAACACCTGCACCTCGGCAGATGTGCCCACCTTCATCAACGGCAACCTGAAGAGGAAGTTCCCTCTGCAATAGAGTGCCTGGTGGGAGCAACTTGGCCAGGCCACTGAAGTTACTGCCTCCCCTCATGAGCTTAGAAGTGGGTCTTCCCCACAGCAACTCGATAGGTCCTAATGCAGTCCTGCAGTGCTGAGCAGAGATCTCCACTTAGTCCTTCTCCCCACGGGAGCTGGAGGATTTCCAAAGTGGTTTGGAACGGCAGGTGCAACGCTGGTATTTGCTCTGCTGGTTATCAAAATAAGTAATTGCTTTGTCGTCACGGGCGCTTATCCTGTCCACACTGCAGAAGAATACAGCAGCCCATTCTGTCATGAGGCAGCACACTTCCATCAGGAGCCTTCAAAACGCGTGGCAGTGGGAACAGCCAGACTTCCTGAGGCAGGAAAGCATCGTACCTCTCGTGGAATGGCCTTATGGCCTTTATTTGGCTGGCGTATTTCTAGCAGGCCCCTGCTCAGTTCTGACAGGACACGGTGTTTGGGGTGGTTGAAAGGAAGAGATGTGGACCCTGGTTGGATCCAGTGACAACGTCTGAAGAAAATTGAGGAAGAACAGGATAAAGTTCTTCAGCAGACATCAGAAGTTTTTAAACATAAGAAAATCCCATTTCTCTGCCTTGATTCCAATACCCTTAATGTGCTTGCTTAACATAAATCTATCAGCATTCATATTTGACCTAGTTATGAGCTCGCCTTTGGGAAGAGAGGGTTTCCAGTTATCCATTGGCTTCTAAGAAGGAGTGCTTTCTGATAATAGCCATCAATGGCCAATGACCAAGACAGGGAAGTGAATCTGACATCACCCACAAGTGGAACTGAAAACAAAGCAAAACCAGCTTTGGTCTGGATTGAGTGAGGATATCAGAAATAGAAGCTGGAATAGTCCTTCAGACCTGCTTCACCATTGAGCAAGGCAGTGGCTGAGACAGTAATGGCAAATGCCACATCAGTCAATGCAGACCAATATATTGTACTGGAAGGGAACTGGATTCAAATTATTGAGTGAGACTCGATATACACTCCGGGTTTCCCACGTGGAATAACCACATCTGGCAGTGAGAGGAGGTGAACAAAAAGCTTCCAGTTGATCAGAATATGCTGGCCCCAGCCACATGACAAACTTGCCATCTCCAGCATCCCCGTGACACATTGCAGCAACACAAAGCTTATGCCAAGCAGGTTTCTACAGGATTCTGATGATGCTGCGATTCTTGAGCAACGCACACAGATTGCTGGAGGAACTCGTCAGTTTGGGCGTGGAGTGAAGTGAACAGTCAATATTTCGGGCCAGTCCTTCATCTGACAGTACTGGTGAAGGGTCTTGGACAGAAATTTTGACTGTTTACCCCTCCAAAAATGTTGCCTTACCCGCTGAGTTCCTCCAGTATTGGCGTGCGTTCTTTAAGACAAAATCATTGAACGGTTGTGCTGTTGGATTTAGGAATAAAAGGTGGCTGAAGGTTCAGCTGTCTATCAGGGAATAAAGTATCTGCTTTCTTGATGATAGCCCCCCCTAATTGACCAACCTCAGGAGAGTGGAGGTTATAGTAGAAACAAGGAGCGCGATCCAGAAGCATGTCCATCACAAGTGGCACCAAGAACACTACAGCTTGACATTCACTCTCCATCTCAAGAATTCTGTAAAAATATATCTGCAAGTAGTACGGTAGACTTCTCAATTGCCTTATGTATCAGAGATGGGTTTCACCAAAAGTAAAGTGAATGTTGTAGCAGTTGAATGACATGGGGTTCTAAAGCTAGCGTCCTAACTATAATTTGGAAGCCATTCTTTACATTTGGAAATTCCATGTCAGATGGCTGTACGAGGAAACTGGTAGGATGGAAATAATGTGTTGTCAACCAGTTGGCGTAACACCAATGTTGAAAATGTTCTGGAGTCTACTTGTTACAATAGAATGACTGAATATAAAGAGATATCAATAGAATGGGTAAATCCCTGGCAAATGGATTTCAATGTGGGGTTACACTCTGGACCTGAAAAGGATTAATCCAAATGGAAATCACAATAAAGCAGATGCTAAAACATTGAAATAAAAACAGAAATATGGAGTAGGTAAGGCAGCATTTGTAGAAAGGGAAATAAAAAGAAATTTCACACAGATCTATAAGATATTCCTTAAGTTGAACATATTTCTGTGCCTTGATATGGGACTTTTCAAGGAATCCCAGGCCAGGTTATGCTCATGAAAGGAGAAAACCTGAGCCAGTATTAAATATGGATGACCTGTAACAGAACTGGCCGGTTCACATTTTTTTCTCCTTCTTACTGCTCTCATTAACTAAGTGACTTCATCTATTGTAACCCTGGCGTCACCCTATCAGAAATTTCCCCTTGGTCTTCTCAGTCACTCATCTGTCCCTGCAGCTAAAATTCGTTGCAGTTTTCCTAGTTCTGATGTAGGGTCTTTGACATGAAAACTAATCACATGGGTGTAATTGTGTGGCTCGGGCTCATTGGGCTGGAAGAGTCTGTTATAGAGCTGTATTCCTAATAAAATAAATGTATCATGGCCACAGCTAGAAGCCGTTCAGCCCATAAGTTCCACACCAGTTCCCCATGAGCAATCCCATTGTGAGAAGCTTGCTCCATTTTCCATGTTCCCATAGACACACACTTGAAGTGGGATCAAAGTGAGCGGTGCGCTCCATTTCATTTGAAGCATTTGTTAATCTATTTGATGTAATGATCCAAACTCTCCGAGAGCTTACAGATGAGATCAGTCTGACACCTGTAGAGTATTCCACTTCAAAGTCATCTGGTTAAACTGCTGCTCTTAACTTTTACGTCCGTTTGACTATTTTTAATAAACTGTGGTGTTAATAATGTATCTGTGATTTTGTGTTTGTTGTAACATGCATATTTATCATTGTACTTTATATTTTATTAATGGCAAAGCAAGCTCATTTAATCTAGAACACTGCCGTGTGATGTATAAGAGACTGCTTTCATTATCCCAAAATAAATAAGTATCATGAGAGCTTGTTAATATCAGCAGTGGCTTATTTTATTAGATTGCCACACACAACATAATATAAGAAATAATCCTTTGCTGTATGATTAATTCAGGACCCTGGATAAACCTAATCAATAAATGGAAACTTCCGCCCATTCTGCAGTGTCTAAACCGATACACCGAGCAGCCGAAGCAAATGAGCAAAGAGCGATGTTACAAGCACAGACCACAATGATACAGCTACAAACGGGAGGTTCATTGGGTAACATGATGGGGAGAGCCTGTCCTGCACAATTTAAAGAAATGGCGTTGAACAAGACATGTATTTATTATCACACAGAAGGAGACCATTCAGCCCACTGGGGCATCTCAGCTCACACAAGACACCATTCTTTCCCTCTCTCCTGCTTTTGAACCCCGCCTGGTTCCCTTGGCTGCATAAGTCTAGGGAATACACACTCCAGTCCTGCCAAACCCGTGAGGCCGAGTCGGCGCTCCCACCACGAGTCCTGGTTTGTGCGGATGCTGTGTAATTTGTTACCGTGTTACAACTCGGTGCCAAGAAACAACAGAAGTGCATACGATTAAAGGGATTATGTTTATAAATCTTAACTTAAGGATTAGTAAAGGAAAAAAAAAGGCCCATTATAATTAAACAGTCAAATGTGCACAATGCGGAGCTCAACTCTTCCAAGTGTCACACATATTCACCAGTCCTCAGTAGACTCCAGCACCTTAATCCATCAAGTCACGGTCCCCCACCAGGTCAAATCCTACAGCCGGTTCTCTCCAGCGTCTTCTCTCTTCCTCTCCTGCGGAAAAGACGACCCAGCTCACACTGGTGTCAGCCACGCAGCACAAAAATTTACTCCCCCGATTGGACGGCTCACATTCCAAAGCACCCGTTATCTCGAACCATAACCCCAACCCTGCTTCTACTGAAAGACCATTGCGTTCGCAGTGAAACCTCTCCCAGGATGGTACACTTGCCTTTTGATTCTTTATGCCATTCACCTACACCAGGGGCAATTGACAGTGGCCAATTAACCCACCAATCCGTACGTCTTTGGGATGTAAAGCAAACCTGCTTGGCCATGGGGAGAAGTGAATGTGCAGACTCCAGCTGTATCACCCACTGCAGAGGACGATTTCACTATGTAAAAGGATGTCACTTCAACTGTTAGCAAACTGTATGCAGACAGAGACTAGAATTACTCTGATGGGGATTTTTCTTTCCTGCAGTGCTTTGCCCTTGCTCCTTTTCCGCAGCCAATGCTGTTTCATCTTTAAAAACCAATGGATGAACGAGTCTTCAATAACACACAAAAAATTCCCTCACCATCCCCTCTTCTTTTATTCCCCACTCAGGTGTCTTACCTCTTCTCACCTGCCTATCACCTCTCCTTTCTCCTTCCCTTTCTCCTACGGTCCACTGTCCTCTCCCACCCTTTATCTTTTCTACCCACCTGGCTTCACCTGTCACCTTCTAGCTTGTTGTCCTTTGCCCCCCCCCCCCCCACCTTTTTATTCTGGCATCTTCCCAGTCCTGAAGAAGGGTCTTGGCCCGAAATGTTGGCTGTTTCCATGGTGTCTGACCTGCTGATTTCCTCCAGCATTTTGTGTGCAGTGCTCTGGACTCTCAGTGACTGCAGACTTCCTCATGTTTATGATTTACATTTGTCTGCATATTCTCCTTTTAATTATGGACATGGGAATTGACAGGAACTTTTCAAGACTGCCGTAATATTTCTTTTTAAAAAAGGTCACAACAGCTGAAGTAGCACAGCACCCAAAATCCAGAGTAAAACCTCACTCTAGAATGGGAGACCCAGTGGGTAGAGCCATTCCAAACGAGGAAAAGCAGAACCCACTCCTTATCAGGCATCCACCACCTACAGGGTACATGTGTGAAAGGGCACAATTACAATTACAAATGCTTTGGGTTTGGCCCTGAGTCTTGGTAGATAGGAGAGTTATCAGGGCTTCAGGGAGACTTTAACTCTCAACCACTTCAGGCTGGGAGTGTCAGTGGAGCGGTTTGTCGAATTCGGGCTGTAAGCTGGAAATGTGAGTAGACTTGATGCCATTAATGTGTGGTTAGTTTTATTAGATTGCCACACATGCTAACAATATATTATCATCTCTCCTCTATTGGGACAAGGCCAACTCCAGCGTGAAGAATGTTCACAACAAAGTGATTCTGCTTGATGGGCGCCTCACCCTCCACCACAGGCAAACACTGGCTGCAGTCAGTGCACTGTGGTTACTCACCCCCACCCCCCCCCCCCCCCGGCTCAGGGAGGAGCAGGAGGCTGAAAAACAACCAGTGCATCATTGTGTGTGAGCCACACCTCAGCTGTCGGTTCAGAGATAGCACTGTTACTGGAAGTGGTTTGGTGAACTCTGCCCTTGCAACATTGCCTGCTATAAAAATGTGGATGAAGCCACATTTGGAATATTGTGTTCGGTTTTGGAAAGGTTGTATTTATTTATTGAGAGGTACAGTGTGGAATAGGCCCTTCTGTCCTTCAAGCCACCCCCGATTCAACCCTAGCCTAGTCACAGGATGCCTCCGAGGACCACAATCTAGTCGTTGGGTTAGGAGACTTGCGTGCTTCGATGACCCGGTGGCTGGAGTTACGGCTTTATGCATTGGTTCTGCGTAGGGTCAACTCATGCTGAACAGGTCAAAGGGCAGAGGGCAGGCTAAGAATGGTCCACCGCAGTCCTCCAGGTTCTGGGGTTCAGCTCAGGGTTAGCAACCCTGACTGGCAAAACAACTTTGTAATGGAAAAAGCATTTAACAATCCTTCTACAACTGAGCATGATGGATGGTGTTCCTGAGTCGCTGTGCAGGACTTGCCTGACTGACAGTAGTGAAAACTGGGAGGAAGTTACCGACACAATGAAGGAAGTCTTGAACTCCGCCGGAGATGGAGGAGCTTCACTGCTGCCATAAACGCCAGCGGTGTGACAGGCAGTAAGAGTCATCATGGGACAGTTTATAAAGACCAACACAGCTACCAACAGGTATGTCTTTGGACTATGGGAACACCCAGAGGAAACCCATGTGGTCACAGGGAGATGTCACCTAGATGTCATTAAGCTGGAGGAGATTTTTGAGTTGCTGGGTCTTGAGGGACGGACTAATGGAGAGAGGCTGAGCAGGCTGGGACTCCCATCATTGGAATACAGAAGAATGGGTGGTGATCTGTTAGAGGTGTGCAAGATGACGAGGGGCATTGATAGGGTGAATGTGCAGTCTCTTTGCCAGGAATGGGGAATCAAGAACTAGAGGGCATTGGTTTACAGTGAGAGGAAGAGAGACTTAATAAGAGATTGAGGGGCAGCTACACCACCCACAGAGCAGTATGGAATGAGGCACCAGAGGAAGTGGTTGAGGGAGGTACATTAACAATATTTAAATCAAGCTTGGACAGGTACATCAACAGGAAAGATTTAGAGCAGGGGTACCCACCCTTTTTTATGTCATGGACCAAAACCATTAGGCAAGGGGTTCGTGCACCACAGTGTGGGAACCCATGGCTTAGAGGGATGTGGGCCAAATACAAATTGAATAGCTTATATACAAATTGATGCCCTTTGTAATACAATGTTCCTGTGCTGCCCCTGTTCAGTGCCTCTATGCCATACTCCTTCAGCCCCTGTACAATGCAGCTGTACTGCATCCCAAAGGAGGCATTAATCTGTGCAGAATTTCCTGGCAGCTTAAAGAAAGAAGTTCTTCCAATAGCACTGGCCAATGTTTGTTCTGCAACTTGCACCAGCCTGTGGGGTCTCGTTGTGTGCACATTGACTGATGTCACAGAGCCACTCAGCCCATCTCACTCATGCTGACCAGCAGTCACCCATCCGAATTAGTCCATCTCTTGGCCCATAGGCATCTATGCCCAGACAATTGAAGTGTCCAGGATGTGTTCCCTTTGCTGAAAAAGTGGCTGTACTTCGTAAAGTGCCTGTCCCAGGGCTGTGAAGGAAGCCATATAAATCAAATTATTTTTCACCAAACAGTGACAGAACCTGAGAAAATTCTGCCTCTCACACCTTCTCTACTTCAGCAGCACAGCAGTGGAAGCTGCAGCTTCAAACTCCTGGGAGTGCTCATCTCTGCTGGAACACACCCTACACAATCAGGACACCGTACCAGTGCCTCTATGTGTAGAGGAGGCTGAAGGGAGCCGGACTGTGCCTCATTCTACAGCTGTGCAACCTCCTCACAGGCTGCGTCACTGCACGGCAAGGAGACTGCACAGGCTCTACCACACACCGCTGACACCACCCCACTCGCCACCGAGGACAAATATACAGAAAGCTGACGGAGAAGGGTTAGTATCACTAGGAAGGATTTCACCCTGCCCATGAATCGCTTGTCCCGTTCCCGTCAGGGAGGAGGCTATCCAGCATCCACACCAGGACCATCACACTCAGAAACAGTCACTTTCCCCAAGCAGTGAGGTTGATCAACACCTCCACCCACCACCATTTCCTGACACCCCTGTGCTTAGGGTCACTTTATGGGCATACAATCAATCCATAAGCTATCTTGGGTATTACATTTATTATTATTATTGTGTTCTCTATCTAGTATTTTTTTTGTACTGCATCCAATCCAGAGTAACAATTATTTTGTCCTCCTATACACTTGTGTACTGAAAGTAACATTGAGAAGCCTGGCTTCACCTGACAGCATCTCACGTTCTGGTTAGTGGGATCAGCACTTGCTGCTCACTCCCTCCTCTCCGACTCACATGGCCAAGGTTATAACTTCCCCATCAAACGTTCCCTTCCCAACGTCTAAACCATAAAGTCTGACCCCAAGGGAAAATAATGATGAAGATAGCAAAAGCTAAGCGGAGGGCAGGAATGAAAGATTCTCTGGATACAGTGGGTTGTCAGGGAGATGTAGAGATATAACATGAGGAAAGCATGCAGTAAAAGCAGTGTCTCATTCACAACAGAGCTAGCGTGCCCAGAAACCCAGCTGTCTCACATTTACATCACACAATGCCAAATCTGTAGACCAAGGCCACTCTGATCCTGGCTTGTGAATGCTCAGGCCAATGGTTTACAGCTGCATGAATCAGCCATCGCTCTGGGCAGGACACTTTTACACGGCTAGAAAACCATGCAGCACTTTAAAGGTTTTTGTAAATCTGCATACTATGACCATTCAGAATAAAAATAGAAAATACACATACCTTTGATTTTATTTATTAATTGAAGAGTATAATGAAATACGGTAAAATCTTCCCTGTTTCGTAAACTTTTTCTTGTCTGTCTTTATTACAAATCCGTTGTCTATAAACACTGTCCAGATTAATTTCGCATCCAGATGAAAAATACAACTTAATCCTCATTAGATCATCCAAATATTCCACTTCTGGTCTGTTTCCGGATTTACCCTTGATTGAATTGCAGATGACACAAAGCTGGGTGGCAGTGTGAAATATAAGGAGGATGTTAGGAGAATGCAGGGTGACTTGGACAGGTTGGGTGAGTGGGCAAATGTATGGCAGATGCAGTTTAATGTGGATAACTGTGAGGTTATCCACGTTGGTGGCAAGAACAGGAAGGCAGATTCCTATCTGAATGGTGTCAAGTTAGGAAAGGGGGAAGTACAATAAGATCTAGGCGTTCTTGTTCATCAGTCACTGAAAGTAAGCATGCAGGTACAGCAGGCAGTGAAGAAAGCTAATCGCATGTTGGCCTTCATAACAATGGGAGTTGAATATAGGAGCAAAGAGGTCCTCCTGCAGTTGTACAGGGCCCTGGTGAGACCCCACCTGGAGTACTGTGCTCAGTTTTGGTCTCCAAATTTGAGGAAGGACATTCTTGCTATTGAGGGAGTGCAGCGTAGGTTCACGAGGTTGATTCCCAGAATGGCAGGACAGTCATATGTAGAAAGATTGGAGCGACTGAGCTTGTATACACTGGAATTTAGAAGGATGAGAGGGGATCTGATTGAAACATATAAGATTATTAAGGGATTGGACACGCTAGAGGCAGGAAACATGTTCCTGATGTTGTGGGGGGGGGAGGTCCAGAACCAGAGGCCACAGTTTAAGAATAAGGGGTAGGCCATTTAGAACAGAGTTGAGGAAAAACTTTTTCACCCAGAGAGTTGTGGATCTATGGAATGCTCTGCCTCAGGAGGCAGTGGAGGCCAATTCTCTGGATGCTTTCAAGAAAGAGTTAGATAGAGCTCTTAAAGTTAGCTGAGTCAAGGGATGTGGGGAGAAGGCAGGAACCGGGGTACTGATTGTAGATGATCAGCCATGAATACATTGAATGGTGGTGCTGGCTGGAAGGGCCGAATGGCCTACTCCTGCACCTATTGTCTGTTGAATTTATAAGACTGAATCCACGTTCGCAGACAGCACTAGAAGCTTCAAGTTGTCTTCAAAGTCTCCATTTCTAAGCACAAAGTTCAACAAATCAGTGAACGTTTTAATTGAACCAGTCTCGACTTTCTCAGAAATGACAAATTTGAAATCACAACATTGCTGCAATATTTTTGAGGCAATGATTGCATTGCAGTTTGTAATAGTAGCTGAGTATTCTTTTGTCCGTTGTACAACATTCTCTTAACTCAGCATCAGGAAATCTATTATCCAAGTGATTACGCACACCTTGAATGAATTGAATAACAGGCACAGTACCGATGTCAGAACTCAAGCAGGTCTTCCTCTTGCCTGGAACACGGACAGAATGCTGAAGGAACTCAGCAGGTCAGGCAGCATCTGTGGAAATGAATAAACAGTCAGCTTTTTGGGCTGAGACCCTCACAGTGTCGGCACCGTGAATCCCTCAGCAAGTTCTGGCCTTGTACATCTCCACAATTACACAGCCAGAAAGATTTGGCGTAACGTTCATGGGAGCTTTTTTTCTGTTCCTTTACCTATCACCAACATTAAATGTCTAACAGCAATTACCCCTGAAAGGGGTGGAGGCAAATGTCGACCTCTGGGGTTGGATTGGAGTCGCGTTCGGGTCAGAGTGGGTAAGGACAGTGGATTATGCCTCTGGGCAGTCATTAGTGAGGGACATGTTCACCATCACTGAGAGTTGCATTAATTGCTTATGAATATAACTCTAGGAATTTAAATCCCCTAGCTTCTCTTGTGTGATTCAAACTCTGCGTGAAAGTCTGATGAAACCTTAGTTCTCTCAGAGACAGATTGGGGTAGCCCAGCTTCGCTGTGATGTGGAGAGGTGGTTGAGTGTGAGTGGAGGTGCTGAACCTGTATTGTGGGAATGCAGTACAGCCCTGTGATCCTGACTTCCCAGCATGCATCGCTTCACGCGGCCCAGTGCTGCCTCACCAATGCTCTGCTTATTCATTTTGCCTTCTCTGCTGTAGTCATGAAACCTATGCTAGACAATTAGTGTGAGTCCTCAGCATCAGTGAACCCAATGCCAAAGACCTGCTCAGAAACTGCCATTACGTGAGCTGGGGAGCTACCTGGCATCTACAGCAGAGGGCATGCTAAGTTATGGAGCTAGTAGAGCCTGACAACTCTATTTCAATGCTTGTTACAGACTGGGATATCCTGTGGGGATATACAAGGGGTGATTGATATGTTCATGGCCTAAGGTAGAAGGAGTCAGTTTTAGAAAACCTAGCACATTTATTTTTCAACAGAGTCCCCTCCTACATTTACACACAATCCAGC
Organism: Hypanus sabinus; assembly: GCF_030144855.1. NCBI lineage: Eukaryota > Metazoa > Chordata > Chondrichthyes > Myliobatiformes > Dasyatidae > Hypanus > Hypanus sabinus. The sequence continues at coordinate 120,720,323 of NC_082707.1, forward strand.
GGTCGTGGAGCATACGGAGCTCGGACCTCCAGAAAGTGTCCACAGACGGGTGATTGATAAGTTTGTGGCCTAAGGTAGAAGGAGGTGAGTTATACAGCTCTCGTTACATACACATGCAGGTCAACTCTTTGTGATTATGCAGTAAGTTTGAAGTTAATAACTCCTCCTTCTACCTTAGGCCACAAACTTATCAATCACCCCTCGTATGAGGTGTTATATAAATATTAAAAACCTTTTTCCTTTACTTAATCGTGTCCTTGTTAGTATTTTCTTTAAAGATTTTATTTCTCATTAGCATCTATATTAGTTGAAAATTATGATATATTTATTTCAAATCTGTACTTTAATTAGTATATTTTTCTTTAGGGATTTTATTTCTGCTTAGTCTGTATATCTATTGAAAATTGTGATGTATTTCTTTCAATTCTGTCATTTAATTAGTACTTTCCTTGAGAGATTTTATTTCTCTTTAGTATGTATGTTTATTGAAAGTTGTGATGTATTTCTTTCAATTATGTTCTTTAATTAGTATTTTTCTTCAGAGATTTTCTTTATCCTTAGTGGATAAGAGATGAGGACCTCAAGTTATGAATGTGCCTTACTAGATAAAGTTGAGGTATAGTCCTGTGTAAAAGTCTTAGGCGCGCACACACACACACACACACACATACACACACACACACACACACACACACACACACACACACACACATACACACACACACACACACACACACACACACACTCTCACACACACACACACTCTCACACACACACACACACACACACTCACACACACACACACTCTCACACACACACTCACTCTCACACACACACACTCACACACACTCACACACACACACTCTCACACACACACTCACACTCACACTCACACACACACACACACACACACACACACACACACACACACACACACACACACACACACTCACTCACTTTTGGCACCGTATTGTATTTGTCAATGTGGAGCAGGGAGCCAGTCTGTAAATCTGGCAGGACTAAAGGATGTTGGGAATGGTGAGGGTCGAGCGCTGCAGGAGGAGTGTGGGACAGGTGGCAGAGAAGGAGCGCCAGGGACAAGGCTGGTGCAGGAGCAGACACACCCAGCCCAGAGGCCCCAAGACAAGGTCACTTGATTCCAAACAGTTGGTTTATTGATCATTACAGAATATCTCTCTGATGCTTCCCACTCTCTCCCTTCTCCCTTCCCCTGTTCCCAACCATGCTTCCCCTCTCCCTGTCCCCTTCCCACTCCCAGTCCACAATAGAGACCCGGATCAGAATCAGGAAAGATGGGGCAGATGGGCCACAGAGCATGGAAACAGGCTCTTCAGCCCAACACATCTGCTCTGGTAAACCTCTCCCAACCCTGTACCTATCTAAATGGCGGAATGAGGGGTCCTTAATACAAGTATCACCGCAGAACATTGCTTGCAAACAATGGGTGTACAGCGGATGATTGAAATGCAGCTGAAGGACACTGAGGTGAAACCGTAGGTGCCTCTCTCAGTCTTTAATCTCAAGCCTTTCGTTAGTGACGTACTCTGCAACTTACACCATAATCTTTCTCTTCACTCTATCATTGAAAACATTTTAACATAAGTGCCAGAAAAAGGCAGTCTTGTCCAGGAGACAGCAAGACGTCCCATGGACATTTGAGCCCCTCTGAATAAATGGGTTGTCTAGAACTGGAGAGAAGCTTGATTGCATGATGTCTTCACCTCAGAAGAACTCAATGGGTAGCAGAGCATTGAACAGTACAGTACAGGAACAGGCCCTTCAGCCCACAATATCATGCTGTCCTGATGAAACTAGTATTTAAACACCCAACCAAACAGATCTCTTCTGCTGATAAATGTCTAGATCCCTTCATTCTAGGCACATTCACATGCCCATCTAAGAGCTTAAATGCCTTCATTATATTTGCCTTCACTACCACCCTAGGCAATGCGCTCCAGGTAGCACTACTTTCAGTGTAAAAAAAGTTGCCCCAAACATCACATTTAAATTTACCCCTCCCTCTACTTCTTAAATGCGTGCCCTCTAATATTACCTCTGGGAATAAGGTACTGTCTGTCCACTCTATCTATGCCTCTCATAATCTATCAGGTCTCCCCTCAGCCTCCACTGCTCCAGAGAAAGCTATTCTAGGGTGTCCAACCTCTCACTGTAGCACAGGCCTGTAATCCAGGCACCATCCTGGTAAACGTTCCAAAGGCCCCACATCCTTCAGGCCTCCAGTGGAAGCCCGACTAGAGTTTTATAAAGCTGCAGCACAACTCCCTGACCCTTGAACTCAACGTCTTGTCTGTGTGGCAACAGACCTAGGCTCTGCCCTTGAGCTCCAGAGGAAGAGGTTCAGGCATTTAAAAGGTATTTGGACTGGCACATGGACAGGAAAGGTTCAGAGGGAGAGGAGCCAAATGTGGGTTAATGGGATGGGCTAAGATGGGTTCAGGTGGAAGAGCTATGAGACTCCATGACTCTCCAGAGAGGCACACACAGTATATGAGCAGGGACCTCTACATGTAGTTAATTTATTACAATAGAAAGGGAAGCCGTTTGGTCGGTTGGGTCTCTATCAGCATCCAGTGAGTGATTCCATCAGTACCATCCAGCAAAACAGATGCCCACCCTCCAGCATGCCGTCTACTCACAGCTAGTATCAAGCTGGAAATACAGAAGCTGCACACTAGTAGGCTGAAGAACAGCTACTTCCCTTCAACCATTTGGTTTGTGAACCAATTGGCACAATTTCGAATCACTACAGTTTAACAGCATAATGATGACTTTGATCACTTTGCACTAAAATAGACTGTGCTGGTATTCTCCCTTGTAAATGTTGTGCATAATTTATATTCAATTTATCCTTTCCTTGTGATGCTGCTGCAAGTGGGTTTCTCATGGGCCCATGCAGGCAACAATAAACTCGACTTTGGTTACTGGAGGTGAATCAGCCTGCCTCCTGCAGGGTGCCCTCAGACCAGAGCCCTGGGCCCAACCACCTTCAGCTGCTCCATCAGTGACTCTCCTTCCTTCATCAGGCCAGGAGTGTGGCCATTATGATCGCATAGCATTTAGTTTATTCCCCCGTGACAACCCTGTTATTTTTGCACATTTCCTCGATCTGATTACATACCTGTTCCTCCCTGTCCTGGTGACTACTGGGGGTCTGTAGTTCAATCCCGTCAGTGTGATTGCACCCCTCCTGTTCCCGAGTTCCACCCAAATGATTCACCCCTACAGTTTGTCTCCCCTGAGTGCAGCTGTGATATTGTCCCTGATTAGTAAAGCAACTCCCCCCACTTTCACCACCTGCTTTACCATTTCTAAAGCTTCAAAAACCTGGTACACTAATCATCCATCCCTGCCCCTCTCGCAACCAAGTAATGGCTACAGCGTTGTCATTCCATGTTCTGATCCAAGCTCTGTTCATCACCCTTACCCATAATACTCCCAGCATTAAAATATACGCACTTCAAACTATCCGAGCCATTGTAACTGTTATTTCGATTATGCCTTTCAATACTTTCCCTGACATCTACCTTTTGGTCTGATCCTTCCCTTACTGACCTGGGGCCCTGATTCCCATGCCCCTGGAAAACTAGTTTAAATTCTCCCGAGTAGCATCAGCAAATCTCCCAGGCAGGATACTGGTTTCCCTCCAAGCAGGTGCAATCCGTTCCCCTTGTACAGATCACCCCTTCCCCCGGAAAGGCCCCAATGATCCGAGAACTTGAAACCCTGTCCTCTGTACCATCTCCACAGCCACTCATTCACCCACGCTATCACCCCATTCCTGCCTGCACTAGCCCCTGGCACAGGGAGGAATCCAGAGATTACCACCATGAAGGTCCCTCTCTTCAGCCTCTTCCCTAACTCTATGTGCTCACTGTGTAGGACCTTTCCCCTTCGCTCCCCATGTCATTGGTGCCATATGCACCATGACCTCTGGCTGTTCTCCCTCCCAATTGAGATCATCCTGCAGCCGTTCTGATACATCGTAGACCCTGGCACCTGGGTGGCAACATGCCATCTTGGTATCTCCTTCATGGCCGAAGAATCTCCTTTCTGTCCCCCTAAATGTCGAGTCTCTAAAACGACCGGACTGCCTGACTTTACCCTTCCCTGTTGAGCCTCAGAGTCGGTCACAGTGCCACCAGCCTGGCAGCTGCTGCTGTGATCCGATGGGTCATCTCCCCCCTCAGCAGTATCCAAAGAGGGGATACCTGTTGTTGAGGGACCCTGAACTGACTTATTAATCCCCTCACCTCTCCTGGTGTGACCCATCTACCCTCCAAACCCTGTACTCTGGGTGTGACCACCTCTTCAAAACTCTCATCTATAATATCTTCAGCCTCCCGAATGATCCTGCGTACATCCAACTCCAGTTCCCATTCCTCGACCCGATCAGTCAGGAGCTGAAGTTGAATGCACTTCCTGCAATGCATTCATCAGGGAAAATGCCAAGTAGCCGAATTCCCACATCTCACAGGAGGAGCGTTCTACCCTGACTACTCTGTGCTAAATAAAAGGCTTACCTCCTTGTAACTGTGACTCTGCCTGTTCAAACTGAAGCCTATTAAGCCAAAGCCATCACACTCTATCACTGGCACACGCTGACAATGGCCGCTCTGTTTGAATCTACCTTCATTTTATTTTCAGCTTTATATCATCATTCTTCATTGCCACAGCTTCTAAATCCCGAAGACTTCTTCACAACAGTGCTAAGGCCATTGCTGGAAGGACACATCAACTAAAGAAACTGAACAATTAATGCTGGCCTTGCAAACAAAAGACAGACTCTGCAAAAATACATACAGTATTTTATTTTAACATGTTATATATTTTGGGAGTGTGGGCAGATATAGCTCTATTAATGTAGGAGTAAGGCGCTCTTTCATCCACTAGCACCCTTGGGTAAGGTGCAGCACCTGCTTAGCCACAAGACAAGGTCATGTGAATCCACAGGAGCAGGTGGTGGATGGTGATCTGAGCAGCTGGTGCACATCACAAACCCTGGTTATGTGACCGCTGATGCCAGGCAGACCATCTCTGAAGAGTATTGATAATGGCTGGGGTCACCCTTCTTGTAAAGGTACTGCCCAGAAGAAGGCAATGGCAAACCACTTTAGTAGAAAATTTTGAAAAGAACAATCATGGTCATAGACCATGATCACCAATGTCATAAATCACAGTACATGATGATGATAATGACGATGACAATGATGCACATTTCTGCATTTTATTATTTATCTGTTTATAATTAAATACTATTTTAACATTTAGAGAAATCTAAAAATTCAGCAAAACTAAAAAAAAACACATTCCACCCACCATGTGAACAGCTACATACTCAATGTACAGACAACCTGACTGTGTGAACAGGTACACACTCACCACACAGACAACCTGACTGTGTGAACAGGTACACACTCACCACTGTACAGACAATGTGACTGTGTGAACAGGTACACACTCACCACTATACAGACAATGTGACTTTGTGAACAGGTACACACTCACCACTGTATAGACAATGTGTCTGTGTGAACACGTACACACTCAGCACCGTACAATTAATCTGTGTGAACAGGTACACACTCACCACTGTACAGACAACATGACTGTATGAACAGGTACACACTCACCGCTATATAGACAATGTGTCTGTGTGAACACGTACACACTCAGCACCGTACAATTAATCTGTGTGAACAGGTACACACTCACCACTGTACAGAGAACGTGACTTTGTGAACAGGTACACACTCACCACTATACAGACAATGTGACCGTGTGAACAAGTACACACTCACCACACAGACAATGTGACCGTGTGAACAGGTACACACTCACCACACAGGCAATGTGACCGTGTGAACAGGTACACACTCACCACACAGGCAATGTGATTTTGTGAACAGGTACACACTCACCACACAGGCAATGTGATTTTGTGAACAGGTACACACTCACCACTGTACCGACAATGTGACTTTGTGAACAGGTACACACTCACCACACAGGCAATGTGATTTTGTGAACAGGTACACACTCACCACTGTACAGACAATGTGACTGTGTGAACAGGTACACACTCACCACTGTACAGACAATGTGACTTTGTGAACAGGTACACACTCACCACTGTACAGACAATGTGACTGTGTGAACAGGTACACACTCACCTCTGTACAGACAATGTGACTTTGTGAACAGGTACACACTCACCACTGTACAGACAATGTGACTGTGTGAACAGGTACACACTCACCTCTGTACAGACAATGTGACTTTGTGAACAGGTACACACTCACCACACAGACAATGTGACTGTTGGAATGAATCAGTCCCATTACCACAGAATGCAAGTTTCATTGCTGCAATTCTTTCTCAGATGAGTTTGGAGTTTCCCTGCTGGGAATGACTGTCAGATGATTGGGCAGAATCACCTCCCACTTACCCAGATACAGTCATGATTCTGATTAAACAGGACTCATGCAGCCATCCGGTTACGCATACAGAATATTAGATCAGTGTTCTAAGTAAATTGTTGTGGTTCATCGTGTGAATTCACACTACATCATTCTTGTCTCAATTCCCCAATGCTAGTTCTGCTTCTCACCTTTATTATGTGGGCTCTGCTTTTACCTGTGGCTCCGGTGTGCCCCTAATTTCTCCGTGCTTCTCTGCTGCTCTCACTTTTGAACCCTACAAATGTACCTTCACATATCCACAGTGATCTCCTGTTATCCTGGGCTGTCTCTTGTCACTACAATGTATTACTGAAATCTATGTGTCAGCTCCCTAATGACCCCCAAACCAGTGTATCACTCAAGGGGGAACACTTCCACGTTTATTACAAGCATTTATTCTTGGCCGGGCTTCGGTGACATAATTATATCAGCTGAACCCTGGAGGAGCTTTCAGCCTGGCCAGTGAATGACATTAAAGATTGTAATGTGCAGGCACCAAGGTATGTCACTTACAGGCCATGAGCTCTCAAATGAAATAAGAACTGATTACAAATTGCAGTTTGACTTAAACAAAAGAAAAAAAAGTGTTTTCTTTTCTTAATTTGAACACCAGAGAAACGATGAATTTTACCATAGAGGAAGAGGCCCTTCAGCCCACTGATTCTGTGCCAACCATCAGCTACCCTTCACTAATTCCATTTTAATCTGCCCTCTTCTCATCAACTCTCAACCAGTTTCTACCTCTCGCATACACGCTAGAGGCAACTTACAGTGGACAGGCTGGGGTGTGGCAGGAAACTGGAGGAACCCCCTCCCCTTAACAGGGAGAACAGGCAAATTTCCCAAGGACAGCGCCAGAGATCGGGATAGAACTTGTCTCCGGTGCCCTGAAAAGACGCCTCTAGCAGTTGCAACACAGCTCCTGTCCAGGAAGGTGCTGTCAGTCAGTTTATGCGAGCTTCTTTAGGGCCAGGGGCCCTCATCCAGGGCCACAAATGCTCAGCAGTATGGTGTCTTGTTGAGGGCTGGCTTGTTGGGGTTGAAAGTACTGGCAAAGATAAGCTAGCTGACTACTTCGACAATGCTAATGCAATGTTAGCATTTATTCCGAGAGGACTAGAATGTAAGAGCGAGGATGTGATGCGGAGGCTTTCCAAGGCCCTGATCAGACCTCTCTTGGAGTATTGTGAGCAGTTTTGGGCCATCATCTAAGAAAAGGTTCCGTAGGAGGTTCACGGGACTGATTCCGGGAATGAAAGTGTTAACGTACGAGGAGCATTTTATGCCTCTTTTCCTGTACTCATTGGGGGAAGGGGGGGAGAGTCTCATTGATATTTATCAAATATCCAAATGTCTGGATAGAGGGGATGCGGAGAGAATGTTTCCTAAATTGGGGGACTCCAGGATCAGAGGGCACAGCCTCAGAATAGAGGAAAGTCCATTTAGAACAGAGACAAGGAGGAAGTTCTCATGAATTCGTTGCCATGGAGGCTGAGTCTTTTAAAGTGCATCACCAGCTCGATGTGCAATGAGCACCATTGTGCAGTCAGCCACGCTGCAAGGTCTCATTTGAGGTGTGGCAAGAGACATCGCCACCACCACCTCAGGCTATGTGGCCAATTGTCATTGACCAGTCGTTTCAGTACAATGCTGAGGGAGAACTGCTCTGTTGGTCACTGTAATGAGATATAAATGTTCAATATGCACTCAGCAGATCCAGGTCCAAACACATTGCTCAGTTGCTCGTTGTAAATCGATTGATCAGGACTTAACGGGGAAGGACAGGTAAGTCTGCTTCACTGAAAAGTGGAGTACTTAAGCCTTCAGCTACAATTAACATATCACCCAGATCGATTGCTTTACCATCCGCATGCATTTTGGAGATAAATCCTTTTGAGAATTAAATACTCAAAGTTCAAGGTAAATATATTGTTATCAAATTATACCCTGTATATGTCACCTGGGTGGCAGGGTGGAGATACGTCTCTACCAAAGGAGGTGTAAGTCTCCCTCTCCTAGCTCTTGAGCAAGGTGTAGCACTTATCTAGCACCTCCCCACTTGATCAGGGTCATTTGAAGCTATAGGTGTAATAACCACAATAGAATCACCAACTTGGGTGTTCAACCAGTGTGCAAAAGACAACAAATTGTACAATTACGAAAAGAAATATTAATAATAATAAATAAGCAATAAAAATCGAGAACATGAGATGAAGGGTCCTTGAAAGTGAGTCCATAGGTTGTGGGAACATTCCAGTGATGGGGCAAGTGAAGTTGAGTGAAGTTATCCTGTCTGGTTCAAGGGCCAGATGGTTGAGGGATAATAATTGTTGTTGTGTGAGTCCTGAGGCTCCCGTACCTTCTTCCTGAATGTCTTTTGGGTATTGTTCAATGTCACAAATTCTCTCCTCTCAGGTGAAGGCCATGTTCCTGGGACATGGTTCGAAAAGGACCAGTAGAGTTGATCTTCATGTCTGAACCAATATTTACCCCTCAAAATGCATCATCGTGGCAGGTCATCAGCTCTTATCACACAACTTTCCTGGGGCTTGCTATAAATGGGATTTGCATCAGAAGTATTTCATTGGGTTTGTGTGAAAGAGGAAACAGGAAGTTTTCCTTAACTTGACCATACATTGCATAGTTGATCTCTAACTGACTCTGTGATGAATTATCAAGGATCAAAGATCAACTTTTTTCAGAATTTAGCACAGTGCAGTGATGGGTGTAATAGAGGTGGGGTGTTGGGACAGCTAGAATAGTTGATCAGATTAACAGATTGGGGGAAGAAACTTTTAAAATGGCGTGAAGCTTTTGTTTTACTAGCTTTTGGAAATGACAGTTCGCTGGATGGGTAGTGTCTAAGTGGTTTATGTTCTAATGGTATTGTAATCTTTCATGCTTTTGTAGCTGGGCTGTTCAACCTGCCATCCACCTTTGTTTGATGAACTTCCCGTATGCTGTTGTAGTTTTTACATCTCTGTCTAGGGGAGGCTTTATTCCATTTAATATTTAGTGAAAAGTAAAATTCAAGCACACAATCAACCTTTGAATTAAACTTCCACATTGAAACCTGCAATTACAGCATCAATATCAGTCTCATTTTAAAGAATCAAAGAAGTTAGTTGAATGCGTTGCAAGAGTGTAACAGAAATGACTGAACTCGCTCTGATGTTGCGGGAGTCGGACTGATTTTGGAGTGGTACAGTGGTTCAGCAGGTAAAGCTCCATAGAAAAATATCTGACCTGAAGTTTAACTGAGGTTCTCTCTCCACGGTTACTCATATTTCTCATATTACCTTACCACATAAAGGAAGGCCTTTCCACCCATCAGTTCCATGCTAACTCACAGAGCAGTCCCATTCTCTTAGTTGTTTCCCTGTAATGTATTCTCTCTCGTGCACCCAACAACACCCCCGGACTCTCCTGCTGCCTGGCACCCCACAGGCTAATTTACAATGACCAACTGTCCAATCTGCAAGTTGTTGGTGCTTGGGAGGGAGCCAGACTCTGAGGAAAACCCACGCGGTCACTGGGAGAAGATGTAAACTCCATACCGACAGTACCCGAGTTCAGGATCGAAGAGGGGATCCTATCAAATGAGAAAGAAAGACGGGAAATGGGAAAGGACGATAGATGAAAGAACAAAGGGGAAAATAAAGAGCTACACGATGGTTAAAGCAGGGAATTGATCTATACTAGCTCTTTTAGAGAGGAATCCAGTCATACAACTTGTGGTTTTACAAATTCTTTCTTTTTAGATACCTATACAGCAACCTTTTGAATGCTACAATTGAATTTGCCTCACTACTACCTCACTTCAGATTCTAAATGCACTGCTTAACATCAATTTCCCTGGTACCATTTCTGCCCTTTTATTAATCATCTTCTCCCCATCTCTTGCAACCCCTGCACCAATGAGAATAGAACATCCCCATCTACTCATTCTATACTCTCCATGACACCTCTGTCTTAAGTAGCTCTACCAGACCTCTTTAGTTCCATTTTGAACCAACCCAGCTTCTCTGGTCACAATCCATACAGCCCCCATCATTTCAATAACTTTCTCCCAAAACTTCCCTATAGCCTTTTACATCTTTTCTAAGGTGAGGTGACCAAAACTGGACTGGCTGCTCTAGTTGTAGTTGAATCAGTATTCATAATGACTCATCATGTCTTTCCTTCTCTTTATGCCTCCATTTATAAATCCCAGCATCCTATAGGCTATTTAGGTAATTTTCTTAGTGCACTCCACCTCTTTGAATGAACCACGCACACTCAAGATCTCCACGTTTTATACTCTTTTTTTCAGAATCGTCTTGTCTCGTATGTACAACATCTTCTTATTCTTCTGAGCAGAAATGTAAACCTTCATCTCTCAGCATTAAATTGCATTTTCCACCTGTTTACCCATTTCGCAGAGCTCCATGAGGTCCATTGCAATCTTCCTTGTGGTTCACTGAACCTCCATGTTTACTGATATCTGCATATTTGGAAATACATTTTATATAGACTTGTATCTAAGTCATTGTCACTGTATATTAGAGTGTAGGTGAACCTGCCACTGACCTAGGTAAACCCCACTGCACACTTTCATTCAGTCCAGAAACCCAGCTGTTCACTAAATCTCTCTCCTTCCTGTAATACAGTCAATTTTCTGCCATAACTCCTTTGATCATCTGGCTTTTAATCTCAGTGACCATCCTAAGTGCACTTCATCAAAAACCATTTAAGAGCCCACATCAATTCAGTGACCCTTATATATTGGCCTTCTTTATTATTTCACCAGCAAAATCTCTATCATGTTGGTTGAGAATAATTTTCCCCCCCAAAAAATTCTATCATGTTGACTGAGAATAATTTGCCTTTTAAAATGCTTTCTGGCTTTTGTTGTTCAATTCTGAGATGAAATTTTGTCACTGATTATTGTTTCTTGAAAGTGTCCTGCCATTGAGGTTAAACTTGCTGGCCTGCAGGGAGTGTGTATGTCTCTACACTCTTTCTTGAATAAAGGACGTAACATCTATAATTATCCATTCCTTGGGAACTGAATCAATGAATTTTTTTGCCAGCTACGATCAGGGTCTCGGCTGTTTTCTGTTGTCAAAAATGAGAACAAAAAAAAGATAGGAGAAAGGAAGAGAAAATGGGAAGGAAAAGAAGGCAGGAAGGAGGAAGAAATGAAGGAGGAATGAAGGAAGGACTGAAAGAAGAAGAGAAGGAAGGAGAGGAGAAAAGAAAAGAAGGAAAGAAAGGAATGGAAAAAGTCATCATTGTACAAGGTCCACGGTTTTAGAATACTGCAATCAAGGATGAGTCTTTTTGAAAGTTTAGTCAATTCTTACAATGTTGGCAGCACAACATACACACAGCAGTTGTCTCAAACAGCTATTTTGTGATGAATAGGTTAAGGGATTTTAGTAAAATAAAAATAGAAAATGCTGGAAACACTGAGCAGGTAAGGCAAAATCTGTGGAAAGAAAAGCAAGGTTCTTCTTCCCCTCTACTGTACGGTTCCTAAATGGACATTGAATGCATAAACACTACCTCACTTTTTAAAAATATATATTATTACTGTCCTTACGCTATTTTAATCTATTCAATATACTTACTGCAATTAATTTGCTTATTTTTTTTCTTTCGATATTATCATGCATTACATTGAACTAAGTTGCTAAGTTAACAAATCTTATGACTCATGCCAGTAATAATAAACCTGACTCTGATTCTGAGGGTTAACGTATTAGATCGACAACCAGCCATTTAAACTGGGGGAAAAATAAGAAGTCAAGTTAGTTTTAAGTTGCAAAAAAGGTGGACAAATGATGGGTGAGGATAAGATTGGTGAGTGATAAGCTGTTGATAAAGTCATCGGGGTCAAAGATTAATCAGGAAAGGTAAAGGGAGAGAAAAAAATCAAAAGTGGAACGTCTAAAAGCTGTAAAATGCGTGTCAGTGTTGTATGAAATGCTCAACAGATCAGGGAGAAAGAGAAGGACTGAGCCAATATTTCATTAGAATTGATACAAACTTGAAATTGTTGAATTCAATGTTGAGCCCAGAACGTTGCAATGCATCAAGACAGAAGGTAAGGTGCTGTTCCTCAGGTTTGATTTTTCAGATATATCAAGAGTAAAAGGGAGGTGAGAGTGGATATCAGAACACTGGAAAATGACGCTGGAGAAGTAGTAATGGGAGACAAGGAAATGGTGGATGAACTTAATAAGTATTTACGTCAGTCTTCACTGTGGAAGACACCAGCAGTAGGCCAGAAATTCAAGAGTATCAGGGTCAGAAGTGAGTGCAGTTGCTATTACTAAGGAGAAGGTGCTTGGGAAGCTGAAAGGGCTGGAGATAGATAAATCACCTGGATTGATGGACTACACCTCAAGATTCTGAAAGATGTAGTGCAAGAGTTGGTGGAGGCACTAGTACCATAGTCATCTTTCAAGAATCACTAGATTCTGGAATGGTTCCAGAGGACTGGAATATTGCAAATGTCACTCCACTCTTTAAGAAGGGAAGGAAGCAGAAGAAAGGAAACTATAGACCAGTTAGCCTGATTTCAGTGGTTGGCAAGATGTTAAAATCCACTGTTAAGGATCTGGCTTCAGGGTATTTGCAGGCACATGATAAAATAGGCAAAATACAGCATTATTTCCTTAAGGGGAAATCTTGCCTGACAAATCTTTTGGAATTCTTTGAGGAAATAACAAGCAGGATAGATAAAGGAGAGTCAGTGTATGACTTTTTTCTTGGATGTTCAAGCCTTTGACATAGCGCTGTACCTGAGGCTACTTAACAGTATAAAGACCCGTAGTATTACAGGAAAGATTCTAGCATGGATAGAAGATCAGCTGACTGGCAGGAGGCAAAGAGTGGGAATAAAGTGGGCCTTTCTGGCTGGCTGCTGGTGAATATTAGTGTTCCACAGGGGTTGGTGTTGGGACCACGTTTTTCACAGCACATGTCAATAATTTGGACGACAGAAATGATCAGAATTAGAGTCCGGTTTAGTATCACCATCATACATCATGAAACTTGTTAACTTTATGGCGGCAGTACAATGGAATGCAAGATAAATAATTATAGAGAAAAAACTGAATTACAGTAAGTATAGATATATCTACTAAATTGTTAATTTAAAATAAGTAGTACAAAAAACAGAAATAAAAATGCAGTGAGGTGTTGTTAATGGGTTCAATGTCCATTTAGAAATCAGATGGCAGAGGGGAAAAGGCTGTTCCTGAATCGTTGAGTGTGTGTCTTCAGGCTTCATATCTCCTTCCTGATGGTGATGATGTGAAGAGAGCAGGTTCTGGGTGGTGAAGATCCTTAATAATGGCCACTGCCTTCCTAAAGCATCACTCCTTGAAGATGTCTTGGATACTGCAGAGGCTAGTACTCATGTTGGAGCTGATGGCCTTGTGGTTAAGTTTGCAGATGATACGAAGATAGGTAGAGGGGCAATTAGTGCCGAGGAAGCAGAGAGTCTGTAGAAGGACTTAGATTGGGAGAATGGGCAAAGGAGTGGCAGATGGAATATAGTGTAGGGAAGTGTATGGGCACGTACTTTAGCAGAAGGAATAAAGGATTAGACTATTTTCTAAACATGGGAGAAAATTAAAAAGTCAGAGGTGCAAAGAGACTTTAGAGTGCTTGTGCAGGTCCCCTAAATTTGCGGTTTGATTCGGTGGTGAGGAAGGCAAATGCAATGTTGGCATTCATTTCAAGAGGACTAGAATAAAAGAGCAAGGATGTAATGCTGGGGCTTTATAAGATGTTTATCAGACTGCAGTTGGAGTATTGTGAACTGTTTTGAGTCCCTTATCTAAGAAAAGATGTGCTGGCATTGGAGAAGGTCCAGGGGAAGTTCTGGGAACATGCGAGGAGCTTTTGATGGCTCTGGGCTTGTACTCAGTTTGGAATAATGAGGGAAGAATCTCGTTGACGGCCATTGAATATTCAGAGCCTGAGACAGAGTGGATGTGGAGAGGATGTTTCCTATGGTGGATGAGTACAGGACCTGTGGGCACAGCCTCTGAATAAGGGATGGCCATTTAAAACAGAGATGGGGAGAGGGAATTTCGTATGTCAGAGTGTGTTGAAACTGTGGAATTCATTGCCAAGTTATTCAGTATATTTAAAGCGGAGTTTGATAGATTCTTGATTGGTCAGGGCATCAAAGGTTACAGGGAGAAGGCAGGAGAATGGGTTTGAGAGGGAAAATAAATCATCCATGATGGAATAGCAGAATGGACCAAATGGCCTAATTCTGCTCCTATGTCTTATGGTTTTACATTGAACCTTGGAGTTCACGGTCAGAAAGGTGAGGGTGTGAGTGAAGTGGAGGAGTAGAGTGACAGGCTACCTATAGACTGAACGTAGTACAAAGTGGTCGTGGGCGGTTCCTGCATTGCAGGGCGGTGCAGATTGAACGTCGAGAGGAGTTGATTAGTTCAGAAGGACTGCTTCACCTGGAAGGACTGTCTGGGACAGGATAGAGAGAAAAGCTGAAGGGGCAGTATTTGCCATCACAGACAGAAGAAAGAGTTGGTGGAGCTGGGAAGGTGGGCCAGCTGCAAAGGGAACTGTCCTGTTGGGATGTTGAAGGGGGTAGGAAAGATGAGACCGGTGATAGAGTTGGTGGGGGTATTTGTGAAGGATGAACCATTAAATGTGGAGGCAGGTGGGGTAGAAGGTGAGGACTGGGGGTTGCGGGGGTCTCTCCTTTAGCCCAGGAGGAAAAGGGGTGAGAGTAGAGGTGTGGGAAAAATTTGGATAAGGTGTGCACAAGGGCTCTGGAAAACTATAATGGTTGCAAATACACAGTTCAGGAAGAAGGAAGACATGTCAGAGGCCACGCCTGCCTTTGACTAAAGCAGAAGTCAGCTTGGCTGTCGCTCTACCCCTGCTTCAGTGAGAGTGCCTCGTAACATTTGTAGACCCCAGCCATGCTAGTGAATTCTGTGTCCAACTCAAAAATACAGATAATGTCACAGCTTGCGTCCTGCTACCTCTGCGAGTGTGTGCCAACTGCAGCGGAAGAGCTAGACAAGTTCATGAGCAGCGCAGCTCAAAGGATCTGAGCATGTTTAGCAAATAAGTTTTAGACTGAATTCCTGCAGTGCCTTGCTCTGCAGGAGCTGTGCTATGGAAATGAATTTCAAGCCCTCACTCTCTCATTCTGGCTGGGCTCAGCAAGGAGTTTACCCTTGCCATCCCTCCCTGTGTTGCTTGTGAGGACGGTGGCCAGTGGAGTGCCAACCGTGACAGAACCCAGTGAGCAGGAGACAGCTTTCAATGAGATGAGCCAAACGATCCAAGCTGCAGCACTTCCCCCAAAGCACACTGTGCAGCAAGAAAAGAGGCTAATCTAACACCGAATTCAAAGACATCACCTGTAATTCAGCTACACATCCAGGATGCTATTTGGAAGAAAGTCAAAGAAAAAGAAAGAAAACTAAGACAGAGAGAGAAAAAGAGAAGAAAGCAAGTTAGATGTGCTCGTGTTAGATTGCTGATTGTTTGCTCAATCAATACAGGATTATTTAAGTGGCTAGACTGATGGGGGAGGTTCTCCAGGTGGAATTCAACAAATGTTCTTGGCTATATCCAAATCATTGGTCAAGAACAAGCAACACTGATGAGGGAGCACAAAGAGATTGTCGAATGCCTTGCTGGCAAACAGGTTTGGTTGTGCTTCAAGCAGAGGGCTTGGTTACTCCTGAGCCAGTGGGCATGCAGAAACTAGTTCCCCTTAAACGTGGTGCGGATGGAGCAGTCTGTTGCTGGAGCAGAAGCCTCACCTGTCCCTGCCTACCGAAGATTCCTGTGCAGCTCATTTTGAGGAGGACAGGGTAAATACCGCCAGAATCTAAGAATATTTATTTGTCAGCCACTAAAGAATAAAATACTGCAGATGAAGGAAATCTGAAATAAAAACAGTTGATGCTGGAAACACTCAGCAGATCAGGCAGCAGCTGTGGAGGGAGAAAGAGAGTTAATGTTTTAGGTCCAAACTGAAGACAGCTTTTGAGTGAGGGTCTTTGACAAGAAGCATTAGGTCTATTTCCCTCTCATTGGATGGTGCCTCTTGATAATTGTTGTGGGATCTTGCTGTGCACAAACTGCCCGCTCAGCTTCGGACATTGCAACAATGGAGAAAATGGCTGCTTCAGTGGTTACCAGTCACTGAGCTCAGGGGAGCTGCCACAGAAAACCAAAAACATAAGCAACCTTGGTCAGGAATCAGATCACGATGGAAAAGCTCAGCAGGTCAGGCAGCATATATGGAGGCGGAAACTCAGAGCTATAATATTGCCTGAGCTACCCACTTGTTGTTCTCTGGCTCAACGTCCTCTGATGCTTGAAATCTCACAGAGCACGAAGTCCCATCACAGAGGAGAGGCATTTTCTCAAAGATC
The DNA here is from genome assembly GCF_030144855.1 of Hypanus sabinus. Lineage (NCBI taxonomy): Eukaryota > Metazoa > Chordata > Chondrichthyes > Myliobatiformes > Dasyatidae > Hypanus > Hypanus sabinus. The sequence continues at coordinate 120,737,250 of NC_082707.1, forward strand.
CCACTCACTTACACTATCACTTGTGCCCACCTGCAACTCAGACCCCTCTGTCCCTTGGCCAAGCTCTGCTTCATCCCTGCAGGGTCCTGTGGCAACTCAGGGTGTCCACAGATAGTTCCCCCCCCTCCCACTACTTCACCTGACTCAGCAGGAGAAGGGCTGGGAGTCTCTTCCTCAATCAATGGGGAGTTAGCAAAAGGCAGCATATGCCACACATCCAGGTCATCATCTGAATCAGTATCCCTCTCGGGGTAGGGGCTGGCCTAACCTGTCCTGCTGTGGGCCCTTCTGTCACTCCGCGTTTCCGCAGAGTCCTCTTACTTGGTGTAGGCTCCAAGTCGAGCTCTGGGTCTCCCTGCACCTCTTGTCCCGGGGAAGCAGGTGGTTCCAATGGAGAACCTTGACAGGCCCATTCCCATCCTCTGGTTTCACCCAGAAAACTGGTGGGTTTGGCATTTGAATCTCCACCACATCGGGCTTTGCTGCCCAGCAGTCCACCAATTTATGTTTTCCAAGTAGCCCCAAGTTCCTTATGAAGTCCGGTCTTCCCGGTAGGAGTTGGGGGAAACTCACCTTTGGATCATACCACCTCTTATTTCCTTGATTCTGCATGGCAGCCACGACCCCAGCTAATTCATAAGCCCTGTTCAGCTCTCTTCTCACGTCAGACCCTTACTTCAGATAAGTCTTCGGTGGTAAGTCACCCTCGTCAGTCCCAAAACAAAGGTCAATCGGCAACCTTGCCTCGTGCCCAAACATTAGGTTATATAGCGAGTGCCCAGTAGCTTCATTTCGAGTACAGTTGTAACTGAACCAGATGTCCAGTATGTTGACTCCACCTGCTCTTCTTGCTGATCTCCAGGGTCCAGAGCATGTCTAGAAAGGCCCGATTAAACCTCTTCAGCTGGGGACCACCCTGCAGGTGATAGGACGTGGTCCTCGACTTCTCGACTCCAAGTCTGCTCTCAAAATCCCGTCTCTGATCATTATGTATCCGTCTGGGAAGGCCATAATAAATGAAATACTTCTCCCACAACACTTTGACCACTGTGGACGCCCTCTGGTCCTTGGTAGGAAAAGCCTGAGCGTATCTGGTGTAGTGTCCGTGATGACTAAGACATTCGTCGTGTTGCTGTGTTACATACTCACAGTTTGAACACGGGACAGTGGGATGATGTAATGGTCTTGTGACCGTGGGGTGATGTTATGTCATGCGTTGGCATGTTCCAAACAGTATTTAAACCAACCCGCGACCTGTGACGCAGTTCTTATTTTTATTTTTGTGCAACGTTGTTGTTACCAGTCATAAGTGTAGAGGCTCGACCAGTTTTGTTTGTTGCATGTTTATTTTTCCCTTACAGTCCAGTGTCGGAGAGTGAAGGCATTACCGGAGTTATCGGAGTTCAAAGGATTGGATAAAGTTAATGTCCTTCAGCGTTTTGGGGAATGATAGACCTTTGTGTCTTCATTCAGGAACTGTGGCATACATTTGAGTTAAAGCCCTGAAAAGTCAGGAAGGTTTGTGCAGTGACCACCCTCCAGTCAAAAGGTCAGTTCCTTTTACTTCCTCATGATTTCTGTAAACAAGGAATCTCCCGGCTGTGGAATCGGCAGATTGTCAATACTTCGAAGGAATTGTTTGTTTTGGGAAAGTCTCTCCTGACTGACTGTATAAATCACATGGACTTTTGAATTTATCACTTTAAGTCTGTGCTTGGATGAGAACTCACTAAGAACAGTTTCTAAGCTTGAATGTTTGTGCCACTTAACTGTTAACTTCCGGTTAAGTTAGTCATTTGTTTACTTTTCTAAGTTTGAACAGAGGTTAATAAATCTCGGGATTTGTTTTAAACCCTGTCTCAGTTTCATATTCATTGCTGCTGCATTCGTAACAGCTGGCATTGGGTTCTATTAACAGGAACTCGTACAAACCAGGTCCAGATGCCCCACACTCTGCAAGTGGGACAAAGGAGCTGTCGCGTAGGCAGTGTCTTCTACCGTATGCATCGAATGCACGACTTGCAATACTCTTTGACCTCCAGCTTCATCCGTGGCCAGTAAAACCGGTCTCTGAGCAATCCATCGGTTTTTCCATCCCCAGATGTCCAGAATTAAAGTGAAGTGACTTTAACACGATCCTTCGATATCTCTCCAGCAGAACCAGCTGGCACTGCTGACGTTGGTCCAGGAGTGGCATGAGCCGGTGTAAGATCTGGTTCTGAGAGGCCATTCTCTCAGTAATGGAGGCACTGCAGAGTGTTTAATCTTCTCCCCTGAGCCATGTCTCCCTTTTCGACTGCTGACCAAATGGTACCGATGCCCGGATCATCTCGCTGAGCAGCTGCCACTTCCCCAGCACTCAATCCCGGCAGCTGATTTGTCTTCAGAGCAGTCAGATTACAGTAAACTTGGGGAATGGCATCATCAGAAGCCCCCAGTTGATCCACCTGTCAATCCTGCCCCTGCTTTCCGTCTGCCTTCACCATGATGGCAAACTGAGACATGACCTTCACCCTCAGGGCAGGAACACTCTCCCACTCCTCGTCCCTGTCCAGGCCTTCATGCACTCATCGGAACAAAGCATCAATGTCAATGTACCTCCTTCCCGGCCGGTATTTCAGGCTGAAATCATAGGCAGACATCGCCATCAACCACCGATGGACTGTGGCATCAAGTTTCGCTGGGGTCAGGATATAAATTAGGGGGTTGTTGTCTGTCCTCACCTCAAACATGGCCCCGTCGAGGTAGTCACTCAGCTTATCCACCACTGCCCATTTCAATGCCAGAAACTCCAACTTGTGCATGGGATAGTTTTTCTTGGAGGTGCCAGACTCGGGCTGACAAATGCAACTGGTCTCAACCCTTATCCTGATACTGGACACCCCCCCAAGCCTGCTCGGCTGGCATCTGTGTGCAGTACATATGGCAATCGGGGGTCAGCAAAAGCCAGCACCGGCACCTGGGTCAGCAGCTCCTTCAGCAACTGAAAGGCCTCCTCACATCCCACCTCGGTCCAAAGGGCTCCGATGGTCGAAGATACTCTCCACCCTCCTGTCCTTTTCTTCCCCAAGGGAGGGTAACAGCACAGAAGCTGATTCAATGGGTGCCTCACTATTGCTCAGCCCTTCACAAACCTCTGATAATAACCACAGGATCCGAGGAACGAGCACAGAGCGCTCACAGTCTGGGGCCTTGGCCATCTGATTACCTTAGCTACCACCCCGTGAGACTATGGCTCTTGTCCAGGGGAGGTTTTAACCCTTCAGCTTTCGGGCGACTGAGCACCTTCAGCAGCCTCACTCCATGTTCTTCCAAGATGGATCCAAACACTGAGGTCATCCAGATACACCAATATCTCAAGCAAGTTCATATCCGCACTGTCTTCTCCATGACCCGCTGGAAGGTTGCAGGGGTTCCTGATATGCCCTGGGGCATCCTTTCAAACTGGAAGGATCCCAGGGGACAGATAAATGCTGTCTTCTCTTTCTCGGCCTCACTCACGGGGATCTGTAATACCCACTCAGGTCCAGCACACTGAACCACTGCGCACCACTCAGGCAGGCCAGCGCGTCTTCGATCCTCGGGACCAGATACTGGTCAGGGAGTACACTGGCCTGTTCAGAGACCTATAGTCCACAGATTCATACCTTCCCATTCTTCTTTCAGGCCACTGTTATTGGGGACACATAGGGGCTTCAGGACTTGGTGATGATCTCAGCTTCCTTCAACTTATACAAACGCTGCCGAATGTCTTCCACATCTGCAGGGGCAAGTCGCCACGACCCTTCTCTGAACAGGGTGTCCTCCGTCACCCGGAGAGTGTGATGAGTGCTCTTCGAACAATCCACATCAAACTCGTCAGTGGAAAGGACTCCTGCCAGCTTCAACATCTTCTCTACCAATCTCCTCTTCCGACCCGCAGGAACCGGGGAGTCCCTGAAGTTGAATGACTCAGCGGTGAACTTTCACCCCTTCTCCTGACACATGTTGTGAAACCCCACCATGAGCTCCAGTGGGCTTCCTGTTGTACCAAAGCTCCCGGATGCTCCCAGGTAATCGGCGATGTTAGCTAAGGGTTGGCGTGTTTTCACAGCTCTCACCACATCAGCGGCCCGCCCACTCGAACTCTCAACCAATCTCTGTCTCCTTACATCATCAGGGAACTGCCACTCATCTAACAACTGACCGGTCTGATCCGCCCAAGTCGCTTACTCCTCTTCCCCTTTAGGGGTGGGCGTTATCCCAAAGAATAGGCAGAGCCCACCATAGCAGGGACTTCGAACCTGGGCATTTTTCCATTTATTCGCCAGGGAGGTAGGATGGATACTAACTCAGAATTCTCACTTTTCACTGGGGGGACGGGGACTAATTAGACATTCCAAATCTGACCACTCCTCCCCCTCACTCCTCAGAAACGATAGAACCCTGCCTTTGATGTCTTCGCCCCCAGCTACGGGAAGCTCGACTTGTGACTCAGGCCACTCTGTACATTCTCCTTCTCCTGACATTATGGACAGGCCATGGTTCTGCCTCACCTGCGGCACCGATAGAAGTGGGCAGTTCAACCCCCGTTACAACAGCGCTAGTCTGAACTAAAACAAGGTCTGAACCCGCCATTTTATCAAATCTCTCTGCTACAACCGCAACTTTGTCAACACCTTTAACCGTACTCAAAAATCAAATTAACAATTCATCTGGGGTATGAATATCCACCCCACTCAACACACACACATTAGTTACCGGTAACTCCATGGAGGCACACCAGCACTCCACCCCGGCAGCATCGATACCAGCACAGACTTAAACACACAACCCACTGGTTCAGTGCTCAGGGCAATCACACAGCACCCAATGGAATCAATCCCGGAGCAATACCCCCACAATTGAGGATACCCCCACCTGAGGTTCGGCCAGCCTATGGTTGTAAGACAGCCTCTGGCCCAACCAAACTGAGAAATCTCATTTGTGTGGATGCTGCGTGATGGTTACAAATCCAAACGCAAAATCTCAGACAATCCACCGTATGCAATTAAATGACTGAACTTTATAAATTTTAATCTGACTGTAGGGTTAGTAAAGAAAATAAAAAGGAAAAAGGCCCATTTTAATGAAAGTCTAAAGTGCACATGGGAGCTCCATTCGACCCCCTTTGACCTCCTCCGAGGGTTGCTGACCCTCAGTCCGAGTCCACACAATCCAGTGGTCTATCAACTCTTCCCATTCGCGTCTTCTCTCTTCATGTCTTGCCATCAAAAGACCATGAAATCCTTGCTCCCAAACCCACAAGAAAGTACAACTTGCCTCTCATTGGCTAGCATACGTTTCAAAGACTCCATTATCTCTAGTCATAACCCGAACATTGGTGCTACAGAGAAACCATTACCTTAGCGGTGAGACCTTCCAGAGTGTTACACAAGCCTAAAGTGAGAAGAGCAGGGGACTAGGCACACAGACTTGTGGTGCTCCTGTGCTGATGGAGATTGAGCTCTGCTGGTGATAAGCGACGTTTTGCGTATTTTGTGGTGGGCTATGTGCTGCTGTACTGCACTGACCCAGAAGCTAGCTGAATATCACTAAGGTCATTCTGATGTCCTGCATCCTCACCACAACCTGACATTGTCTAGAGAGTCCTGCAGTGTTCAACCTTTATTCACTATACAATGTTATCTGGGTAGGTCAAAGACTATTCTTCTGTACACATCTGTGGCAATAAAAATTACACAGAACAGCTACAGCTGGTTAGGAATCAAGGGGAAGATGAGTTTAGGGATGGGGGACGGTGTGATGAGGAGATTACAAATCTATAGAAGAACATAGGTGTAGACAACACAGGAACATGTCTTTTCAGCCCACGATGCTGGTGTTGACCAATTCAAACTGCATACCTGCTTGCGTGATCTGTTCCCCAAATTTCCCACCCGCCTAAATGTTGCTGTTGTTCTTGCTCACACTGTTTCCCCTCACAGTATCTCCCAGGCATCTTGGACTTTCCGTGAAAAAAAACTTGCTTAATAAAACTTTCCCCATCTCCGCTGAAATTTGGCATTTCCGTATTGGGGAAAAAGACTCTATCTACCCTGTGTTTGCCCTGATCACTTTATATACTGTCCGTTAATCTGGTTTCCCCTCGGCCTCTGATGCCCCAGTGAAAACAGAGCAAGCCTGTCCAGCCTCTCCTTGTCATTAATATGCTCTCATTCTGACCACGCACAGTGCTGGAGGGACTCAGCAGGTCAGGCAGCAGCTGTGGAAATGAATAAACAGTAGACACGTTGGGCCAAGATCTTTCAACAGGATACTATCTAGGGAACCTCTTCTACACCCTATCCAAAGCATGCATGTCCTCCCTACAGTGAGACCATCAGAACTGTATATGACACTCGAAATGTGTCCTGTCCGCATGTTTAATACATCACCTCTTGACTTCTACACTCAGAAACCTGAGCAATGAAGGCAAACCTCAGGCACATTATATAGCTGGAGTGCCTTGACTTTTGCAGGGTACCGTATCTGTCAACGACGAGCCGAAAGTGGGTTTGTAAATCTGGTGGGAGCAAAGGATGCTGGGAATGTTGAGGCTGGAGGGCATGGGAGGGGTGTGGGACAGGTGGCAGAGAAGTGCCAAGGACTGGCGGCTTGGCGGGGTTGCAGACACACCAGGCAAAGCCATTGGCCTCCAAACAATTGGCTATTGATCATTACAGAATATCTCTCTGCAGCTTCCCGTTGCCTCCCAGCTCCCTTCCCCTTTTCCCAGCCACGATCCCCCTCTCCCTGCCCCCATCCCAGAAAAGAATCCCATATCAGAAACAGGTTTTTTATGTCTTTTTTTTTGCTGCAGCAGTACAGTGCAAAACATTAAACTACTACAGTATTGTGCAAAAGTCTATATATAGTAGGCAGCCGTCGATTCCAGGGGATCATGGGTTTGTGTCTCTGCTGGACTGTGTTCTCTCCAGGGTGCAAGCCTGGACGGGAAGATTTGAAGAACCGGCTGTTGCCCATGCAGCGGGTTCCCCCTCTCCACGTCACTGATGTAGCCACAGCTTGCCACCAGTGTCGTCGCAGAGGCTGCCATAGTGAAGTTGTAAACAACATCAAACTGCCTGAGGGAGCCCGGCTCTGGATTTCTTCCTTGGGATTCACTCCTGAAGCCTTTCCCATGGGTGGGTATGGCCGCAAGGCAGCAGAGATTTAAAATCACAGTTTTCCTTCTCCTGGGTGGGTGTGGTGAACTATGTGCCTGTCTGGACACGCCCCCCACTGACTGCTCCTGTGGCTCCTCCCACAGACCCCGGTATAAAGGCGATTGAGGCCTGAGCCCGGCCTCTCAGTCTCCAGGATGTAGTATGGTGGTCAACCACTGCTTGTTCCTTCTTCCAGTCAATAAAAGCTGATATCTCGCCTTCACATCTCAGAGAGAGTTATTGATGGTGCATCAATGAGCTGCCGTCCGGGGCTGACAGGCCCCACCTGCCCGAAGTAACTGGTTTTGAGGCACCAGTGATCCACCTTTGCCCCTTCTCATGTCAGTAGAAGCAGTTCTGCCACTTTTAATGCCACTTCTAGAGGGCAATTGACTTGTACCCCAATATCCCTCTGTACCTCAGTGCTCCTAAGAATCCTGTGTACTTTCCTCTTAATTTTGACCTCCCAGAGCACAATACTTCAGACATGCCCAGATTAAACCCATCTGCCATTTCTGAACCCATCGCAAGCAGAAGGGATTAGTTCAATGAGGCGTTATTAGATTAATTAGTTCCGCACAACATTCTGAGATAAAGGGCCTGTTCCACGTTTTATGCTGAGTCCTTTGAGAACATTCCTCATCATTCACAGCTCTGCCAGTTTTCGTGTTGTCTCTAAGTGTGCCTACACTTCCAGCTGAATTATCTACATTTATCACAAACAACAGAAGTCTCAACACTGGTTCTTGTGGAACACCCCTGGTCATTGACTTCCAATCAGAATAACACCTCTCCACCACTATCACCTGCCTCCTCCGGCCAAGCCAGTTTTAAATCCAATCTGCCAATTCTCCATGATCCATTTCACCATAATCAATGGAACATCTGGAAATTAAACATCCACAGCAGGAGGGAGACTATGGGAGAGAGGGGAGTGGTCAGAAGAGTCATCAGAAGTCGTGAATCTACAGGAGATGTGCAGGGTAGGTTGGTTATCTGAAATTGTTGAATTTGGTGTTGAGTCACTGGAATTGTGCCATGCCTAGCTGGATGATGAGGCACAGTTCCTTCGGCTTGGGTTGGGCTTCTTTGGAACAGTTAAGGACATCAAAAGCAGAGACCACAAGGGACAAAACTAGACCTATGGAAACCAGAATGGTAATCTGTGTGCGGAGCCAAAACAGATGGGAGAGTTCTTAAATGAGATCAAATGAGATGGGAGAGATCTTTGTATTTGTATTAACTCGAGAGATGGACACGGAGTCTATAAAAGTGAGGCAAAAGTGGCATCATTCTCATGGGCCCTGTACAGATCTCAGAGAAGGAGGTGTTTGCTACCCTGAGGCAAATCAGGGTGGGTAAATACCCAGGGCCTGACAAAGTGTTCCTTCGTACCCTAAGGGAGGCAAGTGAAAATTGCTGGGGCTGTAGCATTGATATCCAAAACATCCTTAGTAACAGGAGAAGTAGCAGAGGATTGGAGGACAACCGATGTTGTTCCACTGTTTTAAAAAGACTCTAAACAGAAACATGGAAATCATAGGCCAGTGAGTCTGACGTCAGTTGTGGGAAGGTTATTGGAAGGTATTCTAAAGGTCCGATATGACAGTCAGCCTGGCTTTTCGTGTGGTAGGTCAAACCCATCTTATAGTTTTCTGAGGAGGCAAGCAGATGAAGGCAAGGCAGTGGATGTTGTCTATGTGGACTTTAGCAAGGTGTTTGACAAGGTCCCACATGGCAGACTGGTCAAGCAGCTTCACTCATTCAGCATTCAGGATGAGGTAGTAAATTGGATTAGACATTGTCTTTGTGGGAGAAGCCAGAGAGTGGCAGTAGAAGGTTGCCTCTCTGAATGGAGGCCTGTGTGCTGCAGGGATTAGTGCTAGGTCCTTTGCTATTTGTCATCTATATTAATGATCTAGATGATAATGTGGTTAACTGGATCAGCACCAAGATAACACCAAGATTGGTGGGGTGGGTGGACAGTGAGGAGGGCTATCATGGCTTGCATTGGGATCTGGACCAGCTGGAAAAATGCGCTGAAAAATAGGAGATGGAATTTAATGCGGACAGGTGCGAGGTGCTGAACGTCTGTAGGACCAATTGGGGTAGGTCTCACACAGTGAACGGTAGGGCACAGAGGAGTGTGGTAGAACACAGGGACCTGAGAATACAGGTACATAATTTGTTGAAAGCAGTGTTGCAGGTAGATAGGGCCGTAAACAAAATGTCTGGCACATTGGCCTTCATAAATCGGTGTATTGAGTGCAAAAGATGGGACATTAGGCTGAAGTTGTATAAGATATTGGTGAGGCCTAATTTGGAGTATTGTATGCAGTTTAGGTCACCTTCGTACAAGAAGAGTGTGAATAAGGCTGAAAGAGTGCAGAAAAAATTTATAAGGATGTTGCTGGGTCTGGAGGACATGAGTTATAAGAAAAGATTGAATAGATCAGGGCTATATTCTTTAGAATGTTGGAGAGGAGATTGGATAGAGGTATATGAGAGGTATAGAAAGGGCAAATGCAAGCGGGCTGTTTCCACTGAGGTTGGGTGGGATTACAAACAGAGGCAATTGGTTAAGAGTGAAAGGTAAGAAGTTTAAGGTGAACATGAGGGGAAATGTCTTCACTCAGAGAGTCCTGAGAATATGGAACGAGCTGTCAGCACAAGTGGTGCATGCAAGCTTGATTTCAACACTGAGAGCTATGGTCCCAGTGTAGGCTCACTAAACCATAAGATATAGGAGCAGAATTAGGTTACTTGGCCATCGAGTCTGCTCTGCCATTTCATCATGGCTGATCCAGTCTTTCTCTCAGCCCCGGTCTCCTGCCTTCTCCTGTATTCCTTCTTACCCTGACCAATCAACAATCTATCAACATCTGCCTTCACAATTGCCTGTGGAAAATTCATCATCATCTCTGTTCTAAACAGATGCTCCTCTATTCCAAGCCTGTGTCCTCTGGTTTTATACTCTCCTATCAAAGAAGACATCCTCTCTGCATCCACTCTAACAAGGCCTTTCATTATTTGATAGGTTTCAATGAGGTCACTCCTCATTCTTCTGAGTTCTTGTGAATACAGGCCCAGAGCCTTCAAATACCCTTCATGTGACAAGCCATTCAATCCTGGAATCATTTTTGTGAACCTCCTTTGAATCCTCTCCAGTTTCAGCACATCCTTTTTAAAATATGGGGCCAAAAACTGCTCACAATACTCCAAGTGAGGCCTCATCAGTGCTTTATAAATATCAATATTACATCCTTGCTTTTATATTCTAATTCTCTTGAAATGAATGTTGACATTCTTCACCACAGACCCAACCTGCAAATTAACCAATAGGAAATGCTGCACAAGGACTCCCAAGTCCCTTTGAACCATAGAACATTACAGCACAGAAACAGGCCTTTTGGCCCTTCTTGGCTGTGCAGAACCATTTTTCTGCCTAGTCCCACTGACCTGCACCTGGACCATATCCCTCCATACACCTCTCATCCATGTACCTGTCCAAGTTTTTCTTAAATGTTAAAAGTGAGCCCGCATTCACCACTTCATCAGGCAGCTCATTCCACTCTCTGTGTGAAGAAGCCCCTCCCCCCGGAATCTTCCCTTTAAACTCTTCCCCCTTCACCCTTAACCCATGTCCTCTGGTTTTTTTTCTCCCCTGGCCTCAGTGGAAAAAGCCTGCTTGCTTCACTCTATCTATATCCGTCATAATTTTATATACCTCTATCAAATCTCCCCTCATTCTTCTATGCTCCAGGGAATAAAGTCCTAACTTGTTCAACCTTTCTCTGTAATTCAGTTTATCAAATCCCAGCAACATCCTTGTAAACTTTCTCTGCACTCTTTCAACCTTATTAATATCCTTCCTGTAATTAGGTGACCAAAACTGCACACAATTTTGGCCTCACTAATGCCTTATACAACCTCACCATAACATTCCAACTCTTATACTCAATATTTTGATTTATAAAGGCCAATGTACCAAAAGCTCTCTTCACTACCCTATCTACCTGTGACGCCACTTTTAGGGAATTTTGTGTCTGTATTCCCAGATCCCTTTGTTCTACTGCACTCCTTAGTGTCCTATCATTTACCTTGTATGCTCCAAAGTGCAATACCTCACACTTGTCTGTATTAAATTCTATCTGCCATTTTTCAGTCCATTTTTCCAGCTGGTCTAAATCCCTCTGCAAGCTTTGAAAACCTTCCTCACTGTCCACTACACTTCCAATTGTTGTATCGTCAGCAAATTTACTGATCCAAATAACCACATTATCATCCAGATCATTGATACAGCATTGGACCCAGCAGTGATCTCTGTGGCACACCACTAGTCACAGGCCTCCACTCTAAGAAGCTATCCTCCACTACCACTCTCTGACTTCTCCCATTGAGCCAATGTCTAATCCAATTTACTACCTCACCATGCATACCTAGTGACTGAATCTTCCTAACTAACCTCCCATGTGGGACCTTGTCAAAGGCCTTCCTGAAGTCCATGTAGACAACATCCACTGCCTTCCCTTCATCCACTTTCCTGGTAACTTCCTCAAAAAACTGTAATAGATTTGTTAAACATGACCTACCACGCACAAAGCCATGTTGACTCTCCCTAATAAGTCCCTGTCTATCTAAATACTTGTACATCCTATATCTTAGTACTCCTTCCAATAATTTACCTACTACCAATGTCAAACTTACTGGCCTATAATTTCCTGGATTACTTTTAGAGCCTTTTTTAAACAACGGAACAACATGAGCTATCCTCCAATCCTCTGGCACCTCACCCATAGATATCGACATTTTAAATATATCTGTCAGGGGCCCTGCAATTTCAACACTAGTCTCATTCAAGGTCCAAGGGAATACCCTGTCAGGTCCTGGGGATTTATCTACTCTGATTTGCCTCAAGATAGCAAGCACCTCCAATCTGTATAGGTTCCATGACCTCACTACTTGTTTGCCTTATTTCCATTTCTTTAGTAAATACAGACGCAAAAAAACTCATTTAAGATCTCCCTCATTTCTTTTGGTTCCATACATAGCCGACCACTCTGATCTTCAAGAGGACCAATTTTATCCCTACTATCCTTTTACTCTTAATATACCTGTAGAAGCTCTTAGGATTATCCTTCACCCTGACTGCCAAAGCTACCTCATGTCTTCTTTTAGCCCTCCTGATTTCTTTCTTAAGTATTTTCTTGCACTTTTTATACTCCTCAAGTACCTTATTTCCTCCCTGTTGCCTATACATGTCATACATCTCTCTCTTCTTCTTTATCAGAGTTCCAATATCCCTGGAGAAGCAAGGTTCCTTATCCTTATTCACTTTGCCTTTAATCCTGACAGGAACATACAAACTCTGTACTCTCAAAATTTCTCCTTTGAAGGCCTCCCACTTACCAATGACATCCTTGCCAGAGAACAACCTGTCCCAATCCACGCTTTTTAGATCTTTTCTCATTTCTTCAAATTTGTCCTTTTTCCAGTTTGGCCTTTGCCCTCAGCTTTTTTTGTATTTTCTCTCCAGTTTTGAAAATAGTCAGCTCTTTCATTTCTTCTACTAAAGTGCATGGCCATACACTTCCCGACACGGTATTTCATCTGCCATTTCTTTGCCCATTCTCCTAATCTCTCTAAGTCCTTCTGTAGCATCTCTACTTCCTCAAAACTACCAGCCCTTCCACCTATCTTCATATCATCTGCAAACTTTGCAACAAAACCAAAAATTCCATCATCCAAATCATTGACATATAACGTAAAAAGAATAGGTCCCAACACAGACCCCTGTGGAACACCACCAGAAAAGTCTCCTTTTATTCCCACTCTTTGCCTCCTGCTAATCAGCCACTGCTTTATTTGTGCTAGAATCTTTCCTGTAATGCCATGGGCTCATAGCTTGTTAAGCAGCCGCATGTGTGACACCTTGTCAAAGGCCTTCTGAGAATCCAAGTACACAACATCAACCAATTCTCCTTTGTCCATCCTGCTTGTTCAAAGAATTCCAACAGATTTGTCAGGCAAGATTTCTCCTTGAGAAAACCATGCTAATTACAGCCTATTTTATCTTGTGCCTCCAAGTACCCTGAGACCTCATCCTTAATAATCAACTCCAAAAATCATTCCAACTTCTGAGGTCAGACTAACTGGCCTATAATTTCCTTTCTTCTGCCTCTGTCCCTCCTTGAAGAGTGAAGTGACATTTACAATTTTCCAGTCTGCCAGAACCATTCCAGAATCTAATGATTCTTGAAATATCATTACTAATGCCACCACAACCTCTTCAGCCACCTCTTTCAGAACCCTGGTGTGTAGACCATCTGGTCCAGGTGACTTATCTACCTTCAGACTTTCAGTTTCCCAAGACCCTCTCTCTTGTAATGGTAACTTCACATACTTCTTGACCCCTGACATCTGGAACATCCAAAATACTGCGAGTGTCTTCCACAGTGATGCCTGATGCAAAATATGTCCACCATTTCTCTGTGCCCCATTACTACCTCTCCAGCATTGTTTTCCAGTGATCTGATACCCACTCTCACCTCTCTTTTACACTTTATGTATCTGAAGGAACTTTTGGTATCCTCTTCAATATTATTAGCTAGCTTACTTTCATATTCCATCTTTACCTTCTCAATAACATTTTTTAGTTGCCTTCTATTAGTTTTTAAAAGCTTCCCAGTCCTCTAACTTCCCACTAATTTTTGCTCTATTATATGCCCTCTCTTTGGCTTTTAGGTTGGCTTTGACTTCTCTTATTAGCCACAATTGTGTCATATTTCCTTCAGAACACTTCTTCCTTCTTGGGATATATATATCCTGTGCCTTCCGAAATGCTTCCGGAAATTCCAGCCATTGCTGCTCTGCATTATCCCTACTGGTGTTCATTTCTAATCAATTCTGGCCAAATCCTCTCTCATGCCCAAGTAATTCCCTTTACTCCACTGTAATACTGATGCATCTGACTTCAGCTTCTCCTTCTCAAATTCGTGGCGAATTGGATCGTATTATGATCATTAGCCCCCGAGGGCTCTTTTACCTTAATCTCTCTAATCAGTTCTGGCTCTTTGCACAACACCCAATGCAGAAAAGCTGATCCCCCAGAGGGGGATGTTGGGGAGAACTTATTCCACATTGATCTGGTGGATGTGGTCCCAGTGGGTGGTGAAAGCATGTTCAGTAACAAACTTAACAGGAAGTTGAACTAAATGAAAATGAAATAAAGGTTTAGAGATAATTAACAAGGGAATTGACTTGAATAGTTCAACTTCAAGTTCAAGATTATTGGCAACTGACTGTACATATGTTCAACCAAACAAAAACACGTTCCTCCGGACCACTCTTCACTGCAAAACATCTGTCACACACAGCACGTACACCAGGATATGACAGCAAATAAGTTAGTAAAATATAGGTAAGCAGTAAACAACTCACTGTCCTGGTGATGACACCTCGGTGGTGACAGGGTATTCAGTAGTCGCACAGCCTGAGGGAAGAAGCTGTTACATGGCGTGGCAGACCCAGTCCTGATGCTTCAGTGTCTGCTTCCTGACAGTAGAGGATTAAAGACATTGTGGGATGGGGGATCCTCAGCAATACTTCAGGCCCTTTGTATTCAATGCACTCTGTAAATGTCACAAACAGTGGGGAGAGAAACCCCGATGATCCCCTGGGCGGATTTTACTGTCCTCTGTATGGTCTCGTGGTCCAATGCCTTGCAGCTTCTGTAGCACACAACGATGCAGCCAGACAAGACGCTCTCGATGGTGCTCCTGTAGAAGGTTGTTAGAGTGGAGGAGGGGAGCCTTGCACACCTCAATCTCCTCAGAAATTATAGGCGCCGCTGTGCTTCCTTGATGAGTGAGGAGTGTCGTGGTTTCTCGTGCCCCACAAATGACCAGGAGATGCAGAAGATTCTTCAAGAAGGGTTAAACTTTAATTTGCAAATCAGAGCTGAGACAGTCATTGAGCTAGTCGCTGATTGCCCACCGATCCTTGTACATAGCATTTTTTATAGCAATCTCCTGGTTTAGTTGTATTAGCATATCCAATCGGTCTACAGTTGCGTATCACACGTACATCCGCCACTATTGTTTCTACCCATTGACTTAATCATGTTCTAATCTACATCTCTTAGCTTCCTCTTATTAACACAACATTGTCTTCTACATTCTTAAGATTTCATTCTCCTACTAAATTGGATACATGCATAGCAAATAGCAAACTCAAAGCTGACTACATAGTTTTGGTTACACAGCAAACAATGCAACTTTTATACTCCAATAGGAGGTGTATTTACTGTCCTGGTTAGTTCCTTCAGAAGGTCGGTACAGGACTGAATGGCAACCTGCTGAAATATAACACTATGGTTAAGTATTACATTTACTGTATATTGAAAATAATTTTAATGTTCAATTCCAGCTCACTGACTGAAGGGAGCTCACAGACCACAAGGGACACTCCAGAGAGTTGAGGACAAATTTGTCTGCTGCTCTATGGGGTGCAGTTGTTTTCAATGCAACACTGGGCCAGCCCTCAGTTGCCATTTAGCAGTTCAGGAGTTTAGCAGCTCATGATTATACCTTTGCAAGTACACTGTTGATTAGGGGGAGGAGGGAGTGGGCAGAAGATAAAACAATTCACTGTCTGTGAGCTCTGACTCTTCTCTCTTCTTCATCTTCTAGCTCACAATATGGTGGGCTTGACTTTTAGCTGAGCCAAAAATGCTAGTGCACCAAATCTCCCAGGTGACCACACGAGGTATTATGAGCTCAATAAGGCAAAGACACAGCAGGTGAACTCGGAATATAGCTACTCACATGTACAGGAAGGATGAACCATACAGCTGTGTCCATGTGAAGATTACAACAGCACTCGTGTATTTTATACGATGATATTATGGCCCTGCAGACAATTCTTGGCAGCTTTGTGACAGGCATTCAACTGTCTTTATATAAAAGGAAATGACATAAATAGATTATTAGGAGAAATTATTTCTCCCTGAGATTTCTCAATTTTAATTATGGAGTTGAAATGGGAATAATAAAGGCTTTAGTGTGAGTTCTAATGGTCAACACTGAGTCAGTCACTTCCCTGACTGAGGACCACGACAGTCATTCAGAAGGCATGAGCACAAAATATAAGGCGATATTGCAGGGCTTCTCTGTGGGAGGTGTAGGTTTTGTAATGAGACATTAGATATTTGGACACTTGACTCTTAACAGGGTTTCCAGCCTGGGGTCCATGAATACCTTGCCTAATGGTATTGGTCCATGGCATAATAAAAGGTTGGGAGCCCCTGGCTTATAATATTTAGCTGCTATAAGTGATAACAAACTTGGACTTTCCATGTGCACTATCAAACCTGAGTTGGGAATGGAGAGACAAATCAGTTAGTTCATTCCAGTGGCGTGTGCCCAGGTTTCTGGGAATTCAGGCAAAGGATTGGATATCCCATTAATCTCAATGGTTATTCTCGGGAAAGGGCTTGAAAGCAATATGAGCCCATGCTATTATAGAAGAGATACAGTATTACTATGAATAGAAGATTGACTGACTGGCAGGATGCAAATAGTGGGAATAAAGGGGGCCTTTTCTAGTTGGCTGTCAGTAACTATTGGTGTTCTACAAGGGTCGGTGTTGGAATCGTTATATGTCAATGATTTGATGATGGAAGTGATTGCTTTGTTGCTATTTTTACAGATGATACAATTATAGGTGGAAGGGCAGGTAGTGTTGAAAAAGCAAGAAGTTTGCAGAAGGACTTGGACAGGTTGAGAGAATGGGCAAGTAACTGACAGATGGAATACTGTGTAGGGAAGTGTATGTGAATGGGGATGGGAGCACATTCTGAAATCAGAGGTGCAAAGGGACTTGGAGTCTTTATGCAGGATTCCTAAAGGTTAACTTGCAGGTTGAGTCAGTGGCAAATTCCATCATTTGAGAGAACTGGAATATAAAGGAAAGGGTGTAATGCTAAGGCATTGGTCAGGCTGCACTTGGAGTATTACGAATAGTTGGGGTTCCCTATCTGAGTTAACAAGAATGATTCTGGGAATGGAAGAGTTAATGTATGGGGAGTGTTTTTAATTGCTCTGGGCCTGTACTGGCTGGAGTTTAGAGGAATGAGGAGGGATCTCTGAAACCTATCGAATATTGAAAGGCCTAGATGTTGTGAATAGACAGGATGTTTACTATAGTGGGGCAGTCCAGGGTACAACCTCATAATACAAAGCTATCACTTTAGAACAGAGATGAGGAGGAATTTATTTCACAGATTTTTAAATTTTCTCTCCATTTAGAAAATAGCCTATGCTTATATTTCTTCTACCAAAGTAGAATGCATGACCATATACTTCCCGACACACTATTTCATCTGCCACTTCTTTCTCTATTCTCCTAATCATTCTAAGCCCTTCTGAAGCCTCTCAGCTTCTTCAAAACTACCTGCCCCTCCACCTGTCTTTGTATCATCCACAAACCTGGTCACAAAGCCATCAATTTCATCATCCAAATCATTGACATATACTGCAAAAAGAAATGGTCCCAACACAGACTCCTGTGGAACACCACTAGTCACTGGCAGCTAATCAGAAAAGGCTCTCTTTATTATCACTCTTTGCCTTCTGCCAATCAGCCTCTTCAATATTATTGGCTAGTTTACTTTCATATTCTATCTTTTCCTTCTTAATGACTTTTATAGTTGCCTTCTGTTAGTTTTTAAAAGTTTCCCAATCCTCTAATTTCCAATTTATGCTCTATTATATGCCCTCCCTTTGGCTTTTATGTTGGCTTTGAATTCTCTTGCCATCCACGGTTGTGTCATCCTGCCTTTAGAAAACAACTTCTTATTTAGGATGCATCTTCTGAATAACTCCCAGAAATTCCAGCCATCGCTGCTCTGCCCATCCCAGTTAACGTTCCCTTCGAATCAGTATTGGCCAGCTCCTCTCTCATGCCTCTGTAATTCCATTTACTCCACTGTAACAGTGATATATCTGACTTTTAGCTTTTCCTTCTCAAATTGCACGGTGAATTCTATCATATTGTGATCACTGCTCCTAAAGGTTCCTTTACCTTAAGCTCTTTTACTCCAGTTCATTGCACAACACCCAATCCAGAATAGCTGATCCCCTAGTGGACTAGCTCAGACCATGAGGTACCTTTGCCTTTGTTTGTAAACCAACAACCTCATCCTCAGCACTATCACTCCGGTTCCCATCCCCCTGCCAAACTAGTTTAAATCCTCCCGAACAGATCTAGCAATCCTGCCCGCAAGGGTATTGGTCCCCCTTAGGTTCAGATGTAATCCGTTCCTTTTGTACTGGTTGAACCATCCTCAGAAGAGATCCCAATAATCGATAAATCTGAAACCCTGCGTCCTGCACCAGTTTATCTGCTAAATCATCATACTCTTGCCCTCAGTGGCGCGTGGCACAGGCAGCAGTCTGGAGATTACTACCCTGGCACCTAACTCCCTAAAATCTCTCTCCAGGACCTTTTCACTTTTCCTCCCTATGTCATTGGTGCCAATATGAACCAAGACTTCTGGCTGCGGACCCTATTTGAGACATTTCTGACCCTGGCACCTGGGAGACAACACTCCATCCTAGTGTCTCTATCCTGTCCACAGAATCTCATCTCTATTTCTCTGACTATAGAATCTCCTATCACCACAGCAGTCCTCTCCATCTCTGCTCTCTTCTGAGCTACAGTGCCAGACACCCCATTGCTGCAGCCTCCCCTGGTAGGTCGTTCCCTCACCAGACTCCTAAGTGGTATAGTTATTATTGAGGGGACAGCCACAGGTGTACTCTTCACTGGCTGACCATTTGCCTTCCTTCTCCTGACAGTTACCCGGTTACCTGTCTCCTATAACCAGCAGTAGCCACCTCCAAGTAGTGCCTATCTGTCACTTCCTCTGTTTTCCAAATGATCGTGCTGAGGACCTCTGAGAAAACATTCTCTGAGGAGCTGCTGCTCGATGCACCTGGTGCAAATGTGGTTATCTGGGAGGCTGGAGGTCTCTTAGAACTGCCACATCTCACACACAGAGCAAAAGACTGCCATGGGGCCACGTAGTCTCCCCGCATTGACCACTTACCCGAGAGGCATGTGGGGCCACGTTGCTTCCCCGCATTGACTGCTTACACACGAGGCATGCAGGGCCACGGGGTCTCCCTGTATTGACTCACTCACCCACAGTCACACGGGGCCAAGCGTCTCCCCCGCATTGACATGTTGACATGAAGTGTACTGTATACTGGGTCAAACGACCTCTCTATATTGACATGTTTACGATTTGCTGCAACAGGTAAACAAGAGAGTAAATGTCAGTTTTGATGTTTAACTAAAAGTTCTAACCACACTGTTGCTCTTACCTTTATCCTTCCCCTTAGTGAGGAGCCAGTTACGAATGACCATTAATCATCTTTAATTTTTTTGTGTATTATGCCTGCTTGGCTTTTTCATGTCCTTCGCTAACTCAATAAGCTAACCAAATGAGATCAAAGGTTGGCACTCTGCATCTTCAGCATCACACAGTGTGAAACTGGAGCCATCCAATGAAAGTGGGTGGGGGGGGGGGGGGGGGGTTGACGGGGAAGATGAGATTACAAAGACAAAGAAGATGAGATTATATTCTGTAGCACTCTCACAACCTCAGGACATTCACTCGTGCTTTCAAAATCAATTATTTTTGAAACATAATCATCATTGTGATAAATGAAACATAGCAGCCAATTTTCTCACAATGCATTAACAAATATTCCCCAAGAAGCTCCATCTGCTCTTTGATGATCTTTGCAATCTTGCTGGGTTGTAGCTCTTTCTGTATTTGATCACACTAACTTCATAATTGCTCGTGCTTTTTTTAGGCCCCATATCCGAAGAAGGATGTGCTGGCCCCAGACAGGGTCCAAGGGAGGTTCATAAGGATGAACCAAGGAATGGAAGGGCTTCACTTACGAGGAGCATTTGACGTCTCTGGGATTGTACTCAAAGGATGAGAGCAATCTCATAGAAGCCTGTTGGATATTGAAAGCCATAGATAGAGTGGATGTGGAGAGTCTCGGGTCCAAGGACACAGACTCTGAATAAAGGGATGTTCCTTTAAAACTGAGAGGAGGAGGAATTGTCTCAACCACAAGGTGGTAGATCTGCAGAAATCCTTGCCACAGATGGCTGTGGAGGCCAAGTCATTCAGTGTATTTAAGGCAGAGTTTAATAGGCTCTTGACTGCTAAGGGTTAAAGTGGGGGGCAGGAAAATAGAGTTGAAATATTTCTGCTCCTATATATTTTCAGCTCATGATCTTATGATTCCAGGGGAACGCTGACAGATCTTTAACACAATACACGTTTAGTTCACAATACATGTTGTATTCAGATTCCACATGAACAAACTGTGTCATCAGGCACTGATGTAATGTTGGGATTTAGACATTGCTGGCATTGCCAGCATTTACTGCCCATCCCAGTTGACCTGGGTCTCAGGATATGGTGAGAGTCCAGCACATTGGTTGGCCTGGAAATTCACATAGGCCAGGTAAGGAGGCAGAAGTCCCTTTGTGAAGGATTATAGCAACCAGGTAGGTTTGTATCAACAATCCAATTGTTGATAAGACTGGACTGTATTTTTTTAGCAATAGCAGATTTAATTAATGACGTGATTTTGAGTTCTCCAGCAACATAAAGCATTCAAATGGATTGAAGTGGCTCTGTTCATAATCAGTGAACGCATACAGGATACAACCTAAAATGTTTCGTCTTCACTGACATCCTGAAAAACAGAAGAACCCCAAAAGAACAAACGACAGAAAAATGTTAGAACCCTAATGCCCTCCCCCCCACAAAACCCGCAGCGTCAACGCATCAAACTTCCCCCTCCCCCTCCCTGACCCATTTCAGCTAAAAGCACCAGCCCCCTCCACCCAACAAGCAACAGCAAAGCACCCAGAGAGACCATGATCTGCAGTCAACAAGAACTACAGTTTACCTGGCAGTTCAAAGTGCAACAGGCTCTCCCTCTTTCACCAACAGAAGTCAGAGAGATGACATCCATTTCACAGAGAAAGGGGAGGTTAACACTCACTGTTGCAGTGTTACAGTCTCCCGTGTCGCTTTTAATTCTGAAATTCTCAAACTTGAAAATTGGCAGCTAACTCTGCTCACCATTGTGAGGATGAGAGAGAGAGAATGCAATCATTTGACTACGGGGACCTCTGTCCACACATCCCCACACAAATCCTGATGTTCCGTCTCCTGCAACGCCCCAGTCATAACACCAGCCTGGAACTAATCGTCCACAGGGCAAACCCAGAAGCGGCATCTTCCAAGCCGTGCCTGGAGAATGTCGGAAGATGGCCGACCAGCGAGCTCCAGGAGCGAGAACTCACCGCTGTGAAAAAGCGCAGTTTTGACTGGCGTTGCAGATCTAGGACCTTGCCAGAACCCCAGCCACCTTGAAAAGGGAAAGAGAGAAATTAAGGAAAGGAATTTAAGGTGATTCTGCGGATGAACTCCACTTGGTGCCATCTTAACTCTGCCCACACAGGTAAGATTTGAACTTCAGTCACTTGCTTAAGGGGCAGTGTGACAGAGCTTTTTGGTTCAGTTAAACCAGAATCATTTTGCTGCAAAGCCTCCATTGACGAATGAAATCTCACAAATGGAAAACACTCACAACTCATCCAGAAGCAGCTTCTCTGCTGTCATACTTCGTCAATAAATCTGAAGGGGATAACAACAGAAAGGTGAAGCAGACCTTTCATTCTTGCAATCCTATTTATTGATTAGTGCTGTTTGCTTGGTGAGTGGCTGATAAATATTTATTGCTGTCTGGCTCTTGACTACTCTGTTCCCTTGAGTGTCTCCATCTCCAATTACCTCATGCCCATTTTGCTACTTGACCTCTCCCTTGTTTTCAGGATTGCCTTGAAGTGGGAAGGTAAACAGACAGAGGTTGTGGTACATATTGGTACCAACAACATAGGTAGGAAAAGGGAGGAGGTCTTGGAAACAGACTACAGGGAGATAGGAAAGAAATTGAGAAGCAGAACCTCAAACGTAATAATCTCAGGATTAAAAAACACAAAATGCTGGCAGAACTCAGCAGGCCAGACAACATCTATGGGAGGAGGTAGTGATGATGTTTCGGGCCGAAATCCTTCATCAGGAGTGAAGTAACATGGGATGGTTGAGGGGGGATAAGAAGTGGGGGGAGGGATAAAGTAGAGTGCTGGGAAGTGATAGGCTGGAGGGAAATGGGCTGGGGGAAGGTGGAGAATTATGGGAAATAAAAGAGAAAGAAAGGAAGGGCTGGGGGGAGATTATAGTGAGGGGGGAAAAAGAGAGAGAAAGAGAACCAGACTAAAATGATAGATAGGGATGGGTTAAGGGGGGGCAGGGGTATCAACGGAGGTCAGTGAGTTGGATGATCATGCCGGCAGGAAGGAGGCTACCTAGATGGGAGATAAGGTATTGCTCCATCGACCTGCGTGTGGCCTCATCTTGACGGTAGAGAAGGCCAAGGACAGAAATGTCGGAGTGGGAGTGGTCTGTGGAATTGAAGTGTGTGGTCACGGGGAGATCCCGCCACTGCTGGAGGACCGAGCGCCAGTGTTCGGCGGAATGGTCTTCCAGTCTGCGGCGGGTCTCCCCAATGTATAAATGGCCACATTGGGAGCACCGGATACAGTACATCACCCCAGTTGACTCGCAGGTGAAGTGGTGCCTCACCTGAAAGGACTGTCTGGGGCCTGGGATGGTGGTGAGGGAAGAAGTGTGGGGGCAGGTGTGGCCCTTCTTCCGTTTGCAGGGATGAGTGCCCAGACAGAGGTCAGTGGGGAGGGATGGGGGGGATGAATGGACAAGGGAGTTGTTTAGGGAGTGATCCCTGCGGAAAGCCGAGAGTGGGGGGGAGGGGAAGATGTGGCTGGTGGTGGGATCCCGTAGGAGGTGACGGAAGTTACGGAGGATTATATGTTGGATCTGTAGGCTGGTAGGGTGATAGGTGAGGACCAGGGGGGGCTGGCGGGGGGATGGGGTGAGGGCAGAGGTGCGTGAAATACGGGAGACACGATGGAGGGCAGAGTTGATAGTGGACGAAGGGAAGCCCCTTTCTTTAAAAAAGGAAGACATCTCCTTTGTCCTAGAATGAAAGGCCTCATCCTGAGAGCAGATGCGGCAGAGGCGGAGGAATTGAGAGAAAGGGATAGCATTTTTGCAGGAGACAGGGTGGGAGGAGGAATAGTCTAGGTAGCTGTGGGAGTTAGTAAGTTTGTAGTAGACATCGGTGGATAGGCTGACTCAAGAGATAGAAACAGAAAGATCAAGAAAGGGGATGGAGGTGTCGGAAATGGACAGGGTAAATTTGAGGGCAGGGTGAAAGTTGGAGGCAAAGTTAATGAAGTCGACGAGCTCAGCATGTGTGCAGGAAGCAGTGCCAATGCAGTCGTCGATATAACGCAAGAAAAGAGGAGGACAGATACCGGTGTAGGCTTGGAACATAGATTGCTCCACATGGCCGACAAAAAAGCAGGCATAGCTAGGACCCATGTGGGTGCCCATGGCTACACCTTTAGTTTGGAGGAAGTGGGAGGAGCCAAAGGAGAAATTGTTAAGGGTGAGGACTAATTCCGTGAGGCGGAGAAGAGTGGTGGGAGAGGGTGATTGGTTGGGTCTGGAATCCAGGAAGAAATGGAGAGCTTGGAGACTTTCCTGGTTGGGGATAGAGGTATATAGGAACTGGATTATTGCCTGTGCCAAGTGATAGGAATAGAATGAAGTGGAGGATAAATCCGTGGCTGAGGGATTGGAGCAGGGGGTAGGGATTCTAATTTCTGGATCATTGGGACCTCTTCTGGGGCAGGTGTGACCTGTACAGAAAGGATGGGTTGCACTTGAATCCCAGGGGGACCAATATCCTGGCGGAGAGGTTTGCTAAGACTATTAGGGAGAGTTTAAACTAGAATTGCTGGGGGGGATGGGAACCGTACTGAAGAGATGGAGGAAAGAGAGGTTGTAGACAGTGGGAGGAAAGGGAGGATAGGCAGGTGATAGAGAAGGGATGCACTCAGACCGATGGTTTGAGATGTGT
This sequence comes from Hypanus sabinus, assembly GCF_030144855.1. NCBI lineage: Eukaryota > Metazoa > Chordata > Chondrichthyes > Myliobatiformes > Dasyatidae > Hypanus > Hypanus sabinus. Next base: position 120,761,539 of record NC_082707.1, read on the forward strand.
CTATTTTAATGAGTATTATGAACAAAGCGGATGAGCTTAGAGCATGGATCAGCACTTGGAGCCATGATGTTGCGGCCATTACAGAGACTTGGATGGTGCAGGGGCAGGAATGGCTACTTCAAGTGCCAGGCTTTAGATGTTTTAGAAAGGACAGGGAGGGAGGCAAAAGAGGTGGGAGGATGGCGCTGTTGATCAGAGATAATGTCACGGCTGCAGAAAAGGAGGAAGTCATGGAGGGGTTGACATGGAGTCTCTGTGGGTGGAAGTTAGGAACAGGAAGGGGTCAATAACTCTACTGGGTGGATTTTATAGACCATCCAATAGCAATGGGGACTTTGAGGAGCAGGTAGAGAGACAGATTCTGCAAAGGAGTAATAATAATAGGGTTGTTGTGGTGGGAGATTTTAATTTCCCAAATATTGACCGGTATCTCCCTAGAGTGAGGGGTTTAGACCATAAGACCATAAGACAAAGGAGCAGAAGTTGGCCATTCGGCCCATTGAGTCTGCTCCGTCATTTTATCATGAGCTGATCCATTCTCTGATTTAGTCCCACTCCCCCGCCTTCTCACCATAACCTTTGATGCCCTGACTACTCAGATACCTATCATTCTCTGCCTTAAATACACCCAATGACTTGGCCTCGGCTGTTGATTCACCACCCTCTGGCTAAAAAAATTTCTTCACATCTCTGTTCTGAATGGGCGCCCTTCAATCCTTAAGTCATACTGTATTGTTCTGGACTCTTTCACCACGGGAAACAACTTTGCCACATCCACTCTGTCCATGCCTTTCAACATTTGAAATGTTTCTATGAGGTCCCCCCTCATTCTTCTAAACTCCAAGGAGTACAGTCCAAGAGTGGTCAAACGTTCCTCATATGTTAACCCTCTCATTCCCAGAATCATTCTAGTGAATCTTCTCTGAACCCTCTCCAACGTCAGCACATCCTTTCTTAAATAAGGAGCCCAAAACTGCACACAGTACTCCAAGAAAGGTCTTACCAGTGCCTTATAGAGCCTCAACATCACATCCCTGCTCCTATACTCCATTCCTCAAGAAATGAATGCCAACATTGCATTCGCCTTCTTCACCATCGACTCAACCTGGAGGTTAACCTTAAGGGACTCCCAAGTCCTGTTGCATCTCAGAACTTTGAATTCTCTCCCCATTTAAATAATAGTCTTCCCGTTTATTTCTTCTACCAAAGTGCATGACCGCACACTTTCCAACATTGTATTTCATTTGCCACTTCTTTGCCCATTCTCCCAATCTATCCAAGTCTCTCTGCAGACTCTCTGTTTCCTCAGTACTACCAGCCCCTCCACCGATCTTTGTATCATCAGCAAACTTAGCCACAAGGCCATCTATTCCATAATCCAAATTGTTGATACGCAATGTAAAAAGAAACGGCCCCAACACAGATCCCTATGGAACACCACTGGTAACCGGCAGCCAACCAGAATGGGATCCCTTTATTCCCACTCTGTTTCCTGCCAATCAGCCAATGCTCTATCCACGTTTGTAACTTTCCTGTAATTCCATGGGCTCTTATCTTGTTTAGCAGCCTCATGTGCAGCACCTTGTCAAAGGCCTTCTGAAAATCCAAATACACAACATCCACTGCATCTCCCTTGTCTAGCCTACTTGTAATTTCCTCAAAAAATTGCACTAGGTTTGTCAGACAGGATTTTCCTTTAAGAAAACCATGCTGAGTTCTGCCTATCTTGTCATATGCCTCCAGGTACTCCGTAACTTCATCCTTGACAATCGACTCCAACAACTTCCCAACCACTGATGTCAAGCTAACAGGTCTATAATTTCCTTTTTGCTTCCTTGCCCCCTTCTTAAGGAAGCATTTCTTAAGTTTAGATGGGGTGGAGTTTGTTAGGTGGGTTCAGGAAGGTTTCTTGACACAATATGTAGATAAGCCTACAAGAGGAGAGGCTGTACTTGATCTGGTATTGGGAAATGAACCTGGTCAGGTGTCAGGTCTCTCAATGGGAGAGCATTTTGGAGATGGTGATCACAATTCTATCTCCTTTACCACAGCATTGGAGACGGATAGGAACAGACAAATTAAGGAAACATTGAATTGGAGTAAGGGAAAATATGGGACTGTCAGGCAGGAATTTGGAAGCATAAATTGGAAACAGATGTTCTTGGGTAAATGTATGGAAGAAATGTGGCAAATGTTCGGGGGATACTTGTGTGGCGTTCTGCATATGGATATTCCAATGAGGCGGGAAGGACGGTAGGGTACAGGAACCATGGTGTAGAAAGGCTGTTGTAAATCTAGTCAAGAATAGGACCAATCAAGTGTGACAGTGGAAAAGTGTGTATGGAACCACAGGAGACAGCAGAGGTACTTAATGAATACTTCGCGTCAGTATTCACTATGGAAAAGGATCTTGGCGATTGTAGGGATGACTTGCAGTGGACCGAAAAGTTTGAGCATGTAGATATTAAGGAAGAGGATGTACTGGAGCTTTTGGAAAGCATCAAGTTGGATAAGTAACCGGGACTGGATGAGATGTATCCCAGGGTACTGTGGGAAGTGAGGGAAGAGATTGCTGAGCCTCTGATGATGATTTTTGCATCATCAGTGAGGACGGGAGAGGTTCTGGAGGACTGGAGGGTTGCAGATGTTGTTCCCTTACTCAAGAAAGGGAATAGAGATAGCCCCGGAAATCATAGACCAGGGAGTCTTACTTCAGTGGTTGGTAAGTTGATGGAGAAGATCCTGAGAGGCAGGATTTATGAACATTTGGAGAGGTATAATATGATTAAGAATAGTCAGCATGGCTTTGTCAAAGACAGGTTGTGCCTTATGAACCTGATTGAATTTTTTGAGGATGTGACTAAACATGTTGATGAAGCTCGAGCCGTAGATGTAGAGTAGAGTATATTTCAGCAAGGCATTTGATAAGGTAACCCATGCAAGGCTTATTGAGAAAGTAAGGAGACACAGGATCCAAGGTGTCATTGCTTTGTGGATCCAGAACTGGCTTTCCCACAGAAGGTAAAGAGTGGTTGTAGACAGGTCATATTCTGCATGGAGGCTGGTGACCTGTGGTGTGCCTCAGGGATCTGATCAGGGACCCTTACTCTTCATGAGTTTTATAAATGACCTGGATGAGGAAGTGGAGGGATGGGTTAGTAAATTTGCTGATGACACAAAGATTGGGGGTGTTGTTGGTAGTGTGGAGGGCTGTCACAGGTTACAGCGGGACATTGATAGGATGCGAAACTGGGCTAAGAAGTGGCAGATGGAGTTTAACCCAGATAAGTGTGAGGTGGTTCATTTTGGTAGGTCAAATATGATGGCAGAATATAGCATTAATGGTAAGACGCTTGGCAGTGTGGAGGATCAGAGGGATCAGACCCCACTTGGAGCATTGTGCTCAATTCTAGTCGCCTCACTACGGGAAGGACGCGGAAACCATTGAAAGAAAGCAGGATGCTTTCTGGATTGGGGAGCATGCCTTATGAGAATAGGTTGAGTGAATGTGGCCTTTTCTCCTTGGAGTGATGGAGGGTGAGAGGTGACCTGATAGAGTGAGGTTCCGACTTGCTTCAAGCGCTCTACCATCATCCCGGTCCCCAAGAAACCCACCATCACAGGACTGAACGACTACAGGCCTGTCGCATTGACATCTGTGGTCATGAAATCCTTTGAACGCTTGGTGTTGAACCAACTGAAGACCCTCACCAGCAGCCTGCTGGACCCCCTGCAGTTTGCCTACCGGGCAAATAGGTCAGTAGACGATGCAGTCAACCTGGGACTGCACTATATCCTGCAACATCTGGATCGTCCTGGGACCTATGCTCGGATGCTGTTTGTGGATTTCAGTTCAGCGTTTAGCACCATCGTCCCTCATACCCTCTGCTCCAAATTGTCTCACCTCACTGTGCCACCTGACCTCTGCAATTGGATTTACAGCTTCCTGACCAACAGAAGTCAGCAGGCAAGGATGGGACAGGTCACCTCGGATACTCGAATCACCAACACCGCCGCCCCCCCAGGGGTGTGTCCTCTCTCCACTGCTGTTCTCCCTCTACACCAATGACTGCACCTCCTCCAACTCCTAAGTGAAGCTTTTGAAGTTTGCAGACGTCACCACCGTCATCGGACTCATCCAGAACAGTGATGAGTCTGCATATCGACAGCAGGTGGACCAACTGGCGCTCCGGTGCAGTCGGAACAATCTGGAGCTGAACACGCTCAAGACAAAGGAGATGATAGTGGATTTCAGGAGACATCCCCCCATTATGTCCCCCCTCACAGTCCTCAGCAGCCCTGTGTCCACCGTGGAGAACTTCAGGTTCCTGGGAACCACCATCTCTCAGGATCTGAAGTGGGAGCAGAACATCAGCTCCATCCTGAAGAAGGCCCAGCAGCGGATGTTCTTCCTGCGGCTCTTGAGGAAATATGGTCTGCCTCAGGAATTGCTGCTGCAGTTCTACACTGCAGTCATTGAGTCTGTCCTGTGCACCTCCATCACTGTGTGGTTTGGAGCCGCCACCAAGCAGGATAGAACCAGACTACAGCGCACAGTGAGGACTGCCGAGCGCATCATTGGAGCCTCCCTGCCCTCTATTGTGGACCTGTACTCTTCCAGTTTGAAGAAGAGGGCGGGGAACATCATAAAGGACTCCTTCCATCCTGCGCACGGTCTGTTTGAACTGCTTCCGTCTGGTAGGCGCTTCAGATCCTTCCAGACTAAGACTGATAGGCACTGGAGAAGTTTTTTCCCTACTGCGGTCACTTTGCTGAACAGTTAACTGCCGGTTAACTGTCGGCTAACTATTACTTGGATTGCACTACTTGTATGTATAATCTATATTTTCATTTATATTTATCATTATTATTGTTATGAGCAGAGAGACAACATCTGCCGGAAGTAAATTCCTTGTATGTGCACAGGTACTTGGCGATTAAAGTCTGATTCTGATTCTGATTCTGATTCTGAAATTTGATTGAACATGTAAGATATTGAGGTGGCTTGACAGGCCAGTTGTGGAGTGGATGTGTCCTCTTCAGGGATTTCTTGAAAATATAAATATGAGGTGATTTTTTTTATCATTCCGTTTATTTGTACAATTGCCCAAGGGAGGTGTATCGGTCACGTAATTGGTGGAAATGTACATTATTCACATTCACCAACATTGAGTTGGGGTTTCACATTAAGAGTCTGGTCTGACATGATGATGTAATTACATAAAGGATTTTTAGTGCGCTTTGAGTTCCGTTTTCTTCGGTGTTCAATAAATGAGTTGCTACGATTTTTCTGAAACATAAAACACTTCTGCCATATTATTTGCGAAACCTTCCGTTGGTGACCCCGCTGCTCTAGGACAATTCTTGAGTTATTGAACATGTCGGCCAATGCAGTCGCTTTGAAACTGAGTTTTGAGTGCAAACTGCTGTCGCTTGGTTCATACAAGCTGAGGCTCATTCCGTGCTACGAGAAATCTCTGCTGATAACACTAAATATTTCTATGTGGTAGCGTTGCTCAGCAACTCCACGGCTGAGGGAGTGGTGAGTCTTCTAGAACACGAGCCTGAACACGACAGATACCGATCGCTGAAAGCTCGCCTTTTGCAGACTTCTGGACTGGCGGAATCTAAGCGCGCCAAACAGTTGCTCTCCTTGCCTGGCATCGGCGATGCTAAGTGTTCAGAGCACATGCCGTCTCTCCTGGGAAATCACCATCCTTGTTTCATTTTTAAAGAACTCTTCCTGCAGCAAATGCCTGAGGGAAGTTGCATAGCCCTCGCTATGGCTCCTGTGTTGGACTACAGGGAGCTTGCTAAACTGGCTGATAGTCTACACTCAGCCGGGCAGCATTGCATCATTCCTCCTCCTTACCCTTCCTCAATAACCCTGGTCAGCAAGGATTCCAAGATAAGGACGCCCGCAGCTGTGAAACAGATAACGCCAGGCCTGTGTTTTTACCACACACCCGCTTTGGGAGGAATGCTGGGAAGTGCCCACCGCCTTGTAGCTTCGACAGTGCCAGTGCATCAGGACATCAGCGGTCTGTGAACCGCGAGGGTTCCAGCTGTCTTGCTTGTCTACTGTCCATTACAGACACTCTTTCAGGATGAGCTTCCTGTGTGACACTGCGCTCGAGTGAGCGTGCTGCCAGAATCGCCTGTTGATCAGAGGGTAAGGAGCGACCAAAACTCTGTCAAGCGCGTATGAGTTTACTCAACTGCTGGGTGAATTCTCAAACCTCACCAAGCCCACATTCTCCACCGCGGCCACAAGACGTGGGATCGAGTTTCACATTTCCACAACTAGCCCACTTGTTCATGCCCGTGTGTGTAGACTGGACCCAGAAAAGCTGGCAACTGTGAAGGCTGAGTTTGCCAACATGGAAAGACTCGACATTGTACACCAGTCCAATAGCCACTGGGTTTCACCCCTCCATGTGGTCCCTACGTCCGATGGTGGTGATTACTGATGTGCCACCACTACAGATTGCTACCCTGACCCACACACCCAAGATGTTTCACACATTTAACCAGAAAGTTCATTTTTTTCCAAAGTTAGTTTTTTCTTTAGTTAGGGACTACCATTAGGTGCCTGTGTCTTGGGGGACATTCCCAAAACAGTTGTGATAACTCCGTTTGGCCTTTTTGAGTTTCTGTGTATGCCGTTTAGACTGAAAATGCAGCGCAGACTTTACAAAGGCCAATGGACTCTGTATTGAAAGATTTAGATTTCTTTTTGTTTACCTGGATGACTTACTTGTCACCACTGCATCCAAATCCAAACACGTATCCCATCTCCACACACTTTTTGAGCGCTTAAACCAACACAGGCTAATTATTAACCCTGCTAAATGTCAGTTCGGGTTGTCAACCATTGACTTTCTCAGCCATCACATCTCCGCAAGAAGGTGTGAATCCCCTCCAATCAAAAGTAGCCGCTATTATAGATTTCCCTCTGACCCACACTACTAACAAACCACAGGCGTTTTGGGGCATGGTGGATTTCTATCATCACTTCATTCTTCAAGCTGCTGAACTAATGCTTTCCCTGTAGAGGGTGCTTGAAGGCGATACCCTGAACTAAGTGCCTGACTGGCCGGCGGACATGACGAGGGCATTTGATGACACTAAACGAGATCTTTCTAACATGACCCTAGTGGCACATTCCCTCCCTAATTACTGACACTTAAGACTGCTGTGGGTGCTGTGCACGAACAACAGGCAGCCACTCGCGTTTTCAGCTTCCGGCTCCATCTTCCTGAAAGGAAGTACAACACGTTTGACCGTGAGCTTCTCGGTCTCTATCTGGCTGTCCACCATTTTTGTTTTATTTTAGAGGGTCGCCATTTCACAGCGTTCATTGACCACAAACCCCTCGTGCACGTGATGGCCAAAATATCAGACCCTTGGTCTGCAGAGCAGCAATACCACCTGGCCTACATATCTGAGTTCACACCGGATATATAACATATCAAGGGGAAAAATAAATCTGTGGCTGGTGGCCTCTCAAGGCCAGCCGGTGAGGCTGTACACGTAGGGGTTGACTATACCAGCATGGCAGCCAACCAAGTTACTGGCCCAGAGCTCCAGGCTTACCGAACAGCAGTCATGGGCCTGCATTTGGCTGACATTAAGTCTGGGAAAGCTGGGGTTTCTCTCCTGTGTGATGTCTCAACTGGTCACCCTCACCTCATAGTGCCTGCAAACTGGAGGCAGACTGTTTTCAACTCCATACATGGCCTCTCACACCTGGGCCGGAAGGCCTCACAGAAACTGGTTGGCAGGGCCCCAGAAGGGCTGTGTGTGATTGGACCACTGCTCGTGTGGAGTGCCAGTGGCAAAAATTAATCATCATGTTCAAGCACCATTGGCACTTCCTGAGATCTCTGAGCGATGGTTCGACGATGTCAATGTGGACCTTGTTGGTTCTCTTCTCCCCTCCCATGGTTTCTCACCTGGACCGTACAGGTGGCGAAAGGATGTTCCTCTAGCATTGAAGATGACATCCATCAGCACCTGGGTTTCTCAATTTGACATCCCATCTGATATGTTCTCTGACTGCAGTCATATCAGATGTCTGGGCTCTAATCTGCGTTAGGCTACCTTATACCACAGTGAATCACCCGCAGCCCAACGGCCTATGTGAGCAGATTCACTGCTCTGAGGGCTTCCCTTGATCGTCTCCCATGGGTCCTGCTGGGACTCAGAACTGCTCCTTGTGAGGACCTGCAGTCTGCAGCTGAGTTTATATGTGAATAGCTATTAGGAGTGCCAGATGATTTCACTCCTGACTGCCTGGTCAGCCTCTCAACAGCGTTCAACCCTCCTCAGTAAATTCAATTCCTTTACACCTGTTCCAGCCTCCCATCATGGTGTAGAGCACTCCTGGGTTCCTGTTCACCTACATTCCACCTCACTCATTCTTGTCCACCATGATGCACACTGACAACCCTTTAGGACCCCTTACAATGACCTGTTTCATGTTTTGGAACGGGGAGTGAGGACTTTTATCATAGGTCAGAAGGGTAAACCTGAGTGTATTTCAGTAGAAAGGCACACCAAGATTTGGAGGATTTTGCTACTGCCATCGTGAGCATGTCGACACACTTCTAGACAAGCCAGAGGCACCTGCCGTTCCTCCGCCCTTGGAACACAGGACCAGAGCCGGGTGGCTCATCCGAGCTCCAAGCAGACTAACAATGCCGGGTTTTAGGGAATTTTGAGGGGGAGCCTGGGTAGGGTAATGTAATTGGTGAAACGTACATGATTCACAACCACCAACGTGGAGTTGGGTTTTCACTTTAAGAGTTTATTCTGACATGATAACATAAAGGGTTCAAAGCGTGCTTTGAGAGCAGTAGTTTTGGTGTTTAGTAAATGAGTTGCTACGTTTTCTGAAACATAAAATACCTGTGCCATTTTATTTTTGAAAACCTACAGGTGGAAGCAGAGCCTGAATATGTTTAAGGCAGTGAGAGAGAGGTTCATGATAAGCAAGACCATGGGTAGATGGGAGCATGGGGTTGCAGAGGTGATCAGATCAGCAATGACTTCACTGAGAGAGTTCGAGGGCTAGGTGATGATTTGGAGGTAGTAAGTAGTGGTTTTGGAGGTCTGGAGGTGGGAGGGGTCACTTGTGGGGTGAGAATGGTGGGGGGTTAAGAGTGAGGAGACAAAGGGGACAAACCTCTGGCAAATTCCCAACACTGACAAGCTCAGAAAGGCTTCCTTTACGTCACAGAGAGCAGGTCTGTTGAAAGCTAGTTCTTGGGAGCAGCTGGAGAAGCAGTGAACAAGCCAGATTAAATTCCCCAAATGTCATCTAACGATGTGACAATTTCCAGGGAGATGTGATTCAACTGAGAATTCATCGTACATGGTGATAAAGTGTTTTTTTCTCTTGCCTAGCACTGTGTGATGGTAAGGTTGGACTATCTGTTCTGCAGCAACCCTCCTTTTCTCTTGCCAAATGAATCATTCAGCATGGTTGTTTGCTAATGGAAGAGCTGCATTAGGCTGTCCTCGATGATATAACCTAGCAGTTCTGGTGAAGTTGTTGTCTGTCCTTTTTGCAGCCTGTCCAGCACCTGAAAGCAGGTGGAAACAGGTCCTGCAGACCACTGTCCATACTGGTCATCAGCTGTCCATTTCCACCAATCCTACACGAATCCCACTTTATTCTCCCCCGCAGGTTTCACCACCCAACTACACATCAGGGACAATGTTACAATGGGCAGTTAACCTACCAAACCACATGGCTTTTGCATGTGGGAGTAAACCAGAGCACCCGCAGGAAACCCATGCAGCCACAGGGAAAACATGCAAATTCCGCACAGACAGCATCAGGAGTCAGGATTGAGCCCTGAGGCAGCTGCATAGCTGTTCCTGAACAGGGTCGTGCATGGGGCAGTCAGGATACTTACAATGTCAAGAAGTGAAAAAAGAAGTAGGCTTCAGGACCTTGGTAGCGTGAACCTGGGTCAAGTGAGAGCGAGGAGGGAGTCTGGCTGGTTTCTCAGTGTTCCACGCCCACCAACACGTCACTCCCACTCCAAAGCATGGGCTGGGAAGATTGCTTTCCCGAGGCCTCAGAAGAAAATTGGATATTTGCTCTGAAAAATCTCTTCTCAAATGCCAAGCATTTAGATTAAAATTCTCTCCGGCCTGACTAATGTAATTAAAGTGTAAACAAATGGGAAGGAAACAGTAAATTGGTGCTGCAGTTTGTGAGGCTTAAGCTGGTGAAGTGTTAAACCTGTCTCAGATCCCGGAGACACATGGATCAAGCTGCTCATTAAAGGTTTGCTTTGTTCATCAACCTAATTCAACATCAGTACAGTCTATTGTTTTAATAGTTGTAGGGCCATTTTACTGCTTCCTTGTTAACTGGATGATCCATCGTGCACCCTTCTGATATTCTACGGTTCACCATGGATGTTGGTGGGGGTGGGGGGGTAGGTGGGAGAAAGGAGTTGTGTTGGGTTGTCATCAGCTGCCAAGCTCTACCCACTATAGTTCCCTCTCTGTCCCTCCAACCTCCCGCTGTTGCCTGTAAGGAGTTTGTACGTTCTCCTCATGACCGCGTGAGTTTCCTCCAACATTCCAGAGATGTAGAAGTTGGTCATTGTAAATTGCCCTGTGATTAGATAGGATTAAACTGGAGGATCGCTAGGCAGCACAGCTCAAAGGGAACAATGGGCCTGTTCTGTGCTGTATGTCAAAAAATAAATCAACAATAAAACTCCTCTACGCCTCCCTGAACCTTCCCCAAGCTTCCAAACCTGCCTCTGAACTAGACTGCTGTTCAACACTGGGTAGCGATACTGACGGGGACAGGCCTGACAGTGTAAAACGCTGGGATACAATAGGTGGGAAATGGGATGTCACTGTACCTATGATGGAACACTATGGGATGTGGGGCAGGTCTGTCAGTGTGTAACGCTGGGGTACAGTACTGGTGCTGACATACTTGTCGCAGTATCACACTGACATCCTGCTGAGTACAGGTCTGTTTAACACTGGTTATAGTTGTGGTAGCCACAGTTCTTTCACTGTATTACATTGGGGTATAATACTGCTGAGAACAGTGTGGTGAACCACATATACCTGTCTGGACACGCCCCCTGCTGACTGCTCCTGTGGCTCCTCCCACCGACCCCGGTATAAAGGCGATTGAGGCCTGAGCTCGGCCTCTCAGTCTCCAGGATGTAGTATGGTGGTCACTCACTGCTTGTTCCTTCTTCCAGTCAATAAAAGCCGATATATCATCTTACGTCTCAGAGTGAGTTATTGATGATGCATCAAACAGATCAGACACTGGGGTACATATAATAACGGTGCAGATGTATCTGTCTTTGTGTAAGACTAGTGTTGGCCAGGAAGAACTCCAATCCATAAATCAGTGAACAGGAATGAGGCAAGAGTTGTGAAAACAGACAAAACAAAAGTCTTTGTTCTTGCCATGTGATTACAGGAATGGAGGCAGCCATTTTGTGAGTATTCTTGCAGTTGCCATTTTGTAAACTGGTGAACTGTTTCTTGCTTGGGTAACTTAATCAGAGCAACTGAAGATAGACAAGTAATTTCTGCTTATGATCTGCTAAATCTGAGACCACTGTTAGATAAGAAGCTGTTTATTATGTAAAGTGGCAGGCTTGCAGAAGGAGCAGCCTGTGATCTGGTTGTCTTGTGTTTGTGATGCACCATCAATAACTCACTCTGGGACGTAAAGGTGAGATATCGGCTTTTATTGACTGGAAGAAGGAACAAGCAGTGGTTGACCACCATACTACATCCTGGAGACAGAGAGGCCGGGCTCAGGCCCCAATCGCCTTTATACCGGGGTCTGTGGGAGGGGCCACAGGAGCAGTCAGCAGGGGGCGTGTCCAGACAGGTATATGTAGTTCACCACAGTTTGGCTGACCTGTTTGAACCAGTTTGACTTGGAAAGAACAAAAAACATTACCTGAGGCACAAGGCTGGATGAAAGAGCCATAAACCCCAGGTTACATCCATTGAGAACCGACAGTTCAGTCAGGTGAGCTTGAGCCAACAAAACTGAAACGCCATAGATTGATCTGATAAGGAAAATAATGAGAATGGAGGATTTTGGGAGCACAGACGGTGACAGCTCTGTGGCCAACTATTGCTGAAGTGGATGACCCCACATCAGAAATCACATCAGGACCGCGAAGAATGCCTGGCCAGCGTAGATTCCTTTTCCTGGGTATTACCTCTCTTCTGTTGAATGTTCATGGATGGTTGGAGGAACCTTGTGGGTGTGTACACAGGTACTTAGTTTTTAAATTCATGTGTTTGTGAACTGTGCCAATAATAGTAGTTATCTGTAAATACTCTCTGCACCTTACTGTTGAGGGTTGATATTTGTATCGCGAGGATACAGAACTGGTTGGCACAGGTCTGCACTGTGGAATACAGGGCTACAGTACCAGGGTGGCCCACATCTGTCACTTCCTGTCACTGAAGTAGAATACTGGATAATGGCACTAGTGGGACAGGCCTGACACTGTATAACACGAGTACAGGACTGATGGGTCTGTCGCTGTGTAATACTGGGGTATTATATTGATGGGGCAGGTCCATCACTGTATATCACTGTAGTTTCATTGTTGCTGGGGACAGGTCTGCTACTCTATAACTGTGGGATATAGTGCTGGTGGCAACTGGTCTGTCACTGTCTAACATCGGGGTACAATTCTGATGGGTACTAGTAGAGCTATTGTCTCACAGGTTTGATGCTGACCGCAGGTGTTGTCTGTGTGGAATGTGACTGTGCTGGTTTCCCCGGGTATTCCAACTTCTTCCTGCATCTCAAAGATGTACAGCTTGGTGTGTTAACTGGCTGCTATAGGCTCTCTCTCCGTGTGTAGGTAAGGGTTAAAACTGGGACTATGTGGAGAATAAAGTAGGAATAGCGTAGGAATGGTTTTTTTGATGGTCAACACAGAGTCTATTTCTGTGGTGTATGATTCGATGCCTCTGATCACATGGTATCTCTTGCCTCTTCCTTCTACCCACCCTCAATCTGTATTGGCAAGAATCGCGATCAGTACTTCACAAATAGCCTTTCCCAATTGGATGGAACTATCCAGAGCCCCTTGTGAAGGAACGCCTTCACCTCCCCTTCATTTGTAATGATGGTGTTTTATATTCAAGATTTGATGATTTGTCAATTCCCAAACCTGAGGCTCAGATGCTGCGAGGTTTTATTGGGAAATATCAAGATTTATATAATTCTGGTGATGACGTGGTTAGTTTGAGCTTTGGGTTTGCAGGGATTGGCATTGAGAAGTTTGAAAAGAACACCTTGTAAGGCTGTTTCAGAGGTGACTCATTTGGTGGGCTTGACTTACAAGTTTAGAGGCTTGGACCATTGTTCCTGGAGGGAATGAAGCTGGGGGATGACTTTAGAGAGGTTTGCAAAATCATGAGGGGCAGGGGGAGGGCCTCCATGGGTATTATTCTCCCCAGCATTGAGGATGTCTTCAAAAGGTGAGGCCTCATAAGGGTGGCATCTGTCATTACAGACACCTATCACTCAGGAAATGCTCCCTTCCTATTACGACAATCAGAGAGATATGGGAGCTCAACACTTTAGGACCAACTTCATCCCCTCTGCCATCAGATTTCTGAATGAACAATGAACCAACCCAAGAACCCACTATCTCCCCATTTGGCTCTCTTTTTGTACAACTAATTTAGTTTAACGTTTTAATATATTTCTTTTTGTAATTTATAGCATTTGGACAGGTACATGGTCAAGAAAAGCTTAGAGGGATGTGGGTGAAGCGCAGTCAGATGGGACTAGTTGTGGATGAGCTGGGTGTAAGGGCCTGTTTCTGTGCTGTATTTCTCGATGACTCCATGAGAAGTTTAATACCTGTGTCCTTTCCTTCAATTTTCTTCTATACTTCTTTGAAATTCTAAACAGATGAAGATAATTGTGAGTAATTACTTGGTGTATTGGCACTGTAAATGTCAATTAGACAGCATTAAAGTTGAGTGCCTTTTGAATGCAAATACCCTGGACGAGATGCTTTTGCTGTGAGACCCACATACTGTATATCATTACCTCAGGTGCTGTTGTGTTACTCAAACTAGTGCCCCACAAGCCTTTGATGATAATTATGCACCGTCTCCCATATTGATAATGAGACTAACCTTTCAGAGCGTTTGTGATGTTATGACGGCTATTGATCTCAAGCTCTCCGCGTTCTGGACATTAGAACATCAGAACCCGAGCTGCCATACGCTGGTGAGGTGACTTACTACCAGAGAGGCACAAGGGAACTGCAGATGCTGGAATCTGGAGCTACACAGACCCTGATGGAAGATCTCAGTGGTCAAGCAGCATTTGTAATGGGTGGGGGAGGGGAGGAATTGTCAGCATTTTGAGACCCTGAATCGTCTGAGAGTGGAGAGGGAAGATCGCCAGTGCAGAGGGGTGAGAGGGGGTGGCGAGGCTGAGGAGGGGAGGGTGATGACAGGCAAAAAGGGCCTGTTTGGTTGGGGGGACAGAGGTACATGGATGTCAGGTGGAGGCAGATGGAACAAGAGGTGGGGGAAGGTGGACAGAAAGGCTGAAACGCAAAGGCTACCAGTGCGAATCTGAGAAGTGACGAAGGTGATGGTGGGAGAGGCGAACGGCAGATGGAACCAGATTACGTGAGGGGTGGAAACGGCAAAAGGTACAAACGTGGTAAAGTTAGAGGGTGGGGTGGATCAGACGGAGAGAGAAAGAGGAAGACAGGAGAAAAGGTTGCCTGATTTTGGAGGACTCCTCAGGCAGAACTTGAAATGTTGCTCTGTTAGTCAGCACCACACCCCGTCCTGGCACTGGAGAAGGCTGAGGACACACAGCTCAGTGTGGGAATGGGAAGGGCCTATATTAGGAGATCAGAATGCCCAGTCTGGACAGGGTGGAAGTGCTCTGCAAATCCATCACTGGTCCATGCTTGTCTCACCAATGCAGAGCATGTTGAGGTTCCTTCCATCTCGGGGGCACTGAATGCAGTAGTAAAAGTTGGAGCTGGTACACGTGAATAACCTGCCTCACCTGGAAGGACTGTTTAGGTCCCTGGATGGTGGTGAGGGATGAGGAGAAGGGACAAGGGTTACACCTCCTTTTATTGCAGGTGATAGGTCCAGGAGTCATTGAGGAGTGGGAGTGAAGGGGGGGGGGGGAAGGTATGAGTTGGCTAAAGATTGATAGAAAACTTTACTGTTAATCATTTCAGCTTAAGACTTAGCTCACAGCCAGTGTGACTCAGCCTGTTACTAGGCATAATTCCCAACCATTAGGGAATTAGCCCAGCATTATTGGTCCCATTATAGCAGGAAGAGGCTGATAACTTGCCACTTATGGTCTGTAAGGGGGAGCACATGCTAGGAATCAATTGGTTTATGTAGAAGCTTTCCATAAATGGCGGGTAGTGTGGGCGGACAGGAGAGCCCAGAAACAAGAAGGCATTGTCTTAAAGAAGGTAGGTAGTCCTCTTTCAGCGGATGATAGGTCTTTGGCTGCCTTGGTTAGAAAGAGAAGGAGCAGGGTATCTAACAGTCTGCAACACAACGTAAAAGAGAAGCTGGACCTCAGTGAAAAGGAGAGCAAACAATGGGCCGAATGGCCTTACCAGTGTTCTTCGGGCAAGGTGTGTCCGAGCAAATGAGCGTGGCATTCTGAACTTAAGAATGGACTCTGTTCCATATACATGTGGATCCCTCTTCTCTTGGGGATACCAGAGACAGCTGGAATTCCAAAAAAGCCACAGTGTACTTCAGAGATGAATGGTGAACATTGGAGTGTCACTCTTCACCTCAGTCTGTGAGTCAGTATCTTCCTCAATTCCTTCAGTGTGACCTTTGCAGGAAGAACTTCAAACTGCAAAGTTGGAGGAGCACAATTTTTTTACATCTTACTGAGACAGGTACTTGTCTTTGGACAACAACAGCAAAAATAGCAACACAGACAAAATGCTGAAGGAATTCAGCAGGCCAGGCAGCATCCATGCAACATGTTATCCTTTGCAACTCTAAACCACAAAATTAATTCAAGGTTAAAACATGGAACCGGGAATAGACAATAGACAGTAGGTGCAGGAGTAGGCCATTCGGCCCTTCTAGCCAGCACCGCCATTCACTGTGATCATGGCTGATCATACACAATCAGTACCCCGTTCCTGCCCTCTCCCCATATCCCTTGACCCCACTATCTATAAGAGTATCTAACTCTCTCTTGAATGCATCCAGAGTCTTGGCCTCCACTGCCTTCTGGGGCAGAGCATTCCACATATCCACCACTCTCTGGGTGAAAAAGTTTTTCCGCATCTCTGTTCTAAATGGCCTACCCCTTATTCTTAAACTGTGGCCTCTAGTTCTGGACTCACCCATCAGCGGAAACATGCTTCCTGCCTCCAGTGTGTCCAATCCCTTAATAATCTTATATGTTTCAATCAGACCCCCTCTCATTCTTCTAAATTCCAGTGTATACAAGCCCAGTCGCTCCAATCTTTCAACATATGACAGTCCCACCATTCCGGGAATTAACCTTGTGAACCTACGCTGCACTCCCTCAATAGCAAGAATGTCGTTCCTCAAATTTGGAGACCAAAACTGCACTCAATACTCCAGGTGGGGTCTCACCAGGGCCCTGTACAGCTGCAGAAGGACCTCTTTACTCCTGTACTCAATTCCTCTTGTTATAAAGGCCAGCATGCCATTATCTTTCTTCACTGCCTGCTGTACCTGCATGCTTGCTTTCATTGACTGATGTACAAGAACACCTAGATCTTCTTGTACTTCCCCTTTTCCTAACTTGACTCCATTTAGATAGTAATCTGCCTTCCTGTTCTTGCCACCAAAGTGGATAACCTCACATTTATCCACATTGAACTGCATCTGCCATACATTTGCCCACTCACCCAACCTGTCCAAGTCACCCTGCATTCTCATAACATCCTCCTGACATTTCACACTGCCACCCAGCTTTGTGTCATCAGCAAATTTGCTAATGTTACTTTTAATCCCTTCATCTAAATCATTAGTGTATATTGTAAACAGCTGTGGTCCCAGCACCAAACCTTGCGGTACCCCACTGGTCACAGCCTGCCATTCTGAAAGTGACCCGTTAATCACTACTCTTTGTTTCCTGTCAGCCAGCCAATTTTCAATCCATGTCAGTACTCTGCCCCAATACCACGTGCCCTAATTTTGCCCACTAATCTCGTATGTGGGACTTTATCAAAAGCTTTCTGAAAGTCCAGGTACACTACATCCACTGGCTCTCCCTTGTCCATTTTCATAGTTACATCCTCAAAAAACTCCAGAAGATTAGTCAAGCATGATTTTCCCTTCATAAATCCATGCTGACTCAGACTGATCCTTCTACTGCTATCCAAATGTGTCGTAATTTCCTCTTTTATAATTGACTCCAGCATCTTTCCCACTACTGAGGTCAGGCTAACCGGTCTATAATTTCCTGTTTTCTCTCTCCCTCCTTTCTTGAAAAGTGGGACAACATTAGCCACCCTCCAATCAGCAGGAACTGTTCCTGAATCTATAGAACATTGGAAAATGATTACCAATGCGTCCACAATTTCTAGAGCCACCTCTTTAAGTACCCTGGGATGCAGACCATCAGATCCTGGGGACTTATAAGATTATTAAGGGATTGGACAAGATAGAGGTAGAGTCCAGTACCAGAGTCCAGTACCAGAGGGCATGGTTTGAGAAAAAGGGGTAGGTCATTTAGGACAGAGTTAAGGAAAAACTTCTTCTCCCAGAGAGTTGTGGGGGTCTGGAATGCACTGCCTCGGAAGACAGTGGAGGCCAATTCTCTGGATGCTTTCAAGAAGGAGCTAGATAGGTATCTTATGGATAGGGGAATCAAGGGATATGGGGACAGGGCAGGAACTGGGCATTGATAGTAGATGATCAGCCATGATCTCAAAATGGCGGTGCAGGCTCGAAGGGCCGAATGGTCTACTTCTGCACCTATTGTCTATTGTCTATTGTCTTCCCTGCTAGGGTATTGTTCCATTGAACTTTGGCCAGCTCCTCCCTCATAGCTCCATAGTTCCCTTTGTTCAACTGTAATACTGACACATCCGATTTTCCCTTCTCCTTCTCAAATTGTAGGTTAAAACATATCATATTATGGTCACTACCTCCTAATGGTTCCTTTACCTCGGGGTCCCTGATCAAATCTGGTTTATTGCACAACACTAAATCTAGAATTGCCTTCTCCCTGGTAGGCTCCAGTACAAGCTGTTCTAAGAATCCATCTCGGAGGCACTCCACAAACTCCCTTTCTTGGGGTCCAGTACCATTCTGATTCTCCCAGTCTACCTGCATGTTGAAATCCCCCATGACAACTGTATCATTACCTTTGCAACATGCCAATTTTAACTCTTCATTCAACTTACACCCTACATCCAGACTGCTGTTTGGGGGCCTGTAGATAACTCCCATTAGGGTCTTTCTACCCTTAGAATTTCTCAGTTCTATCCATACTGACTCTACATCCCCTGATTCTATGTCCCCCCTCGCAAGGGACTGAATATCATTCCTCACCAACAGAGCCACCCCACCCCCTCTGCCAGTCAGTCTGTCCTTTCGATAAGACGTATATCCTTGAATATTCATTTCCCTGTCCGCTTGAAGCCATGTCTCAGTTATTCCCACAACATCATACTTGCCAATTTCCAACTGAGCCTCAAGCTCATCTACTTTATTCCTTATACTTCGTGCATTCATATATAATACTTTTAATTCGGTACTCCCCTCTCCTTTCATATCAATTCCTATTTCACTTGGCCATATGATCTCTTCTTGAGCTTTCTACTCCATTGATTCTGTTGTCCTTTTTAACTTTTCTTATTTTCACTTTCCCTTTAACTCCATCCTTATATTTCCAGTTCATCCCCTCCCCCCCACTATTTAGTTTAAACACATCCGTGTTGCAGTGGCAAACCTGTCTGCCAGAATGCTGGGCCCCCGCCTATTAAGATGCAACCCGTCCCTTTTGTACAATTCATCCCTACCCCAAAACAGATCCCAGTGGTCCAAGAATGTAAATCCTTGCTTCCTGCACCAGTTCCTCAGCCACACATTCAGATCCATTATCTCCCTGTTCCTGCCCTCTCCAGCATGAGGAACTGGGAGCAAACCAGAGATAACCACCCTGGAAGTCCTGCTTTTCAGCCTTCTTCCGAGTTCTCCGAAGTCCTGCTGCAGAATGTCCTTCCTCTTCTTCCCGATGTCATTTGTGCCTACATGCACTACCACTTCCGGCTGTTCACCTTCACCCTTGGGGATTCCCTGCAATCGGTCCGTGATGTCCTGGATCCTAGCACCAGGGAGGCAACATACCATCCTTAAATCTCACCTGTTGCCGCAGAAACCCATTTCCTTACCTCTGACTATGGAGTCCCCTACTACCCCGGCTCTTCCTGATGTCTGACTCCTTGGCTCTGCTTCTGCACCAATTTTCAGCTTGCAGACCTGTCTGCCTCTCAGACTGGCAGTATCTTCTGTCCTGACAGCTTCCAAGAAGGCGAACCTGTTTACGAGAGGTACATCCCCCGGGGTCTCCTGTACTTCAAGCATCCTTTCCTTCTTCATCGTTGCCCTCTTTCTCTCTTCTCTCTTCTGAATAATGTATCTTAGTTTGTTTTTACTTTAAGTGAGGCACACGCGTGCTGTATAGTGGTGGTGGTGAAGACGTATACCATTCACGTACTTTGTACATGTAAACATAATTAAGCTCTCTAATGAATTCCTGTTCATTGCAGAACACGTAATCGAGAATAGCTGATCCCCTGGTGGGCTCATCCACAAGCTGCTCTAAAAAGCCATCTCATAGGCATTCTACACATTCCCTCTCTTGGGATCCAGCACCAACCTGATTTTCCCAATCTACCTGCATGTTGAAATTCCCCCATGGCTAGCGTAACATTGCCCTTTTGACATGCATTTTCTATCTCCTGGTGTAATTTGTAGACCATATCTTTACTACTGTTCAGAGGTCTGTATATAACTCCTGTCAGGGTCTTTTTACCCTTACAGTTCCTTAGCTCTACCCACAGCGATTCAATACCTTCCAATCCTAAGTCACCTCTTTCTTATTATCAACGGTGCCTGCCTACCAGCCTGTCCCTTTGATACAACATGTATCCTTGGACATTAAGCTCTCAGCTATCATCTTTCAGCCATGATTCAGTGATGCTCACAATGTCATACCTGCCAATCTGTAACTGTGCTGCAAGTTCATCTACCTTATTCAGTATACTGCACACAATCTAATATAACACTTTCAGTCCTGTATTCATCACCCTTTTCGATTTTGTCCTCTTTACATTGCAACACATCCTGTTGACTGTAATTTTGCCTTGTCATCAGCCTCTCCTTGCTAGCAGCCTCACTACACGCTGCCTCTGTTTGTAAATTATCTACCACAGCCTCAACCCTATCTCTCCAGTTCCCACTCTCCTGCCAAATTAGTTCGAACTCTCCTGAACAGCTCTAGCAAACCTACCAGAAAGGATAACCCGTCTCTTTTGTACAGCTTGTACCTTCCTCAGAAAAGATCCCAGTGATCCATAAATCTGCAGAAGTTCCTCAGCTTCACATTTATCTGCCAAATCATCCTATTCTTCCCCTCACTGGCACGTGGCACAGGCAGCTGTCCGGAGATGATTACCCTGGAACGTTCTGCGATTCAGCTTTCTACCTTGCTCCCAATTATCTCTCTTCAAGACTTCCTCACCTTTCTTACCTAGGTCGATGGTGCCATATGTACCAGGACTTCTGGTGCTCACCCCATTTCTGAATACCATGGACCCAGTCCGAGACATCTCTGATCCTGGCAGCTGGGAGGTAACATGCCGTCTGGTTGTCTCCATCATGTCCACAGAATTTTGTCTCTATTTCTCTAACAATGGAATCTCCTGTCACTACTGCATTCCTCTTCATCTCTGTTCTCTTCTGAGCCACAGCGTCAGACTCAGTGGCAGTGACCCGGTTGCTGCGGCTTCCCTCGGTAGGACGTCCTCCTCAACAGTATTCAAAGTGGTATACTTATTATTAAGGGAAATGGCCACAGGGGTACTCTGCACTGGATGCCCATTTTCCTTCCATCTCCTGACAGTCACCCAGTTACCTGTTTCCTTCAACCTAGGAATGACGACCGTCCTGTAGATCCGATCTATCACTTCCTCAGTCTGCCATATGAGCTGAAGGGCATCTCTAGCTCCTTAACATGGTCTCTGAGGAACTACAGCTCAGTACACCTGGTGCAGGAGTGTTTATCTGGGAGTCTGGACGTCTCGCCGCAATCCTGCATCTCAGACACAGAACAAAACACAGGCCCTGGAGTCATTCTCACCATATGAGAGTAAAGAAGAAGAAGAGGAAACTTACCAGATAACTACCTTGCCCAAGCCTGATGAGTCAAAGCCACTCCAACGCTGGCCCACTCACACAATGGCCGCTCCCCTTGTCTTTATTCGCCCTTTCTAATGAAACCTATTCATTGCAACCCAACTCCAAAAACTGCCACCAAGCCCTGTCTTTTCTAATCTTCAACCAGAGACCTAGGTGATTATGCTGCTGCTTCCGGTGCTCTCGATCACTGATTGGGTGCAGTCCAACTTCTGCAAGTTTCACCTTTAAACCTGCATTAGTCTGGTGTATGTGAGAGCCTGTCAAAACAGAAACACAATTTGTTCATCCAGCCCAGTTTCTACTTAGATGTTGCAAGTTTGTTCACGCTCACTTTCATTCTTGACTGAACTCAGATGTGTCTATGAATGGAAAGTCCTACACAGGTGGAACGTCCTACCAAAGGTGGTGGAACAAAATTAGGTCATTTGGTCCACTGAGTTTGCTCCACCATTTCACCATGGCTGATATATCATCCTTCTCAGCCCTGATTAATCAACCTTAAATACACATAAAGACTTGGCCTCCTCAGCCACCTGTGGCAATGGATTGCAGAGATTCACTACTCTCTGGTTAAAGAAATTCCTCCTGACCTCCATTCTAAAATGATGCCCTTCTATTCTGAGGCTGTGTCCTCTGGTCATAGGCTCTCCCACCTTAGGAAACATACCTTTCACATCCACTCTATCAAAGCCTTTTAACATTCAATAGGCTTCAATGAGGTCACCTTTCATTCTTCTGAATTCTAGTGAGTAGAGGCCAAAAGCCATCAAACTCTCCTCAAGAATCCCAGAATCATTTCATGAACTTCATTTGAACCCTCTCCAATGACAGCACATCCTTTCCAAGATAAGGGGCCTAGAACTGCTCACTATACTCCAAATGAGGCCTCACCAGTGCTTTATAAAGCTTCAACATTGCATCCTTGCTTTTATATTCTACTCTTGAAAATAACGCTAATACTGTATTTGCATTCCTCACCACTGATTCAACCTACAAATTAACTGTTAGGGAATCTTGCATGAGGACTTCCAAGTCCCTTTGCTCCTCAGAATTTAGAACTTTCTCTCCATTTATAAAATAGTCTGCTTTTATTTCTTCTATCAATGTGCATGACCCTACACTCCCTGACACTATATTCCATCTACTTGTTCTTTGCCCATTTTCCTAATCTGTCTAAGTCTTTCTGTAGGCTCTCTACTTCCACAAAACTATCTGCCCCTCTGCCTATCTTTGCATCATCTGCAAACTTGGCCACAAAGCAATCAATTCCATTATCCAAGTCATTGACATTTAATGAATGTAATCCTCTCACTGGGCTTGTATGCAAACTGGGCTCGTTAGCTAATGCTGCTAACAGGCACGTGACTCAGAGGTGAGAAGGCCACCTTTCATAAATAGTATACATCTAGGGTCTGAGTTTCAATCAAACAGGAATATTGTGATGTTCCAATTAAAAAATCCTTGATTTGAGTGAATGCTGTGCAAATACTGCCCATACACAATTATCGGTTGGCAAGAAATAATGGATTGTACACTGCATAAGATTATAAAGAAAGTATATTTACTAATTTCAGCTTTATCAAACAGTTATTAAAAGAAAAATTAAAAGGGCCCATTAGAGTTAGATCAGTCTAAATGGGCACATAACCATTGGAAGCTCGTCTCTTCCAAAAGCTGGGAATAACTGTCACCCGCCACAGTCTAAACGTCTTTCAAATTCCATCTCAAACAAACTGGCTCTCTCTTAGGAGTATTTCCCCTTCCTCTTTGGAGCCATTCATGTGCACAAAGCACTTCTTGCAACTGGGCAAACACGAGGAAATCTGCAGATGCTGGAAATTCAAACAACAACTGGGACTCTTCTTCCATTCTGTGGCATCTTCCTTTCTGTCCTGCTCCGCAGCTCCCACCAAAAGAACTGACTACTGCCCATCACAAATCTCTCTCCGCCCCGCTGTCTCTAGAACATTCTCCAGATTCCACCATCCTGATTGGCTGACACAGTATTCCTAAATTGGCAACACGGAATCTTATACTTAGCCAAAACCAAAACATTCTACCAGCAGGACACACTGCTTTTGAAGAAAACTGCTGAAGTGAAATACCTACAGCACAACAGTAGAATTCTTAACCAGAGATTCCATGTAAAAAGAAGTGGTCCCAACACAGATCCCTGCAGAACACCAGCAGCCAACTAGAAAAGGGCTCACTTTATTACCACCCTTTGCCTGCTTCATCCATGCCAGTACCTTTCCTGTAGTAGCATGGGCTCTTAACTGTTTAAGCAGCGTGAAGTTTGGCACCTTGTCAAAGGCTTTCTGAAAATCTAAGTTTCTGAAGAGACACGTGCTGAACTGTTCTTGTTTACTTGACTGTTGGTCACTGCACCTTTTTGAATTCAGACATCCAACTGTGCTCCAGCAGGTAGGTAGTCATCTCAGGTTCGTTAAAAACTTCCTCATAGCCACTGCTATGCTTTGTAACTCCAAGCCATACAATTACTTGAAAGCAAAAACACGGAGACAGGAATAACATGTCTTAGTTTGTTTTTACTTTAGCTGAGGCACGCACATATGACATGGTGGCATGATAACATATGCCATTCACGTACAGTACTTTGCACATATAACCATAATGAATCATTTAAGCAGCAAAGAATGCTTAATCAAACAATACATTTACAATATTATTCAAATATTACTGGTATATTAAATACACTACACACGGAACCCAGAAAAGGGAGGTAAGGATATAAACAGAATGTTCCTGAGATAACTGGTTCCTGGAAAAGACTTTGCTGGCATTATATTAATGTATGTTGCCACAGGAGAGAGATTACAAACAAATTGTTTGACTTAATGAGGCTGTGTCATTGGCTGGTTGAGGTATGTGCTGTGCTGAATACTGGTGCACAATTTGCAGTTACTTTTAACAGACTCTTTGATTCAGCCAAATAAGCATCTCTTCCAGATGTCGGAAAAGCTATCAGGTGCAGGTAGAAAGGGGTGAGGAAGGCCCAGGTCATTGATTCTGTGGGCCTTCACAATGGCTATCTCTCCTCTAGTCAGAGTCCTTAGTCCAGGAGGCCTTTGCAACATCATAAGGCTGGTGTAAGTTCCTGGTTCCAGCACTCTCTCAGTTTCAAGCCACAAGGCTGTGTGTTCAAAACCCATTCAAGGAGACTCCAGTCGTGAAAATCGGCTTACTTCATGGAGACAGAAGAGACTACTGATGCTGGAATTGGAGCAAGAAACAAGTTGCTGGATGAACTCAACTGGTTGAGCAGCACTTGTGAAAGGAAAGATCGGTGTTTTGGATTAAGATACCGCTCGACCTACTAAATTCCTCCAGCAAACTGCATCTGCTTCATCCTCCATCCAAGTGGGCAGGGCCTTTCGTTTGATTGGCTGTACTTGCTTTGCCACAGGAACCAATATCCATCTTCTTCATGGAGACAAAGGAATCTGCAACAACAAAGTCTGCTGGAGGGACACAGTTTGTTGAGTTCTACGGCTATCTGGAGGAGTCAAATTTTAGATTTGTATTCTGCATAGTACTTCACTAATAATAAAATGAATCTTTGAACCATTGAGCAGCATCGGTGGGAGGAAAGGAATTGGTAACATTTTGGGTCAAAACCCTGTATCATGTTCTGCCCTTTATGTTGTTGGACCCAACTTCAAAGCAGTCTCAATTTTACTCAGAGGACACCGGAAAGATTGGATCCTCTCCACCATCTGGTACTTATCTGCATATCTACAACACTGCCCCCAGAATCTAGGCTGGCACATGGAGAGGAGGGAAAGGTGCTACAGTGCTGGGTACAATATTAAATTCTCCTTCCAGATGGAGAGAAATGATCCCATGGATGACTTGAGGGAGAGCAGGAGATGAACATCAAAGCAACTACATTTGCTGGAAATCTGAATAAACATGGAAAATGCTGGAACTCATCAGGTCAGGCGGCATCTGGGGAGAGAGGGCAGAGTGAATGTTTTAACGGATTTAACAGTATTAGCGCCTTCGACTCGGACCAGAAACCCTTAGCCTAACGTAAGTGTTAGGGGAAAATTTGGAATCTATATTTAGGGATATAATTACAGAAGAACTTTTTAAAAGTTGGACTTAGTGGGGTCAGCATGGATTCCTGAAAGGGAAATCCACTGGAATTATTTGAGAAAGTAGAACAGATAAGAGGGAATCAGTGGATATGATGCAAATAGATTTTCGGATCAGATGAACACTGTGGCTTAGAGCACATGGAGTTGGGCTAATATACACGCATGGACAGAGACCTGGCCATCGGACAGTGGGTATAAATGGATCTTCAGAACAATTATGGGACACAG
Organism: Hypanus sabinus; assembly: GCF_030144855.1. NCBI lineage: Eukaryota > Metazoa > Chordata > Chondrichthyes > Myliobatiformes > Dasyatidae > Hypanus > Hypanus sabinus. Next base: position 120,787,350 of record NC_082707.1, read on the forward strand.
GCAAGTTATCCTCTGTAACGACCAAGTGTACAATGGCTTGCGATCATTAATCTCTTCATGATAACTCTCAGGAGGCCATGGGTTCAAGTCCTGTTTCGGAGACTTAAGGGCATGATCCAGATCATTGCCCACCTTGTACAGAGATCCTTTGTGTAAATTCCAACTTTGCTCTCAGACAAACTGTTCTGAAGAATGGGGGAATGAAAAATTACCCCTTATGCATCATTGCTAAAATAAGAGATCCACCTTTGAGTTGCTTGTGGGACCGTGCTGTGCCACATTTCCTACATCTCGATGGTGAATGTTCTCAGACCTTGACCAGGGCAGACTCCATACAAGCCCTTGTTGTCTAAAATTCTTTCTCAAACAAAGCAACCTAAGTCAGGGGGCCTCTCTATGACGGAGGGCTTTTCTCGTGTATTGAATTGTTTGCCATGTCTCTGTGCAATACACAATCTGCTGTTCTCCAAAAGGAATCATTCTGTATGCCCTGTGGCTTATATAATTTGATGTAGAATTTACAAGTTTATTTTTCAGATTTAATAGTGCCGTATGATATTAAATTTCTTTTGTGTTAAAATTGTCTAAACAAAACTGGCCATATTGAAAAGCCAGAAGCTGTTTGATCTCTGCGCCCAATAATTTTCAAGTTGCTCCTGCTTGAGCACTTACTTTGAAAACTCAGTAGCCAAGCTTTACAAAGGAGCTTCGTAGTAACCATCACTGAAGCTGCAGCATCAGTCTCTATAGCAACCTATCATTAGCTGGTTTTGGGAGGATGAACAAGCGTAGTTTTCAGGTGCACTCTAGAAAACCTGGTCCTTCAATTACCTCCAGTATGTTTGCATCTTGAATTGTTTGTTTTTCTGAAGGGATTTATTGCTCTGAACATCAATGGCAATGAATGTAACAGATATTTTGAATTATAGACTTGGGCTAGAAAATGGTGCAAATAATGAAAGAGCATCCGTGAGTTTATTGAACAGAGATGCAGGCAGAAGGGGCCGAATGGTTTTTAAAATCTAACTGTAATGCTACTTGCAACGGATAATTCACTATGTTGGAACACAAAAGATTCTGAAGATACTGGAAACCCTAAGCAACATACACTAAATGCTGGAGGAACTCAGCAAGCCAGGCAGTGTCAATGGAGGGGAATATACAGGCCAATATCCTTCATTAAGATTGGAAAGGAAGGGGGAATTATAAGGTGTGTGGAGGGGTCCATCACCTCCTTCCAGTTACCCCTCTCCTTTCCTTATTCCATGGTCCACTGTCCTTTCCTATTAGATTCCTTCTTCTTCAGTCCTTTAAATATTCTGCCTATCATCTCAGTTTCTGACATCACCTCCCCTCCATCAGCCACCAAAGCACATTCTCCCCTCACCTGGTCTCGCTCCTCCCCCTCCCCCAAATTTCTTATTCTGACTTCTGCCCCCTTCCTTTCCAGTCCTGATGAAGGGTTTTGGCTTGAAATGTTGACATGAATGCTGCCTGACATGCTGAGATTTCCCAGCACCTTGTGTATGTGATGCCACTGGGAGCACTGATTTGTTCCAATTGTAATTATATAGGTAGGGAACAGGACCTTCACTACAAGGGTGTGCACTTTAGACTTCCAGAGCCACACAGTGTGGGAACAGGTTTTTCAGGCCTCTACGTCTGAGTCAACCATTTAGCAATCTCGATCAATCCCATTTCTCAGCACGCGGCTCTGTAGCCTCTGTGACTTGGTACTTCAGGCATTCTCCTAGGTATTTCTTCAATGCTATAAGTGCAGCTGCTTCCGTCTTTGGGTAGTTTGTTCCAGATTTCAATCTTCACCAAGAGAAAAAAGAATCTTCCTCTAAGTCTTCTCCACTTTTCCCCAGACCGCTGCCTTTTGGTTATAGACACATTTTTGTCCACCTCTATAAGCACACCCCCACAACCCTCCTCTATTCCAAATAAAACAACTGCAGCCTAAAGAATCTCCTCTTACAATGCTCCATTCCAGGCAAAATGTTGCTGAATCTCCTCTGTACTCTCTCCTTTGCAGTCACATCCTTCCTACAGTGGGGTGACCCAGAGCTGTACTCAGCACTTAAAGTGCAGCCTAACTCCAGTTGTGGTAGAACAAGTGGTTTACAAAGTTGTATCATAACTTCCCTCTTATACTCTATGCATTGGTCAACGAAGACAAGTTCCAGCAGTTGTGCCATAATAACGAAACTAAGAAACAGTAATTTCTGGATCTATTTCTTTTAGAGCAATGACCCCCCCCCCCCCCACACCCCAGCATGATGTATTGTTCTGTTATCTGCATGTGTATTTTTCTCATTCTCTGTCTCACTGCAATGTTAAAGCCATCTCCCGCATGCATGCATTTATTTAATATATACATTGCCTATAAAAAGTTTTCACCCCCCCCCAGAAGTTTTCTTCTAAGTTTTTTTCTGTTGATCAGTGTCAAAAATGCCAAATTAAATCCATTATGATTCAATATTGTAAAACAATCGAATATAAAAACTTCTGGGGGGGGGGGCTGAATACATTTTATAAGCACAGTATGTAGTTGTGCACAGACAACAAATTGGTAATGACTTAGAACCCAAATTTCAGAAAATATCATGGACAGCACTATGGTACAATTATGGGATGAAACAGCGAGAGCTGAACACAGCAGAGAAGGCCATCATAGACACTAACAACCTGACAGTTAGACATGAAAAGGCTCAAACACAAAACTAAGCTAATGCATAAAGTTACTGAATGTAAAACAGAATCAGACAACATAGAGTCCGATAAAGGTGAACTGTCACGTCTGGAAATGCGTAGTATTACTGAAGCAGATCGCAATAGATGTGTCTCATGTAAAACTCAAAATGGGCCTGGACCTGGATACAGGGTCAGCTTTGTCCATAATTCCAGAGGCTGATTACAAAAGACTGTTCTCGAAGTTACTATTGGAGAAGAGCTCAGTGATGCTAAAAGAAAAAGTGTCCCCCAAAGGCAAACTGAAAGTCAATGTGATGTTTAGAGGTCGAACACAGCAGTTAGAAAACTTTATGTATTGAAAAGTGGTGGGCCAGCATTTTTTGGATGTAAATGCTTGAGAAAAGTTCAACTAGACTGGCACTCAATCAAAGCTGTTGGTGTGGCATCAAGAGGCAAAGACAGCACAAATGGTAGCAGTAATCAGAGACTGGCATGGCTGCTTAATGCTAATGAGGTGTTTGAGAAGGGGATTGGTTAACTCAAATGCATGAAGGCCAGAATTGAACTCAAAGGTTCAAAGGTCAAATTTAATGTCAGAGAAATGTTTCCATCCTGAAATGCTTTTTTTCGCAAACATCCACAAAAACAAAGAAGTGCCCCAAAGAATGAGTGAGGTGGGGTTGGTGAGTGGCTGGATCTCCTTTTCCCCTAGACATATACCAGCCTATTGGGTAAGTGTTACATTTGTGGGGGCTCATCCGGGATCTCTTTTGGAACTCGGTGTCCTCCGTCACCTGGATGGTGTGGCGAGTGCTTTTGGAGCAGCCCACGTCAAACTCTCCCCAAGAAAAAACAGCTTCCATCTTCAGCATCTTCTCCACTAGCCTGCGTTTCCACCCCGGTGACACTGGAGAATCCCCGAAGTTAAAGGCTTCAGCGGTCAGCTCCCTTCGATGCTCCAATCCTTCCCCGTTAGGGGTCCTCCTCCGGTGTCTTGTCATCCTCATCCTCGGAGAGGGTGTGGAGCCCCCACAGCCCTGCCTCCCCTGGAACACTGACTGCTGAAGCCCTTAACTTCAGGGATTCTCCACTCCCCGAAGATCCAACCACTCACCAACCCCACCTCCCGTACACGCAGGTGATGTGAGAATCAAGTTTATGCCGCACGTACACACACCATATCAAACTCACACCAGATACCGTTATGGAATACACTTTAAAGATTTTACTAAAACTAAAAGAGTACTATTCAATACAGTGTATATGAAGGAAAAGAAAATAAAGTAAAAGGCACCAAATTATCAGTCAGTTTAGTGCACATCGTTGGAGCTCAACCATTGAACCATTCGATCCCTCGTCACTTTCCTCACACCTGGGACCACCCCCCATGGTCGACCGAGCAGTGCAGCGCACGTCCACCTTCCTCGGCGTCTCCTTCCCGCCTCCCCTGAAAAGACCGCGAAACCCCCAAGCTCCCAGCCTCACGAGACTTCTATGCATTCCTCCACTGAAACCCCAGGCTTTTCAGCTTTCAACTCCCAGACTGTTATGGCTGCCTGCGCGATTCCACAGCCCCTGACAATCCAATCTGGGATGAGCACCCACAACATGAGCGCTCTGCGCTCATTTTTGGGGTTCTGTGGGTATTACCACTGATTCGTGAAAGGGTATGCCAGAACGTGTCACCCATTGACTCAGCTGTTGTGTGGCCATCCCCCGGTGGGGAAGAAAAGGAAGGGGGACCGGAGGTAAGACGCTGGAGGATACTGGAACCCGGTGGAACCTTTTGGTTCGAGATGGGATGATCAACGTGAACAGGCATTTCGATCTTTGAAAAGGGCGCTGACCCCGGCCCTGGTGTTGGCTTTTGCCGATCCCCAAAAGCCATATATGCTGCACATGAATGCCAGCCGAGAGGGTCTCGGGGCTGTTCTGTACCAGGAGCATGGCAAAGCATTGAGGCCGGTAGCCTTTGTCAGCCGAAGCTTGTCGCCATCGGAGAGAAACTATCCCACTCACAAGTTGGAGTTCCTGGCGCTGGTGGACCAGTTGAGCGATTACTTGTACGGAGCCAAGTTTGAGGTGAGAACAGATAACAATCCTCTCACTTATATTTTGACTTCGGCGAAGCTGGATGCCACAGGACATCGGTGGCTGGCGGCCTTGTCGGTATATGATTTCAGCCTGAGGTACCGCCCCGGAAGCAAGAATGTCGATGTGGATGCTTTGTCACGTTGGGAGCCGGGGGAGGAGGAGAGGGACGAGGAGTGGGAGAGTGTCCCTGCCCCTGGAGTGAAGGCTATGTGTCAGTTTGCTATCACCGTGAAGGCTGAGGGAAGAGGAAGGCTGGAACGAGCCCTGGACCATTTGGGGGTTTTTGACGATGCCATACCCCTAGCTTACTGTGACCTGACAGCACTGTGGACTAAACAGTTGCCGGAACTGAGTCCGGGGGAAGTGACAGCTGCTCAGCAGAATGACCCGGGTCTTGGCACTGTGTGGAGAGTGGTCGAGAAGGGGGATGGGGCGTTGGCTGAGAAGGCGAAACACTCATTCGTGCCTCTGTTATTGAAGGAGTGGTCTCAGTTAAAGTTAAAGAACCAAATCTTGTACTGGGTCACGGCGCCTCCGGACCAACCCCGCCGTTGGCAACTGGTCCTGCCGGAGAAGTATCGGCAGACTGTACTCCAGGCCTTACATGATGATTCCGGACACTTGGGGGTGGAAAAGACCTATAGATTACTCAAAGACTTGAGTAAGGTTCTACTGGCCCCGGATGAGGGGGAACGTCGAAGAATACTGTAGGGGATGCCGTCGTTGCATCCGGAGGAAGACCCTGCCAGTGTCGGCGGCTCCACTGTCGCACTTGCAGAGTGCGGGACCTCTGGACCTGGTATGTATGGATTTTCTGTTGATTGAGCCTGACACCAGCAACACCACGAATGTCTTAGTCATCACCGATCATTACACTCGCTATGCTCAGGCATTTCCCACTAAGGAGCAGAAGGCGACGACAGTGGCGAAGGTGTTATGGGAGAAGTATTTTGTCCATTACGGCCTTCCCAGGAGAATCCATAGTGATCAGGGGTGGGGCTTTGAGAGCCGCCTTATCCATGAATTACTGACTCTGCTTGGGGTTGAGAAATCCAGGACTACCCCTTATCACCCACAGGGAGATCCTCAGCCAGAGAGGTTCAACACGACCCTGTTGGATATGCTCAGGACGCTGGAGATTGGGCAGAAAAGCAGGTGGAGTCGTCATATTGGACAATTGGTTCACTGTTACAATTGTACTCGCAATGATGCTACAGGGTACTCGCCCTATTATCTGATGTTCAGGCGGGAAGCGAGGTTGCCCATTGACTTGTGTTTTGGGGCTGAAGTGGGTGAATTACCCGGGAAGCCCTATCTAAAGTATGTGTCCGATATGAGGAGGGAGTTACAGAGGGTGTACGAATTGGCTGAGGCGGCGGCTACCAAACAAAATCAGAGGAATAAGATGAGATATGATCAAAAGGTGAAGTTTGCCCAATTATTGCCAGGCGACCAGGTACTTTTAAGGAATCTGGGACTCCCTGGTAAGCACAAGTTGGCAGATCGATGGGCGGCCAGTCCCTATGTAATAGAGAGCCAGCTGCCGAATCTACCAGTTTACCGTTTGAAACCTGCGGATGGGAATGGGCCTATCAAGGTACTCCATCGGAATCACCTGCTGCCCCTGGGTCAAACAGTGCAGGTGGACGAGGAGCCAGAGTGAGAGGTTGTGCCTAGTACAAGGACTCTGCGAGGGCACGGAGCGAGGGAAGAGGCCGTTGCTGAAGAGCGGGGACGGGTCCTTAACCGGGGAACAGATACCGATTCGGAAGATGACGATTCAGATGAGTGGCCCCTTTTTCCATTCGCTGGCATTTCAGTACCAGAAGAGGAGGCTCCTGACCCTTCCCTTACTGAGTTGGGCAAGAGGAGGGAAGGTGTTGATGGTCAGATGGAAAGACAGCCAGCGTTGGAGGGAGAGAGGGTGGAACCCGAACGTGAGCCAGAGGGTTCTCAGGTGAGGGGAGAACCCCGTGAGGGAGGGAGTGAGGATCTGACAGGTAGACCTGGGGTGTCCGAGGCAGAGGGTTCGCAGATGAAGAGGGAGCCCAGTGAGGCAGAAGGGTCAGCAGAAGGGGTATGGAGATCTCAGAGAAGTAGACTCCCCCCGGAGCGGTTGACATATGTGGTACCAGGAGAACCGAGTGTGATTTCTACTGCTCTGGGTAATTATGTCACTGCTCTCTGCACCTGGGTTGGGTTTTGTGTGTTGCAAGAAACCTTGGGGAACTCTGGTAATGTCATGAGGGCATGACTTTTGCTGGTGGGGAGAGAATGTACAATGTACTGTGTATGTTAATCAAAATGGCTTCTTTGGTTTGTTAGAGTAGGAATGCTTTTAAGTTTGATAAGTGTTTTCTCTCGCAGTTTAGCTTTGGACTTGCTGATATGGGGATTGTATTCATTTGTTAACCAATGGGGAATATTACTTTCTCTTGTGAGTCTGGGAGCTTGGGGGGTTTTGCAGTCTTTTCAGGGGAGGCGGGAAGGAGCCGCCGAGGAAGGTGGACGTGCGCTGCTCTGCTTGGTCGACCACCGGGGGTGGTCCCAGGTGCGAGGACGTGGAGGTCGGAGGAAAGTGACGAGGGGTCGAATGGTTCGATGGTTGAGCTCCAACGATGTGCACTAAACTGACTGAACTTTGATAATTTGGTGCCTTTTACTTTATTTTCTTTTCCTTCATATATACTGTATTGCATAGTACTCTTTTAGTTTTAGTAAAATCTTTAAAGTGTATTCCATAACGGTATCTGGTGTGAGTTTGATATTGTGTGTGTGCACGTGGCATAAACTTGATTCTCACAGCACCTGCGTGTATGGGAGGTGGGGTTGGTGAGTGGCTGGATCTCCTTTTCCCCTAGACATATACCAGCCTGTTGCCTAAGTGTTACATGAGCACAAGCGTGAGCTAAGTGATAGCAAAGACACAGGTCAAAGTTACCCCAAAGGCTTCGCATTTCATCTGGCATTCGACAACCCACAGGTTCTCTCTCTATCTGGCAAGGGAGAGGGAGGTGTCCTCCATTTTCACAGCAAGTGGGAGACGTAACAACAACCCACTGGTTTACAATGTTAGAAGTTCATTTCATCGCTTTTTTCAAGCTCTGTGTCCAAAGATCACAAAGACTTCGGGTCTTCGGGCCCACAGCGAAAGATAGTCTGGCCTTCCCGACGACACACAAGTCTCTGGCTGTGACACTGATCCTCGATACACCCGCCTCCAGAGCCCCGAGATCTTAGGCTTCCAAACACGATTGAGGCCAAACCCTTGGCATGTCGAATAACAGCCAGTTGTGGAACCCTGAGAATTGGTCCCATTCCTGCAAAGAACCTAAGCCTGCATGTAACTCCAGGTCAGGGTCTTCAAAAGAACCCTGAAAGGGTAAAATAAAGATGTTAAAGGTAGAAATAAAGCTGTTTCCGAAGATGCAAGCAAAGGGGTCGCTGTTAGGCACCATCACCCTCCTAAACTCTGCCTTCTTAATGAACTGGATGAAACAGCAACACCAAGATCCCATAAAGTGTGTCCAGTGCCTTAAACACCCCACTTCCTAAAGTGGATGCTGAACTGCAGAGCTTGGAGGCATCTGGAATTCTCTCCAAAGTTGAGCGGAGTGACTGGGACATTGTCCCAGTAATCAAGAAAGGGAAGGTGGGAGTCATTTGCATATGTGGGGATTTCAAGAGGTGCATTAACTCCTGCCATGAATAGAAGACATTTTTGCATCTTTGGCAGGCAGGGAAGGGTTTTCAAAGATTGACTTGTCACAAGCCTACCTGCAAATGGAGGTTGAGGAGTCAAGCAGGAAGTTCCTCGCAATCAACTCTCAAAAGGGACTGTTCCAGTACAATCATCTCATCTTTGGCATCGTATCAGCTCCAGCTATTTGGCAAAGAGCAATGGACTACGTGCTCCAAGATGTCCCAGGGACATAAAGTTACCTTGATGACATCATTGTGACTGGCAAGAATGATGAAGACCACTTCCAGAAAGTTGGTGAAGTGCTCAGCAGGCTGACTGAGTGTGGTCTACGCACAAAGAGAGAGAAATGTGAATTTTTCAAGAATGAAGTCTCATATTGTAGACATGTCATTGACAAGCATGGATCACATCAGTCACAAGAGAAGACTGAAGCAGTGCTACAGGCACCCAAACTGGAAAATGTGTCACAACTCAGGTCATACTTGGGCCCTGTAAACTATTATCACCGGTTTCTCCCAAACATTGATGCAATGCTGCATCCACTGAACGTTCTGCTACAGGCAGGAGCAAAGTGGGAATGGTCAGAAAAATGTGAAAGAGCATTCAGGGAAACAAAGAGACTACTAACATCAGATGAACTGCTCACCGATTATGACCCATCTCTGTCTATCAGACTGGCATGTGATGCACCCCTTGTGGCATTGGGGCCATTTTGTCACGTGTTGTGAAAGACAGATCTGAATGTCTGATTGCATTTGCATCAAGATCACTGATGAGTGCGGAACACAGCTAGGCACAGATCAACTGAGAGGCCTTTAGTCTAGTATGGGGAGTTCCACTACTACTTCTACGGACAAAAGTTTACACTAGTGACAGATCCCCAGCCCCTTGTGTCCATTTTCAATCCCAGGAAGGGAATTCCAGTGGTGACTGCTACCCAGTTACAATGTTGGGCGCTATTCCTAGCAGCCCACTCTATGACATGGAGTTCAAACAACACAGCAACGTTGATGGCTTGTCACGTTTTCCACTATTGGCAACTGAAGAAGAAAAGTCTTCACACTGTGACCCAGCAGAAGTGTTCCACACTGCAGTGGTGGACCAGTTGCCAGTAATAAATTTGGAAATACAAAGAGAAACAAGGAGGGTCCTGACATTGTCAAAAGTCTATGACATCACCATGCAAGAATGGCTAGCTCATGGTTTCCAGAGTTCTCAGTGAGATGAGACCAACTGTCAGTATGTTAGAGAATGCTGATGGGTGAATCTTGTGATGTGGTTCCCCCTAAACTGTGCGTCGGAGTGTTAGAGAACCTGTGTGAAGGAGACCTGGGTACAGTCAAGATGAAGAGTCTCACCTGGAGTTATGTGTGATGGCCAGGAATAGAGATTTGGCCAAAAGCTGTTTGGGATGACAGAAAGTTCAAAATGCACACCCACAGGCACTGTTACACCTGTGGGAGTGGCTGTCGTCACCATGGCAAAGAGAACATATTGTCATTGCTGGGCCGTTCATGGACTCCATGTTTCTGATTGCTGTGGATCTCAAAGTGGCCGGAGGTAATACCAGTGAAATCAACCACAATCAAATCAAAGACTGTCTCCTCCTTGAGGACTATCTTCACCAGATATGGTTTATCAGAACAAATTGTGAGTGACAATGGACCACAATACACGTCAGAAGAGTTCTGACTGTTCACGAAGAAAAATGGCATCAGACATTTCAAGTCAGTTCCTCACCACCCAGCAACGAATGGGCTAGCTGAAAGGTTTATCCAAACCTTCAAGAAGTCCATTAAAGCTATGAACATGGAGGACATTTCTCCACAGCACAAGGTGGACAACTTCCTTTTTGCGTACTGGAACTCTGTTCATGCGATGACAAATCAAACACTTGTTCATGAACAGGAATCTGAGATCTCGTATAAACCTCCTGAAACCAGACCTATGGAGGGAAGTTCAGAATAAACAGTTCAAGCAGTTGCCAAGTGACAGCAAGGAGTTTCGAGACTGGACAGGAAGTCGTACCCCATGGTTACCAAGAAGACAAGTGGACACCCGGTAGGGCAGCTACAAGAACCAGACCACTGATGCACACAGTGGATGTCGGAGATCAGACATAGGGACCAGATACTGGACCTGAGCTGAAGAACACACCTGAGTCAATTGCATCTAACAAGACGGACACATTACAGGCACCAGACTTGCCTCTCAGTGGTGATTATGTCACTGACACCAAAGTGACACTGGCATCTGAATATTGTCTTAGACAAGACACCTACCAAACTAGATGCCACTCCGCAGGTCCAGAGGCGCTATCAGGGCGCCACCCAAAAGACTGAACCTTTAGAACTGTGAAGTTAGTTATGGACTGTTATTGTGAAAGCATGTTTATTTGGAATATGGGTTTATGAAAGGGAACTTGAATGTTATGTACATATACATTTTAAGTTGCATTAATCTAAAGGGGAGAAAGTGTAATGGATGGATCTATTTCTTTCAGAGCGGTAATCCCGCCAGCACTTCGTATTGACCGGCCGGCTGCGCATGCGCATTACTCTTTCCCCGCTCCTGCTGGGAATACAGCGGTTAAAGCCCTCCCGCGTGCGTGCTTTTATTTTAATATATATGTAGTTGTGCACAGACACAACAGAAACCCCACCTTATGGAAAGTTGCATTATTGCGGACGAAGCGTAGTTGCACAGGCTGAGGCAGGTTTACCCGCGGTGTGCATAGTGTTCCCTAACTCGCCCACCAACCATCTCTGTTTCAAACGACATCTTAACCAGCTAATCCACCAGCGTTGCCACCTTCAGAGATCACCAGGGTCCCTGTAGACACAGTAAATACGCACAGCTTATATACATAGGCTGCACGTACAGAAAGTGGCCCGAGGAGCAGGAGCACGTAAAGAGACTCTGACGGGAAGTGCTGGGGACCGTGGCCATGCACACGACCATGTCATTAATATCCAAGTGAATTATGCATTGACTTCACAGTGAAGAATGTGTGAACCCCTCCGGGATATACAGCTCGGTTTCATTGTTGACCATGAGAAGCGGCCAGCTTGCATAAGCTTTCATGACATGAATGGAGGGAAGGAGAGAGGCAGAGAGGGAGGGAGGGAGAGGGTGGGGAGAGAGGGGAGGGAGAGAGGGGGGGAGGGGGAGAGGGTGGGAGAGAGAGAGAGGGAGGGAGAGGGGTGAAAGAGAGAGGGGGTGGAGGGGAGGGGAGAGAGGGAGAAGGAGGGGAGGAGGAGGGAAGGGGAGAGGCAGAGAGGGAGGGAGGGAGAGGGTGGGGAGAGGGGAGGGGGAGAGGGTGGGAGAGAGAGAGAGGGAGGGAGAGGGGTGAAAGAGAGAGGGAGAGAGGGGGTGGAGGGGAGGGGAGAGAGGGAGAAGGAGGGGAGGAGGAGGGAAGGGGAGGGGAAGGGTAGGATAGAGGGGGGAGGGGATAGGATAGAGAGGAAGGAAAGGGATAGGACGGGGGAGAGAGAAAGTGATAGGCGAGAGGGAGATAAAAGAGTGAAAGAGTTGGAATAGGAGAGAGAGGATCGTGAAAGGCTAGGAAAGAGAAATGGATAATTTGTGATCGAGAATTGCGAGCTGCTGCACCAGCGTTTTGCTGTTCCGGGTACTGTACCGACAAAGCTGCAGGGCAGCGTATGTGACATTTGATACCCCGATGAATCGGGCTGTATCTATGCGCCACGGACACGGAAGTACGACAGGACGGTGTCGATTGCTAGAATCATTTCGCGCTCATGTGTCTGCCGGCTCACGTCTGAACTTCACCTTGCAGAGTTGTATGCGCGTTCAGCAGCGTGAACACCCCCCCCCCCCCCCATAACGGTGCTTAAAACATTGCTTCCCAGAAACTGCATTCGGGTCTATTCCGCCTGCTACAAGCATTTGCTGCACTCTCACGCTGTTCTCCAGTCCCAGGTTAATGCCCACACATGCGACCGAGTGCCAGTGAGACTGGCGAGGTGGATTCGCCGCAGACACCTCCTGTCCTGGGGGAACTGACTGACGAACAGTTCACAGGAGCAGACCTGTACTCCAGGGAATTCTCTGGGGAATTCAGTCCACCGCGCAGCCTGGTGGCTTCAGGAAGACGGGTGCATGAACAGTACCGGGAGAATGAGCAGCGGGAAGGGGAAGGAGAGGGGAGCGGGGTGGTGGTGAGTGCGAAGCCCCACAGTACAAGATCAGGATATCCAGTAGTAAGCAATGTCTGGATGTAGTCAGCGAACTGCGCTGTCTCGAACCTCAGTCTCAAAATAGGACAAGGACTGTGCTGCCAGTACCTGGGAGGTCGATCATCGCAACACTATTTCGTGTGTTTGGGTCTAGCCGGCCTGGAACTGGGAACGTCTGTACCACTTTGCAACTCAGCGTTGTATAATGCAACTCAGAGGCACTGTTGTGTCTTGCCAGTAGTCAGACCAGGCAATGTCTTGAAAAGGACTGCGGGGTTTCCATTAGCACAGCATCTCATTGACTGATCCAATGGATCCGTTAGGAGATCCAACCTTCTTGAAAGCGGGGCTGAAAGGTTCCCTGCTCCCTCAACCATTATTTGGTGAGCGATCTTGTACATTGTTGATTCAATCCCTGATCTTCTGCCACTGCCCAGGGCTCCTTATGCTGCAGTAGTTTGCTGTTCCTTCTGCACAATAGGCTCCGGGGTGAGCAACTGCCAACAGGCTGATAGTGTGGCCGAAAGTGCGCCCAATGCCCTTGCTCAGTACTTAGTATAAACCCACAATCTGATAGAGGGGATTACTGCTGAGCTCAAAGCAATGGCTCCGCTGCCTAGGTTCTGCCGGAGGAATCCTGCCTTACTTGCTTGGCAGCAAGGATATGGAGATCAGGAGCAAATCCTGATATGCGACCTTTAAACTAGGTGTAAGAGCAAATATACTAGAGGAAGTCTGCAGATGCTGGAAATCCGAGCAACGCACACAAAATGCTGGAGGAACTCAGCAGGTCAGGCAGCATCAATGGAAAAAGTTGACATTTTGGGTTGAGAAAAAAAAGCCGAGGAGCAGATTTGAAAGGTTGTAGGGGCGGCGGGGAAATGGAGAGAAACACCAGGCGACAGGTGAAACCTGGAGGGGGGGATGAAACAAAGGCTGGGAAGCTGTTTGGTGAAAGAGACAGAATGCCATGGAAGAAAGAAGAAAGGTGAGGGGGGAAGGAGCACCAGAGGGAGGTGATGGGAGGGCAGGAAGATAACATGAGAGAGGGACAAGGGGATGGGAAATGGTGACGGGGTGGAGGGGTGCATGGAGGCATTATTGGAAGTTTGAGAAATCAATGGTCATGCCATCAGGTTGGAGGCTACGCAAATGGAATACAAGTTGTTGTTTCTCCAACCTGAGTGTGGCCTCATCACGACAGTGTAGGGAGCCATGGATGGACATGTCAGAATGGGAAGGGGAAGTGGAAGAATGAATAGAATCAATGAAAGACCACACCAACTCGGGTATTCAACTGGTGTGCAAAAGACAACTACGTGAAAACACAAAAATAAAGAAATAATAATTATAAGTAAATAAGCAGTAAATATTGAGAACTAGAAATGAAGAGTCCTTGAATCAGAATCAGATTTAATATCACTAGCATATGTTGTGAGATCTGTTATTTTTGTGGCAGCAGTACAATGCAATAAATGCTAACATAAAAAACTGAATTACAGTAAATATTTATCAGGTAAATTAAATAAGTAGTGAAAAACAGAAATAACGAAGAAGTGACATAGGTTGAATGTCAATTCAGAAGTCTGATGGCAGAGGGGAAGAAGCTATTGAGTGTGTACCTCCACCCTGATGGTAGCAATGAGAAGAGGGTGTGCCCAGGGTGGTGGGGGTCCTCACCTTTCTGAGGCACCACTCATGGAGGATGTCTTGGATACCATGAAGACTAGTGCCCATGATGGGGCTGACTGAGTTTACAGCTCCGGCACCCTATTTTGATCCTGTCCAGTAGCACCCCACCCCCACATCAGATGATGACGCAGGTAGAATGTAACTTAGAAGAAAGGTGAGGTCATGGCACCTTTTCCTCATTTGTCAATGAAGGTTAGCCCCCTGCCGGGCCACTTGGGGGCAAGGGAGCCTACAGTGAGCCTGTTCATCAGAACTACTTGATCGGTTGTGAATTGCCTTGTGACATCCTAAGATGTGATCAGCTCTGTTCTTAATGTAGCTGAACGTATCTGCTTGGGATCAGCCTGTCACAGGAGATCGGGGGCGGCAGGGAGCAAAGTGGTAAATTGTAAGGTGGTGTATTGTTGTCACATGCCCCAAGGTACCGAAAGCTCATCTTCCATAGCGTCCAAAGAGGTCAATTCATTACCAATCTATTGAGATACTACAGGGAATTACAATAATAAAGTGCTACAGTACAGAGAAAGTGCAGTACTGGTGGACAGGAAGGTGCAAGGTCACAAAAAAAATCATTGTGGGGTCAAGGGCCCATTAGAGAAAACTAGGGAACCATTCAATATTTTTATAATGGTGGATAGAAGCTGTCCTTGAGCTTGGTGGTACAAGCTTTCAGGATTTTAAAATCTTCTATAAGGCTTTTCTATGGAGGGAGGAGAAGAGAGGATGTCCTGCTGGGATCTTTGATTAAATTGGCTGCTTTACTGAGGTAGAAAGAAGGATAGACAGACTACGGAGGGGAGGCTCGTTTCTGCGACATAATGAGCTGTGGCATCAAACCTCTGCCGTCTCTGACGGTCATGTGCCGTACCAAGCCAGGATCTACTGAGATGGGACACTCGTCACAGTGCAACGATAAAAACATAGGTGAGAGCTAAAGCAAACAGGACAACTTTCTATAGTGTCCTGAGGAAGCAGAGGGGCTGTGTGAGCTCTCGTGGCCACAGTCTCTATGCAGTTGGATCAGGGCAGAGAACTTCCACACCTAGGAAGCTGAGATTCTCAACCTCTACACCATTGATTTAAATGGGAGTAAACGTAGCACCCTGTAACTATATGCAAAATAGCCTGTTTCAAAAGTATACTTCACTGATAAAATATATTCATTCAGTAGAGGTCATAGCATTGTTTTCAATCAATGTACCAGGGACTTACTCAAATATTGACATGTTGTCAATGTGTTACTGTCCCGGACATTCCTTCAGCGTTAAGTTTGTGAAGTTGTTATGCAGGGCCTAGCCCCTCCATTGGCTGACAGGCATCACCTTGCACTGGGAAAGCAACGCGTTTCAGACAGACATCACAGCGTCTTTCACCAAGTGATGACCTTAGAGCAGCAGCTAACCTTCACCTCAGTGTGTGACCGTGGGAGCACAGAGTCCTGCGTTCTGCAGCTGCTCAGGGGGAACCACTGGATCACTTTCCTTGTTGGTAACCTCCCTGGTTGCCTTATCCACCTCATGGACAGCGGCTGCTGGTGGGACTGAGATTCCAGCTGCCCAGGATCTGCAGGAAGGGCTGCCACAGCACAGCCCTTCAGCATCAATCCTAACCCAGCAGTCACCGATTACAGCTAAGCTATAGTTCATCTCAGGTAACCGTACAGCTTCATGCTGCCCCTCCCCTCACTCAGCAGATTATCTTAACTTTGCTCCCCTGTGTACCTGAGGGGTCATTGTATTGAATCTGAGGCTGGCTCTGATTTCTAAATCAAGCCCTGATGTTCTGGATCAGCTCACAAAAGAAAACAGTTCGTCTAAATTTCCCAACCTTTCTCTCTCTCTACCTATACTTGGCTTTGTGGCCAAGTTTGCAGACAGATTGAAAGGTGGAGGGTCAGGAGATTTTGAGGAAGCAGGGAGGTTACAGAAGGACTCAGACAGATTAGGGGAATGGGTATAGAAGTGGCAGATGGAATACAGTGCCAGGAAGTGTATGGTCATGAACTTTGCTAGAAGAAATAAAAGTGTTGACTATTTTCTAAATGGGGAGAAAATTTTTAAAAAATTGAGGAAGAAAGGGATTTGGGAGTCCTTGTTCAGGATTTCCAAAAGGTTAATTTCCAGGTTAAGTCTGTGGTGAGGAAGGCAAATGCAACGTTAGCATTCATTTCTAAAGGAATGGAATACAAAAGCAAGAGTTTAATGCTGAGGCTTTATGAAGCACTGGTGGGGCCTCACTTTTGTCAGCAGTTTGGCCCTAAGAAAGGACGTGCTGACATTGGAGAGAGCTCAAAGGAGGTTCACAAAAATGATTCTGGGATTGAAAGGCTGATTGCATGAGGAGAATTTGATGTCTCTGGGCCTGTACTTGCTGGAATTTAGAAGAATGAGGGGTGATTTCATTGAAATCTATTGAATGTTGAAAAGCCTCGATAGAGTGGATGTGAAGAGGGTGTTTCCTTTGGTGGGGGGGGGGGGGAATCTAGGACCAGAATAAAGGGAAGGGATATCCATTTAGAACAGAGATGAGGAGGAATTTCTTTGGATAGAGGGTGGTGAATCTGTGGAATTCCTTGCCACTGGCAGCTGTGGAGGCCAGGTCATTGTATGTATTTGAAACAGAGGTTGATAAATTCTTGATTGGTCAAGGCATGAAAGATTATGGGGAGAAGGCAGCAGAATGGGATGGAGAGGGAAATGGATCAGCCATGATGGATTGGTGCAGCAGACTCGATGGGCTGAATGGCCTGATTCTGCTCCGATGTCTTATACTGTGTACAGCTCTGGTGGCGGCACTACTGGAAGGACCTAGTAGGCTTAGGGAAGGTTCACTAGGAGGTTGCCTAGATTAGAGAGTATTAGCCAAAAGGAAAGGTTGGGCAGACTTGGATAGTTTTCTCTGCAGCATCAGAGACTGAGAGGTGACCTGAGAGAAGTTTATAAAACTATGAGACACAGATAGGACAGGTAGAGTCCTTCCCTGGTGTGGAAATGTCAAATACAAGAGGGCAAAGTTTATGGTGAGCAAGGGGAAAGTTTAAAGGAGAGTTATGGAGCGAGTATTTTTTCCCCAGATAGGGAGTGGAAGAGGTGTTTGGAACAGGCTGCCAGGGATGGTGGTGGAAGCAGATAAGAAAACATTTAAGAGGTATTTAAACAGACACATGAGCAAGCAGGGGATAGTGATATAGACTATTTACAGGCAGGTGGCACTGTTTTAGATTGACATCATGGTTGGCAAATGGGCTTTCCTAAGCTATCTTGCTCTCTGTTGTATGCAGTACCTATACACTCCTCTTTCCATTTTAAATTCAATTAATCCCCCTTAATCTTCCTTCTACAAAAGGCACAGACAGTACACAATGATACCCACATGAACACATAACTCACTTCCTCTGTTACTAAACTTCTGCGGACATCTGTGTTTTATTCTTTTTATTAGCAGGAGCCAGAGGAACATTTGATAAAGCCAATCTGGCCAGGAGATAAAGGCTGCACAGATTCATCTCCTATCTGTCGCTGTCAGTGTCTGATCATGCTTTGCCCTCATCAGTTCAAGGCAGAGCTGTGAGGGAGGAGAAGCTGGGCACAGGACTCCTAACCGTGTCCACAGCCTGCAGAGCCCTCTGCTGGCCGGACAGCTTCCCTGCGGGAGGAATGAGCGATTGAACCTTGCACTGTTGGTGACTGAACTGGTGTGGTTCCAGGTTTTCTGATCACCTCAAACTACACCCTTTTACATGAATTTTACTCAGGTTCTTTATACTTGAGAGAAACAAAATGATACCGGTCTCATCCCAATAAAAATGCAACTTTATTCACATGCAGAAAATGCTGCAGGAACTCAGCAGGTCAGGCAGCATCAATGGAAAGGAATAAAGAGCCAATGTTTTTGGCCCAAAACATCGACTCTTTACTCTGTTTCATAGTTGCTGAGGTCCTGCAGCATTGTGTGTGTTACTCTGGAGTTCCAGGATCCCTTGTGTTTATTCATACATCGCAGCACCTAACATAGGCACTGGCTATCTGTCTGAAGTCCCATGTTTAGGGCTGATCACAGGCACCTTTCCGGAGTTTTCTGCTCCTCACAAAGGGGATCCCCTGCCTTAGGAGATGTCGATTCCATTTTTGCTACTCAGCTGGAACGCTGAGCGCAGGCAAGCTGGTCTTCACCGGCTGTGGCATTCACCAGCTGTGGTCATCACCGGCTGTAGTCATCACCAGCTGTGGTCTTCACCAGCTGTGGTCATCACTGGCTGTGGTCTTCACCGGCTGTGGCATTCACCGGCTGTGGCATTCACCAGCTGTGGTCATCACCGGCTGTAGTCATCACCGGCTGTGGCCTTCATCGGCTGTGGTCATCACTGGCTGTGGTCTTCACCGGCTGTGGCATTCACCGGCTGTGGTCATCACCGGCTGTGGTCATCACCGGCTGTGGCATTCACCGGCTGTGGCCATCACCGGCTGTTGTCATCACCAGCTGTGGTCTTCACCGGCTGTGGCATTCACCGGCTGTGGCCATCACCGGCTGTTGTCATCACTGGCTGTGGTCTTCACCGGCTGTGGCATTCACCGGCTGTGGTCATCACCGGCTGTGGTCATCACCGGCTGTGGCATTCACCGGCTGTGGCCATCACCAGCTGTTGTCATCACCAGCTGTGGTCTTCACCGGCTGTGGCATTCACCAGCTGTGGCCATCACCGGCTGTTGTCATCACTGGCTGTGGCCTTCGCCGGCTGTGGTCATCACCGGCTGTGGTCATCACCGACTGTGGCCTTCACCGGCTGTGGTCATCACCGGCTGTGGTCATCACCGGCTGTGGTCATCACCGACTGTGGTCATCACCGGCTGTGGCCTTCACCGGCTGTGGCCTTCACCGGCTGTGGTCATCACCGGCTGTGGCCATCACCGGCTGTGGCCTTCACCGGCTGTGGCCTTAACCGGCTGTGGTCATCACCGGCTGTGGTCATCACCGACTGTGGTCTTCACCGGCTGTGGTCATCACCGGCTGTGGTCTTCACCGGCTGTGGTCTTCACTGACTGTGGCCTTCACCGGCTGTGGTCTTCACCGACTGTGGTCTTCATCGACTGTGGTCATCACCGACTGTGGTCATCATCGGCTGTGGCCTTCACCGGCTGTGGTCAACACCGGCTGCGGCCAACACCGGCTGCGGTCATCACCGGCTGCGGTCATCACCGGCTGTGGTCATCACTGGCTGTGGTCTTCATCGGCTGTGGCCAACACCGGCTGTGGTCTTCACCGGCTGTGGTCATCACCGGCTGTGGCCTTCACCGGCTGTGGTTTTCACCGGCTGTGGTCATCACCAGCTGTGGTCTTCACCGGCTGTGGCCTTCACCGTCTGTGGTCTTCACCGGCTGTGGTCATCACCGGCCGTGGTCTTCACTGACTGTGGTCATCACCGACTGTGGCCTTCACCGGCTGTGGCCTTCACCGGCTGTGGTCTTCACCGGCTGCGGTCTTCACCGGCTGTGGCCTTCACCGGCGGTGGTCTTCACCGGGTGTGGCCTTCACCGGCTGTGGCCATCACCGGCTGTGGCCTTCACTGGCTGTGGCCATCACCAGCGGTGGTCTTCACCGGGTGTGGTCATCACCTGCTGTGGCCTTCACTGGCTGTGGCCATCACCAGCTGTGGTCATCACCGGCTGTGGCCACCGACGGTGGCCTTCACTGGCTGTGCTCTTCACCGGCTGTGGCCTTCACCGACTGCGGTCATCACCGACTGTGGCCTTCACCGGCTGTGGCCTTCACCGGCTGTGGTCTTCACCGGCTGCGGTCTTCACCGGCTGTGGCCTTCACCGGCGGTGGTCTTCACCGGGTGTGGCCTTCACCGGCTGTGGCCATCACCGGCTGTGGCCTTCACTGGCTGTGGCCATCACCAGCGGTGGTCTTCACCGGGTGTGGTCATCACCGGCTGTGGCCTTCACTGGCTGTGGCCATCACCGGCTGTGGTCATCACCGGCTGTGGCCACCGACGGTGGCCTTCACTGGCTGTGCTCTTCACCGGCTGTGGCCTTCACCGACTGCGGTCATCACCGACTGTGGTCATCACCGGCTGCGGTCATCACCGGCTGTGGTCATCACCGGCTGTGGCCTTCACCGACTGCGGTCATCACCGACTGTGGTCATCACCGGCTGCGGTCATCACCGGCTGTGGTCATCACCGGCTGTGGCCTTCACCAGCTGTGGTTTTCACCGGCTGTGGTCATCACCGGCTGTGGTCTTCACCGGCTGTGGCCTTCACCGTCTGTGGTCTTCACCGGCTGTGGTCATCACCGGCTGTGGTCATCACCGACTGTGGCCTTCACCGGCTGTGGCCTTCACCGGCTGTGGTCTTCACCGGCTGCGGTCTTCACCGGCTGTGGTCATCACCGGCTGTGGCCTTCACTGGCTGTGGTCATCACCGGCTGTGGGCATCACCGGCTGTGGGCATCACCGGATGTGGCCATCACTGGCTTTGGCCTTCACCGGCTGTGGCCTTCACCGGCTGCGGTCTTCACCGGCTGCGGTCTTCACCGGCGGTGGTCTTCACCGGGTGTGGTCATCACCGGCTGTGGTCTTCACCGGCTGTGGTCTTCAGCGGCTGTGGCCTTCACCGACTGTGGTCTTCACCGGCTGTGGCCTTCACCGGCTGCGGTCATCACCGACTGTGGTCATCACCGGCTGCGGTCATCACCGGCTGTGGTCATCACCGGCTGTGGCCTTCACCGGGTGTGGTCATCACCGGCTGTGGTCTTCACCGGCTGTGGTCTTCAGCGGCTGTGGCCTTCACCGACTGTGGTCTTCACCGGCTGTGGCCTTCACCGACTGTGGTCTTCACCGGGTGTGGCCATCACCGGCTGTGGTCATCACCGGCTGTGGGCATCACCGGCTCTGGTCTCCACTGGATGTGGCCATCACCGGCTGTGGTCATCACCGGCTGTGGTCTTCATCGGCTGTGGTCTTCACCGGCTGTGGTCATCACCGGCTGTGGCCATCACTGGCTGTGGTCTTCACCGACTGTGGTCAGCACCGACTGTGGCCATCAACGGCTGTGGTCTTCACCGGCTGTGGTCTTCACCGGCTGTGGTCTTCACCAGCTGTGGTCATCACCGGCTGTGGCCATCACTGGCTGTGGTCTTCACCGACTGTGGTCAGCACTGACTGTGGCCATCAACGGCTGTGGTCATCACCGGCTGTGGTCTTCACCGGCTGTGGCCTTCACCGGCTGTGGTCTTCACCGGCTGTGGTCATCACCGGCTGTGGCCTTCACCGGCTGTGGTCATCACCGACTGTGGCCTTCACCGACTGTGGCCTTCACCGGCTGTGGTCATCACCGGCTGTGGTCATCACCGACTGTGGTCATCACCGGCTGTGGTCATCACCGGCTGTGGTCATCACCGACTGTGGTCATCACCGGCTGTGGTCTTCATCGGCTGTGGTCTTCACCGGCTGTGGTCATCACCGGCTGTGGCCATCACTGGCTGTGGTCTTCACCGGCTGTGGTCTTCACCGGCTGTGGCCTTCACCGGCTGTGGTCTTCACCGGCTGTGGTCATCACCGGCTGTGGCCTTCACCGGCTGTGGTCATCACCGACTGTGGCCTTCACCGACTGTGGCCTTCACCGGCTGTGGTCATCACTGGCTGTGGTCATCACCGACTGTGGTCATCACCGGCTGTGGCCTTCACCGGCTGTGGTCATCACCGGCTGTGGTCATCACCGACTGTGGTCATCACCGGCTGTGGCCTTCACCGGCTGTGGTCATCACCGGCTGTTGTCTTCACCGGCTGTGGTCTTCAGCGGCTGTGGCCTTCACCGACTGTGGTCATCACCGGCTGTGGCCTTCACCGGCTGTGGTCTTCACTGGCTGTGGTCTTCACCGGCTGTGGTCATCACCGGCTTCACTGCCGACTGTAAGGTACTGCACTGCTCAGCACCAGGAAAATGATCACACCCTTGCCTTGCCGATCAGGGGCTAGTTATACCCCTGCTGTGGCCTGTATAGAAACTTCCCTTTGTTTGACCAACTGGAAAGCAAAGTGCGCGGGCTACTGCTGGTCACTTTGAAAGTAATGTGTTTTGAGTGTAACTCTCCAAATAAGGCAGACTGCTCCAGGGTCTTGTCTCACAGTCTGGGGATATCTCTGTGTGGGAATGCAGCGGACTGGCATGTTCCAGGCTCCAGACTGCTCCAGGGTCTGGGCTCACAGTATGGGGATATCTCTGTGTGGGAATGCAGCGGACTGGCATGTTCCAGGCTCCAGACTGCTCCAGGGTCTGGGCTCACAGTGTGGGGATATCTCTGTGTGGGAATGCAGCGGACTGGCATGTTCCAGGCTCCAGACTGCTCCAGGGTCTGGGCTCACAGTGTGGGGATACTGGGCTCACAGTGTGAGGATATCTGGGCTCACAGTGTGGGGATATCTGGGCTCACAGTGTGGGGATATCTGGGCTCACAGTGTAGGGATATCTGGGCTCACAGTGTAGGGATATCTGGGCTCACAGTGTGGGGATATCTGGGCTCACAGTGTAGGGATATCTGGGCTCACAGTGTAGGGATATCTGGGCTCAGTGTAGGGATATCTGGGCTCACAGTGTAGGGATATCTGGGCACAGTGTCGGGATACTGGGCTCACAGTGTGGGGATATCTGGGCTCACAGTGTGGGGATATCTGGGCTCACAGTGTGGGGATATCTGGGCTCACAGTGTAGGGATATCTGGGCTCACAGTGTAGGGATATCTGGGCTCACAGTGTGGGGCTATCTGGGCTCACAGTGTAGGGATATCTGGGCTCACAGTGTAGGGATATCTGGGCTCACAGTGTGGGGATATCTGGGCTCACAGTGTAGGGATATCTGGGCTCACAGTGTGGGGATATCTGGGCTCAGTGTAGGGATATCTGGGCTCACAGTGTAGGGATATCTGGGCACAGTGTGGGGATACTGGGCTCACAGTGTGGGGATATCTGGGCTCACAGTGTAGGGATATCTGGGCTCACAGTGTGGGGATATCTGGGCTCACAGTGTAGGGATATCTGGGCTCACGGTGTAGTGATATCTGGGCTCAGTGTAGGGATATCTGGGCTCACAGTGAAGGGATATCTGGGCTCACAGTGAAGGGATATCTGGGCTCACAGTGTGGGGATATCTGGGCTCACAGTGTGGGGATATCTGGGCTCACAGTGAAGGGATATCTGGGCTCACAGTGAAGGGATATCTGGGCTCACAGTGTGGGGATATCTGGGCTCACAGTGTGGGGATATCTGGGCTCACAGTGAAGGGATATCTGGGCTCACAGTGAAGGGATATCTGGGCTCACAGTGTGGGGATATCTGGGCTCACAGTGTGGGGATATCTGGGCTCACAGTGTGGGGATATCTGGGCTCACGGTGTAGGGATATCTGGGCTCACAGTGTAGGGATATCTGGGCTCACAGTGTGGGGATATCTGGGCTCACAGTGTGGGGATATCTGGGCTCACGGTGTAGGGATATCTGGGCTCAGTGTAGGGATATCTGGGCCCACAGTGTAGGGATATCTGGGCTCACGGTGTAGGGATATCTGGGCTCACAGTGTGGGGATATCTGGGCTCACAGTGTGGGGATATCTGGGCTCACAGTGTGGGGATATCTGGGCTCACGGTGTGGGGATATCTGGGCTCACGGTGTAGGGATATCTGGGCTCACAGTGTGGGGATATCTGGGCTCACAGTGTGGGGATATCTGGGCTCACAGTGTAGGGATATCTGGGCTCACAGTGTGGGGATATCTGGGCTCACAGTGTGGGGATATCTGGGCTCACAGTGTGGGGATATCTGGGCTCACAGTGTGGGGATATCTGGGCTCACGGTGTAGGGATATCTGTGCTCACGGTGTAGGGATATCTGTGCTCACAGTGTGGGGCTATCTGGGCTCACAGTGTGGGGCTATCTGGGCTCACAGTGAAGGGATATCTGGGCTCACAGTGTGGGGATATCTGGGCTCACAGTGTGGGGATATCTGGGCTCTGTGTAGGGATATCTGGGCTCACAGTGTAGGGATATCTGGGCTCACAGTGTGGGGATATCTGGGCTCACAGTGTAGGGATATCTGGGCTCACAGTGTGGGGATATCTGGGCTCACGGTGTAGGGATATCTGGGCTCACGGTGTAGGGATATCTGGGCTCACAGTGTGGGGATATCTGGGCTCACAGTGTGGGGATATCTGGGCTCACGGTGTAGGGATATCTGGGCTCACGGTGTAGGGATATCTGGGCTCACAGTATAGGGATATCTGGGCACAGTGTGGGGATATCTGGGCACAGTGTGGGGATACTGGGCTCACAGTGTGAGGATATCTGGGCTCACAGTGTGGGGATATCTGGGCTCACAGTGTGGGGATATCTGGGCTCACAGTGTAGGGATATCTGGGCTCACAGTGAAGGGATATCTGGGCTCACAGTGTGGGGATATCTGGGCTCACAGTGTGGGGATATCTGGGCTCACAGTGAAGGGATATCTGGGCTCACAGTGAAGGGATATCTGGGCTCACAGTGTGGGGATATCTGGGCTCACAGTGTGGGGATATCTGGGCTCACAGTGTGGGGATACTGGGCTCACAGTGTAGTGATATCTGGGCTCACAATGTGGGGATATCTGGGCTCACAGTGTAGTGATATCTGGGCTCACAGTGTGGGGATATCTGGGCTCACAGTGTAGGGATATCTGGGCTCACAGTGTGGGGATATCTGGGCTCACAGTGTGGGGATATCTGGGCTCACAGTGTGGGGATATCTGGGCTCACAGTGTGGGGATATCTGGGCTCACAGTGTAGGGATATCTGGGCTCACAGTGTGGGGATATCTGGGCTCAGTGTAGGGATATCTGGGCTCACAGTGTGGGGATATCTGGGCTCACAGTGTGGGGATATCTGGGCTCACAGTGTAGGGATATCTGGGCTCACAGTGTAGGGATATCTGGGCTCACAGTGTGAGGATATCTGGGCTCACAGTGTAGGGATATCTGGGCTCACAGTGTGGGGATATCTGGGCTCAGTGTAGGGATATCTGGGCTCACAGTGTGGGGATATCTGGGCTCACAGTGTGGGGATATCTGGGCTCACAGTGTAGGGATATCTGGGCTCACATTGTAGGGATATCTGGGCTCACAGTGTAGGGATATCTGGGCTCACAGTGTGGGGATATCTGGGCTCACAGTGAAGGGATATCTGGGCTCAGTGTAGGGATATCTGGGCTCACAGTGTAGGGATATCTGGGCTCACAGTGTGGGGATATCGGCTCACAGTGTAGGGATATCTGGGCTCACAGTGTGGGGATATCTGGGCTCATAGTGTGGGGATACTGGGCTCACAGTGTAGGGATATCTGGGCTCACAGTGTGGGGATATCTGGGCTCACAGTGTAGGGATATCTGGGCTCACAGTGTGGGGATATCTGGGCTCACAGTGAAGGGATATCTGGGCTCACAGTGTAGGGATATCTGGGCTCACAGTGTGGGGCTATCTGGGCTCACAGTGAAGGGATATCTGGGCTCACAGTGTAGGGATATCTGGGCTCACAGTGTGGGGATATCTGGGCTCACAGTGTAGGGATATCTGGGCTCACAGTGTGGCGATATCTGGGCTCACGGTGTAGGGATATCTGGGCTCACAGTGTGGGGATATCTGGGCTCACAGTGAAGGGATATCTGGGCTCACAGTGTGGGGATATCTGGGCTCACAGTGTAGGGATATCTGGGCTCACAGTGTGGGGATATCTGGGCTCACAGTGTGGGGATACTGGGCTCACAGTGTAGTGATATCTGGGCTCACAGTGTGGGGATATCTGGGCTCACAGTGTAGTGATATCTGGGCTCACAGTGTGGGGATATCTGGGCTCACAGTGTAGGGATATCTGGGCTCACAGTGTAGGGATATCTGGGCTCACAGTGTGGGGATATCTGGGCTCATAGTGTGGGGATACTGGGCTCACAGTGTGGGGATATCTGGGCTCACAGTGTGGGGATATCTGGGCTCACAGTGTAGTGATATCTGGGCTCACAGTGTGTGGATATCTGGGCTCACAGTGTAGGGATATCTGGGCTCACAGTGTAGTGATATCTGGGCTCACAGTGTGGGGATATCTGGGCTCACAGTGTAGTGATATCTGGGCTCACAGTGTGGGGATATCTGGGCTCACAGTGTGGGGATATCTGGGCTCACAGTGTGGGGATACCTGGGCTCACAGTGTGGGGATATCTGGGCTCACAGTGTAGTGATATCTGGGCTCACAGTGTGGGGATACTGGGCTCACAGTGTGGGGATACTGGGCTCACAGTGTGGGGATATCTGGGCTCATAGTGCAGTGATATCTGGGCTCACAGTGTGGGGATATCTGGGCTCACAGTGTAGTGATATCTGGGCTCACAGTGTGGGGATATCTGGGCTCACAGTGTAGGGATATCTGGGCTCACATTGTAGGGATATCTGGGCTCACAGTGTAGGGATATCTGGGCTCACAGTGTGGGGATATCTGGGCTCACAGTGAAGGGATATCTGGGCTCAGTGTAGGGATATCTGGGCTCACAGTGTAGGGATATCTGGGCTCACAGTGTGGGGATATCGGCTCACAGTGTAGGGATATCTGGGCTCACAGTGTGGGGATATCTGGGCTCATAGTGTGGGGATACTGGGCTCACAGTGTAGGGATATCTGGGCTCACAGTGTGGGGATATCTGGGCTCACAGTGTAGGGATATCTGGGCTCACAGTGTGGGGATATCTGGGCTCACAGTGAAGGGATATCTGGGCTCACAGTGTAGGGATATCTGGGCTCACAGTGTGGGGCTATCTGGGCTCACAGTGAAGGGATATCTGGGCTCACAGTGTAGGGATATCTGGGCTCACAGTGTGGGGATATCTGGGCTCACAGTGTAGGGATATCTGGGCTCACAGTGTGGCGATATCTGGGCTCACGGTGTAGGGATATCTGGGCTCACAGTGTGGGGATATCTGGGCTCACAGTGTGGGGATATCTGGGCTCACAGTGTGGGGATACCTGGGCTCACAGTGTGGGGATATCTGGGCTCACAGTGTAGTGATATCTGGGCTCACAGTGTGGGGATACTGGGCTCACAGTGTGGGGATACTGGGCTCACAGTGTGGGGATATCTGGGCTCACAGTGTAGTGATATCTGGGCTCACAGTGTGGGGATATCTGGGCTCACAGTGTAGTGATATCTGGGCTCACAGTGTGGGGATATCTGGGCTCACAGTGTAGTGATATCTGGGCTCACAGTGTGGGGATATCTGGGCTCACAGTGTGGGGATACTGGGCTCACAGTGTGGGGATATCTGGGCTCACAGTGTGGGGATATCTCTGTGTGGGAATGCAGCGGACTGGCATGTTCCAGGCTGCAGGAACATGTACTGAGGGATGCGTTCAAGCCTGGTATAGCCAACACAAAGGCTCCTTGCACTAGACTCCATCATTTTTGATATTAAAAAGACTGCAGATGCTTGAATCTGGAGCAGTAAAGTGCTGGAGGAATTCAGCAGGCCAGGCAGCATCAGCAGAGGGAAATGTACTGTCAAAGTTTCCGATTGCGAACCCTTCATCTGCTCCCACCAATGAATCCATCTCTCCCCTCCTCCACTTTCTTGCATGATATACTCTCCTTTCCAATCAGATTCATTCTTCTTCAGCCTTTTACCTTTTGCACCTATCACCTCCCAGCTTCTCACCTCCTCCCCCCAGCCCCCATCTTTCCCCTCATCTGGCTTCACCTATCACTTTCCAGTTTATGCTCCTTCCCCTCCCCCACCTTCTTATTCTGGCTTCTTCTCCCTTCCTCTCCAGCCCCGAGGAAGGACGTTGGCCTGAAAAGTCGTCTCTTTATTCCTTTCCAGAGACGCTAGGGCATTTTGTGTGGGTTGCTCTGGATTTCCAGCATCTGCAGAATTTCTTGTGTTTATTGTGTCCATCGCCGTTAAATGGACTTGCACACTCTCAGTTACACATATTCTCTCAATAGTATCACTAACCTGACTGAATGTCTGGCCTAGTTACTGTAGTTTTTCCAGTCAAGATGGCGCCTGCTTAAAATGCTCCCATGGTTGACATCTTCTGGATTCATCATGAAACCATATATTTCATTTCTTACATGGCTTTTACATTTGTTTTTCATTTTGATAGTGATTCTGGAATTGTTGGAGCCTGTGATTTGCCGTTTAGAGATCGTTTGGGTGCTGCAGAGCTTTGCAGTCTCCGAGAGGATTCCGGGAGGCAGAGGCAGTGTCCCGAACCCTCATAGGAAGAAGGCTATGGGACTGATGTTCGACTCAATTTCGCCAATTAAAGCTTCCATTGTTCATCGATTAAAGTGACAAGAGATTGAAACATCAAGGCAAATGTAGATGGTGAGCACTGGCTGTCTGCCTTTGGATCGCTGGTGGGATCGCTCTGCTATTGGAGAGAGGAGACTGGTTTTTGATCGTTGGTGGGATCACTCTGTTACTGGAGAGAGGAGACTGGTTTTTGATCGCTGGTGGGATCACTCTGCTATTGGAGAGGGGAGACTGGTTTTTGATCGTTGGTGGGATCACTCTGTTACTGGAGAGGGGAGACTGGTTTTTGATCGCTGGTGGGATCACTCTGCTATTGGAGAGGGGAGACTGCCTTTTGATCACTGGTGGGATCACTCTGCTATTGGAGAGGGGAGACTGCCTTTTGATCGCTGGTGGGATCACTCTGCTATTGGAGAGGGGAGACTGCCTTTTGATCACTAGTGGGATCACTCTGCTATTGGAGAGGGGAGACTGCCTTTTGATCACTGGTGGGATCACTCTGCTATTGGAGAGGGGAGACTGCCTTTTGATCGCTGGTGGGATCACTCTGCTATTGGAGAGGGGAGACTGCCTTTTGATCACTGGTGGGATCACTCTGCTATTGGAGAGGGGAGACTGGTTTTTGATCGTTGGTGGGATCACTCTGTTACTGGAGAGGGGAGACTGGTTTTTTATCGCTGGTGGGATCACTCTGCTATTGGAGAGAGGAGACTGCCTTTTGATCACTGGTGGGATCACTCTGTTACTGGAGAGGGGAGACTGCCTTTTGATCACTGGTGGGATCACTCTGCTATTGGAGAGGGGAGACTGGTTTTTGATCGCTGGTGGGATCACTCTGCTATTGGAGAGAGGAGACTGCCTTTTGATCGCTGGTGGGATCACTCTGCTATTGGAGAGGGGAGACTGGTTTTTGATCGCTGGTGGGATCACTCTGCTATTGGAGAGAGGAGACTGCCTTTTGATCACTGGTGGGATCACTCTGCTATTGGAGAGAGGAGACTGCCTTTTGATCGCTGGTGGGATCACTCTGCTATTGGAGAGAGGAGACTGCCTTTTGATCGCTGGTGGGATCACTCTGCTATTGGAGAGGGGAGACTGGTTTTTGATCGCTGGTGGGATCGCTCTGTTACTGGAGAGGGGAGACTGGTTTTTGATCGCTGGTGGGATCACTCTGCTATTGGAGAGAGGAGACTGCCTTTTGATCGCTGGTGGGATCACTCTGCTATTGGAGAGAGGAGACTGGTTTTTGATCACTGGTGGGATCACTCTGCTATTGGAGAGGGGAGACTGGTTTTTGATCGCTGGTGGGATCACTCTGCTATTGGAGAGAGGAGACTGCCTTTTGATCACTGGTGGGATCACTCTGCTATTGGAGAGGGGAGACTGCCTTTTGATCGCTGGTGGGATCACTCTGCTATTGGAGAGGGGAGACTGGTTTTTGATCGCTGGTGGGATCACTCTGTTACTGGAGAGGGGAGACTGGTTTTTGATCGCTGGTGGGATCACTCTGCTATTGGAGAGGGGAGACTGCCTTTTGATCACTGGTGGGATCACTCTGCTATTGGAGAGAGGAGACTGCCTTTTGATCACTGGTGGGATCACTCTGCTATTGGAGAGGGGAGAATGCCTTTTGATCGCTGGTGGGATCACTCTGCTATTGGAGAGGGGAGACTGCCTTTTGATCGCTGGTGGGATTGCTCTGCTATTGGAGAGAGGAGACTGCCTTTTGATCGCTGGTGGGATTGCTCTGCTATTGGAGAGGGGAGACTGCCTTTTGATCGCTGGTGGGATCACTCTGCTACTGGAGAGGGGAGACTGGTTTTTGATCGTTGGTAGGATCGCTCTGTTACTGGAGAGAGGAGACTGGTTTTTGATCGTTGGTAGGATCGCTCTGCTATTGGAGAGGGGAGACTGGTTTTTGATCGTTGGTAGGATCACTCTGCTATTGGAGAGAGGAGACTGGTTTTTGATCGTTGGTAGGATCGCTCTGCTATTGGAGAGGGGAGACTGGTTTTTGATCGCTGGTGGGATCGCTCTGCTATTGGAGAGGGGAGACTGCCTTTTGATCACTGGTGGGATCACTGCTATTGGAGAGGGGAGACTGCCTTTTGATCACTGGTAGGATCACTCTGCTATTGGAGAGGGGAGACTGCCTTTAGATCACTGGTGGGATCACTCTGCAATTAGAGAGAGGAGACTGGTTTTTGATCGTTGGTAGGATCACTCTGCTATTGGAGAGGGGAGACTGGTTTTTGATCGTTGGTGGGATCACTCTGCTATTGGAGAGGGGAGACTGGTTTTTGATCGTTGGTGGGATCACTCTGTTACTGGAGAGGGGAGACTGGTTTTTGATCGCTGGTGGGATCACTCTGCTATTGGAGAGGGGAGACTGCCTTTTGATCACTGGTAGGATCACTGCTATTGGAGAGGGGAGACTGCCTTTTGATCACTGGTGGGATCACTCTGCTATTGGAGAGGGGAGACTGGTTTTTGATCGCTGGTGGGATCGCTCTGCTATTGGAGAGGGGAGACTGGTTTTTGATCGCTGGTGGGATCACTCTGCTATTGGAGAGAGGAGACTGCCTTTTGATCACTGGTGGGATCACTCTGCTATTGGAGAGGGGAGACTGCCTTTTGATCGCTGGTGGGATCACTCTGCTATTGGAGAGGGGAGACTGGTTTTTGATCGCTGGTGGGATCACTCTGCTATTGGAGAGGGGAGACTGGTTTTTGATCGCTGGTGGGATCACTCTGCTATTGGAGAGGGGAGAATGCCTTTTGATCGCTGGTGGGATCACTCTGCTATTGGAGAGGGGAGACTGGTTTTTGATCGCTGGTGGGATCACTCTGCTATTGGAGAGGGGAGAATGCATTTTGATCGCTGGTGGGATCACTCTGCTATTGGAGAGGGGAGACTGGTTTTTGATCGCTGGTGGGATCACTCTGCTATTGGAGAGGGGAGACTGCCTTTTGATCACTGGTGGGATCACTCTGCTATTGGAGAGGGGAGACTGCCTTTTGATCACTGGGGGGATCACTCTGCTATTGGAGAGGGGAGACTGCCTTTTGATCACTGGGGGGATCACTCTGCTATTGGAGAGGGGAGACTGCCTTTTGATCACTGGT
This sequence comes from Hypanus sabinus, assembly GCF_030144855.1. Lineage (NCBI taxonomy): Eukaryota > Metazoa > Chordata > Chondrichthyes > Myliobatiformes > Dasyatidae > Hypanus > Hypanus sabinus. The sequence continues at coordinate 120,819,178 of NC_082707.1, forward strand.
GGGATCACTCTGCTATTGGAGAGGGGAGACTGCCTTTTGATCACTGGTGGGATCACTCTGCTATTGGAGAGGGGAGACTGCCTTTTGATCACTGGGGGGATCACTCTGCTATTGGAGAGGGGAGACTGGTTTTTGATCGCTGGTGGGATCACTCTGCTATTGGAGAGGGGAGACTGCCTTTTGATCACTGGTGGGATCACTCTGCTATTGGAGAGGGGAGACTGCCTTTTGATCACTGGTGGGATCACTCTGCTATTGGAGAGGGGAGACTGCCTTTTGATCACTGGGGGGATCACTCTGCTATTGGAGAGGGGAGACTGCCTTTTGATCACTGGGGGGATCACTCTGCTATTGGAGAGGGGAGACTGCCTTTTGATCACTGGGGGGATCACTCTGCTATTGGAGAGGGGAGACTGCCTTTTGATCACTGGGGGGATCACTCTGCTAGCAGAGAGGGGAGACTGGTTCTTGATTGCTTTGCTGCCGGAAAGGAGAGAGGCTGTTGCTGTGTCCGGAGAATGTTACCCAGGTTTTCTGTGTTGTGGATATGGATATGGATATGGACTTGGAATATAGACTTTTTTTCCAGCCTTATGTTTTTGATATATCACTGGACAACAAAGATTTTGCTTCCTGAATACCTTTAGGTGTATCTTATGAATTTTGGGCTACCGATCATGAAAATCACCATGAAATTTCCCTCACACACCATTTTTTGAAATCACTTATGTTTATTATTTCAATTCATATTTCAAGTCAATTAAAATGTTGCCCACAATGTAAGCTGGAGAGTTTCCTATCTTGTCCAGGCATGCTTGGCCATGCTGCTGCACGGCAGGACAGGTTTTAGTAATATTTATTGGGTTCAGGACTGGAAGGATGGAATTTGCTATCACCAGGCACAAAAACTTCTGTGAAGGATTCTGAAGTTTGAGACAGATGCTTCCCAGAATAACTGATGGCAAGATTAAGGAAAGCATTTTTGTTGTTCCACAAATCAAACAGGTTATCAATGACAGACAGTTTGAAGAATTTCTAGTGGGAATGGAGAAAATCACATGGAAGGCATTCAAAGAAGTTGTTGAAATTTTTCTTGGCATCTACAGAGCACCAAACTACATGCAGCTGGTTGAAAGCATGCTTCAAGCATATAAAACCATGAAATGCAACATTTCACTAAAGATTCATTTTCTGCATTCCCATTTAGACTTCTTCCCTGCAAATCTTGGTGCTGTCAGTGACGAGCACGGTGAAAGGTTTCACCAGGACATTGTGGTCATGGAGAAACAGTATCAGGGAAACTGGAATCCATCGATGCTGGCGAATCATTGTTGGACACTGAAGCGAGAAGCCTCAAACACTGAGTACAAATGAAAATCATTAACAAAATATTTTTAACTTAGTTGAACTACTGTATTGTAAAGCATCAGCACCATAATGCAATTAAACACATTATATTCAATAAAAGTTAATCTGCTGTTTCTCCAATCTCCTACGTGATACAAGTAGTCTGAAGTTATATTTGTGTTCAGCTTCAAGCAGTCTGTCATAAACAAAAAAAAACTGAGGAAGCAACACTTTTGAAAAAATTTGTTGTCCAGTATATTCTGTGCTTTTCACGTGATCTTCCTCATTTTTTGTGTGCAGGGGAGGGGGAGTTGATGTGACTTTGTTTATTTTTCTGTGGGGTGAAAAGGGATTTGGGGGTTGATCATCGTGCTGCTATTCTTTTCTTCCTTGGTTTCATGGAGAAGAAGAACTTCAGAGGTGTATTCTTTGATAGTAATTGAAGCTTTGAATCTTTAGTTTTGTAGGTTTGGACTTTCCACTTGTCCTTGGTCATTTTGGCAAATCTTCCTGTGACTCCCAGCTCAATGTTCCAGGAAGTGCTTGGCTACCTGGTTGCTCCCTCCTGATGCCCTCCTCCGGAATGGGAACACATAGATGGATTTTGCATTAACTAAGGCTGGTGACCTGAGGCAAATACAGATCAGAGAGAAACAGTGAGCCCAGACCTGTGGCAGGGAACAGAGCAAAGCAGATCCCAGGGCCTTTGAAGAAGTTGAGTAAACTTGTAATGGCAGACCAGAGGAAACTCATGAACTTAGAGACACAGGGGAGTGCAGTCACCGGAATCAAGAGTGAACAATCCACTGGAGGAACTCAAACACGAGGAAATCTGCAGATGCTGGAGATTCAAGCAACACACACAAAATGCTGGTGGAACACAGCAGGCAAGGCAGCATCTATAGGGAGAAGTACAATCGACATTTCAGGCTGAGAACCTTCATCAGGACTAACTGAAAGAAAAGATAGTAAGAGATTCGAAAGTGGGAGGGGTAGGCGGAGATCCGAAATGATAGGAGAAGACTGGAGGGGGTGGGGTGAAGCTGAGAGCTGGAAAGGTGATAGGCAAAAGTGATACAGAGCTGGAGAAGGGAAAGGATCATGGGACGGGAGGCCTCGGGAGAAAGAAAGGGGGAGGGGGGGAGCACCAGAGGGAGATGGAGAGCAGGCAAGGAGTGATTGTGAGAGGGACAGAGAGAAAAAAGAGACAGAGTGAAAAAAAGGGAAAAAATAATAAATAAATAAATGAATGAATAAATAAGGGATGGGATAAGAAGGGGAGGAAGGGCATTAAGTGGAAGTTGAGAGGGAGAGGGAGAGGGAACCTGTGGTATGTTGAATTCCTGGTGAAACACGAAATCTTTGGGGTAACTGCAAGTCTGTGTTTTTGCTATTGCTTTGCTCACGCTTGAGTGCTCAGTGGCCGGAGGGGGGAGGGGGGATTGTTGTTCACTGTCGCTTAAGTGCGGGAGGGAGGGGAGCTGGGGGGTACTTTGGGGTTCTCACGTTTAACTGCCGTTCATTCTTTGGGCCACTTCTCTGTTTTCATGCATGGTTGCAAAGAAAAAGCACTTCAGGGTGTATATTGTATACATTTCTCTGACATTAAATTGGACCTTTGAACCTTTGAACGACATCATGCCCGACCCAGCATTTCAACTTGATGGGATGTTCCACACAGACTGAAACTCCATGCTGGGGAAATCCAAAGGAGGGTGGAATCAGGGTGAACATTAACAAAGGCTGGTGCACAAACTCGCCTGTCATTAGCAGTCACTGTTCTGGGGTAGTTGAACATTTCACAATCAAATGTGGCCACATTTGCTGAGCAGGGAGTTCATTGTGTTCATTACTGCTGTTCACATCTTTCCTCCCCTACCCACCCTGAGAGCAAACACCAAGGACACACTGGGAGTATCAACAGCTCCTGGAAAACAAGCATCTGGAAAGTCCCTTCATATTTGCAGGAGACTTCAATCATGTTAACCTACAGGACATTTTACCCAGATTCCACCAATACATCATCATGACCACCAGGGGAACAAGCAGACTGACTCATTGTTATACAAACAGACATGGTAATTACAAAGCCACCCCACACCCTCATCTTAGCCCCTCTGGCCACATCTCCACGATGTTAATGTCAGCATACCGACCACTGCTGGAAGTGGAGAAACCAGTCAAGAGGACCATCACTGTGTGGCCTAATAACACAACCTCCATGCTTCAGCACTGCTTTGAGTGGACTGACTGGCAGGTGTCACGGAGAAGACTCAGACCTCGAGGAATATGCCTCGTCTGTCTCCAGCTACATCAGTAAGTGTGTAGACGATGTTGGCATCTCAGGAACGGTCATCACCTCTCAGCCCAGCCAGAAGCCCTGGCTGAACGCAGAGGTGAGTTTTATATTAAAGGCCCGTAACACTGCCTTCAAGTCTGGTGTCAGCACAGCTCTCAGAGCAGACAGGAGAAGCCTCATCTTAGGCATCAGGAGGGCAAAGTCTGCTTAAGCACAACTTGTCCAATAGCAAACCCTGGGCATCAGTGACTACGCAAGGGAAAACAGTGCTGACTGTACCAGAGACACCTCCCCTCCCTGAAGCTCTAAAAAACCTTTATGCATCTTCAAAGCAGGAATCGCAAGCTGGCTGTGAAAGCTGTCCCTTTCCCAGGTGAGCAGCCACTGTGTGTAACAGCACCAGACACGTGACAGACTCTGTAAGGGGTTTGGCCGTGCCAAACCACACTCACAGTGTGCACTCTATCTCATGGATATCTTCAATGATTTACTCATCCAGGTTGCCGTCCTCACATGCTTCAAATCAGCCACCATCATCCCTACACCTTCAGAACTAAACGGCCATCACCCAATAGCACTGACACAATCATCGTGAAGCTTTGAACGGCTGATGATGGCGCACATCGAAAACTCCATTCCTGCCATGTTGGACACTCAGCAGTATGTTTACCAGCAGAGCAGCTCTACGATAGATGCCATAGCATCAGTCATGCACCCGGCCCTGCCAAACCTAGAAAACAAGGATCTCAGTTTGACATTCAACACTGTTGTCCCACCGACCTTGGAGAACAAACTACTCTCTGCAGCAACTTCGTGAAGGATCCCACCCACCCTGCTCACGGACTGCTTGTCCCACTCCCGTCGGGGAGGAGGCTATGCGGCATCCACGCCAGGACCACCAGACTCAAAAACAGTCACTTTCCCCAAACAGCAAAGCTGGTCAACACCTCCACCCACTAACCAAACACCTCGACACCCCTAGCACTACGCTATCATTTCCTGTTACTCACTTTATATACAGACACTCCTGTGCCAAGCGTCACTTTATGAAGATACAATCAGTCTCTGAATACAAGTTATCTGATGTAATGATATTTATTGTGTCCTTCATGTTTTGTGGGGTTTTTTCATGCTGTATCAGATCCGGAGTAACAATTATTTTGCTCTCCTTAACACTCGTGTTCTGGAAATGACATTAAACAATCTTGAATCTTGAGGGGTGGAGAGCAGATGGAACCAAATGGGGGAGGGATGTTGTGGGTGAAATTTGAGGGGTAGCAAGTGAATGAAACCAAGGAGGAAAAAAATTGGGTGCGGGTATCAGCTGGAGGGGATATAAGGAACGAATTAAACGTGGGAGGAGCAGAGGTAGATCGGAAGGAGAATGGTAGGGAAACATTGGAGGCAATGTTAATCTGTGAGATGGGAGAGGAATGTCATGAAACATCTTCCCGCCCAGGCTTGCACCCCGGAGAGGACACGGTCCACCAGAGGAGGAAACCCATCATCCCCTGGGATCGACGGCTGCCTACTATTGTGTCTTGGTCTTACTGACGTTGAGTATGAGGTTGTCGCTGTGACACCACTCAACCAGCTGATCTATCTCACTCCTGTACACCTCCTCTTCACCATCTGAGATTCTGCCATCAATAGTTCTGTCATCAGCAAAGTTACAGATGGCAGCTGAACTGTGCCTAGTCACACAGTCATGGGTGCAGAGAGAGAGTAGGGCAGTGGGCTAAACACACATCCTTGATCTACACCGGAGTTGATTATCACAGAAGGAGAGATGTTATTCCCGATCCACACTGACCTGTCCTCCTGGTGAGGGAGTTGAGGATCCAGTTGCAGAGGGAAGTGCGGAGGTCCAGAGTTTGGAGCTTGTTGATCCGAGCAGTAGGAATGATCGAGTTAAAGGCTGAGCTATGAACAGCCTGACGTAAGTATTGTTGATGTGACCCGAGGCCAATGGATCACATGGATGATATTAAGAAGTTGATGTCCACATTACTACCATTGACGTGCAGATACAAGAACCTGAAGACCCAGACTGAACAACTTAAGGAAGAGCTTCACCATCAATTCCCCTCCACCATAAGAATTCTGAACTCTCCATAAACACCACCTTACTACTTATTATTGTGCATTCCTTATTTTCTGTACCTTTAGTAGTTGTAATGTACTGCTGCCGCAAAACAGATTTCACGACGTGTCTCGGAGCTAGTAAACCTGAGTCTGACTCCTTGGGCTCCTTTCAGTTGTGGTGCTGCTGCTATTTCCTGGGCAGGGCAGCCAGCAGGTGGCAGCAGAGCCCAGGACAGGTGGACTGCGCAGCCCCTCAGCGGCTTCCTGCTCTGTTAAGCACCACCCCTCGTTTGCTTGTGTCTCGTTCGTTGTTCTCCTGTGAAGGAACTTGTGCTTACACACCTCCTTGCAGGGCCGTAGGGTGCCACACTCAAATATTCCCCAAACGGACGGGACTCTGTCAGCTTTCCTACTTTACAACAGACCTCCTATCCCTGTTGTAATCCAAAAAAGTATGGCAGCTATTTCAGGAATGGCAAATCCCTCTAAATAATGAGCTAGCCACCTCGTGTATGAAATAGTTGCCTGCCGAGCTCCCTAACTCTTCAAAAGAGCTGCATGGCACATTTCACAGGCAAAGAGTGGGATGGTACAATGGGGGTTTGGCCAAAGACAGGCTTGGTTAGGCACTGTGGTCAGTGTGGGTGAGTTGGGCTGAAGGGCCTTTCTCTGTGCTGTGTGACTTAAAGACAATGTTATATTTGAGAGCTGGCACTTCTAACGATGATGCACTTTCTACTGCTGTAATGAAGAGTTTGCCTGGACTTCCTTAGGCACAATGACTTCCTGCTGTGCCAGAAGTTTTCGTGTGCTCTGGAGTGGATGGGCTGCTTTCAGCCAGGATCCGAGTGAGAGTTCTATCCACGGAGCCATGTTCATCCTTGTGCCAAGCTTGGCCTTTTGTACCTAGACTGGTCCCCTTCACCCAAAATCAGACAAGACCAGGCCAGGATCCAAACCCTGCCGCGAACTGTAATTAAAACAAGTTTGTTTGTTTATTTTTTAAGAGATACAGCCTGGAGCAGTTGCCTCTGGCCCAATGAAACATACCACCTATTAAACCCTAGCCTAATCACAGGACAATTTACAATTGCAATTAACCTACTAACTGGTATGTCTTTGGACTGTAGGAGGAAACTGAAGCATTCAGAGGAAACGCAAAGTCACAGGAAGAACGTACAACGTCCTTACAGACGGTGCCAAAAATTGAACTCTTAACTCCGATGCCTTGAGCTTTAATAGTGTCTCGTTAACTGCTATGCTACCACCGCAGTTTGCCTATCGCCACAATAGGTCAACAACAGATGCAATCTCAATTGCTCTCCACACAGTCTTAGACCACCCGGACAACACAAACACCCATGTCAGGATGCTGTTCATTGACTGCAACTCAGCATTTAATACCATCATTCCCACAATCCTGATTGAGAAGTTACAGAACCTGCACCTCTGTGCCTCCCTCTGTAATTAGTTTCTCAACTTCCTAACTGGAAGACCACAATCTGTGCGGATTGGTGATAACATCTCCTCCTTGTTGACGATCAACACTGGTGCACCTCAGGGGTGTGTGCTTAGCCCACTGCTCTATTCTCTCTACACCCATGACTGTGTGGTTAGGCATAGCTCAAATACCATCTATAAATTTGTTGACGATACAACCATTGTTGGGGGAATCTCATATGGAGATGAGAGGGCGTACAGGAGTGAGATATGCCAACTAGTGGAGTGGTGTCACAGCAACATCTGGCACTCAACATCAGTAAGACAAAAGAGCTGATTGTGGACTTCAGGAAGGGTAAGAAGAAGGAACACATACCAATTCTCACAGAGGGATCAGAAGTGGAGAGAGTGAGCAGCTTCAAGTTCCTGGGTGTCAAGATCTCTGAGGACCTAGCCTGGTCCCAACATATTGATGCAGCTATTAAGAAGGAGACTATACTTCATTAGGAGTTTGAAGACATTTGATACATCAACAAAACTTCAATAGATGTACCACGGAGATCATGCTGACAGGTTGCATCACTGTCTGGTATGGAGGGTGGGTTAGTGCACAGGACTGAAAGAAGCTGCAGAGAGTCGTAGATTTAGTTGGCTCCATCTTGGGTACTAGCCTACAAAGTGCCCAGGACATCTTCAAGGAGTGGTGTCCAGAAAGGCAATGTCCATTATTAAGGACCTCTAGCACCCAGGACATGCACTTTTCTCACTGTTACCATCAGGTAGGAGATACAGAAGCCTGAAGCCACACACTCAGTGATTCAGGAACAGCTTCTTCCTTTCCACTATCCAATTCCTAAATGGACATTGAACCTATGAACACTGCTTTACTTTTATAACATATTATTTCTGTTTTGCATGATTTTTAATCTATTCAATGTAACTGATTGATTGAATTATTACTATTTTTTTCTTCTTCTGTATGATGTATTGCATTGAACTGCTGCTGCTAAGTTAAATTTCACGACACATGCCGGTGATAATAAACCTGATTCTGACCATGGCAACCCAGCTGCTGTGAAACTCTGCTCCCAAGCCTCCAACTCTTTGGTGACGGAGTTGACGGACATTCAGTCTAATAAGTGGGTGAGTGAGCTGTCTTTATCAGGCTGTGTCAGTGGGAGACGGGCGCTAGACAGTCATGAATGCATCAGAGGACACGAGAAATTCTGCAGATGCTGGAAATCAGATAAGGCAGATCTATGGAGGGATATAAACAGTCAACATTTCTGACAGAGACCCTTCATCAGGATTGATTTCAGCTTGAAATGTAGACTGTTAAATTTCTTTGACAGAAACTGCATGATGTATTGAGCTCCTCCCAAAATGTGCATGTGTTACTCACTCATTGGATGGACTGAGTGGCCATGATCATTCCTTCCCTGGTGGTCAGTTCCCCATGGATTACAAATTAATCCCCACAACTCTTCCACAAAGAACTCCAAAAGGGAAAAACATAAAAATGATTTATTTTTAAAGTAACTATTTGAACTTGATAGTTAAACAAACCTTCATGGATGATGATGGTGGTGCAGGGTTGGTTGTGACAATAAACTTTTTTTTTCCCAGTCTTATAGCTTTTATATTCTGTGTTTTCCTGCCTGATCCTCTCGGGTTTCTTTTGTGTGGGAAGAGGGATTGAGGGTCGATGTGCCTGATCCAGTTTGCTTTTTCCTGTGGGAGGAGGGATCTGGGGGTCAATGTGCCTGATTTGTTTTGCTCATTTTGTTTTGTGTGGGTGGAGGGATTTGAGGATTAATGCTCCTGTTCTGTTTTTGTTCGGTATTTTTGTGAGGAGTTAGGATTTGGGGGTTGATGATCGAGCTCCCTTTCTTTTCTTTCTTGGTTTCATGGCTACGCGGAGAATTGAAGAATTTCAGAGTTGCATACTTTGATAATAAATGAACCTTTGTGATGCACCATCAATAACTCTCGGAGACTTGAGTTAAGTTAGGCTTTTATTGGCTGGAAGAAAGCACAAGCAGCAAGTGACCACCACACAACATCCTGGAGACTGAGGGAGGAGCAGTGCCTCCAATCGCCTTTATACCGGGGTCTGTGGGAGGAGCCACAGGAGCAGTCAGCGGGGGGGGGGGGGGCATGTCCAGACAGGTATATGTAGTTCACCACACTTTGAAAAGCTTTTCATCTGCAGGAATGGAAGCAGTAACTTTTCTCAGGAGCAGTGCCCTTTTTCTAACATGTGAATCATTTGCGTAGGGTTGTGCACTGCTCCAACTTGGAGGGGTGGTTAACAGCAAGAGGGGTAGTAACAGACCTCAAGAGTATATGGTCTATTAGAATGGATAGACCAATGGCAGATGAAGGTTAGTACCCAGATGCACGAAGGGAGATAGTTTGCAGAGACAATGCCAATTAAATGGCCAAGTTCTAAAGGCACAAGGACCAGAGGTCCTGGGTCAATGTGTGTAAAAATTCTTGAATGAGACAGGGCAAGCTGACAGAGCAGTTAGCAAAGTGAATGTGGTCCTGGGATTTGTGACTGAGTGAGTGAGTGAGTGTGTTATGGTGAACTTCACTAAAGCTGATCAAAGTCAAATTTACCGTCAAAAGTTAAAAGGTCCAGTAACATCATGAAGGATCCCACCCACCCTGCTCATGGGCTGCTTGTCCCACTCCCATCGGGGAGGAGGCTATGCAGCATCCACGCCAGGAACACCAGACTCAAAACCAGTCACTTTCCCCAAACAGCAAAGCTGGTCAACACCTCCACCCATTAAACCCACACCCTTCCACCACTACTTCATCATTTCCTGTCAGAGCCACCTTATGTACAGGAACTTCTGTGCCTAATGTCACTTTATGGTCATACAATCTACTTATGTATGCAAGCTTTCTTATATATTCATATTTATTGTGTTCTTGATCTTAATGTGTTCTTGATGCTGCTTCAAATCCAGAGCAACTATTATTTCATTCTCTGTTACTGGAAGTGACATTAAACAATCTTGAACATACACATGTATGCTCAGAACAACATAACACTAGCAGCATCATCACACACAGCTTGAGAAACAGAAATATCAACGAATTAGAGCACAACTAAGGTAATTTGTCCATTTGGAGAGGCTGGGAAATTAGATGATTATTGCACAAAGAGTTACAGGAATGTTTCCTGGGGTGAGGTCTTCAGCCAAGTGATTGGAGCGGAGAAGCTGGAGGTGATTGCCTTCGAATAAAGCTGCTCTCAAGTACAAACGTGTAGATCGGACGGAGAGGGAAAAGGTCACAGTTGATTCTGATCTGCTGCTGCTGCTGCTGTCCTTAGGTTACAAAAGGGTTCCATTCCCAAGAATCGTTTGTAACCTGAGCTGTTCATAAGGAACAAAGACTGTGTGTGGGAGAGGATGCTGGAAACAGGAGCATGAGCAGGCATGGCAAGGGTGGATGCCAATCTCCGCAAGCCAGGATGCTGAGTGCTGCCCAGCTCCGACTGCCGTGGCTCAGTGGGTGGGAAGAGAAGGCATACAAAACGCCCCACTTTCACTGAGCCGAAGGTGAATGCAGCCCCACAAACACTGGCTGTCCAGAAGTGTGGAGAAGCTGCTCCACTTGGAACATGATGTAACAACTTAGATTCAAAGTAATGGGGAAAAGAAACAGTGACTATGATCGAGACCTCTCAACCTGTAGTGTGCGGGGGACGGGGGGGGGGGGGGGTGACCACAGTCTACTGGGGCATCAGAAGGGAAGTGGGTAGGTTCTAGGGTTGCAGTGAGAGAGGTAGGGAATGGGACTGGGCAGAGTGGCTCAGCTTGTACAGCTGCTGTCTCATAGCACTGGGAATAATCCCAGCTCAGCTGCTGTGTCTGTCTGTCTGTGCAAAGTTTGCAGGTGGTCTAATTTCACCCCATATCACCAAGATGTGTGGTTTAGTAGCTGAAGTGGCCTACACACGCCTTCCTCGTTGGGTGAGTGGTGGACTCTGTGGGAAGTTGATGGAGTTGTGGGAGGATAGAACAGGTTTGTTGTAATATCGGATCAGTGTGGCCTTTGCCAGCCAAAGACCCCATTTTCATTTTGCCTCTTTCCATGGACTGCTTTATAATGAGCCACGGGGATTTGATTCCCAACAGCATCTCTCTGTGCCATCTGTAGGCTTCCAGAAAGCTGGGCGGTAGGATCGTACCTTGAAATGTCCAGGAATAACCATGTTGGTTCTGTAGGTGGAACTTCCGCCGTGAGAGGAGTCCAACATTGCAAACCAACAGGAGAGCAGGAGAGACGAGTCAGGACCCTATGCAATCACAGGATTCTGCCAGCTTTGTTCATAAGCAGGCAGATGCTGTCTCTGTCATGATTCACCACCACCAACCTCGGGACAAGAAATGGGACAGGGCAGAGATACGCTCACCCAGCAAACTACATTTTGATCCAGGCAAGACTTCCTCAGAAACAGATGGGATTCTTCTTATTTTGTCCTGCTGTTATTTACTGGCGAACACGAGGAAATCTGCAGATGCTGGAAATTCAAGCATCACACACAAAATGCTGGTGGAACGCAGCAGGCCAGGTAGCATCTATAGGGAGAAGCACTGTCGACGTTTTGGGCCGAGACCCTTCGTCAGGACGTCCTGATGAAGGGTCTCAGCCCGAAACGTCGACAATGCTTCTTCCTATATTTCCTAGTGAACATGGTTTCACCATTCACCCACTGCAACCCGCTGAGACCCCTTTGCCAACACCTGCTGAACATACAGCCACTACCACAGCCATCCCCAGCTACCACTGGGAGAAATTCAGTTGGTCTGTACTAGTCACAAAGGCCAGGCATTCTGTTCCTCTGAAAAGCTTGAAGCTTGCACTCCAGTTGCACACTTCATGACCTGTGACAGTGTACTCCCCACTTACTCAGTTGAAAGACATTGGTGATGTTTGTGCAGGCTAATTTGGAGTATCATGCACTTTAATGGTCACCTGTCTCCAGGAAAAAGACCAACAAGCTTGAACTAGTGCAGAGAAAATCTGCTAGGATGTTGCCAGGATTTGAGAATCTGAGCTATAGGGAACAGGATCTTATTCCCTGGAGCACAGAATGAGGGGGGATTTGATACAGGTATACAAAATTATGAGGGGTATAGTTAGGGTGAATGCCAAGCAGGCTTTTTCCACCGAGACTGGGTGAGACTAGAACTAAGGGTCCTGGGTTAAGAGTGAAAGGTGAAATATTTAAGGGGAACACAAGAGGGAACCTCTTCACTCAGAGGGAAGTGAGAACGTGGCACAAGCTGCCCACAGAAATGGTACAAGCAAGTTTGATTTCAGAGTCATTTGATTTCAGCAGAGAAGAAAAGATTTCAGTCATTTAAGAGTACATGGATGGGAGGGATGTGAGGGGTTATGGTTCAGGTTGATGGGACTAGGTAGAAGCTTATTTTGGCATAGACTAGATGGGCCAAAGGGCCTGTTTCTGTGCTGTAGTGCTGTATGATTCTGACTAAGTGCTAATACTCATTCCCACCTCTGCACCATGGCTGCACTGCTGTTGCTGAAGCTCCCCATTCCTGCACTGGTGATTTGCCTGGACGGGCTGGACACACCATTCACTCAATGTAAATATGCCACTGTCCTTTCGTCATCACTGGGTCTATACCCTGGAACACCCTCTCACAATAAGGCTTCACCAGACAGAAAGAAGCCATTACAGAACAAAACAACAAACTGCTAGAGGACGCAAACACAAGGAAATCTGCAGATGCTGGAAATTCAAGCAACACACACAAAATGCTGGTGGAGCACAGCAGGCCAGGCAGCATCTATAGGGAGAAGCACTGTCGACGTTTCGGGCCGAGACCCTTCGTCAGGACAAACCGAAAGGAAAGATAGTAAGAGATTTGAAAGTAGGAGGAGGAGGGGGAAATCCAAAATGACAGGAGAAGACTGGAGGGGGTGGGGTGAAGCTGAGAGCCAGAAGGGTGAATGGCAAAAGTGATACAGAGCTGGAGAAGGGAAAGGATCATGGGACGGGAGGCCTCGGGAGAAAGAAAGGGGGAGGGGAGCACCAGAGGGAGATGGAGAACAGGCAGAGTGATGGGCAGAGAGAGAGAGAAAAAAAAAACAAACAACTAAATATGTCAGGGATGGGGTAAGAAGGGGAGGAGGGGCATTAATGTAAGTTAGAGAAAGCAATGTTCATGCCATCTGGTTGGAGGCTACCCAGATGGAATATAAGGTGTTGTTCCTCCAACCTAAGTGTGGCTTCATCTCAACAGTAGAGGAGGCCATGGATAGACATATCAGAATGGGAATGGGATGTGGAATTAAAATGTGTGGCCACTGGGAGATCCTGCTTTCTCTGGCGGACAGAGCATAGGTGCTCAGCGAAACGGTCTCCCAGTCTGCGTCTTGTCTCACCAATATATAAAAGGCCACACCAGGAGCACCGGACACAGTATACCACACCAGCCGACTGGTGTCGCCTCACCTGGGAGGACTGTCTGGGGCCCTGAATGGTGTAGAGGGAGGAAGTGTAAGGGCAGGTGTAGCACTTGTTCCGTTTGCAAGGATAAGTGCCAGGAGGGAGATCAGTGGGAAGGGATGGGGGGGGACAAATGGACAAAGGAGTCACGTAGGGAGAGATCCCTGCGGAAAGCAGAAAAGGGGGGAAAAGGAAAGATGTGCTTGGTGGTGGGATCCTGTTGGAGGTGGTGGAAGTTACGGAGAATTATATGTTGGACCCGGGGGCTGGTGGGGTGGTAGGTGAGGACAAGGGGAACCCTATCCTGAGTGGGGTGGCGTGTGGATGGGGTGAGAGCAGATTGTGTGGGAGATGGGAGAGATGTGTTTGAGAGCAGAGTTGATGGTGGAGGAAGGGAAGCCCCTTTGTTTAAAAAAAAGGAAGACTGCTCAAGGAACTCTGATGGAACTATCCTTTTTTCCCCTTTTCCTTATCTATCCAACCCACCCGTGGTCAGTCCCTTCCTCCACTCACCCATTTCCCTCGTTTGGGTCCATGCTCTACATTCCTTTCCTACCAGATTTAATCATCTGCCACCCTTAGTTGCCTCCACCTATCCAGGCTGATGTTCCCACCCCCTTCTGCCCATCTCTCCCCAAACCTGGATCAACCAAATGCTTACCCTTCCATTCACCATTTCATACTGGTCACCTCTGCTCTCTCTTTCAGTCTGGATGAAGGGTCTTGACCCAAGACTTCAGCTGACCATTACTCTCCACAGATGCTGCCTGCCCTGCTGAGTTCCTCCAGTGGGTTTGCTTTAGCTCCAGGTTCCTGCACCTGCACTGTCAGTGTCTCCAGTACAGAGAATGAAATCTGACAATTAACTACCCTTGCACACACTTGGCTTTCCCCTACTTTTCACAGTCTCAACCCCTCACCTCCTTTCTTGAAGTTATGAGTGAAACTGGAGATGCAAAATGGACAAAAAACAAAAACAATTCCCCACTTACCTGAGTGTTTGTACATTGAGGCAAAATCATAGCCTGCTTTTAACCTCGTCTGCTTCTGTCTGTATTCCCAACCCCCACTGGCACGAAGTCCTCAAATGACTAGAAAAAGCTCTGGCCTTCCTTCCACTAAACCGCTTCCTTGCCCTTTAAGTCAATGGTTAGAGCCTTTCCCAGGCCACCCTTTCCTTTCACCCGAGTGCCTCGGATTAATACCTTGTCCAGAAATCAGCAGTGTTGGAAACAACTGGGGTTGTTCTGAATGGAAAGAAATATTTCAGGAGCAGTCAGGCTCTCTATTTTACTCACAAGTTCTGCCATTGTGCAGAGTGCTGAACAGACCGGAACCTTGGGACAAGCAGTCCCTGGAATATGAATTCCTGGCTCTCCAACAGTTGTCCCGAAACAATTTTCTTTCACTCAGGACCTTCAGTGTTGCTCTGTTATGTGCAGTGAAGATTGTCACCTGGAGACAACATCTGAGGGAGTGTGTCATGGAACAGTTTACATGCGGACAGGGTCACAGCGTGGGGACAGAATTCCTGTTCCAATCCAGCAAGTATCTCAAATGCAAAGGATTATGAGATAATGCAAACACAGTGCTTACAATGGTTAGATGAGGTACTGGGAAGCCAGAGGAACCACTTCCTTCCACCATTCTTTGTGGCCCTTTGTTTACCTTTATTTTCATAGTTGTAATATACATGCAATGGTCACTTTATTAGGTACACCCCATTAATGCTATTATCTGATCAATGCACAAAAGTATACAGACATGGTCAAGTGATTCAGTTGTTATTTAGAGTAAAGATTAACATGGGGAAGAAGTGACCTTGACTGAAGAACGATTGCTAGTGCCAGATGGGGTGGTTTGAGTATCTCAGAAACTGCTGACGTCCTGGGATTTTTCCACACAACAGTCCCTAGAGTTTACAGAGAAAGATGCAAAAAAAAAGCAAAGCACATCCAGTGAGGGGCAGTTCTGTGGTTGAAAAACCCTCATCAATGAGGGAGGATAGAACACAATTTTCAGACTGATTCAAGCTGACAGGAAGGTGATAGTAACTCAAATAACCACACGTTACAACGGCGATGTGCTGCAGAATGTCTCCGAACACACGACACATCGATGGGCTTCAGCAGCAGACCACAAACACTCAGTGGCCACTTTATTAAGTAAAAGATGTATCTAATGAAGTGGCCACTGAAAGTATTTGATTTTATTCATATTATTTTAAAATAAGAAAATTGCATTTTATATAATAACCTTAATTCAGATTATTGAATGCTTTCTCCCTTTTAGCTGTTCCCCTTCTATAATTTCCGTGCTTATATAAGAACATAAGAAATAGGAGCAGGAGTAGGCCATCTGGCCCATCGAGCCTGCTCCGCCATTCAGTAAGATCATGGCTGATCTGGCCACGGACTCATCTCCACCCACCAGCCTTTTCCACGTAACCCTTAATTCCCCTACTCTGCAAAAATCTATCCAACATTGTCTTAAATATATTTGCTGAGGTAGCCTCCACTGCTTCATTGGGTAGAGAATTCCACAGATTCACCATTCTCTAGGAAAAGCAGTTCCTCCTCATCTCCATCCTAAATCTGCTCCCTGTATCTTCAGGCTATATCCCCTCATTTGAGTCATAAAGGCTTACTGAAGCCTTTTATCTCTTGCCAATTCCAGACAACGCTCTCTGCACTTTGTCAAAGACTTCCAGATGCTTCCTACAGGGTTGTCCCCAGAAATGGACACAACACCCAGCTCGAATCTAAAGTTCAGCAGAATTGCTTTGCTTTTACATTCTATACCTCTGTTAACAACACCAATAATTCCATGCACCTTTCATCAACCTTCCACCTTCAAAGATTTGGGAATGAACACTTCAGGTCATGTCCTATACCTCTTTTTAACATTTTACCATTTGGTTTATAGTGTTGTTGCTCATCTTCCCAGCTAAATTTACTCTGCTGTGTTGAATGTTAGCTGTCCCATGCCTTTTCTGAAAACCATGAGTTTTACCATGGAAAATACCATGGGTATTTTTCACACTTAATAAGCTAAGAGTTTTGTTATTACTTGGCAAACTTTGAAATGATGCTTGTATTTCCAAATTTAGGTCATTATGTTAATGAAGCAAAGGGACTGATGAAGCGAAAGATCTTCCTCTTTGCATGATAAAACAGCTTTAATGCTTCTTTAGATACTCTTCCTATTTATGCAATGTGGTATTGTAAATACTGTTTATACGTTATTTAATTTCTCAGAATCTCCTATGCTTTCCTGCAACATTCCAAAGATGTAGGGGTTAGTAGGTTAACTGATCACATGGGTGTCGGTGTGGCTGGAAGGCCTGTGGAACACATCTCCAACTAAACAAACAAATCTCTACTGCCATCTAACCTTCAACACTAAACTTTCCAGCATTCACCCTACACTGTCCACAGCTCACAGAAATGCAACCAGTATAAAGATTTCTCTCTCCTGGAAACCTGAGAGATAAATCTTTCTGCAGTTCAGGACCATGTGGGGAGGACTGGTAACCTTAGCTCCATTGAAAATTGTTGGACAGAAAATTACTTTAATAGAAAACATGACATTACTGCCAGGGAAAACGTTAAAACATGTGGAGACAGAAAAAGGGAAATATTGTAATACACTTCAGCAGAGTCAACATTAGAAGCATCAGATAAATTTTTTCGAGTTATTTGAAGTTCTAATTACCAGATGGGGACTGTAGTATATTTATATTTTTGTAAAATCAGCAGAGGGGATGGTGTGTTTCTGCTGGTAAAGAATGGCATCAGATCAGCAGAAGGTGCTCAAAAAACTGGAAGACCTAAGGGTACATAAGTCAGCCGGACCTTAGGGTTCTGAAAGAGCTAGCAGTAGAGATGGGGGAGGAATCAGTAATGATCTTTCAAAAATTATTGGACTCTGGCATGGTGCCAGAGGACTGGAAATTGCAAATGTCACTCCACTTTTTAAGGGAGGAGGAAGGCAACAGATAGGAAATTATAGACCAGTTAGCCTGACCTCAGTGGTTGGGAAGATGTTGGAGTCAATTGTTAAGGGTGAGGTTACAAGTACTTGATGACACAGGACAAGATAGGACAAAGTTATTATGGTTTTCTTAAGGGAAAATCTTGTCTGATATGTGATAGGACACAGGTTGCTGTGGGAAGTGAGAGAAGAGATCGCAGGAGCAGTAGCTATGATCTTTGAATCCTCTTTGGCTGCAGGGGAGGTGCCAGAGAATTAGAGAATGGCAAATGTAGTTCCCTTGTTTAAAAAAGGTAATAGGGAGAATCCTGGGAACTATAGACTGGTGAGTCTTACATCGGTGGTCTGCAAACTATTGGAAAGGATTCTTAAAGATAGGATCTTCGAGCATTTGGAGAAGTACAGTCTACTCAAGGATAGTCAACATAGCTTTGTGAAGGGAAGGTCGTGCCTCATGAGCCTAATTGAGCTTTTTGAAGACATAACTCAAGAAATTGATGAGGGTAGGGCAGTAGATGTGGTCTACATGGATTTTAGCAAGGCATTTGACAAGGTCCCCCACAAGAGACTCATCCAGAAAGTCATGAGGCATGGGATCAGTAGAACCTTGGCTGTTTAGATTAAAAATTGGCTTACAGGAAGAAAGCAGTGGGTAGTAATGGAAGGAAAGTATTCTGC
Organism: Hypanus sabinus; assembly: GCF_030144855.1. Taxonomy (NCBI): domain Eukaryota; kingdom Metazoa; phylum Chordata; class Chondrichthyes; order Myliobatiformes; family Dasyatidae; genus Hypanus; species Hypanus sabinus. The sequence goes on from NC_082707.1 coordinate 120,837,516, forward strand.
CTGGAGGTTAGTGACTAGTGTAATGCCACAAGGATCTGTCCTGGGACCCCTGCTCTTTGTAATTTTTATAAATGACCTGGATGAAGAGGTGGAAGGAAGGGTGAGTACGTTTGCGGATGACACGAAGATTGGAGGAGTTGTGGATGGAGCTGTAGGTTGTCGAAGGTTACAAGAAGATATAGACAGCATGCAGAGTTGGACATAAAAGTGGCAGATGGAGTACAATCCAGGTAAGTGTGAGGTAATGCATTTTGGAAGGAAAAACCAGAAGGCTGAGTACAGGGTTAATGGTCAGTCACCCTGGAGTGTGGATGAACAGAGGGACCTTGGGGTTCAAATCCATATATCCCTCAAGGTCGCTGCACAGGTTGATAGGGTAGTTAAGAAGACCTATGGGTTGCTAGGCTTCATTAACAGGGGGATTGAGTTCAAGAGTAGAGAGGTCATGTTGCAACTCTACAAATCTCTGGTAGGACCACACAGAGTATTGTGTTCAGTTCTGGTCACCTCATTATAGGAAGGGTGTGGGTGT